>NC_138773.1:159751166-160351166 GCF_965119305.1 Pelophylax lessonae
TTAGATTCCGCACCTCAGGTTAGCCTGTGTCACTTACCTTGGGGGTTCCGGTCTAAGCTCCGCCCTCTGGCATACGTGGGGCCTTCCTCTGCCGTTAGGCTACCATTTGTATCCCTAACAGGTGGAAAGAAAATGAGGCACGCTACAAAAGACTTGCTTCTCGTGCTAGACGATACCATTCTGCTCCTCCTTCCTCTGTACCAAGTGAGCGTGTTTTTAGTGAAGTGGCAGCAATTTATGAAAAAACAAAAGCAGTTTAACTCGTGAACATGCTGAAATGTTATGCTTTCTGCACTATAACATTGTTCTACTTAACTGGGAGTATTGAAAGTGTAGTAGTATAGTACTAGTGTTCACTCCACTCCAATCCATTCCACTGTCTAGCTTTTGTCTAACTTTTTTCCAGCAGTTTTGCACTGACTGCACTGCGCTGCAGTCAGTGCAAAACTGCTAGAAAAAAAGGTAGACAGTGGATTGGAGTCAGTGGACTACTGCTGCAGTAGTGCGCCACTGTAACGCTCCTGCGTTTCATGTATGGTGTGGATTTTCAGCTGCAGAAATATTCCACTTCAGTAGTCATGTAAAAGAGATGCTGAGATACCATTCCCAACCTCAATGGCTCATCATGTGTGGAAGGTCTTAATTCAGCTAGTAAATACACACACTCAACAAGCTGGTTCCTAGAGTGACTTTATGTATGTAGTAACACAGTGATGAAGATTTAAGAGACAGGTTGAGTGGAGGTGGTAGGTGACAGACACTTGAAGGTAAGACAGTAGCAGATGGATGCAGGTAGGTTTAGCAATCATGTATGGTAGCAGATGACAGAGTAGCAGGTGGACATACAAGAGTGATCAACCCAGTGCAGGAATAAGTAGCAGTAGTCTTAAGAGCTAGCAATCTAGATATGCAGATGTGATAAATAGTCTTTACTATGCAGAGCTAGATAGTGTAAGCTTAGTATAAGTTTATAGAGGGTTCCCCTGCGGGGTACTTAGCACTAATAGCAATACAGCCGAAGGTTGGTTCAGGAGGAGCGGATGATCCGGAAGCGGGATGCAGGGATCAGCGCAGCGAGGTTCCGTCAGCGAGGTATGCTTGCAAGCACGAAAGCATCAAGCCAAGTTAGCATCCAGGTAAGGGTGTTTGAACGAACACATGTGAGTGAGAACCGGCGCTTTAAATAGCCATCTAGTCCGGCGCTGAGTGATGACAGCTTCAGTCTTAAAGGTGTATGCGCACCTTTCCAAAAGAGAATGGTGGGGCGCATACACTTGTGAAAAGAGTAATTTAGGGTACCAAAGGTACCGGAACATTACAATACCCCCCCCTTAAGGCCGGCTCCTGAAGGCCTCTGGAGCTGGTTTGTCTGGGTATCTCGCATGAAAATTGCGGATTAATCTAGGGGCATGTATTTCAGAGGTGTTTAGCCAGGTGTCGTCTTGGGGCCCATAGTTCTTCCATCTAACCAAGTACTGAAGTCTTCTTCTGTAGATACGAGAATCCAGAATCTCTTTTATCTCGTATTCTTCTCCACCTTCAACTTATACAGGAGGCGGAGGTGGAATATTAGGCCTTATTCCGTGGTCCGGAACATGGGGCTTCAGTAGCGACACATGGAAAATGGGATGGATTTTTAGGTCTATTGGCAATGTAAGCTGTACTGCAGCTTTTCCAATAAGTTTTTTGATTGGGAAAGGTCCCAAGAACAGAGGTCCAAGCTTTTTGCTAGGGATCTTCAGTCTTAAATTTTTTGTTGAGAGCCAAACGAGGTCCCCGATAGTGTACTGTGGAGAAGGTCTTCTGCGAAGATCATAGTACTTCTTTTGTTGACTGTGAGCGTGTGCAATGGTAGTATTTAATAAACCCAGAGAATCCTTTATTTGGGTAAGATAGTCTGAGGCTACTGGGTTGTTTGAAGGAAGGATGCGTGGTGGAAGAATAGAGGGATGAAACCCATAGTTCAAGTAGAACGGACTCTGCTTGGTTGTACTGTGGGTTGCGTTGTTGTAGGCAAATTCTGCCAGAGGGAGAAGATCCACCCAATCATCCTGTTGGTAAGAAGTGTAACAACGTAAATACTGCTCGATGCATTGGTTGACTCTTTCAGTCTGTCGGTTGGTCTGCGGATGGTAAGGAGAAGTGAGCTTCTGCTCGATCCGTAGTATGTGACATAGTTCTTGCCAGAACTTAGAAATAAATTGGGATCCACGGTCAGACAGAAGAGTTTTTGGGATACCATGTAATCTAAAGACATGTTTCATCAGGAGTTCTGCCGTTTGTTTGGACGAAGGTAGTCTGCGAATAGCAATGAAATGTGCCATCTTTGTCAGATGGTCCACTGACACCAAGATGGTATTAAATCCTTTGGAAAGAGGCAATTCTACGATGAAGTCCAAGGACAAAACTTCCCATGGAGTTTGGGGTATTGGTAGACTGCATAGTAGACCGGATGGTCTCGTAGTGTCAATTTTGGACCTGGCACAGACATTGCATGAAGAGACAAATTTTTGTATAGATGTTTTCATGTCAGGCCACCAGAATTGCCAGGAAATCAAATTAAGAGTCTTTGTCATACCCATATGTCCTGCCATAGGCACATCATGAGATAATTCCAAGATCTTGGTGCGTAGGGTAGGTGGTATGTAAAGTTTGTCGTTGTAGTAGAGGAAGCCTTCTGCATCAGTATTTAGTTGTGGTGGGGGTGAATCCAAACTTATACCATGCAAAACCTCTTCCTTCAAGGAACGGACAACTCCAATAATGCGTTTGTGAGGTATTATAGGAACGGAAGGGATTTCAAAGTAGTTTTCTTCAGTTAGTCGTGATAGTGCATCCGCCTTTTTGTTCTTATCTGCAGGTGTGTAAGTCACTAGGAAGTTAAACCTTAGAAAGAATAGTGACCATCGTACCTGTCGGTGCGAGAGAGTTTTGCTAGTCTGAAGATATTGGAGGTTTTTATGGTCCGTGTATATAATTATTGGTAATTGGGTGCCTTCGAGTAAATGTCGCCAATTCTCCAGAGCCAATTTTATAGCAAGCAGTTCCTTTTCACCCACGGGGTAATTTATCTCGGGACTGCTTAGGGATTTAGAAAAAAAGGCGACTGGATGAAGTGGTGAAGTGTGGGTTGGTCGTTGGGAGAGTATTGCTCCTACTGCCATGTTTGATGCATCTACCTCCAGAATGTATTGGAGGGATGGGTCTGGATGGCGTAATATGGGAGCGGAAGTAAACCTTGTCTTTAACAAGTGAAAAGCTTTATTGGCTTCTTCTGACCATTTGAATGGTTTTTTTATGCTAGTGAGCTGTGTGAGGGGTCTCACAATAGCAGAAAAGTTTTTAATGAACTTCCTGTAGAAATTTGAAAATCCCAGGAATAGCTGTAGCGCCTTGCGTGTGGTTGGTGTAGGCCAATCCTGAATGCAGGATATTTTACTCATGTCCATCTCGATTCCTGTTTTGGATATGATGTAGCCTAGAAAGAGTACCTCGTCTTTATGAAACAAGCATTTCTTCAGTTTCACATAAAGGTTATGTGCAAGCAATCTCGATAGTACAAGTCTTACATGTCTTATGTGTTCAGACAGGGATCGTGAATATATAAGTATATCGTCCAGATATACCACAACACAGACATCTAGTAAGTCTTTAAAAATATCATTTATAAATCGTTGGAAAACTGCAGGGGCGTTGCATAGCCCGAATGGCATCACAAGATATTCGAACAATCCGTATCTGGTTCTGAATGCAGTCTTCCACTCGTCTCCATCACGGATTCGAATGAGATTGTATGCTCCTTTCAGGTCCAATTTTGAAAAATAGGTAGCTCCACGCACCTGCTCAATGAGCTCAGGGATAAGCGGTAGAGGATAGCGATCTTTTATTGTGATAGCATTCAATTTCCTGTAGTCGATGATAGGTCTGAGACTTGAGTCCTTATTGCGAACAAAAAAGAGTCCTGCTGCTGTGGAAGAAGTGGAAGGTCTAATAAAACCTTTTTCCAAATTCTCATCCAAATAGGTTTTGAGATGGGAAAGTTCATCCTGTGAAAGAGGATAAACATGACCGAACGGCAATTTGCTATTTGGGAGTAGATCAATGCTACAATCATAGTCTCGATGAGGAGGTAATGCTTGAGCATTTTTCTTAAGAAAAACCTCAGAAAGATCCTGATAACATAGTGGTGCAATCTCATCTGTCACCATAGACAGAATCTTCTTGGAAGACGGGAGGTTACACGTATCCTCGCAATAGCAAGAGAGGAAGGCCAAGGACCGTTCCTTCCAATCTATGGTTGGTTGGTGTGTGTGTAACCAGGGAAGTCCCAACACAATGGGAAAGTGGGGTGAAGGTATTAAATCGAAGGTAGTAGTCTCCCTATGAGACTCGTTAATAGTGACTAGAAGTGCTTGTGTCTGATCGGTGATTGGACCAGAGGATAACGGAACACCGGTAATAAGACTTACTGAGACAGGTTTAAGTTTAGAAATAATAGGAATTTTATTTGAAGCAGCAAAACATATATCAATATAATTTCCACAAGATCCTGTGTCAATCATGGCCTTAGTAGTAATCCTGTTCTGGTCCCACTGTAATGTCAACCAAACAAAAATGTAAGTGTTAGTGAATGAAGTTGTCAATCCCCCTAGGAGGACATGTGAACACTCACCCTTCTTATTGTTGACTAGGGGACAGACATTTATCTTGTGATCCGGGGATGCACAGTACAAGCAGAGATTTTCATATCGTCTTTTGGCTTTTTCCATAGTTGATAGCGGTGGGCGTATGGTTCCTACTTCCATAGGAACGGGGTTAACGGCCGGAATCCGAGAGGAAACGGATAATGGCATTCCCATTTTCTCAGCCTTTCTTTCTCGTAGTCTTCTATCTATGGTAATACTGAGTTGTATTAATGTATCCAGGGTTTTTGGTAGATCCGCTCGGGCGAGCTCGTCCTTAACGGCTTCTGATAGGCCAAGCCTAAATTGGGTTTTCAGAGATGCATCATTCCATTCTGAATCAAGGGTCCATCTCTTGAATTCCGCGACAAAGTCTTCTACAGGCCTCCTTCCTTGTTTCAAGGATCTCAATTGAAGATCGGCAGTACTCTGCCTATTGGGGTCATCATATAGGCTAGTGAGTTATGCTAGGAACAAGGCATAGGAGTTGAGAAGCTGGTCGTTTTTCTCAAAAAGAGAGTCTGCCCAGGCTCGAGGATCGCCTGTTAGGTAAGAAATAATAGTACAAACCTTAATGTGATCAGTAAGGTAGGTACGAGGTTTTAGCAAAAAAAGTAACTCACATGCGTTTTTAAATTCGCAAAATTTTTTGCGATCGCCTGTAAATACCAAAGGGGGATTTATCTTGGGTTCAGGGGACTGAGCAGAGGTAAGTTGTGTCAGTCTAATTACCTGCTGCGACAGAGCCTGATTGTCTTCTTTTAATTCAGCAAGTGCGTGTATTAACGCAGTTACTTGCTGTTTTAATTGTGTCACCTGAGTGGTTATTTCTGCTGAATCCATTTGTAGGTTTGTTCAATCTGTAACGCTCCTGCGTTTCATGTATGGTGTGGATTTTCAGCCGCAGAAATATTCCACTTCAGTAGTCATGTAAGAGAGATGCTGAGATACCATTCCCAACCTCAATGACTCATCATGTGTGGAAGGTCTTAATTCAGCTAGTAAATACACACACTCAACAAGCTGGTTCCTTTATGTGACTTTATGTATGTAGTAACACAGTGATGAAGATTTAAGAGACAGGTTGAGTGGAGGTGGTAGGTGACAGACACTTGAAGGTAAGACAGTAGCAGATGGATGCAGGTAGGTTTAGCAATCATGTATGGTAGCAGATGACAGAGTAGCAGGTGGACATACAAGAGTGATCAACCCAGTGCAGGAATAAGTAGCAGTAGTCTTAAGAGCTAGCAATCTAGATATGCAGATGTGATAAATAGTCTTTACTATGCAGAGCTAGATAGTGTAAGCTTAGTATAAGTTTATAGAGGGTTCCCCTGCGGGGTACTTAGCACTAATAGCAATACAGCCGAAGGTTGGTTCAGGAGGAGCGGATGATCCGGAAGCGGGATGCAGGGATCAGCGCAGCGAGGTTCCGTCAGCGAGGTATGCTTGCAAGCACGAAAGCTTCAAGCCAAGTTAGCATCCAGGTAAGGGTGTTTGAACGAACACATGTGAGTGAGAACCGGCGCTTTAAATAGCCATCTAGTCCGGCGCTGAGTGATGACAGCTTCAGTCTTAAAGGTGTATGCGCACCTTTCCAAAAGAGAATGGTGGGGCGCATACACTTGTGAAAAGAGTAATTTAGGGTACCAAAGGTACCGGAACATTACAGCCACTCACTGCTGCAATCATTTTAAATCACTACTGAAGTGCAGTCACTGTAGTAGTGCAGTAGTGATTTAAAATTATTGCAGTGAGTGAG
Source organism: Pelophylax lessonae (assembly GCF_965119305.1). NCBI lineage: Eukaryota > Metazoa > Chordata > Amphibia > Anura > Ranidae > Pelophylax > Pelophylax lessonae. The sequence goes on from NC_138773.1 coordinate 159,757,611, forward strand.
TACTAATGCAGCAGTAGTCCACTGACTTCCAACTGTCTAGCTTTTTTTCTAGCAGTTTTGCACTGACTGCAGTTAGTGATTTAAAATCATTGCAGTGAGTGCACTACTGCAGCAGTAGTCCACTGACTCCTCCAATCCACTGTCTAGCTGTTTGTTGTTGTCTAGCTTTTTGTCTAGCAGTTTAAGATGCACTGACTGCAGTAGTGATTTAAAATAATTGCAGTGAGTGCACTACTGCAGCGGTAGTCCACTGACTCCAGTCCACTGTCTAGCTGTTTGTCTAGCTTTTTTCTAGCAGTTTTGCACTGACTGCACTGCAGTAGTGATTTAAATTATGTGATTTGAGGAGAACCATACGCACAAAAATGGCATGGGGTTCCCCCCAAAATCCATACCAGACCCTTATCCAAGCATGCAGCCTTGCAGGTTAGGAAAGGGGAGGGGACGAGCGAGCAGCCCCACCCCCTCATGGACCATACCAGGCCACACGCCCTTAACATGGGGAGGTGGGTGCTTTGGGGCAAAGGGGGGCTCTGCACTTCCCCCACCCCAAAGCACCCTGTCCCCATGTTGATGGGGACAAGGGCCTCTTCCCAACAACCCTGGGCGGTGGTTGTGGGAGTCTGCGGGCAGGGGACTTATCGGAATCTAGATGCCCCCTGTTACAGGGGGCCCCCCCAGATCCCACCCCCCATGTGAATGAGTATGGGGTACATTGTACCCCTACCCATTCACCCCAAAAAAGGCAGTGTAATGTAAATAATGACAACAGACAGTTTTGAGAAGTCCTTTATTAAAAATCTTCCTCCGATCTTCTCACAGCAAGGCAGATGTCTCTTGAAGCTTAAGCTGAACTTGGCAAACTTGTGCACATGGGAAACAGGAGTATAGGCCAAGCTAAAGGTCAAACACAGGTAATACGTCCGGGGGTGCAGGCAGGTAGCAGAAACAGGAACTTGGCCGAGGTCACAACAGGAAGGCAGGCAGGTAGCAATGGCAAAGTCTGTAAGGCAAGCCAAGGTCATACACAGAAGGGCAGGCAGAAAATAATAGCACAGTTTGTAAGGCAAGCTGAGGTCATACACAGGTGAACAGGAGCAAGGTTAGTAGAGCAAGCCAGAGGGTCAAAGCCAGGGAAAGGAGATCAGACAGGTCAGGAACAAGCCGGGTCACAACAGAAAATCCAAGGTAAGTGTGCAGAGGCTCAGGACACAGGAAGGCTGAGGACAATCCAGCAATTTGACAGAATCAGCAGTAGTCTTATATAGGCCAGCAAATGGCCTCATTTGCCACGTAAGAGGTGTGCCATTACGCACGCGCGTTCTCTGATTTGCACCGTGGCGCACCTGCGTGCGCCAATTCATCATTCTTCTGCCAATGCACATGCATACGGGAGTGCGCCTGATGTGCCCGTCTCTAGTATTGGCAGAAACACCAGTTCTTCCACGGCCATTTCCCTGACACAGGCCTTATTAGGCTCTATAACTTTGACCCACAAAACTAATAGATACCATTTGAACACTGTTATGCTTCTTCATGTATATGGGTATCTCTTCTCTACTCCTCTCTCATGGGAATTCCTACAATAATAACTTTGTTCCTGTGGCAACTTCTCTCTACAGGAATACTCTACAATCTTTTGAAAAAAGAACCTCTACTTATTCCATTATAAACAAGCAAAACATTTGGGGGAGCATACCCATGTATTTCTAAAGCTGGTGCAGCTATGAACCAAAAGACATGTATATTAAAAAAGAATAGCGCACACATGCAAAAGAAATTACTACCAAATTTGAAGACAATCCATAAATAAAAATGGGGATTTGGTCCCACCATATGGCCATATAGTGCTCAAGCCCACCACTACGTCAAAGTACCCCATTATCAGTGGGTCCTACACTATCCATGAAAAAGAGATGAATCCAGCCTTTCTAACACTTGGAGATAATACTCCTTGCTGGGAAAGATGTGCAAATGCACTACAGGGGACTCCTCCTATATCCACTTGATAGTGGACACTGATCGAGTACAGGTGTGTGTGGGGGGTGGGATGGGTTGCTCAACCTCGGTAGTCTGGTCAGACCGAATACATAATAAACAAGCAAAAAATTTGGGGGAGCATACCCATGTATTTCTAAAGCTGGTGCGGCTATGAACCAAAAGACATGTATATTAAAAAAGAATAGCGCACACATGCAAAAGAAATTACTACCAAATTTGAAGACAATCCATGAATAAAAATGGGGATTTGGTCCCACCATATGGCCATATAGTGCTCAAGCCCACCACTACATCAAAGTACCCCATTATCAGTGGGTCCTACACTATCCATGAAAAAGAGATGAATCCAGCCTTTCTAACCCTTGGAGATAATACTCCTTGCTGGGAAAGATGTGCAAATGCACTACAGGGGACTCCTCCTATATCCACTTGATAGTGGACACTGATCGAGTACAGGAGTGTGTGGGGGGTGGGATGGGTTGCTCAACCTCGGTAGTCTGGTCAGACCGAATACATAATAAACAAGCAAAAAATTTGGGGGAGCAAACCCATGTATTTCTAAAGCTGGTGCAGCTATGAACCAAAAGACATGTATATTAAAAAAGAATAGCGCACACATGCAAAAGAAATTACTACCAAATTTGAAGACAATCCATAAATAAAAATGGGGATTTGGTCCCACCATATGGCCATATAGTGCTCAAGCCCACCACTACGTCAAAGTACCCCATTATCAGTGGGTCCTACACTATCCATGAAAAAGAGATGAATCCAGCCTTTCTAACCCTTGGAGATAATACTCCTTGCTGGGAAAGATGTGCAAATGCACTACAGGGGACTCCCCCTATATCCACTTGATAGTGGACACTGATCGAGTACAGGTGTGTGTGGGGGGTGGGATGGGTTGCTCAACCTCGGTAGTCTGGTCATACCGAATACAAAATAAACAAGCAAAAAATTTGGGGGAGCATACCCATGTATTTCTAAAGCTGGTGCAGCTATGAACCAAAAGACATGTATATTAAAAAAGAATAGCGCACACATGCAAAAGAAATTACTACCAAATTTGAAGACAATCCATGAATAAAAACGGGGATTTGGTCCCACCATATGGCCATATAGTGCTCAAGCCCACCACTACGTCAAAGTACCCCATTATCAGTGGGTCCTACACTATCCATGAAAAAGAGATGAATCCAGCCTTTCTAACCCTTGGAGATAATACTCCTTGCTGGGAAAGATGTGCAAATGCACTACAGGGGACTCCTCTTATATCCACTTGATAGTGGACACTGATCGAGTACAGGTGTGTGTGGGGGGTGGGATGGGTTGCTCAACCTCGGTAGTCTGGTCAGACTGAATACATAATAAACAAGCAAAAAATTTGGGGGAGCATACCCATGTATTTCTAAAGCTGGTGCAGCTATGAACCAAAAGACATGTATATTAAAAAAGAATAGCGCACACATGCAAAAGAAATTACTACCAAATTTGAAGACAATCCATGAATAAAAATGGGGATTTGGTCCCACCATATGGCCATATAGTGCTCAAGCCCACCACTACGTCAAAGTACCCCATTATCAGTGGCTCCTACACTATCCATGAAAAAGAGATGAATCCAGCCTTTCTAACCATTGGAGATAATACTCCTTGCTGGGAAAGATGTGCAAATGCACTACAGGGGACTCCTCCTATATCCACTTGATAGTGGACACTGATCGAGTACAGGTGTGTGTGGGGGGTGGGATGGGTTACTCAACCTCGGTAGTCTGGTCATACCGAATACATAATAAACAAGCAAATAATTTGGGGGAGCATACCCATGTATTTCTAAAGCTGATGCAGCTATGAACCAAAAGACATGTATATTAAAAAAGAATAGTGCACACATGCAAAAGAAATTACTACCAAATTTGAAGACAATCCATAAATAAAAATGGGGATTTGGTCCCACCATATGGCCATATAGTGCTCAAGCCCACCACTACGTCAAAGTACCCCATTATCAGTGGGTCCTACACTATCCATGAAAAAGAGATGAATCCAGCCTTTCTAACCCTTGGAGATAATACTCCTTGCTGGGAAAGATGTGCAAATGCACTACAGGGGACTCCTCCTATATCCACTTGATAGTGGACACTGATCGAGTACAGGTGTGTGTGGGGGGTGGGATGGGTTGCTCAACCTCGGTAGTCTGGTCAGACCGAATACATAATAAACAAGCAAAAAATTTGGGGGAGCATACCCATGTATTTCTCAAGTGGATATAGGAGGAGTCCCCTGTAGTACATTTGCACATCTTTCCCAGCAAGGAGTATTATCTCCAAGGGTTAGAAAGGCTGGATTCATCTCTTTTTCATGGATAGTGTAGGACCCTCTGATAATGGGGTACTTTGACGTAGTGGTGGGCTTGAGCACTATATGGCCATATGGTGGGACCAAATCCCCATTTTTATTTATGGATTGTCTTCAAATTTGGTAGTAATTTCTTTTGCATGTGTGCGCTATTCTTTTTTAATATACATGTCTTTTGGTTCATAGCTGCACCAGCTTTAGAAATACATGGGTATGCTCCCCCAAATTTTTTGCTTGTCTACTTATTCCATTGCTAGTAGAGATTTTTATAAATTTCTTAGGATTCAGTATGCGCTGTTGTTTAAACTGCTTGCAGATGATCCATTCATAAACTCCCTTTGTTTTTTCTACCAAACTGAATCAAAGAGAAATCTCCCTTCTTTATGTTTCCCTTTTCCAACAAGGCTCAAATGGGAACATGACTTGAAGATCTCTCTAACTACTCCGCAATGACAGTATACCACTCGTTGGCCTAAGAAAGGCTTTGAATGTTTATCCTATTGGGACATGGTGCAAAAACTACTTCATAGATGGTACTTCACACCTCAACTCTTAGCAGCTCGCTTCCCTTGGCAACAATCTCCTTTATGTTAGGGAAATTGTGGACACATAGGCTAATTATATAGAAAAAAACAATCAGTGCAGACTTTCAGCTTTAATTTTATATACATCCAAATCAGGTGAACAGTGTAGGAATTACAACAGTTTGTATATGTGCCTCACACTTTTTAAGTGACCGAAATAATGGGACAGATTGCCAATCATAAATCAAACTTTCACTTTTTAATACTTGGTTGCAAATCCTTTGCAGTCAATTACAGCCTGAAGTCTGGAATGCATAGACATCACCAGACGTTGGGTTTCATCCCTGGTGATGCTCTGCCAGGCCTCTACTGCAACTGTCTTCAGTTCCTGCTTGTTCTTGGGGCATTTTCCCTTCAGTTTTGTCTTCAGCAAGTGAAATGCATGCTCAATCGGATTCAGGTCAGGTGATTGACTTGGCCATTGCATAACATTCCACTTCTTTCCCTTAAAAAACTCTTTGGTTGCTTTTGCAGTATGCTTCAGGTCATTGTCTCTCTGCAATGTGAAGCGCCGTCCAATGAGTTCTGAAGAATTTGGCTGAATATGAGCAGATAATATTGCCCGAAACACTTCAGAATTCATCCTGCTGCTTTTGTCAGCAGTCACATCATCAATAAATACAAGAGAACCAGTTCCATTGGCAGCCATACATGCCCACGCCATGACACTACCACCACCATGCTTCACTGATGAGGTGGTATGCTTTGGATCATGAGCAGTTCCTTTCCTTCTCCATACTCTTCTCTTCCCATCACTCTGGTACAAGTTGATCTTGGTCTCATCTGTCCATAGGATGTTGTTCCAGAATTGTGAAGACTTTTTTAGATGTTTGGCAAACTCTAATCTGGCCTTCCTGTTTTGAGGCTCACCAATGGTTTACATCTTCTGGTGAACCCTCTGTATTCACTCTGGTAAAGTCTTCTCTTGATTGTTGACTTTGACAGACATACACCTACCTCCTGGAGAGTGTTCTTGATCTGGCCAACTGTTGTGAAGGCTGTTTACTTCACCAGGGAAAGAATTCTACGGTCATCCACCATAGTTGTTTTCCGTGGTCTTCCGAGTCTTTTGGTGTTGATGAGCTCACCGGTGCATTCTTTCTTTTTAAGGATGTTCCAAACAGTTGATTTGGCCACACCTAATGTTTTTGCTAACTCTGATGGGTTTGTTTTGTTTTTTCAGCCTAATGATGGCTTGCTTCACTGATAGTGACAGCTCTTTGGATCTCATATTGAGAGTTAACAGCAACAGATTCCAAATGCAAATAGCACACTTGAAATTAACTCTGGACCTTTTATCTGCTCCTTGTAAATGGGATAATGAGGGAATAACACACACCTGGCCATGGAACAGCTGAGCAGCCAATTGTCCCATTACTTTTGGTCCCTTAAAAAGGGGGAGGCACATATACAAACTGTTGTAATTCCTACACCGTTCACCTGATTTGGATGTAAATACCCTCAAATTAAAGCTGAAAGTCTGCAGTTAAAGCACATCTTGTTTGTTTCATTTCAAATCCATTGTGGTGGTATATAGAGCCAAAAGATTAGAATTGTGTTGATGGACCTGACTGTAAATCCACAGAAAGGTAAAGCGCAGTCTTTATAGCAAGCAGGTTTAAAGCAACTTTTAGACAGCTCTAGCCAGAGCTACAGTCTTTTATAAGGCTTAGCTCACACAGTACAGGTCACAGACAGTAATGGGTCTTCTTAGACAGCTCTAACCAGAGCTACAGTCTCTCATAAGGCTTAGCTCACCCAATACAGGTCACAGACAGCAATGGAGCTTCCCTCTCAGCGTGCTGGTGTCTCTGCACTCCTAGCAAACAGCTCCTAGCAATCAGCTCCTCACACAGCTCCACTCATAGTTTCAGACCAGCTGCTTAATAAACAGGTCTGAAAGGGAAGTACCTGCCCTCTATAATTAACCCTCTCTTCAGCCTGTCCCAGGCTGACTCTCTACAATATATATATATATATATATATATATATATATATATATATAATTTTTTATTTGATGGACACTGTTTTGGGGTGATTTATTGATTTATTTCACCTATGTGTAACTTTATTTTTTGATGGAAACTATTTTTGGGGTGATTCATTGATTTATTTCACTTTTATGTATCACACAGGATATTGATTTTATATATGTATCTGGTGAAGCACATTTTCTTTATCATTGACATAGGCTAATTAGTCCATATTTGGTGTCAATGTCCAAAAATATTACCCTTCTGGACTGACATTTTCTGACATATTATTGGTTACTCATATTTATCCTATGACAGATCCTGCTTTGGCCCTATTTGGAATAGGTCTTGCTAACTAGCCACCCTTTACGAGACTCTTTTTCCCAAGGAACAGGTCCTAAGTGGGGCCTATTGGTTTATTGACAAACACTGTACTGTGGTTTATTGAATTTTATATGCACATCTGGTAATACATGTAGTGCTACCTCCACAGGAGTAGATTTAGAAGATTTTCTGTTTTTCTGCCTCAACTCTGAGGACAACCTCAGGCCCACTGACACACCAGGTTAAGCAAATAGATACTGCACTGCTAGTGGGAGCACAAATAAAGATACCCCGCACACAATGTTCTTGTGAAGCAGCTATCTGAGTGAGCAGTCTTTTAGCCCTAATTCTTCTGCCGGCTAGCATTGGGGCCCATTCTTTACGGTAGTGCATGAGTAAAGTGCCAGTAACTTCTGTATGCGGTAAAAAAATGTGCTTTTTAGATGACAACATGTAATGACAGCAATGTCCTCTCACCAGTCCCAATGATACAGCAACAGTCTCACTGTTCAGATATCAACTCCTTTCTGGATCTGCCTGGAGCGTATCTGGTCCTCAGCACACAGCCGCAGGCTTATGACAAGTTGATGTGAACACAGGCGCAGTGATGTACACACCTTGGTCTCCTCGCAGCAAAGAGAAAGTTCCTTAGTATTCAGTCTGAGAAAATACAACTCTCTCCCCCCTTATACACAGCTTGCAATGGGAATTGTATTCCAGGGGTTCACAGACTGCTTTCGTAGAATACATTTTTCTCTTTCCTATGATTCAATGCTGCCAACCATCAAGTCTCTTGAACTCCTTTTGCTTGTCAGCTCCCACTGCTGGATGGAGGCGAGGTAGTGTTAACTTATTCAGCTGAAGACTATTGGGAGCACAGAGAGCACTGCAGCATAGCACCCTAAATTCCTCTCTGTCTCTAGCTGCATTAGTCCCTTCCTATCTTTTAAATGCCTTTATCCTAGATACTGTGGGTTATTATAATTAACTATTTCTTCAAACTGAGACCTCCAGGTATTTTTGAATTTCCTAACATTTTACATTTTCTATTTTTGTTTTCCACGTTCTTCTTTACCTCCCTCTTCACCACCCTTTTTCCTCTTCCTATGTATTCTTTTTGGATCGATTTTTAGTAGTTAAGGGCTTTGTAAATCTCAATGTTGGACCATTAGCCAGGTCCTATGCAATATGTGCTATAATACATGCTTGATGATAGCAATTGCAAAAACTCCACTGTATATGCTGTATTATGTTTTACTATGTACTGTCCTTCTTGAAATACAATAAAAAGTTAAAATAAAAAAAAGCTTCATTCAGATTATTGTACAATTATGATTTGGCTCATGTTTCCTCATACAGTTTTTAACTGCTAGTATTTTATTCAGTTCCATCTTTTACTGAAATGCCAAATTTAATTCAGGTAGAATTGATGGATCAAGTTACAAGAGAATGAAACTGACATGGTCTCTTGCAAACATTGCTATTATTTTGCCACCAGCAGATCTGCCGTGAGCAAACATATCTCTGTAAGGATTTATTAGCTATGAATAGACGCCTTTATGTTTAACGTTTCTCTCCATTTGATTTTCATGTGCTTATTTTGATCAAGCAACCAGTGTGTTCTGGTCTATTGTATGTTTTAATGTTCACTTTACCTTTTTATTTATTTTTGCAAACACAGTTGCCATTTACTCAGTGATTTATATCTACATTCCTGTGAGCCTGCGTTGCAACAACTGCTACATATCAAAAATTATAAATAGGCGACTCTGTTCAAATCCAGTTACATGCTATGGAGACAGTAAAAAAAAAAAAAAGACTTTATGATTTCAATTTCTTTAAATAAGTCAACAAAGATAATAAAATTGATGGTCATAACAAATAAATATATATATATATATATATTTAAAAAGTATAAAAATAATTTTCATAGTTTTTTTGTTTTCAGAGCTGTTTAGGTTATGTCTGTCCTGCTTATATAAAATAATAGTATGAAAGCAACTGGTATTCGAACAGAAAAGTATAAACTAAAGAAATACATTTTAATTTTGTCTGTATATAGAAGCAATTACAGGAAACACTTTTGAGAAATGTGTGAGCTACTAATGCTAATTGCCATTTGAAAAAGTTAGTTGCCTAGCTGTAAACATGGGGTGTGCTATTGTTGTCTGGGTGCTGGTATGGTAAAACTTTAACAATCCATTTGGGTTAATTCCAATGAATCCTTATAAAAACAGTGTTCTAATAGGAATATCAAAAGTTATTGTGTACTTGCATATATTATTTTACACAAAATCCTTTAGGGGATGGGTGAAATAATCAATAGCAACAACGCCTGTACATATAGGCTATAACAATACCAGGGAGATAAAGAAAAGGGTGGTTTGAAATTATAACATATTACTCCATTTCACAGTACACAGTATTCCCTAAAACTTTTATTGCTTCTGTAGGCCATGGTACCACCGTGATATCATTGCAACTTTAAGATGTCGCCTTGCTGGCCAGGGTCTGTTGTAAGTACACTGTAAGACTGATAGACATATAGTGGTTGATTTACCAAAACCGGAGAGTGCAAAATCTGGTGCAGTTCTGCATAGAAACTATTGCAGGCAATGGCACTTTTACGAATCGGTGCAATGCCAACTTTGCAGCACCGCACTGATTCCCAAAAGTAGTTCCTGCGCTACTTCTGGCGACTACAATAGACATCTGTGCATGAACCCGCACAGATGTCTCTCAAATTGCCCTGAAGTCAGACTGAAATGCCAGTTTGAAATCGTGCGAGTTCAGCTGAACTTGCTCGATTTCAAACCCACACTCAGTGTGAACCTAGGCACAGATGTATCTATTGTTTCTGTATTTCTTAGAAATGCATCTTGTTTCCTGGAATATGAAGAGCTTGGCTTATAAATACTTCTGTAAACTGCAGTGTTGTTTAGGGATTACATTATTTTTATTATATTAATAAATTATGCTTTTCCCCACCATTGTTAGCTTTTTCTTTTATATCTTTTTATTCATTTTAAATATTTTAATAAATATATGCATATATTTTTTTTTTATTAAGAAATTATGTGTTACTTCTTTTCTTCAATCCAACCTTTCACAAAGAGAACAAAGCAAACCTTAATGTACTTACATGATCTTCTATAATAAACTAAAGTATACATTAAAGATCTTTAAACAAGATTTTAAACTATAGTTTAAAGTTATTTCTGAAAGAACAATTGAAGGCCATTGTTAGTCTACGTTGTAAAAAATATGAAACGATATTCATGTAATAAGAGTTCAAATTTGTATTATATTCAGATGGCAAACACAAAACTGCTGCTAAAATAAAAAGTATCAGATATATTATGTTGTTTATGTGCTAATATGCAAATATTTTCGCATGATGTTACTTTGCTTATTAGTTCAAGACAAATATGGTGCTGATTATACTGTGTGTAAGTATAATGAACTTACAAAAGAATGTACTGTAACTCTTTGAATCACAATAGCACAAATTTAAATAATTTACTTTTTTTCTAGCTATGTAAATATAAACTACTGCTTAGTAATATTTAGAATCATCCTTTCAAAGCTTTTTTAAAGTGGAGCTCCACCCAAAGGGGGAAGCTCTGCTTTTCTGGGGGGGGGGGGGTACCTCGTTTTGACTAGTACCTAGTTTTGACTGATACACGCTCCCACTTCCTGTTGATCTCGTCCTGACAAGATGACCTGGAAATTCGGCCCTCCCCTGCCGCAGGGCCATTTACAAAGCACAGCATGCTTCCGCATGCCCAGTAGGTTTCCCTTACAAGCAATGGCGGCGGCAGCACCCAAGATGGAAAAATCGGCAGGGGTACAGACACTGCGCGATCCCTGGACAGGTAGGTGTTCTAATATTAAAAGTCAGCAGCTACAGTATTTGTAGCTGCTGACTTTTAATTTTTTCTAAAGGAGCCTGGAGCTCCTCTCTTAGGATCTGTTTATTTTCTTCTGTAGCTGAAATTGACAAGCACAACTTGTTGAGTAGACATGTGCAGGATGAAAAAATTAATTTTGATTCGTTATTTAACCGAATTCATTTAGTTAAATTAGTTACATTTGTTACATTCGTTTCCGGTATTCATTTCGTTTCATATTCGAGTTCGACCGAATTCGAAAAAATTCTACCAAATTTCAAAAAATTCGACTGAATTTGAAAAACGCAATCGCATTTGAAAAAATGTAACTGCATTAAAAAACAAAATAAACTGAATTAAAAAAAATTCAACTGAATTTGAAAAATGCAACAGGATTCGAAAAAATTCTACAGAATTTCGAAAACATTTAGACTGAATTAAAAATAATTCAACCGTATTTGAAAAAAATCTACAAGGTTGGAAAAGTTCGACCAAATTCAAAAAACGTTTGAAATAAGCAGTCTGAGAAGGCTCTATCATAAAAACACAATCAGAGCCTGTCCTCCTCAATCAAACAACTGTAACACTGTCTGAAACCATTACTCCACTTCACAGCTGCCTGTCTGATAGGTGAAGTGAGTGACTAACAGTGACTGACTACTAAGCCCCGCCCTACTACCTTTATGACTGCAATAAGTGTATACAACACAAATATGTAATGGCAAAAAAGTAATCCTCCCACTATCTCCCTCCAAAATCTCAACAATAATAATTGACAACTAGTATTGACTACTAGATCAAGACAGAGAGTCTATCCAATGTAAATAGAAAGCTACAGCTCTCCACACCACAAGACACTCTCTTTATCTGTTGCAAAGCCTACCAGAAAGATTAGCTTGTATAGATTTCTCATAGCCCCACCCACAAGGAGAAATGGAAGCAGCTGATTGGACAATTCTGACTGGACATTTTGTTTAGAAAATGTTTAGATCCAAATTTGTTTTGATTTGAATTCATTTTGACTCAAAATTCAAATCATATTTGAAGATAATTTCTGAAATGTAGGTTCCTACTTCTTGTACTGTTTAAATGAGATTCTTTAACAGAAAAGTTTTTTTGTAAATTTGAAGCTCATTTTAGGGAACAACACTTAATGTTAAATTTAATTATAGATAAAGTATCATCATTATCACATGTAAACAAATTTAATGTGGAAGAGATTATCAACCAGACAAATAAAAAAGATGTGTGTGTTTTTGTGCACTGGTACCCTGTGACAAATGTTGATGGGGCACTGGTACCATGTGACAGATGTGCATGGGGCATTGGTGGTACCCTGTGACAGGTTACATAGTTAGTCAGGTTGAAAAAAGACACATGTCCATCTGGCTAAACCAATAAAAAAAAAAAAAAACAGTAATGAAAACCCAACCATGCAATCCGCTATACACAATCCTATACCCGCAGTTGAACCAGAGGAAGGCGAAAATAAACCCCAGCAAAGCATGATCCATTTTGCTACAGCAGGGGGAAAAAATCCTTCCTGATCCCCCAAGAGGCAATCAGATAATACCTGGATCAACTTTACCTAAAAGTAGTAGCACGCACTTATATTAACCACTTCAATACAGGACACTTTCACCCCCTTCCTGCCCAGGCCAATTTTCAGCTTTTAGCGCTGTTGCATTTTGAATGACAATTGCGCGGTCATGCAACACTGTACCTAAACCAAATTTATGTCATTTTTTCCCCCACAAATAGAGCTTTCTTTTGGTGGTATTTGATCACTGCAAGTTTTTTTCTTTTTTGCTAAACAAATAAAAAAAAGACCGAAAAGTTTGAAAAAAAAAAATTTTTTTTGTTTATGTTATACAATTTTGTAAATAGATACGTTTTTTCCTGCACTGATGAGCACTGATGAGGCTGCACTGACAGGCACTGATGAGGAGGCACTGATGGGGTGGCACTGATGGGGTGGCACAAATATGTGGCACTGATGGGCACTGATAGGTAGCACTGATATGCAGCATTGGTGGGCACTGATAGGCGGCACTGCTGGGCACTGATAGATGGCATTGATGGGCACTGATAGGTGGCACTGATGGGCACTGATAGGCAGCACTGATGGACACTGATAGGTGGCACTGATGGGCACTGATAGGCAGCACTGATTGGCACTTATGGGCAGCACTGAAGGGCACTAATGGGCACTGGTGGGCGGCACTGATAGATGGCAATGATGGGCACTGGTGGGCAGCACTGATGGGGAGGGCACTGGCAGGCAGCACTGATGGGGAGGGCACTGGAGGGCTCCCTGAGCCCTGATTGCCATCCCTGGTGGCCATGGTAGGCATCCCTGGGGTCATGGGTGGGCATCCCTGGTGGTTCTAGTGGCACCCCCCGAGGGTCTGAAATGGTAATCAATGATCTGATTACCAGTGCAGAGCCCCCCTGTCAGGAGAGCCGCAGATCGGCTCTCCTCTACTTGTGCCTGTCAGGCACAAACTAAGGAAAGCTGATCAACGGCTCTTCCTGTGTACTAAGTGACCAGCTGTGATTGGACACAGCTGGTCACATGTTAAAGAGCCTACGTCAGTAGGCTCTTTCCCGAGATCAGAGATGCAGTGTCAGAGTGACATGCCGCATCACCGATCGCCGCTCTGCGCGTCCCCCGGGGGTACGCAGGGCACATTATCCTGCCGCCATCATATGATATCCGGTCAGCATAATGCAACCACTTTCCCGCCGTCAATCGCCTATAGGGCGTGCGGGAAGTGGTTAAGTCCACCCAGGAAAGAATCCAGGACTTTTTTAAAGCAATCTAGTGAGCTAGCCAGAACCACCTCTGGAGGGAGTCTATTCCACATTTTCACAGCAAGTTAGGGTCCCCACACTGAACCTTGGGGTACACCACTGATAACCTTCACGGGGCACTGGTGATACCCTGTGACAGGTGTTGATGGGATGAATGGTACACTGTGGCAAATGTTGATGGGACATATAATAGGGTGGGGTTATAACATTACCATCTTCCAAAATTCTAATTTCGAATAGAATGAATTTGATTAGTAAAGATTAGAATATAATAGAAAAGAATAGAAGAGAATAGAATAAAAATACAATTAATATAATAGAAAATAATGTAATAAAATAGAATATGTAACCATCTTTTGAAATTTGAATATCAAATAGAATGAATACAAATAGAAAAGAGTAGAACAGAATAGAAAATAAAATAATAGACTAGAAAAGAATAGAATAGGACAATAGAATAGAATAGAATAGAAAAACAATAGAACAGAAAAAAATAGAACATATAACCATTTTCCAAAATTCGAATTTTGAAAAGAATGAATTCGAATTTTGAATAAAATGAATTCAAATTTCAAAAAGAATAAATTTGAATTTGAATAGAAAATATTATAATAAAATAGAAAATAAGATAAAAGAATATAGAAAAACATCTTCTGAAATTCAAATTCAAATTTTCAGAATGAATTTGAATAGGAAATACTATAGTAGAAAATAATAGAAAAGAATAGAATAGAAAATAAGAGAATAGAACAGAATAGAAAAGAATAACATATATAACCATCTTCCGAAATTTGAATTTCAAAAAGAATGAATTTGAATAGAAAGAAATAAAATAGAATAGAAAATAACAGAAAATAATAGAATAAAAAAATAAGAGAATACAATAGAATAGAAAATAATAGAATAAAATAAAATAGAACAGTTATATTCTTTCTACTTTAGTCAATATTAATTGTTTTTCTATTCTTTTCTATTCTCTTATTTTCTATTCTAGTCTTTTCTCTTATTTTCTATTCTATTCATTTATCTTATTTTCAATTCTTTTCTTTTGTAATCTTTTCTATTTGAGATTCAAATTTCTGAAGATGGTTATATTCTTTCTATTTTTTTCTATACTATTCTATATTATTGTTTTTCTATTCTATTCTTTTCTATTATTTTGGATTCCATTGTTTTGTATTCTATTCTGCACTGTGATAGATGTGCATGGGGCACTGGTGGTAACCTGTGACAACATAAGACAATGGTACACTGTGGCAGAATTTGATGAGGCACTGGTGGTAGTACACTATGACAGATGTTGACGGGGCACACTGGTACATTGTGACAGATGTTGATGGGGCACTGGTGCACTGTGACAGATGTGCATGGGGGCACTAGTGGTACCCTGTGACAGATGCTGATGGGACAATTGTAAACAGTGACAAATATTGATGGGGCACTGGTACACTGCAACAGTAGTTGATAGAGCACTGGTACACTGTGACAGATGTGCATGGGGCACTGGTGATACCCTGTGACAGATGTTGATGGGACAATGGTACACTGTGACACTGGGCCGCTGGTGGTACCCTGTCCTGTGAAAGATATTGATGGGACTATATTAGGAATATAATTTATAACCATCTTCAAAAATTCATATTTTGAATGAATTCAAATTCGAGTAGAACAGATAAGAATAGAATATAGAAGAATATGGTAGAAATTAAGATAATAGAATAGAAAAGAATAGATTAGAAAATCAATAGAATAGAATAAAATGTTTTGAAAAAAAAGAATAAAATGAAGTAGAAAGAATAATATTTTTATTCTTTCTGTGTTATTCTATTCTATATTAATTGTTTTTCTATTCTTTTCCATTCTAGTCTATTATTTTATTTTGTATCTGTTCTATTCTAATCTGTTCTATTCGAATTCAAATTCATTCTATTTGAATTTTGGAAAATGGTATATTCTTTAGATTTTATTCTATTCTACTGTTTTTCTGTTTTATTCTTTTCTGTTCTCTTATTTTCTATTCTATTGTTTTCTTTTCTTTTTTAGGTTTCCATTGTTTTGAATTATATTCTAATCTATTCTATTTGAATTCATTCTAATTGAAATTCGAATTTTCAAAGACAGTCATATTCTTTCTATTTTATTCTATTCTATTTCTTTTCTATTCTATTCTCTTATTTTATACTCTACTCTTTTCTATTATTTTGGTTTCCTTTGTTTTGGATTCAATTCTTATCTATCCTATTTAAACTTATACTATTCGAAATTAGAATATTCGGTCATATTCTATTTTATTCTATTCTATTAAATTATTTTCTATTCTTTACTATTCTTTTATTTTTATTCTGTTGCTTTATTATTTTATATTTTATTTGTTTGTATTTTTTTTAGAAAAATTAATTTCTATTTTGTAAATTTGATTTTGATTCAAATTTGTTTCCTAATTCGATTCAAAAATTTTCTAATTTGATTTTAATCGAATTTCAGTTCATTATCTCGGATTTGTTACTATTGTAATTTGGATACATCTGAATTTCCAAGTTATTAAACATTTGTCCGAATTTCGAGAGGAAACTGACTGAATATGTCTATTATTGAGTTATAGGAGTGACTTAATTTCTCATTGACCTGTTCTTGTGAGATTTCCGTGAGAGGTATTCAGTCCTGAAGGGAGATGAACTACTGTTGTGCTGCCTCTTAGAAAACTCATTGAAAACTCATTGGTGAGATTTACTAAAGTTGGAGCATGCAAAACTTAGTGCAGCTCTGCCTAGAAACCAGTCAGCTTCCATTTTTTATTTTAAAAATGTAATTAAACAAATTTAAGTAAGAAGCTGTTGGCTACCATGCACAGCTACACCAGATTCTGAAGGCTCCAGTTTTAGTAAATCTCCCCATTATGATCTTGTATTTGTTGTGTATTATATGCATATATGTACAGTTATGTTTACTTTACAAAAACATGTTGACATAAAACTGATTTTATATATATTTTTTCTTTAAGGAAAATGATACATGCAGTTTACATAAAGACTAGAGGGTTAATTTATTAAAGGCAAATAAGTAGGGTTGAGCGAACACCTAGATGTCCGTGTTCGACGGGTTCGGCCGAACTTTAAAAAAAAGTCCGGGTCCGTGTCCCGGACTTTTACCGAACTTTTCCCGGACACCGAACCCCATTGAAGTCAATGGGGACCCGAACTTTAAGGCACTAAAATGGCTCTAAAACACCAAAGGAAAGGGCTAGAGTGCTGCAAATGGCAGCAAAACGTAATTAAGAGCATGGCAAGTGCTCTGCAAACAAATGTGGATAGGGAAATAACTTAAAACAACAAAAAAAACCAGAAAAATAAAACAATGTTCTTCTTCATCTCTGAAGGACGAGGCCCATATGGAGTAGGAGGGAGGTTAAGGTGGTGGTGGATGTGGCGGTGACATAGGCGTGCGCACAGGGTGTGCTGGGTGTGCCTGGGCACACCCTAATCACCTAGGGCACATAGCATTGCCAGTGAGGAGATGGGAAAGATCTCCCTGGGACCTGCTCTGCTCTATTTCTCCTTGCCTACAGGTACATGGCCCCGATACATTACTCTCCCTGCTGGCAAACACATGCATGTGTATTTCAACTTTGGGGTGCACACCTTAATGCAATAGGCTGCGCACACCTATGGGCGGTGTAGGTGGAAGCGGCGGTGGAGGAGGACCAGGGCCGGATTAACAGCATCATGGGCTTGGTGCTGAGGATTTTGAAGGGCCTTAGGGCCGTGCCTTGCCATGCACCCAGAGGAGGAAGGGTGCAGCCATGCATGCCTAATTCAACATGGGATGCTGTCTCTGAAGCCCATAAACACATCCATGCATCGCCAACTGTCCCTCCTTGTCCGGCCTTCACGCTGTGTGGGGAGGTTCTGAGGGTGCTGCCTGGGGAAGCGAGCATAGAAGCCAGACTTCTGTGTTTACAAGTGACAGAAGAGCGGTAACAGTGAATATGGCCAACCCGGGGCCTATATAAAAGGTAGGGGCCTGGAGCTGCAGCTCCAATAGCCCCTACATTAATCTGGCCCTGAGGAGGAGGACGAGGTAGCCAACACTGCTTCTTTTCACAAATTTTAAATGAGGGTACACCCCAAAAGAGTGAGAAAGAGCAAAAATGGAACAATGGGTGGGTAAGGTCGGTATCCATTGCTATTCTGCATAAGGTACGGAAAAGTCCCGTGGGATCCATGCCTGGTTCATTTTAATGAACGTGAGCTTGTCCACATTGTCTCTGGACAGGCGGCTGCGCTTGTCTGTTATAACGCCCCCAGCCGTGCTAAATACCCGTTCAGATAATACACTGGCTGCAGGGCACGCCAGCACCTCCAAGGCGTAAAGGGCAAGCTCAGGCCATGTGCCCAATTTGGAGACCCAGAAGTTGAAGGGGGCAGACCCGTCATTCACTACATGTAGGCGTGTGCACACATACTGCTCCACCATGTTGGTAAAATGCTGCCTCCTGCTAAGACGTTCCATCTGAGCTGCTGGTGCTGCTGTTTGTTGTGGCGTGCTGACAAAGCTTTTCCACATTTCGGCCATGCTAACCCTGCCTTCTGAGGTGCTGGCGGTGCCCTGGTTGCGTTGGCGACCTCCTCCTCCTCCTCCTCTGCCTTGTGCTTCCACTGTGGCCCCGCTGTCAGATGGGAATGCCAGCAGCATGGCGTCTACCAGCGTGCGCTTGTACTCGCGCATCTTGCGATCGCGCTCCAGTGAGTGAATTAAGGACGGTACGTTGTCCTTGTAACGGGGATCCAGCAGCGTGGCCACCCAGTAATCAGCACAAGTTAGAATGTGGGCAACTCGGCGGTCGTTGTGGAGACACTGCAGCATGTAATCGCTCATGTGTGCCAGGCTGCCCAGAGGCAACGAAAGGCTGTCCTCTGTGGGAGGTGTATGGTCCGTGTCCTCTGTATCCCCCCAGCCACGCACCAGTGATGGCCATGAGCTGGCCTGGGTGCCACCCTGCTGTGAACATGGTTCCATCTCCTCCTCCAGCTCCTCCTCCTCCTCATCCTCCTCATCCTCCAGAACTGTGCCCCTGCTGGACAATTGCGTCCCTGGCGTTTGCGTGTGCAGGAACCCACCCTCGGAGCCCCTTGCGAATGACTGCCCTGAAAGCCTTGGAAATGTTACCTCTTCATCCTCCTCCTCCTCCTCATCCTGTGCCACATCCTCTTCCATCATCGCCCGAATTGTTTTTTCAAGGAGGCATAGAAGTGGGATAGTTAAGCTGAGAACGGCGTCATTGCCACTGGCCATGTTGGTGGAGTACTCAAAACAGCGCAACAAGGCACACAGGTCTCGCATGGAGGCCCAGTTAAATTAAATAGCGGAATAGAAAATATGATCCAAAAAAAGTGTATGTATATCACACGTACACAACCACACTAGGCCCCAATTACTATTGTTTGTACCCCTAAAAGGCTAGATGAGGAGTAGGGGGAGTATGGAACAGGCAGCACCCTCAAACCTTCAGAAGTATGAGATGAACCCCAACAACTTGGAAAGGTGGATCTCTCTCACACGTACCGACACAGACTATCCCGCAATTCAATTGATCCTCAAAGGTTTTTATTGAATAGCGGAATAGGAAATATGATCAAAAAAAGTGTATGTATCTCGCACGTACACAACCACACTAGGCCCCAATTACTATTGTTTGTACCCCTAAAAGGCTAGATGAGGAGTAGGGGGGGTATGGAACAGGCAGCACCCTCAAACCTTCAGAAGTATGAGATGAACCCCAACAACTTGGAAAGGTGGATCTCTCTCACACGTACCGACACAGACTATCCCGCAATTCAATTGATCCTCAAAGGTTTTTATTGAATAGCGGAATAGGAAATATGATCAAAAAAAGTGTATGTATCTCGCACGTACACAACCACACTAGGCCCCAATTACTATTGTTTGTACCCCTAAAAGGCTAGATGAGGAGTAGGGGGGGTATGGAACAGGCAGCACCCTCAAACCTTCAGAAGTATGAGATGAACCCCAACAACTTGGAAAGGTGGATCTCTCTCACACGTACCGACACAGACTATCCCGCAATTCAATTGATCCTCAAAGGTTTTTATTGAATAGCGGAATAGGAAATATGATCAAAAAAAGTGTATGTATCTCGCACGTACACAACCACACTAGGCCCCAATTACTATTGTTTGTACCCCTAAAAGGCTAGGAGTAGGGGGAGTATGGAACAGGCAGCACCCTCAAACCTTCAGAAGTATGAGATGAACCCCAACAACTTGGAAAGGTGGATCTCTCTCACACGTACCAACACAGACTATCCCCCAATTTAACTGATCCCCAGAGGTTTTTGATTAAATAGCGGAATAGAAAATATGATCCCAAAAAAGTGTATGTATATCACACGTACACAACCACACTAGGCCCCAATTACTATTGTTTGTACCCCTAAAAGGCTAGGAGTAGGGGGAGTATGGAACAGGCAGCACCCTCAAACCTTCAGAAGTATGAGATGAACCCCAACAACTTGGAAAGGTGGATCTCTCTCACACGTACCAACACAGACTATCCCCCAATTTAACTGATCCCCAAAGGTTTTTGATTAAATAGCGGAATAGAAAATATGATCCCAAAAAAGTGTATGTATATCACACGTACACAACCACACTAGGCCCCAATTACTATTGTTTGTACCCCTAAAAGGCTAGGAGTAGGGGGAGTATGGAACAGGCAGCACCCTCAAACCTTCAGAAGTATGAGATGAACCTCAACAACTTGGAAAGGTGGATCTCTCTCACACGTACCAACACAGACTATCCCCCAATTTAACTGATCCCCAAAGGTTTTTGATTAAATAGCGGAATAGAAAATATGATCCCAAAAAAGTGTATGTATATCACACGTACACAACCACACTAGGCCCCAATTACTATTGTTTGTACCCCTAAAAGGCTAGGAGTAGGGGGAGTATGGAACAGGCAGCACCCTCAAACCTTCAGAAGTATGAGATGAACCCCAACAACTTGGAAAGGTGGATCTCTCTCACACGTACCAACACAGACTATCCCCCAATTTAACTGATCCCCAAAGGTTTTTGATTAAATAGCGGAATAGAAAATATGATCCCAAAAAAGTGTATGTATATCACACGTACACAACCACACTAGGCCCCAATTACTATTGTTTGTACCCCTAAAAGGCTAGGAGTAGGGGGAGTATGGAACAGGCAGCACCCTCAAACCTTCAGAAGTATGAGATGAACCCCAACAACTTGGAAAGGTGGATCTCTCTCACACGTACCAACACAGACTATCCCCCAATTTAACTGATCCCCAAAGGTTTTTGATTAAATAGCGGAATAGAAAATATGATCCCAAAAAAGTGTATGTATATCACACGTACACAACCACACTAGGCCCCAATTACTATTGTTTGTACCCCTAAAAGGCTAGGAGTAGGGGGAGTATGGAACAGGCAGCACCCTCAAACCTTCAGAAGTATGAGATGAACCTCAACAACTTGGAAAGGTGGATCTCTCTCACACGTACCAACACAGACTATCCCCCAATTTAACTGATCCCCAAAGGTTTTTGATTAAATAGCGGAATAGAAAATATGATCCCAAAAAAGTGTATGTATATCACACGTACACAACCACACTAGGCCCCAATTACTATTGTTTGTACCCCTAAAAGGCTAGGAGTAGGGGGAGTATGGAACAGGCAGCACCCTCAAACCTTCAGAAGTATGAGATGAACCCCAACAACTTGGAAAGGTGGATCTCTCTCACACGTACCAACACAGACTATCCCCCAATTTAACTGATCCCCAGAGGTTTTTGATTAAATAGCGGAATAGAAAATATGATCCCAAAAAAGTGTATGTATATCACACGTACACAACCACACTAGGCCCCAATTACTATTGTTTGTACCCCTAAAAGGCTAGGAGTAGGGGGAGTATGGAACAGGCAGCACCCTCAAACCTTCAGAAGTATGAGATGAACCCCAACAACTTGGAAAGGTGGATCTCTCTCACACGTACCAACACAGACTATCCCCCAATTTAACTGATCCCCAAAGGTTTTTGATTAAATAGCGGAATAGAAAATATGATCCCAAAAAAGTGTATGTATATCACACGTACACAACCACACTAGGCCCCAATTACTATTGTTTGTACCCCTAAAAGGCTAGATGAGGAGTAGGGGGAGTATGGAACAGGCAGCACCCTCAAACCTTCAGTATGAGATTGTGTTCACTGTACCCCACAAAGATTGAGTTCACTGCACCCCACAATGATTGTGTTCACTGCACCCCACAAAGATTGTGTTCACTGCACCTCACAAAGATTGTGTTCACTGTACCCCCCAAAGATTGTGTTCACTGCACCCCACAAAGATTCTGTTCACTGTACCCCACAAAGATTGTGTTCACTGCACCCCAAAAAGATTGTGTTCACTGCACCCCAAAAAGGATGTTGTTCACTGCACCCCAAAAAGGATGTTGTTCACTCCACCCCAAAAAGATTGTGTTCACTGCACCCCACAAAGATTGTGTTCACTGCACCCCAAAAAGATTGTGTTCACTGCACCCCAAAAATGATTTTGTTCACTGCACCCCAAAAAGGATTTTGTTCACTGCACCCCAAAAAGGATGTTGTTCACTCCACCCCAAAAAGATTGTGTTCACTGCACCCCAAAAAGATTGTGTTCACTGCACCCCACAAAGGATTTTGTTCACTGCACCCCAAAAAGATTGTGTTCACTGCACCCCAAAAAGGATGTTGTTCACTGCACCCCAAAAAGGATTTTGTTCACTGCACCCCAAAAAGATTGTGTTCACTGCACCCCACAAAGGATTTTGTTCACTGCACCCCACAAAGATTGTGTTCACTGCACACCAAAAAGGATTGTGTTCACTGCACACCAAAAAGATTTTGTTCACTGCACCCCAAAAAGATTGTGTTCACTGCAGCCCAAAAAGATTGTGTTCACTGCAGCCCAAAAAGATTGTGTTCACTGCAGCCCAAAAAGATTGTGTTCACTGCAGCCCAAAAAGATTGTGTTCACTGCAGCCCAAAAAGATTGTGTTCACTGCAGCTCACACACAGAAAAATGGATGTGGATCACTGACACCTGCCTATCTCCAATCCCACACCACACAGCAATATCGATTGTAGTTTGTAGAACACAGTTTCCCTAAAATTCAGCAGACTCTGTCCCTAACAGGATTGAGAAGAGATCGTAGATCAGGATTGAGTGCAGACCCCACCCCCCACACAGCAATATCGATTGTAGTTTGTAGAAGACACTGACCCTATATAATTCAGCAGACTCTATCCCTAAAATGCCTACAACTCGCCCTGCCTAAACACTCCGACCTGTCCCTCAATTCTATCCGGACACAAATGGTTTTTTCCTGCCTATCTTTCCCTAATCAGCAGCCAGCACGTTGATGTGTGCTCTGTCCCTGAATCTAAGCAGCATAATGACGCCGCTGCGGCTGCCTCGAACTTATAAAGACTTGGTCACATGCTTCAGACGGCCAATCACAGCTACTGAGACATTTGCAGGCATGGCTGGGATGGCTTAAGGCACACCAGTTAAACGATTGTTGATTGGCTGTTGAAAGCCCGCCATGAAAAGAGCGCCAAAGCATGCAAAACCCGGAAATAAAACGACCGAACACGGATTTTTACCCGAACATACAGTAAAGTGTCCGTGTCCGTGTTCGGGTACAAAAAATCCAATTATTCGGTACGAACACGAATAATACAGTCCGTGTTCGCTCAACACTACAAATAAGTTGTTCCTTTTGCAAGGGGAAATGTACTTTGCAAAGAAGAGCTTAGTGAATGTGGTAAACTCTCACATAGCAAAGAAAATCCTATCACTTGCAAGGAAAATTGAAAAAAAAAAAAAAAAACAGAATTTTTGCTTGCACATGATTGGCTGATGGAAGTCAGCAGAGCTTCGCCTCAGTCACTAAGCTCTGGGGAAAATTCACTTTTAACCACTTAAGCCCCGGAAGATTTTACCCCCTTCCTGACCAGGGGGTATTTTGTGATTCGGCACTGTGTGACTTTAACGGACAATTGCGCGGTCGTGCGACGCTGTACCTAAACGAATGTGACGTCCTTTTTTTCCCACAAACAGAGCTTTCTTTTGGTGGTATTTGATCACCTGTGCGATTTTTTGATCATGCGCTATAAACAAAAAAAGAGTGTCAATTTTGCAAAAATAACAATATTTTTCAAATTCCCCCCAAAAAATGTAAAAATCAAAATTTTTTAACATTTTCGGCCAATTTGTTTTATGCTACATATGTTTGGTAAAAAAAATTGCAAAAAGCGTATTTTGATTGGTTTGCGCAAAAGTTATCGCGTTTACTAACAAAGGGAAAGATTTTTGTCGTTTTTTTTTTAACGCGTAATGGCGGCAATCTGCAATTTTTTTTGCGGTACTGCGACATTGCGGCGGACAGATCAGACCCTTGAATGACATTTTTGACACTTTTGGGGTTACCAGTGACATTACTACAGTAATCAGTGCTATACATATGCACTGTTACTGCAAAATTACACTGGTAGTGAAGGGGTTAACTTTATTTGAGAGGGAGGGGCTGTGTGTGTCCCTAGGGGCGTGATTCTAACTGTGATTGGCTGTCTGTTGAGCTGTAGAAACAGTGATCAACGGTTCTACATAGTAGAACCGTGTGATCACAGTTTCTACACAGGGGAGAATGACAGGCGGCTTGTTTACACAAGCTGCCTGACTTTCTCCCTCTGCAGCGGCGATCGCAGAGTGACCGGCGGACATCGGGTCGGTGCTCGCTCCCTAGACCCTCACAGGTTAGTGACGTAGACCTAGTCTCCAGTTCCCCCCCCAGTGCTCTCCACCCCCCTGTGCACCTTGGCTCCCCCCTCAGTGATCTCCAGTCCCCCCCCCCCCAGTGCTTTCCACCCCCCTGTGCACTCCAGTCCCCCTCCAGTGCTCTCCACTCCCCTGTGCACCCTGGCTCCCCCCCTCAGTGATCTCCAGTCCCCCCCCAGTGCTCTCCACCCCCCTGTGCACCCTGCCCCCCCCTCAGTGATCTCCAGTTCCCCTTAGTGCTCTCCACCCCCCTGTGCACCCTGGCTCCCCTCCTCAGTGATCTACAGTCCCCCTCCCCAGTGCTGTCCACCTCCCTGTGCACCATGGCTCCCCCCCTCACTGATCTCCAGACCCCCCTCAGTGCCACCCATTCAGTGGTCTCCAGTTCCCCCCCCAGTGCTCTCCACCCCCCTGTGCACCCTGGCTCCCCCCTCAGTGATCTCCAGTCCCCCCCAGTGCTCTCCACCCCCCCTGTGCACTCTGGCCCCCCCCTCAGTGATCTCCAGTCCCCCCCAGTGCTCTCCACCCCCCTGTGCATCCTGGCTCCCCTCCCTCAGTGATCTCCAGTCCCCCCCCTCAGTACTCTCCACCCCCCTGTGCACCCTGCCCCCCTCACTGATCTCCAGTTCCCCCAGTGCTTTCCACACCCCTGTGCACCACGGCTCCCCCCCTCACTGATCTCCAGTCCCCCCCCCAGTGCTCTCCACCGTCCTGTGCACGTCTCGTGACCAGCTGGGGCTGGGCGCTGGATGGCTGCAGCAGTGAAACTTGAAGAAACCCTGAGAACAGCATACTTTTATGCAACTCCCAGTGTCTTTGGACTGGAGGCAGGCAGAGGCAGGGCATGCCAGCCTGCAAGGGGACACATGTGACTGGCTCGGACTTAGCGCTGGCTGCTACTTAAAGATGTCATCACCCCCCAGGAGGCTGTGCAAGGAGCTGCAATCGGCATCACTGAGGTGAGAGACCCTGACCCCCACATCCCATCTCCCCCTCCCCATACACCCCATTTACCCTGCCCCAGTGCCCTGCCCACCCAGTAACCTTAAGATAGGAAATAGCCTTCAATTCTGTCTGGTGTTGGCCATGCCCTCTGGATCCTGCTGGCCATGGCCTGTGGGTCCTGCTGGGAGCTGGCCATGGCTTGTGGGTCCTGCTGGCAGTTGGCCATGGCCTGTGTGTCATGCTGGCCATTGTCTGCTGGGAGCTGGCCATGGCCTGTGGGTCCTGCTGGCAGTTGGCCATGGCCTGTGGGTCCTACTGGCCAATGCCTGTGGGTCCTGCTGGGAGCGGGCCATGGCCTGTGGGCTCGGCTGGCAGTTGGCCATGGCCTGTGGATCCTGCTGGCCATTGCCTGTGGGTCCTGCTGGGAGCTGGCCATGGCCTGTGGGTCCTGCTGGCAGTTGGCCATGGCCTGTGGGTCCTATTGGCCATTACCTGTGATTCCTGCTGGCCATGGCCTGTGGGTCCTGCTGGCCATGGCCTGTGGGTCCTGCTGGGAGCAGGCCATGGCCTGTGGGTCCTGCTGGCCACGGCCTGTGGGTCCTTCTGGCCATTGCCTGTGGGTCCTGCTGGCAGTGGGCCATTGCCTGTGGGTCCTGTTGGCAGTTGGCCATGGCCTATGGATCCTGCTGGCCATTGCCTGTGGGTCCAGCATTACCCACCAGAAGTACCCGCCAGCAGTAACCGCCAGCATTACCCACCAACACTACCTGCCAGCAGTACCCACCAGCACTACCCACCAGCACTACGTGCCAGCAGTATCCACCAGCAGTAATCACCAGCAGTAACTGCCAGAATTACCCACCAGCAGTAACTGCCAGCAGTACCCACCAGCACTACCTGCCAGCAGTACCCGCCAGCATTACCCGTCAGCAGTAACCGCCAGCAGTAACTGCCAGCAGTAACCGTCAGGAGTATCTGTCAGCAGTAACCGTACTAGCAGTACCCGCCAGCAGTAATCACCAGCAGTCTGCAAAAAAAGTAGAAAAGGTATGTGCATTAGCGTGTGAAAATTGTTGCAATATGTTTTTTAATAACTAGTTGTGTTTTGTCATAATATGTCATGTCCTTGTTCATACATGTATGAATAAGGACATGACATTTTCTGGCTACCTAAGTCATATGTGCTAGGGGTGCAACTAGCCCCCCGCACATAACTGTAAATATCCCAACATATGCAGTGTTTCTGACTCCTACCACCATGACCACTTCAAATCACTGAAGTGGTCATGGTGGTTAGAGTGTTCCTTTAATATCTCTCAGAAGAAGTAAACCACTGTATACTGATTCTATTTCATTTCATCATCCTCTAGTTGTGTTAAATTAGTGCGGGCTGGGGTCGCGGCGGCGCGGGAAGGGCGCAGAGGCGTTTTATTACTTATATACCTTAACTATATTATATATTTTATATGCGGCCCGAGAAAATTTTTGTACACTCAATGTGGCCCAGAGAAGCCAAAAGGTTGGACACCCATGCTCTAGGGACATGACAAATACAAGTCAGCAAATTGCCATGACTTTATTGGAACATTACACATGACAGTTCAGAGGCTGCAATTGAGCTGCTTTGTTCAGTTTTGAGCAGAATTTGAACTAAATGCAAAGCAGATCAAAAGCAGTTCTTTCTTATCAAAAATTACAAGTTGCATTTGAACACATGCAGTGATGCATGATGAAAACATCTGCATTAGAAAAGAATGTCCATTGACATTTCATAATCAACACAGTCAGGCAACCTGCAGACCTTTTAAGCTTCTCTTAACCTCTTGCCGATCGCCCACCGTAGTATTACTGCGGCAGGGCAGCTCGGCTGCGCAAAATCAGGTAGTACTTAGTGATTTCGTGCATGAGGTTTCGGCGGCGCGCATGTTTAGACACAGCGGGGGGCGGGCCGCTGGAGGAGCGGCGGCGATCGCCACCTTCCTCCCGCGATTGTCAGATAAACGGACAGAAGACCTGCCTGCTTATGTAAACAAAGCAGGTGAGTCTTCTGTCAGACAGGCAGGGAGAGATCAGGAGTTTCAGCTAAACTGAAACTTGGATCTCTCTGTGCCTGTCACAGAACCCCCCCCCCCCCACACACACACTGTGAGTAAGCACATTTAGGTACATATTAACCCCTTTGATAACCCCCGGTATTAACCCCTTCCCTGCTAGTGTCATTTATACAGTAACAGTGCATAATATTTAGCACTGATTACTGTATTAATGTCACTGGTCCCCAAAAAGTGTCAAAAATGTCAGTTAGGGGCCCGATCTGTCCGCTGTAATGTTGCAGTCCCGCTAAAAAACGCTGATCGCCGCCATTACTAATAAAAACAAAAAAATAAATAAAAATTCCAAAAATCTATCCTGTAGTTTTCAAACACTATAACTTTTGTGCAAACCAATTATAATACACTTTTTGTGATTTTTTTAACCAAAATTTTGTAGCAGAATACAAATTGGCCTAAACTGATAAAAAAATTAGATGTTTTAAATGTTTTTATTGGGAATGTTTTATAGCAGAAAGTAATAAATATGGCTTTTTTTTTTTCAAAATTGTCGCTCTTTTATTTGGTTTATAGCGAAAAATCACAAAATCGCAGAGGTGATCAAATATCACCAAAAGAAAGCTCTATTTGTGGGAAAGAAAGGACATCAATTGTATTTGGGTACAGCGTTGCACGACTGTACAATTTTTCGTTAAAATAACAGTGCCGAATCGCAAAAAATGGCCTGGTCATGGGGTAAAACCTTCCCGAGCTGAAGTGGTTAATTTCAGCCAGTTCCTGATGAACCACCCAAAATTTGCTTAGTGGGTGTCCCTGTTGGCCCCCATCCTTTGACTAAAAAACCAAGAAGTTGGTGGAAAATTGTCACCTGCACAGTGCCTGCATCAGCTAGTGGTGGCTTTTAGAACACAATAGCCCAGAGGGGGGAATTTATCCATCCACGCTATAACGATTGCAAGCTGAATGAAAAACATCTAAGTGTAAATTACCAACATTGGTTTAAGTGTATGTAAACCCTTATATGTTATCTGGGTAGGTCACATAACCACTCTCCCTCTCTATCACTGTGAACACCCCAGGGCGGTGGACTGGACTGATCTGCAATGCATCATGTGTGCTAATGATGCAAATGCTGGTCTAATTTACAACTTCCAACATGCATTTCAGGTATCCCACTGCTGCATGGGAAGAGAATCCTTACAGTCCACATTTCTGTACAGAGAAAAGTAGTTGTGTACGTTTGCTCCTTCAAAATTTTCATGTAAATCCTCTTTTTCTAGCAGCAAGTGATATGATATCAAACAATAGTCCATAAGTTAGAGGTCTACACTCATGCACTGTAGCGTAAGTGCTTAACAGTTTGTATCATATAAATTTGACACAACCCAGTCCTTTTTTTCCTTTAATATAAATGTGTCTTTATTGTTGTGCACCTGCTGCTCCACCTGTGGATATTAATTTTCAGGCAACAGCTTGCTCCTGACCAACATTGCTATTCTGATCATAAGCTGTGAGCTGTGTCCTAGAAAGCGTACCATCTGTTTGGCCATAAATCCTTTTTTACCTGCAGTATATTTCAGATATATTTATGTTAGACTTCCAAATTTCTGGTATAGCAGAAATTGGAAAGATGATACAGTTTTTAATATTATTTGGTCTCTAACTATGTTGTTTAGTCATTAATGACCAGCCGATCCTGGAGAAAGCCAGGCATGTAACTGCTCCTCGTTGTCTAAAATAGGTCTGTGACTGCATGCATAATAGAACTGCCAATCAGTTCATGAGTATATTAGTCTGCCATGAAATATTAGGGGAATCCAACAAATCTACAGTATCTCACAAAAGTGAGTACACCCCTCACATTTTTGTAAATATTTTATTGTATCTTTTCATGTGACAATGCTGAAGAAATTACACTTTGCTACAATGTAAAGTAGTGAGTGTACAGCTTGTATAACAGTGTAAGCTTGCAGTCCCCTCAAAATAACTCAACACACAGCCATTCTTGTCTAAACCACTGGCAACAAAAATGAATACACCCCTAAGTGAAAATGTCCAAATTGGGCCCAATTAGCCATTTTCCTCCCCTGTGTCTTGTCTTGTGACTCACTAGGTTTATAAGGTCCCAGGTGTGAATGGGGAGCAGGGGTGTTAAATTTGGTGTTATCGCTCTCACTCTCTCATACTGGTCACTGGAAGTTCAACATGGCACCTCATGGCAAAGAACTTTCTCAGGATCTGAAAAAAAGTTGCTCTACATAAAGATGGCATGGCTATAAGAAGATTGCCAAGACCCTGAAACTGAGCTGCAGCATGGTGGCCAAAACCATACAGTGGTTTAACAGGACAGGTTCCACTCAAAACAGGCCTCGCCATGGTTGACCAAAGAAGTTGAGTGCACATGCTCAGCATCCTATCCAGAGGTTGTCTTTGGGAAATAGATGTATGGGTTCTGCCAAGATTGATGCAGAGGTTGAAGGGGTGGGAGGTCAGCCTGTCAGTGCTCAGAGCATACGCCACACACTGCAGCGCATTGGTCTGCATGGCTGTCATCCCAGAGGGAAGCCTCTTCTAAAGATGATGCACAAGAAAGCCCGCAAACAGTTTGCTGAAGACAAGCAGACTAAAGACATGGATTACTGGAACCATGTCCTGTGGTCTGATGAGACTTAGATAAAGGTATTTGGTTCAGATGGTGTCAAGCATGTGTGGTGGTAACCAGGTGAGGAGTACAAAGACAAGTGTGTCTTGCCTACAGTCAAGCATGGTGGTGGGAGTGTCATGGTCTGGGGCTGCATGAGTGCTGCCGACACTGGGAAGCTACAGTTCACTGAGGGATCCATGAATGCCAACATGTACTGTAACATACTGAAACAGAGCATGATCCCCTCCCTTCGGAGACTGGGCCGCAGGACAATATTCCAACATGATAACAACCCCAAACACACCTCCAAGATGACCACTGCCTTGCTAAAGAAGCTGAGGGTAAAGGTGATGGACTGGCTAAGCATGTCTCCAGACCTAAACCCAATTGAGCATCTGGGGGCATCTTCAAACAGAAGGTGGAGGAGCGCAATGTCTCTAACATCCACCAGCTCTGTGATGTCATCATGGAGGAGTGGAAGAGGACTCCAATGGCAACCTGTGAAGCTCTGGTAAACTCTATGCGCAAGAGGGTTAAGTTAGTGCTGGAAAATAATGGTGGCCCCACAAAATATTGACACTTTGGGCCCAATTTGGACATTTTCACTTAGCGATGTACTAATTTTTGTTGCCAGCGGATTAGACATTAATGGCTGTGTGTTGAGTTATTGTGAGGGGACAGCAAATTTACACTGTTATACAAACTGTACACTCACTACTTTACATTTTAGCAAAGTGTCATTTTTTTCAGTGTTGTCACTTGAAAAGATATAATAAAATATTTACAAAATGTGAGGGGTGTACTCACTTTTGTGAGATACTGTACATTTCTGTGGCAAGTAGCTGTACAGCACCCTAGGTTGTTTTTTGCTGGAGATATGCAAGCATAACATTTCTGAACCTGTACATTGCATCTGATGCTTGCGTGGTGTCATGAATATAAAGGCACAGGTAATTATTGGTGTTTGCCTTTATATTTCTGTCCAATTCCAATATTGAAAATCTGTTACCACAACTTTTTTTTTTTTTCATTGTGAAGATCGAAAACCTATGTGCAATTTGTAGCAGTAAATTCTGGGAAATTCCACTAATTGTTAGCAGCCACTGCAATAGAATGTTGCCCAATATCATTTAACACCTCTGCTCTTTCCAGCAGAGATGGATTATGTGAAAGACATATGAATGTTTATTATTGCAATGTGTCATTCATGGGATTCCAAGAAATATGAACGGATGGAAGCTTCTACACAGGATTTCAACAGACAGAATACGATTACCCATGAGCATCCTGCCAATAAAGGGTTTGCTAGAGTTCAGATGGAATTTATGGTTTTGGATGACTTGTGACAACGAAAGCCAAACCCACCTTGTATTTAATTTTTCTATACATTTTCTCTGGGCAGTTCTTAACATCTTTTCATCTGCTGTTTATTATCAACTCATTAAAACAGCTTTCAAAGATAAATGTTCACTCTGTTGCCAACATTGAGGTTCAGTATGCTCTGGAATATGAAGAAATTTTGCATCTGAGTTTTTGCATCACATAATTAATATTCTTTATCTCTATGTCACAGTCTTCCTTCTTCTTCTCATTTTGCACCAAGTTCTCTGAGTTATCATTGTCAGTACCAGTCCCTGAATGCAAAATAAAGAAAATATTAATTTTAGGAGGATCTACTTTGCCAAATGTTAGATGTGTCCTTGGTACTTTTACATAGTTCCATAATTAAACAGTTATAAAAAAAAGACACAAGTCTATCGAGGTCAATGAATAAAATATATATTCTCCATATATAAAGTCCTATACCTACAGATGATCCAGAGGAAAGCAAAAAAACCTCTATGAAGCATGGTCTAATTTGCTCCAGCAGGGAAAAAATATTTCCTGTTCCCCCAGGAGGCAATTGGATATTCTCAACTACCCCTGGTTGTATTACATATAGCTGTTATTATTCAGTTATCCTTTTAGGAATGCATCCACAACCTACCAAGCTGGCCAGAACCAATTCTTGAGTAAATCTATTTTGTATTTTTACAACACTTACTATGAAAAAGCCTTTCAGTATGTTGATGTTAAATCTCTTTTTCTCCAAAATTAAAAAGTGTCCCCTTGTCCTTTGTGGTGACCTGCAAGTAAATAGATCAACATCAAGTTCATTATATGGAACACTTAAGTAAGTATACATGGTGATCATGTCCTTCCATAATTGCCTCTTCTCAAGAGAGAATACTTTTAGTTCAGATACATTTTCCTGAGCTCCTCCATGCCTCTTACTAGTTTGGTTACTCTTCTCTGCACTTTCTCCAGTTATCCAATATCTTTTTCGTAAACAGGTACCCAAAACGAAATTTCATATTCCAGGTGAGGCTTACTAATGATTTGTACAGAGGCAATATTATGTCTCTCTCTCTCTCTCTCTCCCTCTGGAGTCTATATCTCTTTGAATACAAAAAAAGGTTTAGAAACTACAGCTTGGGATTGCACACGCATATGAAGTCTATGATCTACCAGAACACCCAGATTCCTCTACACATTAAATTCCCCAGCTGTTCTCCTTCTAGAATGAGGATGTATGCATGTTTTTGTCCCCCAAGTGTATAACTTTACATCTATCAACATTAAACCTAATTTGCCACACAGTTGCCAGATTAAAAAAGTACACTGAGGTTGGCTTGTAAATTGGCGACATCCTTTAAGGACTTTGATATTATGGGGTTGTAGATCACCTGCCAGCCATCTTTGTAAAAGCAAACAGTCTTTAGGTACTTGGTAAAGACTGTGATCCCTTTTAAAATATAGGCACCACATTGGCCTTATGCCAGTCCAGTGGTACTATGCCAGTCACTTAAGAGTCTCTAAAAACTATAAACAATATATTTGAAAAAACAGAGCTCAACTTTTTGAGGACATGTGGGTGTATGCACCCAGGTGCTTTATCAAGGTGCTAAATATTTCTTCATAACAATTTTGAGCCATTTTGGATCATTTGGGACTATGTCAGTAATTTCCCCTTTATGGACTCAAGCACCCCCATTTTTCTTTGTTTACACAAAGCTGAAGAAACTATTTAATACGTTTCCCTTCTCCTTTTCTCAAGTCAGCAACTCAAAAAATTATTGTAAAAGGCCTACATGCTCAGACCTGACCTTTTTACTATTGATATGTTTGAATAATTTTTGGAGGTTTTTAGTACTCTTTTTTTGTTTCAGTCAAGTTTCTCAGATTTAGCAAAGGGGACAATAGAATTAATTCTGAGCCTTGGTCCAGTTTCGCTATTTGGGGGTCTGTAGACTATTTGTTTGACCTTTATTTGTGTCATGAATGCCTGTTTGAATTATTACTAGTGCATGCCCAAGATACTTTGAGGCAAAGGTATTATGTGCGAAGCTCTTAAGGAATCAGAACTAATTGGAAAGCCCCCAAATAATTTGGTTCACACTAGTCTTCCAACTCTGACAAAAAAAAAAAACTGGAGAGAAAACGGGAAATTAGCTTTTGTTCTCCCTCACACAAACGTGTGATCTAGTGGTGGTCAAGCAGATAAAATTACATATGTTGGAATACTCCAGTATGTAAAACAAAATTCTAGCTCTTCACTAACTCCTATGGCAACCCAGTGCCAAATTAGGTTTGTTATTTAGGCAGTAGATTCATATTTTCCATGTAAAGACAGAATAGGTAGAGGTGTGCCTAATAACCCTACTTCAAAAAAAAAAAAAGAACAGGAGCACAGGATTCAGTACTGTTTATTCCATAAAATAGTACAGTTACACTTAAGAAGCTCGTGAGCAGTGTGGTAAAAAAGCAGAGAGCTTAGGCATACTATACAGGGAGGCTGTGAAGAGCAGAGGTGGATGATCCTGATGCTGGCTGCTCTGCTGAGAATGACACACACTGGATGCTTTCAGTGGCCATTTTGCTAATTAAGGGAGTCCTGTGCATCCCTGAGCATTTAGGGAGGGGTGGGCTCCCTCCATTATTATCTTTTAGTAGAGTAAAGAGATACAAATTTTAACTACATTTTTTATAATAATGTTGATAAAAAAATTCACAGGTCGTTATATCCCTATAGGTGGTTAGGTGTACTAGGATGAGTGGCCTGGTAACATTAGCAGATACATAGTAAGTACAGTAGCTAAAACTATGTTTTACTCATATGTGTATATGTGCTTCTAGAAACTGTTTTTTTTATGAAGAATTTATATATTATGTTTTGTATTGCCAGAGTTAGCTATAATGTACCTTTATCATTGAGTATACAGTAACAATACTGTCCCTATGTTTATTTCTGAAATTGTATGTGTTTCATTGACATCTTTATTAGTCCTCTTGCTTATAATATTTATTATTTAGTTTTATTTGTTTTATCAGAATGGCCAACTATACTGGGTGTTGTAGTCCGCCTGCTATCATGTTATATTATAGCTTTTTACACCCCTAACATATTGATGCATACAATATTTGTAATTTTTTTCCCTTTGCTTATTTAGTGGGTCTCCGTAATATATTTTAATTTATTTTATTGATTTATGTAGTTCGGTGGCTGTTATGGTCCCTTTAAAATTGTTACATATAAGGCTCCATTAGTTAATTTCTGTTAGCTTGACAAAGGAGCGTGCATGACTGATTTGGTCATCGTGCATGCTCAGAAACCCACCGCTCTCTTCCCTGGTGATATCATCGTGTCAGTGCTGTGTTGCACAGCAAGCTTTAGCCCCCAGCTTCAAACAGTGGATGTATGCCGGCCAGCTTCCCCATCTAGTGACAGCAGCATACATTGAGGCTAATGGTGTTCCCAACTAAGGAGTTGATGTTCTCCTCTTGTTTTAACTGATGAGCCTGCAATATCATTTTCAATGTGAGTTGCCTAACTTGTGAATAATAAAACTGCTTTTTGAGTCTACACTTGGAGGCACTTCTCCTTGTTTCCTTTTGTCTCCCTTCAGGAAAACCTGCCCTTATCTATTCACTGCTATATGTGCTCCAACTCGAGAGACTCTGAAAATACTCGAGAGACTCTGAAAATACAGCTAGGATCACAGGAAACGTGATGTAGTCACTGTGGCTTAAGCCTATACAGTATTTGCAAATGTGTGCAAACAATACCCTCTGTTTTAACATGAATTGTTAGGGCACTTTTTTTTTTTTAAGCTAGCTGGTAAGTGTGCTGGGAAATCTTTGTTTGTTTGTGATGTGTGTTGCCCTTCCATGTGCACCTTATTGCAAATGCTAGTTATAGGTTGGAGTGGTTGCCCCTTTTTTGTACAGTTAGTTTAATTTGATGCAGGGATGCACTGGATACCTTGAGCTGCCATTGTGCTCTTGCTGGGTGTCCAATGAGTCCCTGTGCTCTCCAGGCAAACCTTCCCCTAAAAGAGAATTATGGACTTCTTTTTTTGCATTTATACTTAGCTAGGTGGATGTAGCATCAATTTGGTGCTGCACCGCCTCCCCCCACCAGCTCTTAACACTGAAAACTGAGCGATCGAACACCACTGATCACTTGGTTCTCACAACTCCCTGAGTAGAGAGCTGCTGACTATCAGTGGAGCGCTGGGCTGTGGAGGGGGCGGGAGCAGCCAGCTCAGGCTCTCAGCGGCCAGGTGCCAGTTTAGGCATGTAGATGGATCCCAACTTCATTGTCACGATCTTGCCTGGCCTGGACCATCTCTGATGTCAGCCAATAGTAATTCCTCCTTGTTACCCGTAAGCTCTGAGATTCATGATACCTCAGACAATATTCGGGTTAAATGAGAGTTCTTTGACCATGAGTGAAAGTTTCAAAACAGCAATATTTATTTATTGGCAAGTAGCCTTGAAGCCTAAATGAATTCACAACAATTTCTCCATAGTACATACAAAAATGGAAAATATTCATAGTTTAACTGAACAACTATAGAGTATGATACTCATAACACAATGATACAAACAGAGCAATACAGACCACAAATAGGAAAAGCATGTATAAATTTAAGTGCAGGAGATAAATTCCATAGTTACCATTCTCATGAGAGTTTCATTCTAGTCTCCTGAATGCAAGAGGAATTTTTCTCCTTTCCGCCTTAACTAATATGGACCTATCTCTCACAGCCCTCTCCTCCCTTTGGGCGTATCTCATTCAGGACTGGACTATTTCCCCATCTCCTAGCTTTGCATAATTCAGCCCCTTGTTAACCCCTCCTCTCTGTTGGAGGGAGAATTTAATTATACTTGTTGATGTCCTCTGGAATTGAAATTTTAGATATGCAAAGTCATATCTTGGGCAAATTGTCCACCCCTCAACAGGTGGCCTATCTTCATTGCATATCATAATGAGGGTGCCTTTGAAAGGGAAGCCGAATTAAGGAAGCACAAAACATGCCCTATTATCACTATTGTCTTGGGATGTCTGGCTAACAGGAACTTAATTACGGAGTGGTACTATTTTGCACTGATAATGGGGTACTTTGACGCAGTAGTGGGCTTGAGCACGATATGGCCATATGGTGGGACCAAACCCCCATTTTTATTTATGGATTGTCTTCAGATTTGGTAGTTATTTCTTTAGCATTTGCGCGCTATTCTTTTTTAATATACATGTCTTTTGGTTCATAGCTGCAGCAGCTTTAGAAATACATGGGTATGCTCCCCCAAATTTTTTGCCTGTTTATTATGTATTCGGTCTGACCAGACTATCGAGGTTGAGCAACCCTCCCCACCCCCCCACACACACCTGTACTCAATCAGTGTCCACCATCCAGTGGATATAGGAGAAGTCCCCTGTAGTGCATTTGCACATCCTTCCCAGCAAGGAGTATTATCTCCAAGGGTTAGGCTGGATTCATCTCTTTTTCATGGATAGTGTAGGACCCACTGATAATGGGGTACTTTGACGCAGTAGTGGGCTTGAGCACGATATGGCCATATGGTGGGACCAAACCCCCATTTTTATTTATGGATTGTCTTCAGATTTGGTAGTTATTTCTTTAGCATTTGCGCGCTATTCTTTTTTAATATACATGTCTTTTGGTTCATAGCTGCAGCAGCTTTAGAAATACATGGGTATGCTCCCCCAAATTTTTTGCCTGTTTATTATGTATTCGGTCTGACCAGACTATCGAGGTTGAGCAACCCTCCCCACCCCCCCACACACACCTGTACTCAATCAGTGTCCACCATCAAGTGGATATAGGAGGAGTCCCCTGTAGTGCATTTGCACATCCTTCCCAGCAAGGAGTATTATCTCCAAGGGTTAGGCTGGATTCATCTCTTTTTCATGGATAGTGTAGGACCCACTGATAATGGGGTACTTTGACGCAGTAGTGGGCTTGAGCACGATATGGCCATATGGTGGGACCAAACCCCCATTTGTATTTATGGATTGTCTTCAGATTTGGTAGTTATTTCTTTAGCATTTGCGCGCTATTCTTTTTTAATATACATGTCTTTTGGTTCATAGCTGCAGCAGCTTTAGAAATACATGGGTATGCTCCCCCAAATTTTTTGCCTGTTTATTATGTATTCGGTCTGACCAGACTATCGAGGTTGAGCAACCCTCCCCACCCCCCCACACACACCTGTACTCAATCAGTGTCCACCATCAAGTGGATATAGGAGGAGTCCCCTGTAGTGCATTTGCACATCCTTCCCAGCAAGGAGTATTATCTCCAAGGGTTAGGCTGGATTCATCTCTTTTTCATGGATAGTGTAGGACCCACTGATAATGGGGTACTTTGACGCAGTAGTGGGCTTGAGCACGATATGGCCATATGGTGGGACCAAACCCCCATTTGTATTTATGGATTGTCTTCAGATTTGGTAGTTATTTCTTTAGCATTTGCGCGCTATTCTTTTTTAATATACATGTCTTTTGGTTCATAGCTGCACCAGCTTTAGAAATACATGGGTATGCTCCCCCAAATTTTTTGCCTGTTTATTATGTATTCGGTCTGACCAGACTATCGAGGTTGAGCAACCCTCCCCACCCCCCCACACACACCTGTACTCAATCAGTGTCCACCATCAAGTGGATATAGGAGGAGTCCCCTGTAGTGCATTTGCACATCCTTCCCAGCAAGGAGTATTATCTCCAAGGGTTAGGCTGGATTCATCTCTTTTTCATGGATAGTGTAGGACCCACTGATAATGGGGTACTTTGACGCAGTAGTGGGCTTGAGCACTATATGGCCATATGGTGGGACCAAACCCCCATTTTTATTTATGGATTGTCTTCAGATTTGGTAGTTATTTCTTTAGCATTTGCGCGCTATTCTTTTTTAATATACATGTCTTTTGGTTCATAGCTGCAGCAGCTTTAGAAATACATGGGTATGCTCCCCCAAATTTTTTGCCTGTTTATTATGTATTCGGTCTGACCAGACTATCGAGGTTGAGCAACCCTCCCCACCCCCCCACACACCTGTACTCAATCAGTGTCCACCATCAAGTGGATATAGGAGGAGTCCCCTGTAGTGCATTTGCACATCCTTCCCAGCAAGGAGTATTATCTCCAAGGGTTAGGCTGGATTCATCTCTTTTTCATGGATAGTGTAGGACCCACTGATAATGGGGTACTTTGACGCAGTAGTGGGCTTGAGCACGATATGGCCATATGGTGGGACCAAACCCCCATTTTTATTTATGGATTGTCTTCAGATTTGGTAGTTATTTCTTTAGCATTTGCGCGCTATTCTTTTTTAATATACATGTCTTTTGGTTCATAGCTGCAGCAGCTTTAGAAATACATGGGTATGCTTACCCAAATTTTTTGCCTGTTTATATCAGTATGTTAAATAGCAGGCACCTCCCGGTAGCAAAAAGCTTGCACTTCAAACAGACTTATCCTTTTATGTGTTTAAGTGTAAACAACAGGTGCCCCCCCCCGGTAGCTCAGGCATGCATTTCAAACAGATTTGTTAAATTGATTACTACTGCTGGTCAGACTGGATAACACAACTTAACAATCTACAATCATATATCACCTATGTGTTTGAAATAAAAACTCAATATCGTGTACATATGTATTTACGTTCATCTATTTACAATCACTAATGGAGATTACACATAAACTCCTCATAAGGCAACACTCCTCCAGCCCCTCTCCTCTGTGTCTGCCCTGCCCACACTCCAATCCCCGGCAAGTGCTGTGCTTGAGAATTGGGTGTTGGTGGGAAATTTGAAGCGCTGCAGGCAGCTGATCCATATGGCTGTATGATTGCCGCTGTCTGAGCCTGCAGAGACCAGCCTGGGGTGAGTGAGCTCTGCATTACCTCTAGATTCTCATCATTTCCCTCCCTTTTCTCCTCCATATAGGACCTAGGGACAACTTATTTCTGATGTAAGGGGGAACTCCCCCAAGCTCTTATGTAAGGGGACAATCTCCCAGTCTCTGATGTAAGGGGCACGCTAGCTGGATTCTAATGTAAAGGGGCACTCTGATGGATTCTGATTTAAGGGGATACGCTTCTGGATTCTGATATAAGGAGGCACTCTGCTGGATTCTGATATAAGGGGGCACTCTACCAGTATTTGATGTAAGGTGAAACTGTGCTGTAAGTTGGGACTCTTGTGTAAGGGGCGTTTTCCGCATTCTGTTGTAAGGAGAGAATCTAAAGACTCTGATGTAAGGTGGTGGCACTCTGGGGACACTAATTTAACGGGGCACTCATCCTGACTGCTGTACTCTATATGTTGTTTGTTATTTGCTTCTGACCCCTGTACTCTATACAGTGTTTCCACTACAGCCTGAAATAATTTTAGTTCACATTTCTTTAATATATTAACACTCTCTGTTAGATTTTTTTATTGTTATGATAGACACAGGGGTACTCATGAGAATTTGCTACATATAACTAGGAAGAGTGTAAGGGTACTTTTAACGTTATGGTTTATCACCCTCTGAAGTTGTAAAACAACAGTATTATCTTTCTAAATAGAGAAAGTATGTGAGGATGTGTGAACTGACAGTTTAACTATTGGCTTGCGCAATTGGTTTGCACAAAAGTTATTGGGTCCACAAACTGGGGGATAGATTTATGTCAGTTTTATTTATTTTATTTTTTGACATTGTGGTGGACAGATCAGACACCTATCTGACAATTTTGACACTTTTAAGGGGACCAGTGACATTACTACAGTAGTCAGTGCTAAAAATATGCATTGGTACTTTACTAATAACACTGGCATGGAAGGGGTTAACACCAGGGGCAATCAAAGGGTTAAGTGTCTCCATAGGGGTGCTTTCCAACTGTGCGAGGGATGAACTCACTAGATGAACATAGAGATCTGTATTCCTAAATAGTAGGAACTCAGGATCCCTGCATTCATCCGTGACAGATCGGCAGTCTGCCTTGTTTAAGTAGGCAGCCCGCCATTCTGCCTCTACGGGGAGTGACCACGGGGGGGGGGGGGGGGGCGTTTGGCATCGCATCCACTGGACCAGCTGATTGGTTCCCCCTCCGACCAACCAGCGCTCGCGCCCATGTCTATTACACGAAACGACGTAAACGACATACAGGTACGTTGTTTCGCGTAATAGAGCCGCAGTAAAACCCAAGGACATTGTAATAAACCAAACATAGAGGGGATGTACATTATCATGACTGTAACAAATAGAACATGTCTAATCATTTGGCTGATGGCAATGTGCATCAATGTGTATAAAGGGTTATTTGATAATCCAGTGGCTGGCAATGAAAACATGTGTGCATCTTTGGCAATTTGTCTAGAGAAGACATTCTTATTTTTAAGGGCATGTTGGATTTTTTGTAAAAAATATAAAGGGTAAAATTAACAGATACATCAATGAGATGGGGCAAGTTTGTAGATGTCAGTGCAATATACACATGTTCTAAATGCAATAGAGTTGTTATTCCAACACACCAGGTATTCTTAAAAATTCAGCCATTGCTCAACCATGCAGTCAGCTTACAGGGGTAGATGTAATTCTGATTGACCCAACATATAGACATGATAGGCATGTAGGGATCCGCTGCCCTCTACTGTCAATTGCTGACTTCACACTGTAATATAAAATTGTTTATGCCACTTCCTGGCTCAGGGGGTTGTTGAGAAAATATCCTGGAAGGAGGAAGTGGACAGAGAGAAAGTCTCAGCCATGTGTCCTGTCCATGCTACTAATACCTGATAAAAGACAACTATTCAAGTATTTCTATGTTCTTATAGTTACACTGCAGCCACCCATAGTTTTTTTAATGTATTTCTGGATCTTCGTGACAAACAGAGTATCTCTGTCCAATTACTATTGCACATGCAGAGTGCCAGATAACTGGGACTGCTTTCCAGACTGGTTGGGCAATGGCTGGAGGGTCTCCTCACCACTGCAGATCTTGTCTTCAGGTCTCCTACAAAGACAGATGCCACATTATGCTCAGGGCCCCCTGCAACAGAACTTTGCTGCAACTGTCATCTGGAAGTATCTCTGTACATAATGATTAATACAGTATCTCACAAATATGAGTACACCCCTCACATTTTTGTAAATATTTTATTCTAACTTTTCATGTGACAACACTGAAGAAATGACACTTTTCTACAATGTAAAGTAGTGGGTGTACAGCTTGTATAACAGTGTAAATTTGCTGTCCCCTCAAAATAACTCAAAATACAGCCATTAATGTCTAAACCACAGGCAACAAAAGTGATTATAGCCCTGAGTGGAAATGTCCAAATTGGGCCCAATTAGCCATTTTCCCTCCCAGGTGTCATGTGACTTGTTAGTGTTACAAGGTCTCAGGTGTGAATGGGGAGCAGGTGTGTTAAATTTTGTGTTATCACTCTCACACTCTCATATTGGTCACTGGAAGTTCAACATGGCACCTCATGGCAAAGAACTCTCTCAGGATCTGAAAAAAAAATTGTTGCTCTACATAAAGATGGCCTAGGCTATTAGAAGATTTCCAAGACCCTGAAACTGAGCTGCAGCACGGTGGCCAAGACCATACAGTGGTTTAACAGGACAGGTTCCACTTAGAACAGGCCTCGCCATGGCCGGCCAAAGAAGTTGAGTGCAAGTGCTCAGCGTCATATCCAGAGGTTGTCTTTGGGAAATAGACATATGACTGCTGCCAGCATTGCTGCAGAGGTTGAAGGGGTGGGGGTCAGCCTGTCAGTGCTCAGGCCATACGCTGCACACTGCATCAAATTCGTTTGCATAGCTGCCGTCCCAGAAGGAAGCCACTTCTAAAGATGATGCACAAGAAACCTGCAAACAGTTTGTGGAAGACAAGATGACTAAGGACATGGATTACTGGAACCATGTCCTGTGGTCTCATGAGACCAAGATAATCTTATTTGGTTCAGATGGTGTAAAGCGTGTGTGGCGGCAACCAGGTGAGGAGTACAAAGACAAGTGTGTCTTGCCTACAATCAAGCATGATTGGAGTGTCATGGCCTGGGGCTGCATGAGTGCTGCCAGCACTGGGGAGCTACAGTTCATTGAGGGAACCATGAATGCCAACATATACTGTGACATATTAAAGCAGAGCATGATCCCCTCCCTTTGGAGACTGGACCGCAGGGCAGCATTCCAACATGATAATGACC
This sequence comes from Pelophylax lessonae, assembly GCF_965119305.1. NCBI lineage: Eukaryota > Metazoa > Chordata > Amphibia > Anura > Ranidae > Pelophylax > Pelophylax lessonae. Next base: position 159,800,614 of record NC_138773.1, read on the forward strand.
CCAAACACACCTCCAAGATGACCACTACCTTGCTAAAGAAGCTGAGGGTAAAGGTGATGGCCAAGCATGTCTTAAGATCTAAACCCTATTGAGCATCTGTGGGGCACCCTCAAACAGAAGGTGGAGGAGTGCAAGGTCTCTAACATCCACCAGCTCTGTGATGTCGTCATGGAGGAGTGGAAGAGGACACCAGTGGCAATCTGGTAAGCTCTGGTGAGCTCCATACCCAAATGGCTTGAGGCAGTGCTGGAAAATAATGATGGCCACACAAAATATTGACACTTTAGGCCCAATTTGAACATTTCCACTTAGGGGTGTACTCACTTATGTTGCCAGAGGTTTAGACATTAATGGCTGTGTTGAGTTATTTTGAGAGGACAGCAAATTTACACCGTTATACAAGCTGCACACTCACTACTTTACATTGTAGGAAAGTGTCATTTTTTCAGTGTTGTCACATGAAAAGTTAGAATAAAATATTTACAAAAATGTGAGGGGTGTACTCACTTTTGTGAGATACTGTATATTGTGAGATACTGTGTACATTTTTGTGCACTATTCCACCAGGGCTCTTATTGGGCCCTTTGTTGATAGTATCTGTTTGTACATTAAATATATGTACTGTTATTAATCTTTACATTAAATGTATGTACTGTTATTAATCTTTTCCTATATAAAGCTGTTATTTCCATGTACATCTACAGTATATGCGATTTGGTAATGTTATATGCAGGTTGCAGTAGGTCTTCTGCTTCAAATTACTTTGGTTAGATTACTGGTTAATTTCCTAGGAAGGGAATTTGCTCTGTTAACAGAGGCCCTGTCCGGGTTGGAGGCACTGCCCTCTTTATTATCAATCCCAATCCCAATCCTCCACTTAGCAAAGGTTATGATTCTCTTATTTACCTACGGGTTTAGAGAAATATCCTGTTTGGGGAGGATCATTTCTCATAACCTCTTCCCCCCTCCTAAAAGAGGGCTACAGACATTATGAGATGCAGTTTCTAGACTAAAGGCAAGAATATCCTGAGATACAGTGAAATATAAAAAGACAATGCATTATTCATAATGATAGCATGATTACAACATAAAAAAGGTTTCACATTTTAACAACAGATCAAAACTTAGAAAAATCTATATTGCAAAAACTTTGACATTTATTACAGAACAATTATTAAGGTAATTACTTACCTTGACAATTGTTCAGAAAAAGGTTTAACAATGAACAATCAGGGATTGCCTGATAAAAGAAGAAATATAAATGTTCTGGCCTCTAACTTGGGTTTATATATTGTAATTGTTTATCTAGTGTGCCATGTTCAAGTGTACTTAAGGGACTGTCCTTTACCCATCAACATATGGGACTGAGTATACCAATAAAGGGTACTATACCTATCACAGTGCCTATGTTTTGCTAATAATATTAAATGCCCTTGTAGAGTAAATTGCACAGAAAACCAAGAACAGAATATTGCATCCACAAAATGTATTAATCAGAATTACCATTAGCATGTAATTTTTCTGAATAAATATACACAAAAAATTAATATGCAGTACATAGACATTTCACCACATTTTTATCACATTAAAGACTCTACAACTACAGGCAAAATATCCATTGATCTGCTGGAAATGCACTTGAACTAACTCCAAATTTTATGCTGTGGATTGACAACACATACCTTTTTTTCTGGACTGAAATTACAAGGAATGGTGCCAGTCCTGCCAAGCCATCGGTTGTTAAATGACTGAATCCCTATTCCTATCCTCATCTTAAACTTCATTAAGGTAAAAAATGTACCTCTACCTGTTATGCCCCCCCAGCTCCATAAACACCTTTATGGAGCTGGGGGGGCATAACACCCAGCTGCAGCACCACTGCTTTCTTTCTCTCCTCACAGGCACAGAGACTCCTGCTGCTGTCAGCCAAATCCTTTAAGGAGGGAACGCGGTAAGGGGAACGTGGCTGAGCCGGGCCATGTGTGTCCCCGGACACACGCAGCCTGGCTTGGGAGCGTGTTTATGGTGCCCCCATAAAACCTTGATGAGAGGTGCAGAAAGCGCTGGTGAGGAACTTCCAAATTGGAGGTAAGGAACCACTCTGTGTAATACCATAAGTTCTTTTTTATTTTAACTAAAAAAAAAAAATAACCTTTAATATCACTTTAACATAGAGAGTAATTGAGGACCCCTTAGGAAAACACAAAAAGTGGACACGGGACTGCTTTGAATTTTTGACAAGATCAATAGGTAATTTTTGCATTTATGAAACAGATTTAGAAAATCACTCAATTGTACATTAAACAGGCCAAATATGAACAAATTTAAACAATTATTCGTCACAGTTTACATCAGCGTTGCCAACCGCAAGTAAATTTACAGGCAGCCTGTAAAAACAGGGCATTTTTTCCTGCCCGTAAAAGCCCGTAAGAGGAGAAAGCTGCCAGTAAAAAAATGGTTCCAGAGCGACGAACAGAACTCCGCATGTGCGGTGAGCGCCTCGGAGTCACTCGGACCCGGAGCCGCGACCCGCCCAGAATTTTCCCGCCAGTGCCAACGCACACGATCTGACAGCAAATGAGACCTGCGCCCCTGCCCCCTGGCCCTCCCTGAAGTTTCCCGCCAGTGCAGCACAGAGTTACTAAGTAGTACCACTAACTAACTAGGCTAGCCTGTACTGTAGCCTAGCCAGAGAGGACCCCCCGGTGTGGTGGGTGGTGGTGATTGGTGAACAACAGTCACTTTTTTAACCCAGCCTGGGTAACCCAGGCCAGCCAGGGCCAGCACAGAGTTACTGTAGCCTTATTGGCCAGAGAGGGTCCCCCCGGTCCCCCGTTCCCCCGTTCCCCCGGAGTGGGGTGAATGAACAGTCACCTTTTTTAACCCAGCCTGAGCTTGGGTTACCCTACCCAGTCCCAGGCCAGAGGGCCAGTCCGGCCAGCACAGAGTTACTAACAGCTACCTAACTGTATGAGTCACTCACTTTGCATTTGTGCACCCCACATATGCTCCTGTAAGGTTTTGTTTCTCCTGGTTTTATATAGGTAAATTTTGCTAGACTATCCGTCTTGGACCAGCCTGCTCCTTCCTCCAGCCAATCCATCCGTCTTATTGTACCAGCCTGCTCCTTCCAGCCATCCGTCTTATTGGACCAGCCTGCTCCTTCCAGCCTTCCGTCTTCTTGGACCAGCCTGCTCCTTCTAGACTCCAGCCATCTGTCTTGGACCATCCTGCCCTGCTCCTTCCAGCCATCTGTCTTGGACCAGCCTGCCCTGCTCCTTCCAGCCATCTGTCTTGGACCAGCCTGCCCTGCTCCTTCCACCCATCTGTCTTGGACCAGCCTGCCCTGCTCCTTCCACCCATCTGTCTTGGACCAGCCTGCTCCTTTCAGCCATCCATCTTGGACCACCAAGTTCAAGGGCTACCTGCCTGCAAATACCACAGCTACATATTACAGTAAGTATACCTTGTTTTGTGTGTTTTTTATCATTAGGTCAGGTGCTATATGCTAATTTAAGGTTGTGTTCCTCCTGGTTTTATATAGGTACATTTTGCTAGACTATCCATCTTGGACCAGCCTGCTCCTTCCAGCCATCCGTCTTCTTGGACCAGCCTGCTCCTTCCAGCCATCCATCTTCTTGGACCAACCTGCTCCTCCTTCCAGCCATCCGACGGTCTTGGACCACCAAGTTCATGCCCTGAGCACAGGGCTACCTGCCTGCAAATACCACAGCTACATATTACAGTAAATAAACCTTGTTTTGTGGGTTTTGTTATCATTAGGTCAGGTGCTATATGCTCACCTAAGGTTTTGTTCCTCCTGGTATGTAGGTACATTTTGCTAGATTATCCGTCTTGGACCAGCCTGCTCCTTCCAGCCATCCATCTTCTTAGACCAGCCTGCTCCTCCTGCCAGCCATCAGTGACCGTCTTGGACCACCAAGTTCATGCCCTGAGCACAGGGCTACCTGCCTGCAAATACCACAGCTACATATTACAGGAAGTAAACCTTGTTTTGTGGGTTTTGTTATCATTAGGTCAGGTGCTATATGCTCACCTAAGGTTTTGTTCCTCCTGGTATATAGGTACAATTTGCTAGACTATCCGTCTTGGACCAGCCTGCTCCTTCCAGCTATCTGTCTTCTTGGACTAGCCTGCTCCTTCCAGCCATCTGTCTTCTTTGACCAGCCTGCTCCTTCCAGCCATCCATCTTCTTGGACCAGCCTGCTCCTTCCAGCCAGCCATCTAGGTTTTTTTCTTTCTCAACCCTAGAATTAAACATATTGAGAAGATAGTCGGCTATGGCTGTACAACCGACACCACCACCACCAGATTACAGAAAATGATCTCCTAAACTGTGAGTCCTTTTTTGGATTATGCAAACACCACACACATTTTAAGGAAAATGGGCAACACATAGACAACATGTTTTTTTTTTTTTTAGATACATCACCTACTACTCCTACCTACAGAACTTCACATGTTGGGATGCCTCTTTCAGTGCTATTAACAGTGCTATTAAACTTTACCTAAGTTCCTGTGATCTGTTGGCATGAACAGCTTTTGGTTGGTTTCCTCAGGCAGGCACACATGGAAGTTTTTATGTGCTATCTCACCTTGTAATTAATACCTTTCAGGGCTTGTGTTGGTCAGGTTGCACTGCCTGCACTCTGCAGTTTCTCTTTAGACATGGAAGAGGCACCACTCATGCAAAGAAACCTCACAAAGTTAGGTTTTGTTCCTTTGTTGCTTCTTGGCTGACAGATGTTCAGTTCAAATACTGGTTAAGAGCAGATGCTGAATCAAAACAAAAAGCAAGGTGTCTGTGGTGCAAAAAAAGTGTTTAGCATTGAATATGGTAGTGTTTGTGACGTACGCAGTCATTGCCAGAGTTCAAAACACAAGGCTATTGCTGCAGCTAGGCAAGCCAGCACTGGCATTGTTAGTTTTGAAAAAATAAAGCAGCCGCAAGATCCAGGTTCTTGCACAAAAAAATTTGCCATTAAGGTTGTTAGATGATCTTACTGATAATGTCACTCACTGGTTTCCAGACTGAAAAATAGCAAAATCCATCAATTGTAAGCAAACTAAAGGTTCCATGTTGGTTAAGAATGTCATTGTCAAGTGTCTCAAAGAGGAGTTGTGCAAAAGGCTTGCATATTGTCACTTTTCATTACTAATTGATGAAACTACTGACATATCAACAACCAAAAAATTGGCAATGGTTGTCATTTATTTTGATGAGGAAGCTGGTAGAACCCAATACCAGTTCTACCGCCTCCTTGATCTCACTGAAGCAACTGCTGATGCTATTTTTGAGAAGATGGTATACCCCTAAAAAATGTAATGGCTCTTGGTACAGATGGTGCAAGTGTTATGTTGGTCCTAGAAACTCTGTACTATCCCGCTTCAAAGTAGAGCAGCCTTATATTTTTTACATTCACTGTACCTGTCATGTTGCTGCCCTGGGTGCTGAAGATGCCTGTAAAGCCATACCAAAAGCTGCTGAGCAACTTTGCAGAGACATACATAGCCACTTTGCACATAGTTGTACACGTTTACAGTTGTATCAGGAGTTTCAGGAATTTGCAGCTGCAGATTGTCTAAAGATTCTACAGCTTTGTTCTACCAGATGGCTTTCATTGCTTGTTTGCGTCAACCGCATTTTGAATCCATATGATGCCTTGTTAAGTTATTTTCAGTCAAGTGATGATACTGATCACTTAGTAACTGTGGACAGAATAAGCATTAAGCTACAGGATCCTATCACTAAGTGCTACTTTTTTGTTTCTTCAAGCAGTTTTGCCACATTCCCCGCAGTTCAATAAAATTTTCCAGAGCAATTCACCTATGTTACCTGACTTGTACTTTAAGTACTGCCAACTGCTGAAAAGTCTTATGGGCTACTTTATTAAGCCAGACCTGTTGGCTTCCATTCAAAATGATGCACTGATTCAGATTGACAACACTAATAGTGCAAACTTCAAATCCACAGATGGCATATTCATTGAATACCAAACAAGGGAATATGTATCTACAGTAGATGACTTGTCAGCTGTTCAACAGTTTATGGCGCAAGTAACCACATTTTACACAAGAGCTGTAACTGCAATTAAAAAAACGAATGCCCGTTCAGCTGTTGGCTTTACTAAAACCATTAAACAGGTCTACTGTAAATTCTGAAGATATTATAGAACTTGCCAAGCATTTCCCACAAATTGTTCCCTGGTCTGAGTTTGATGCACTACATACTGAATTTATTGAATACCAAGTGACAGATTTTAGTGATGATCCTGAGACTCACACTTATGATTCTTTTTGGCACATGGTAGGACAAAGCTGTAGTATCGATGCAGACAGTCTGAAAATACCTAAATTTCTTAACTCTGGTTAAATTTGCAAAAATTCTGATTTCCCTTCCCCATGGGACAGCTGAGGTAGAACATGTGTTTTCATCTGTAAAGTTATTGAAAACTGATCACAGGAACAAACTTTCCACTCCAATGTTGGAAGGACTGCTGTCAGTAAAAAGTGGCCCAGGAAAGAATACTAAATGCATGATTGAAAAGGTTGATGTCAGAATGTATGACCACAAGCTTGACGCTTTAAACCGTAAACATAAGCCACTGGGTGTTTCTTCTGCTGCTGCTGGTAAGGACAAAGATGTAGTGGTGGTGGAGGAAGAAGAATGACTGACTGTAGAAGAAGATCCACTTTACGTCTTTCAGATGTACAACACATTTTTGAAAACAGGAATATTCTGTTCTGTTTTTTTTTTTTTTTTTTCCAAACATGGATTACTGTTTACATTGTAAAAATTATGGGGATAACTGTCTCCACAAGAGCTGCTAAATGTGTCTTAGCAAAAAAGTAACTTTGATTACTTTTCAAAGCAGTTATCTGTCACTGTTAGGAACGTTCACACTTTGTTAAATGTGTCAAATTTACAAAATAGCAGTTGTCAGTGGAACAGGAGGTGAAGGAAATCCTTCACATGGGGACACCTGTTCCATCGTCCACTGCTGTAAGGTAGAAAGTACATTCTTTGTTGTAAGAAAAAAGTACATTGTTTCTTGCTATTTTGTAAAAATGCATTATTTTTGCCAGTTGATATGTTAAAGACTGTTTATTTCTGCCTGTGACCCAAACTAGGGAGATTCAGACTCTATTTTGGTCCTGTTTACTTCCATCCCATAAAGCTGGGTCTACTGACACAACCAGTGTAAGAGGAGATGTTACTGGGCCAGTGGGGAGCCCTAGTAACATCCCCCCTTACACTGGTTGTCAGTGGGGAGCCCCAGTAACAACCCCCTTACTCTGGTTTTCAGTGGGGAGCCCCAGTGACATCCCCTCTTACACTGGTTGTCAAAAGGGGGGCCCCAGTAGAGGGCCTCTTACAAAGGGGGATGTTACTGAGGCTATTGACAACCAGTGTAACTAAGAGGGGATGTTACTGGGGCTCCCCACTAACAACCAGTGTATGGGATGCTGATGCAACTGGGGATGACTCTGATGTAAGAGGTAACTTTAACCACTTTAGGACCGGAGGATTTTTCTGCTTTACGTCCAGGCCACTTTTTGCGATTCGGCACTGTGCAACTTTAACTGACAATTGCGTGGTCATGCACGCTGTACCCAAACAACCTTTTTTTCCCACAAACAGAGCTTTCTTTTGGTGGTATTTGATCACCTCTGCGCTTTTCATTTTTTGCGATATTAATAAAAAAAAGCGACAATTTTGAAAAAATAACAATATTTTTCTACTTTGACAGTTAAAAAATATCCAATATATTCAATTTTTGTCATATATTTAGGCCAAAATGTATTTAGCTACATGACTTTGACAAAAAAATTCTCAATGAGCGTATTTTTAACCGCTTTAAGACCATAAGATTTTACCCCATTTCTGACCAGGCCATATTTTGTGATTCGGCACTGCGTTACTTTAACGGACAATTGCGCGGTCGTGCGACACTGTACCCAAATTAAATTTATATCCTTTTTTTCCCAGAAATAGAGCTTGCTCTTGGTGGTATTTGATCACCTCTGCGATTTTTACTTTTTGCGCGATAAACAAAAAAAGATGAACAATTTTGAAAAAATAACAATATTTTTCACATTTTTTTATATGAAATTCCCCCCCAAAAAAATGTAAAAATCAAAATTTTTTAACATTTTAGGCCAATTTGTTTTCTGCTACATATGTTTGGTAAAACAAATCACAATAAGCGTATTTTGATTGGTTTGCGCAACATTTATCGCAGCTACTAATTACGGGAAATTTATGTCATTTTTATTGTTTTTTTTAACGAGCAATGGCGGCGATCTGCGATTTTTTTTGCGGGACTGCGACATTGCAGCGGACAGATCGGACCCCTAACTGAAATTTTTGACACTTTTGGGGGTACCAGTTACATTACTACAGTAATCAGTGCTATAAATATGCACTTTTACTGTAAAAATGACACTGGCAGGGAAGGGGTTAACTTTTATTGGTGATCAAGGGGTTAATGTATGCCTGGTGCTTACTGACATGTGTGGGGAGGGGACTGTGTGACACAGGCACAGATCGCAGGTTCAGCTATGCTGAAGCCTGTAATCTGTCCCTGCCTGTCGCTTAGGAGATCCGCCCGCTTTGTTTACACAAGCGGGCGGATCTCCTCACTCGATCCCCGACGATCGGAGAAGAGCGGCAGTGATCACCGCCTCTCCTCCCCTGGCCTGACTCCCGCTGTGTCTGAATACAGCGGGAGCGAGCCTCCGGCGGCGCGCGCGCGCCGCCCACAAGGGGAGGAGTCCAGCAACGTAGACCTACGTCGCTGGACGATAACGAGCCACTTTGCTCAATGTGAGCGGTCGGCAAGTGGTTAATGTAAAGGGGGCCTTGCATCTGTCTCAACTCAACAAAATGGGATTATTTTTACAGGGGTGTGTGATGTGATGCATGTGATTATTTTCTATAACCACCGCTGCAGGTGACAAAAATGATGGGCCGTTATATCAACCCGCTATGCCTCTAACTATTTAAAAAATAACAGAAATATTCTTTTACCTTGAAATCTCCCCCAAATCACACAGTTAATTGCATATTGTATTTGTTTGCAGCATAAATACTGAAATTTGCACTTAAGAATGTATTTTTGTAAGTTTTTGAAAATGGCAGTAAAAGATTTGCTCTGACAGTAAATTTTGGGTGTCTGATTTTTAATGTGACGGGTTGGTAACACTGGTTTACATACACTCTACAAAATGATGCTGATAGAACACATATTAATACTTGGAAGGGGGTGTCTTTTAACTCGAAGGGTAACTCCACTTTACTGTAAATAAAATATAGAAAATAACTGAAAATCATATAGTATATACAATTGCTACACAAGTCATATTGAAATATAATGTTTTTAAAAATCACCTTTCCTTTTTAATCTGCAGCATTGTAATTCTCTGTAAAATGTAATGCAAAATAGCAATCTGGAGATGTTCTGTGCAGTGTTGTTGTACAGAAATGTAATTTCATGTTTGTGTGATTAGCTTACTGATTTTCCCAGAAGTCACAAATATACAAGTCTGCTAGGAAGGACTGCTTTTAAGCATCCCCTGCAGTAGAAATGCTACTTTTGGTAAGATACTGCACATGGGTTAAATGCTTCTAAAGGAAAGCAGACTTTGCAGCTTTTCTTATCAGAACACTAAGAATGCACCAGGTGATTATAATGAACCAGAGTTTCCCATTCAGAATCAGTACTCAAAGAACATAGTGGAACAAACACCTATTGTATTTCAGAGCAGAAAAAAAGTACTCTGAAAAAAAGTTTGTTAAAATCCCTACTATGTACATTGGCCACCCAGAGATGGTTGTTTTTTTTCCCAACAGTGGAGTTACTCTTTAACATATGCTGTTTGGCTACTGTAGATAAACAGCAGGATGGCTCACTCCTGAGGGCATATTAAAATGTCCTCCTCCTCCCACTGCTCGAGCACACCTTGTGATCGCTGTGTCCTTCAGACTGTTTCCTCTCACTTGCCCTCCTGTTGGCAGCCATCTTGGACACGTGCAGACTGCTGCCTCTTATAAACTCTGATTGCATCATCGCTTGCCTGCTGCTTGGGTGCCGCACAGTGATGATGCTGCACACCCAACTATATCAATCACCTGATGGGTTGCAGTCCTTGCCCTTGCTGTAGAGAAAAGACAGGCATCACTCTAAGTGCAGTAGGAAGGTTTAATAAAACATGGCAATATACATCTATATACTCACAAATGAGCAAGTTGGGAATGGCCTGAAGAAGGAGCGCATGCTCCGTAAATGCGTTTCCACCTGCGTCATCACATTATATGTCAGGACCGGGAAGTGACGTCGGATGGTACCCCTGCGTTCCAGCTACCAGGAAGCGCCGACACCCATCAGCTGCAGCTGAACATCTGAGACCGCCGGAGCCATCCTGACGAACTTTCCCCATGGACGGACATTACACACAATTATATGATGCTTTCCCAACTTGCTCATTTGTGAGTATATAAATGTATATTGTCATGTTTTATTAAACCTTCCTACTGCACTTAGAGTGGCGCCTGTCTTTTCTCTACAGCTTCCCTCAAGTTTCCTTCTTACTTGCAGCAGAGCAGCATTCAGTGCCAAGGATTTGTATATACATATGGACTTGGGTATGGACTTTTTCATGTGTATAGGTGTATCAGACACTCTCATATATATTTTTTAAGAATAGGTAGAAACCATTGGCTTCCTTTTGTTTCATTTGCGCCAGTATACATAAATGTTGTTTGTTTAGTACTTGCTCTTGCATTTGTGCTCCAAGGTGCATCACTGCTAGCAGTCTTCTGTTTCCTGTGTTCCTCCGTGTATGACCAGGCTTGGCTGATGATCCTCCTGGCTCTCGACTCCACATGGGCAGACGACCCGGCATTGGCAGACTACCCGCTTCTGGACTCGACCCCGGCTTGGATGACTACCCACTTCTGGACTTGACCCGACTTGTTCCTGATCTGGCTCTTCACTCTTGCTGTGCGTTTATTGTAGTTTGCTCCAATACACTGCTTTAGTTTACCTTCATCTCCATGTGGTCTGGTTTCCTGGCCCCCTGACAGTACGCAAGGGCCATAAATCTTAAGATGCAGGCACTGCCACGCTCCCCATTCAAGTTACCAGGCTCGATCAACAAGATCACCCTTTGGGTCAGTTTGCTCAGGCGTTGCAGACGTTGATTGCATGCACAGCACACCTTGCTCCTTGTGCTGCTGGGCCAATGATTCCTTCTGTTGTTGCTCCTGCTTCTGCTCCTGTTACCGCTCCTGCTCCTGCAGTTGCAGCTGATGTCACTGTTACCAGAGGGATGACTGGTTCAGCCCCCTTCCGCAGCACTATGGGGTGAACTGAGTCAGTGTTGTGGCTTCCTAAACCAAGTGGGCATTTATTTTGAGATGATTCCTCAGGCGTTTTCTTCTGATAAGCCCAAGGTGGGTTTCCTAATCTCATTGTTCTCGGACAAGGTCTTGGCCTGGGCGAATCCCTTATGGGAGTACGATAATCCTGTGATACTCGATTAACTGAGTTTTTTTTCCTCCTTTCGAAGGGTATTCAATCTGCCTGCTCGCTCTGCCCTGCTGCAAAATTGCTTCTGTCCATTCAACAGGGTATATGAACTGTTGCCGAGTATGCCATTACATTTCGTACCCTGGCAGCAGTGGTGGGCTGGAAAAATGTGGCTCTGGTGGCTGTCTTTTCTCATGGTCTCTCTGATGCATTTAAGAACAAGATTGCAGCCAGGGATCTCCCTGAAGAGCTTGAGGCTCTCATTTCCTTCCTGATTTTGATCGATGCCAGTCTCAGGGAGAGACCATCATTTAGGGCCTCCTACCAGATTGGCTCCTACGTTTTCTTCCTCACCCATTCCTCCCACGCCTCCTGGGGATGGTGCATCTGGCTGTGAACCCATGCAGCTGGCTTTCATTCGCCTTTCCGAGGCTGAGAGAGCCCTTAGGAGGAGGAAGGGCCGGTGCCTGTATTGCGGTCTTGGTGGGCATTTCTTGAAAGCATGTCCGACCCATCTGGGAAACGTTTGCACTTAAGGTCCTGTCAGGGGCAGATCTTAGGTGGAATTCCCTCATCCCTGGTTTCCCATAAAGATAAACCGCTAACCAAAGTTGTCCTCTCCTGGGCAGCAGGTTCGGTGGTTACTCAGACATTGGAAGACTCCGGTGCTGGCAGTTATTTTATTGACAGTACGTTTGCTGCTGCAAATTCCATACCCTTGCAGCCTCGTGTCTCTCCACTGGTTATTGAGGCGATTGATGGCAGACCCCCTGCAACCATCACAGATTACCCATGAGACTGTTCCAGTTGACATGGCGATAGGGGCTGTTCACTGAGAGTCAACCTGTTTCCAGGTTATTTCCTCCCCGCACTACTCTGTTGTTTTGAGGTACCCTTGGCTTCAGAAACACAATCCGACCTTTGATTGGGAGTGGGTCGAGATCCTCTCTTGATCTCCACAGTGTGGCACTGTTTGTATCCATGGGCCTGTTAAGGTACTTTGAACCTCCTCAGATTCAGTGTTGCCTATATTGTGAATATTGTGAGTATAAAGAGATATTTGACAAGGTGGGTGCTGGTATTCTTTCTCCTGATTGTCTGTACAATTGTGCTATAGACTTGCAACCTGGTGCCATTCCCCCTCGTGGCAGGGTTTATCCTCTTTTGGTTATGGAGAATAGGGCCATGGAGGAGTACGTTGCAGATGCACTTGCCTGGGGACACATTCGCAAGTCCACTTCTCCAGTGGGTACCGTTTTTTTCTTCATAAAGAAAAAGGGGGGGGGGGTAAGTTGAGAACTTTCATTGATTATAGGGGCCTCAATTGCATAACGGTAAAGAATGCATACCCGATTCCGTTGATTACTGAGTTGTTCGGCCGCCTCAAGGGAGCAACGGGTCTTTACCAAGCTTGACCTAAGGGCTGCGTATAACCTCGTAAACTTCAGGGATGGTGACGAGTGGAAGACCGCATTTAATACCAGAACCGGTCATTACGAATCTCTGGTTATGCCCAGGAGTTCATCAATGATGTCTTTTGTGATATGTTGCAGCAATGCGTGGTAGTCTATTTGGACGACATTTTGATTTACTGGGACTCCATAGAATCACACTACCTGGATGTCAGACGGATGCTGCAGCGGTTACGTGAGAATTCGCTTTTCCGTAAGCTTGAGAAATGTGAATTACACTTGTCTCAGGTTGTCTTCTTGTGCTACATCATTTCTGCTGAAGGGTTCTCCATGGACCCTCAGAAGTTTATGGCTGTTCTACAACAGCCTCATCCCAGTGGTCTCCGCTCCATTCAGTATTTCCTTGGGTTTGCCAACTACTATCAGAAATTTATCAAGAACTTTTCCTCTTTAGCCAAACCCACCTCTGATCAGACCAAAAGGGGCAGCAATTCCCAAACCTGGACGCCTGCTGCCATCCAAGCTTTTGAGGCCCTCAAGTCTGCTTTCTCACCAGTATTCTGAGTTGTCCAGGGAGGACTCCGTGCCGACCCCTGTCATACCTTCAGATCATATCCTGGCTGCCATCCGCACTCTCCTTTTTGGGAACAGATCTTGGCTGCTCAACCTGATGCCCCCACAGAGAGATCTGCTGGCAAATGTTTTGTACCTGAGGGGTTGAGCATCAGACTGCTGCACACGTACCACGATTCCAAGACTGCCGGTCATCCCAGTAAGAAACAGATGTCCTGGGCTATTTCCTGTCAGTTCTGGTATACCCTGGGCAGAATTTGCCAGTAACTTCAGGAATGTCTCCATTCATGGTCAATTATGAGGTCCAACCCGCTGTGTTGCCCGAGGACATTCCGGCTGTGGAGGATCATCTTTGTGCCCTCAGTTCCTCTTGGGTGCAGATTCAAGAGTCTTTACGGGTCTCTGCACAGCATCAGAAGCTCCAGGCCGACCAGAGACGTTTATCTGCTCCTTTGTACCAGGTCGGGGAGAGGGTGTGGTTGTCGACCCACAATCTCAACCTCAGGGTGCCCACACCAAAACTGGCACCCCGTTTATTTAACATACTGTCAGGTGCAGTGCAGCTCCATGATTTAACTAATGTGGTGGTGATCAGGGATAATGACTGAGTACAGTATGTCAAATTAAATAAATCCTTGTTTATTTAATTTTTTAAAACTTTTTTGAACATTTTCTTTTTTTTTTTTTTTACTGATTTTTAACAGACTTTCATCAGAGTAGTTCAGTGTCACTATAGTAATGCTGTACTACTCTAAGAGGGGGGGTGATCAGTTTTTTTTTTTGCTTTGATTACTGTTATCATTGTAATAGCAATGTTTTGAACTATTGTATTATTATTATTATACAGGATTTCTATTGCGCCAACAGTTTACATGGCGCTTTACAATATAAAAAGAAGACAATACAGTACAAAAAAATAAAATACAAGAGGATTAAGAGGGCCCGGCTCAGAAGAGCTTGCAATCTAAAAAGGCGGGGGAGGTGTTACAAGAGGTTGTAACTGTAGGGAATGAGCCGTTGGAAGAGGTCAAAGATTAGTTGGAGGTGTGATAGACTTTCCTGAAGAAATTAGTTTTCAGGGATCACCTGAAGGCAGCTAGAGAAGGAGATAGCTGGACAGGTTGAGGTAGAGCTTTTCAGAGGATGGGAGAGGCTGTGGAGAAATCCTGGAGATGAGCATGGGAGGAGGAGACAAGGGAGCTTGGGAGTAGAAGGTCTTGAGAGGCGCGGAGAAGATGGTTTGGGTGATATTTGGAGACAAGACTGGTGATTTAGCTCAGGGCAGAGTTGTGAATGGCTTTGTATGTTGTGGTTAGTATTTTGAACTTCATTCGCTGGGCAATCAGGAGCCAGTGTAGCGATTGGCGGAGAGGGGTGGCAGACACTGAGCAGTTGGTAAGGTGGATAAGCCTGGCAGCAGCATTCATGATAGACTGAAGAGGGGATAGCCTATGGAGAGGTAGGCCTATGAGAAGGGAGTTGCTATAGTCGAGGCAAGAGAAAACAAGGGAGTGAATAAGTAGCTTGGTGGTTTCAGTTGTTAAAAAGGGGTGAATTTTAGAGATGTTATGGAGGTGAAGTCTAAATCGATTGGATTTGGGGCTAAAAGGACAGGTCAGAGTCTAGGATTACACCTAGTACCCTGGCATGCCTGAGTAATTTTTAGTCAAAGAATCAAAGTGCCGAAAACTGAAAAATGGCATTGGCAGGAAGGAGGTTTACCGTGCTGATCTTCAAGTGGTTAAAGTAACATTAAACCCAAAACATGAAAATAAACCTAAAGATGTAAAAATATAACATCTATTTATGTCCCCCCCCCCCCCCAAAATGTGTTGTTGCTGTAATTATCTCCTGTAATTTCCCGTTCAGAGTGGTAACATTTTTGTGGGTGATCTATACTCGTCTGCATTGCCACTCAGGCTGCACATGCTCTAAATTCTTGGTATGAAAGCAGTGAACATTCTCTTTCCCCCACAGCAAGCTGACCACATAACACTCCTGATATTCATCTGGGTGGCTCAAGGATCGCAATTGACAGCAGAGAATTTCCTCATTGGTCCACTGTTTATTATTGCTGTCTATAGGAAGATATGGGTGGAGCTCTGGCTGTAGGCAGGTGCAGTCTGCTTCCTTAACTATTAGTGGTACCCAAACATAGCGACATCACAGCTTGGAGAGGAAGTCAGGGGAAACTTAGGTTCCCTGTGGTTTCCTGGTTCCTGGAGGCAGTGTTCTGGTTGGCTGTGCTGCACCCAGGTGACCCTTGCCAGTCATCTTGGGTCAGCAGAGTCCCCCTTCCCCAGATTTTGGCACGCATTCACGTGTGGGTAGTTTAGGGACAGGTCTCCTGTCTTTCAGGGCAAGTATTAGCGGCAGGGAAAGGTTCCAGATGAGAAGGGAAGGGGCTCGCAAGTACCTTGGACATCTTTCTGTTTGGGTATGAGTTTCCAGACCCTGGCAGTTTGGCTGATACCTGTTTCACTACATGCTGTTGGTAATCGTGAGTACTCTTGGCTGGATCTCTCTCCCACCTGGTTTGTTGTGAACTGTTTTGCCTTACTACAACAAGTTTTGTAATACAAGTTCCTCTGACTGCACCCGGACTATGTGTGAGTTATTATCGCTCAACCATGTTGCATCCACCCACATGGTAGTCACGTGATTGCCTGGACCCCAAGTTCTGCTGCTGTCAAAATATAGGTTGCTAGGACCACCTGGCTTCTAGCAACCAGTGACGTAATGCAGAGGCCCCAACATTCAGAGCAGAGTAGGATGTAACCTCCTCATCTTAGTGTTCAGCTCCACCCACTTCCTCCAGCTTCTGTGGCCCCCTGCTCACAAAGGGAACTGAGCCTGACTGAAAGCTTGAGGAGAGACTGGGGAACCTGTCAGACTGTCTGTTAGTGAGGGAGCCAGGCAGAGATAGAGGGACAGAAGAGAGCAGCTGGTGCTGGAGGACAGATGACATAGGGAGGGCGGGAAAGGGGATGAGAAGGAGTTGGCAGGAGTGAGCAGCTGAGAGGAGGGGTTGGGACACTGATGGAGAGGGGAGAGGGAAGAACCATGGTGCTGGTGGTGTGTGGTAGGGAGTGAGGCAATGTAGAAAGGCTGACAAGCTGTAGTGACCCAGTGATGAACATCTCCTCATGCTGTGTTAGTTGAGCTAGTGTCAGGGTTACCTGATCCGAGGCCTGAGGTGCTGAGAGGGCTCCCCTTACTGCTCAGTGCGGCACACCCCTGGACATGGTACAGAGGGTGTGGCGCCCCAAGTGGCATGGGTTACAAGCTGCAGGAAGGTAGGTAGAACCAGGAGCAATCTGAGAGCGAACTGAAACAGGCTGGAATCACAGCAGGGTATAAGTCTTTCAAGGGCTCTGAAACAGCCAGGCTACCTTGTGCCGAGGAATAGTCTCTAGTAGAGGAGACAGGTACTGGCCGAGGTCTGGGACTGGAGCAGGCAGCAGGAACCGTGGTACAAGCCGAGGTCATGCACAGGAGACAACCAGAATAGCCGAGGTCTTGAAGCAACACGGGGTCATACACGGAAGGTAACGGAAGCAAGGTCAGTGGGAGAAGCCAAGGGTCAAACCAGGAGCAGGAGATCAAACGAAATCAGGAACAAGCCGAGGTCACAACAGGGAATCCAAAAAGGAAACAGGAAGCACAGGAATATAGGAAGCTGAGAGATAAACCAGCAATGAGTCTGATCCTATGGCCACCTTTTATAGGCCATTTCCCTGACAGGCCAGCAGAGGGCTGTGTCAGTTGAGTCAGGAATGTCCATTGCTATTAATGGCAATGTTGCCAGTTCTCTTACGGCCATTTCCCTGACAGTGCCCCCCCCCCCCCAAGGGGCAGCCTCCGGATGCCCAGACGGGAGTGTCTGTTGTGGAACTCCCAGATCAGTCTAGGAGCATGTACATTATCTGCAGGCTCCCAGGAATTTTCCTCTGCAGAATATCCCTTCCACTTGATGAGGTACTGGGTTTTTCTACCCCTCTTTCTGCAGTCCATTATGGCCTCCACTTTGTACTCCGCTTCGCCTTCCACCAGGACTGGAGGAGGAGGCAATTCATCCCTACCAGAAAAAGGACTGGGTACAACTGGTTTTAGCAGAGATACGTGAAATACTGGGTGAAATTTGTAGGAGTTGGGTAAAACCAGTTCGAAAGCCAAATGGTTGACCTCCCTTTTGATCTCAAAGGGTCCAACGAATCTTGGACCCAGTTTCCGTGATGGGCAGGAAAGTTTAAGATTAGCTGAGGAAAGCCAAACTTTGTCCCCTTTTTTAAAGGTAGGTTTGTTTCTTTTCTTTTTATCATAGAACCTCTTGTAATCTGTTTGTGCTTTCTGGATGGCCTCCTGAAGGAATAAGTAGTTTGACCGGATAGAATCAATCCGGTCTTGAACTGCAGGGACAGATGTCTCAGGAAGGGTATTGGACAAAAAGGAGGGATGGAACCCATAATTCGCCCAAAATGGGGACTGGTTAGTGGCGGCATGTACTGAATTATTGTATGCAAACTCCGCACATGGGAGAAGGTATATCCAGTCATTTTGGGCAAAAGTACAGAAACAACAAAGATACTGTTCTAGCGTCTGTTTTGTTCTTTCTGTCTGGCCATTGCTTTGGGGATGGTAAGCGGAAGAAAGACATATTTTAATGGACAAGGTCTTACAAAGATCCTTCCAGAATCTGGAGGTGAACTGTACTCCTCTATCGGAAACAATATTATTCGGAAGCCCATGTAGTCTGATTACTTCCTTGATGAACATTTTTCCTGTTTCTGGGGCTGATGGAGTGTCGGTCATGGGCAAGAAGTGGGCCATTTTGGTCAGACGATTCACTACCACCAAGATGGTAGTAAAACCCCCAAAGGAAGGTAAGTCAACAATAAAGTCCAATGAGATCATCTTCCAGGGTTGCTCGGGGATGGGTAGAGGCCTTAACAGACCCCAGGACTTGGTGTTGGACCCCTTGTAGCGCTGACAGACCACACAGGAGCTAACCTAAGACTGGCAATCCTCCCTAAACTGGGCCACCAGAAGGAGCGTTGGATAAGCTCAAGGGTCTTTCGTACACCAAAATGTCTGACCAGCTGATGGTCATGGAAAGTCTTTAGAACTTGGAGCCTGACTGGTTGGGGAACGAAAACGTTGTCCTGGTGCCAAAGAAACCTGTCCCAACTCTCCAAGGAGGGTACTTCTGTGTCTGCATACTGGATGGATGCCTGTTTAATTGAGGATTTTAATTCTGGCTGGATCAGGAAAAAATGTTGTGCTGATAGAATGGTACTTGGTTCCACAGACTCGGGGGTATCAGGGAACATTCGGGAGAGGGCATGTGCTTTCCCATTCTTGGAGCCTGGTCAGTAAGTTATGTGGAAATTAAATCTTGAGAAAAATAAAGCCCACCGGGCCTGTCGTGGTCTCAGACGTTTAGCGGCCCTCAGGTATTTTAAATTTTTATGATCCGTGAAGATCATAATTGGGTGGGTGGCACCTTCCAACAAATATCTCCACTCCTCCAAGGTAGTTTTAATGGCCAACAGGTCTCGGTCACCTACGTCGTAATTTCTCTCTGAGGGCTCATCTTTTGAGAGAAAAAGGCAATAGGGTGGAGCAAGGCCTTAGGTCCTTGGCGCTGAGACAAGATGGCTCCTGTGGCTATTTCTGAGGCGTCTACCTCTAATACAAAGGGTAAAGCTGGATCTGGGTGCTGTAAGACTGGTGCAGAGGTGAACAGTCCTTTGAGTTTGCCAAATGCTGCCTGAGCTTCTGGGGACCATTTGAATCTGGTCTGCTGGCGAGTCAGCTGAGTAATTGGTGAAATGATAGCTGAAAAGTCTTTTAAAAATCTTCGGTAAAAATTAGCAAATCGTATGAATCGTTGAACACCCTTCTTATCTGAAGGGGCTGGCCATTCAAGGATAGTTTTCACCTTTTGTGGGTCCATTGCGATTCCCTCGGTAGAGATGATAAGACCCAGGAATTGGATGGAAGTCTTTTCAAATTTGCACTTCTCTGCTTTAATGTATAAACCATGCTTCCTTAGAGTCGCAAGGACTTTTTTCACGTGAGCTCTGTGGAGATCCAGGGTAGCAGAGAAGATGAGGATGTCATCTAGGTAAACGATTACGAAATAGTCCAGAAATTCCTGGAAAATATCGTTTACGAAGTGCTGGAACGTGGCTGGGGCGTTACATAATCCGAATGGCATAACCAAATATTCAAAATGTCTGAACCGGGTCCTGAAAGCTGTTTTCCATTCGTCCCCCTCCCGGATACAAACCAGATTGTAAGCTCCCCGTAGGTCAAGTTTAGTAAAGAACTGGGTGGTTCGGAACCTTTGGAAAAGTTCAGGGATGAGGGGAAGTGGGTATCGTTTTTTAATAGTAATTTTGTTAAATTCCCTGTAATCCACACATGGCCTTAGTGAACCACCCTTCTTCCCGACAAAAAAAATTCCAGTTCCAGCGGGGGAGGAAGAAGGGTGGTGTAACGCTCTGGGTTTTAGCTCAAGGATACTGGATTTGCAGCTGCAGAATTCCACTCAGTAGTCTTGTAGAGATCTTGTTAAATCACCTGATCCAACTCTCTTGACTCATCATAGTGGTTCAGCCTGATTCAGTATGCACATATACAAACACTCAGATAATGATGTTGCAGGAGTGATAGTAATTATGCAAGTAGCAGTGAGATGTTACACTGAAGGTATAGGCTCTGAGGAGTGATAGTAGATGATGATAAGCACTCAGATAGTGATGTTACAGGAATGATAGTAGATGATGATAGATAGCAATCACAAGAGCTAGCAATCTAGTATAATCAACAGGTGATAGATAATAGCAAGCAAGATATACAGGTGTTGCTAAGCTTAGTTCGGTAATGCAGGTTGTAACAAATAATAGGCACAAGAGCTAGCGATCTAGGTTTAGAAATGCAGATGGTAGATACTGGAGAGCATGTATCCTAGAGCTAGCAATAGTTCTTATAATGCAGGTATAGATAGCAAGCGTTGTTGATAAGAGGGGGTCCCCTGTGGGGTACTTATCAATAGCCAGTAGTGAGGGAGTGTAGGACAAGGTAGCGAGGCTCCGGTCAATCCAGGTATAGGGTATGTAGCTGGAAGATTCGGCAGCGTCAGGTTAGGCAGGTATCAGGAGCGGTTGCACGAACAATGTGTGAGTGCAGACCGTCAGTTGAAATAGCCGCTCAGTGCGGCGCCTGATGATGACGTCAGCACTGTTAAAGGAATACACACCTTATGTGCGTTCCACCTACCTGAGTGGTGGAACGCAACCCGGAAGTGAGATGATAGAAAGGCACTGAGAGTGCCAGGATCTTACAGTACCCCCCCCCCCCCCGTAAGGCCGGCTCCAGAAGGCCTATAGAACTGGTTTCTCAGGGTACTTGGTGTGGAACCTTTGTATAAGTCTGGATGCATGAACATCAGAAGCATCCAACCAGGTGTCATCTTGAGGTCCATAATTTTTCCATCTGATGAGATATTGGAGTTTTCCTCTATGGATATGAGAATCCAAAATCTCCCGAATCTCAAATTCTTCTCCCCCTTCTACTTGTACTGGAGGTGGAGGCAAGATGGTAGGTCTAATTCCCTGATTAGGTATATGTGGTTTTAGTAAGGATACGTGAAATATAGGGTGTATCTTGAGATCTGTCGGTAATGTGAGTCGAACTGCAAATGTTCCAATGACTTTCTCGATCGGGAAAGGTCCCAAAAACAGAGGTCCAAGTTTTTTGCTGGGGATTTTCAATCTCAGATTTTTCGTGGATAACCAGACGAGATCTCCAATGGTATACTGAGGGGAAGGTCTTCTACGAAGATCGTAGTACCGTTTCTGTTGGCTGTGGGCATGAGAGATGGTGGTGTTCAGTAAATCCAAGGAGTCTTTTATTTGCGTAAGGTAATCAGTAGCCACCGGGTTACTTGATGGTAGGATGCGTGGAGGAAGAAATGTGGGATGAAACCCATAATTCAGAAAGAACGGACTTTGCTTAGTGGTACTGTGGGTTGCATTATTGTAAGCAAATTCCGCCAGAGGAAGAAGATCCACCCAATCATCCTGTAAATAGGAGGTGTAACAGCGCAAGTATTGTTCAATACATTGGTTGACCCGTTCAGTTTGTCCATTAGTCTGTGGGTGATAGGGGGAAGTAAGCTTCCGCTCAATACGTAATATACGACATAGAGCTTGCCAAAACTTAGAAATAAATTGTGAACCCCGGTCAGATAAAAGGGTCTTTGGAATTCCATGTAACTTGAACACATGTTTAATTAGTAGTTCCGCTGTTTCTTTAGATGATGGTAATCTGCGAATGGGAATGAAATGTGCCATCTTGGTCAGATGGTCCACTGACACTAAAATGGTAGTGAATCCCTTGGAAGGTGGTAATTCCACTATGAAATCTAGGGACACAACTTCCCATGGAACTTTGGGTATAGGTAGACTGCAAAGTAGCCCGAATGGCTTTGTAGTCTCAATTTTGGACCTAGCACAGGTGTCACATGAGGAAACGAACTTCTGTACAGACGTCTTCATTCCAGGCCACCAAAATTGCCTGGTGAGTAAATTTAATGTTTTGGTCATACCCATGTGTCCTGCCATAGGTACATCATGTGTTAGTTCCAAGATCTTAGTGCGCATGTCAGGAGGTATGTAGAGTTTGTTATCAAAGTAAAGGAAGCCTTCTGCATCAGAATTTAGATGTGGTGGTGGTGAATCCAATCCTAGACTATGCAGAATCTCTTCTTTTAAGGAACGAACAACGCTAACAATACGATCTTGTGGTATTATAGGGAGTGAAGGGATTTCTGCACAGTTATCTTCGGTTAACCGTGATAATGCATCCGCCTTCTTGTTTTTATCTGCAGGTTTGTAGGTCACTAGGAAATTAAATCTTAGGAAGAATAATGACCAACACACTTGCCGATGGGAAAGGGTTTTGTTGGTTTGGAGGTATTGGAGGTTCTTGTGATCCGTATATATGAGTATTGGCAACCGGGTACCTTCAAGTAAATGTCGCCAATTTTCAAGTGCCAATTTTATGGCAAGTAACTCCTTTTCACCCACTGGATAGTTCACCTCTGGGGCAGTCAGTGCTTTGGAGAAAAAAGCAACTGGGTGGAGAGGAGACGTATTTGTCGGTCTTTGGGAGAGAACTGCTCCTACAGCCATATTTGATGCATCCACCTCTAGGATGTATTGTAGAGATGGGTCTGGATGGCGTAATATGGGAGCAGAAGTGAAGCTTGATTTTAGCAAGCGGAAAGCTTGATTCGCTTCTTCAGACCATTTGTACGTCTTTTTCACACTGGTGAGTTGAGTTAACGGTCTTACAATGGTAGAGAAGTTTTTGATGAATTTTCTGTAAAAGTTTGAGAACCCAAGGAATCGTTGTAATGCCTTACGTGTTGTTGGTATAGGCCAATCCTGGATACACGATATCTTGCTTTTATCCATCTTAATGCCATTCTTTGATATGATGTATCCCAGGAATAACACTTTCTCAATATGGAATAGGCATTTCTTCAATTTTACATATAAATTGTGTGAGAGCAATCTGGATAATACAAGTCGTACATGTCTTACATGTTCAGACAAGGATTGTGAGTAGATGAGTATATCATCCAGATACACCACAACACAAACATCGAGTAGGTCTCTGAAGATGTCATTTATAAAACGCTGGAATGCTGCGGGAGCGTTGCACAATCCGAAGGGCATCACCAGATATTCGAATAATCCATACCTAGTTCTGAATGCCGTCTTCCACTCATCCCCTTTGCGTATGCGGATGAGATTGTATGCCCCTTTTAAATCCAACTTTGAAAAGTAAGTGGCTCCACGCACCTGTTCAATGAGTTCCGGAATGAGAGGTAAAGGATAGCGATCCTTTATTGTGATGTTATTTAATTGCCTGTAGTCAATGATAGGCCTGAGACTCTGATCCTTATTGCGGACAAAGAAAAGTCCTGCAGCTGTGGAAGAAGTAGAGGGTCTAATAAACCCCTTCGCTAAATTCTCATCCAAATACTGTTTGAGATGAGAAAGTTCATCCTGAGATAGAGGATAAACATGTCCAAAAGGTAGTTTACTGTTAGGGAGTAGATCAATGGAACAATCATAGTCCCTATGGGGAGGCAACACTTGAGCATTTTTCTCAAGGAAAACTTCAGCCAGATCCTGATAGCATGGTGGTGGTGTGATTTGATCTGACACCATGGAAAGGATATTTCGGTACGATTGGATCTTACACGTGGTCTCACAGTAGTGTGAGGGGAAAGTCAGTGTTCGTGTTTTCCAATCGATGTTTGGTTGATGCATGTGTAACCAGGGAAGTCCCAGAATAATGGGAAAATGTGGTGAAGGTAACACATCAAAAGTGTTTGTCTCAACATGAGACTCGTTAGCAGTAACTAGAAGTGCTTGAGTTTGTTTAACGATTGGACCAGAAGATAAGGGAATACCATTAATTAAACTAACAGAGACAGGTTTAGATTTTGAAATAATAGGTATTTTATTTAAAGCAACAAAACTAGTGTCAATGTAGTTCCCACAAGATCCTGTGTCGATCATAACCTTGGTAGTGATTCTATTTTGGTCCCACTGTAAAATTAATTGGATGAAAAGATAGGGGTTAGGAAAAGAAGTCGTTAAACCCCCCAATAATATATGTGAAAACTCACCCTCTTTTTTGCGGACAAGGGGACAGACGCTTATTAGATGATCAGAGGAAGCACAATACATGCAAAGGTTCTGAGATTTTCTCCTGGCTCGTTCAACAGATGATAATGGGGAGCGTATGATCCCTACCTCCATGGGAGTAGGATCAGAAGATGAGAAACGAGAAGGATTGGGTGATGGTACTCCCATTTTCTCAGCCTTCCTTTCTCATATCCGTCTGTCAATGTTGATACTGAGCTGTATTAAAGCATCCAAAGTGCCAGGTAAGTCCACTCGGGCGAGCTCGTCTTTAACGGCTTCGGATAGACCAAGCCTGAACTGGGTACGCAGAGATGCATCATTCCACCCTGCATCAAGGGTCCATCTCTTGAACTCTGCTGCAAAGTCTTCAACAGGTCTCCTTCCCTGTTTTAAAGCTCTCAATTGGTTGTCAGCAGTACTTTGCCTATTTGGGTCTTCATATAGACGGGAGAGTTCTGCTAAAAACGCAGGATAGGAATTGAGAATAGGATCATCTTTCTCCAAGAAGGAGTCTGCCCAAGCCCGTGGATTACCTGACATATAAGAGATAGTAGTGCAGACTTTAATACGGTCTGTATTGTAAGTACGAGGTTTTAAACTGAAAAGCAATTGACATGCGTTTTTAAACTCACAAAATTTTTTCCGGTCACCTGTAAACACTTGTGGAGGGTTTATCTTGGGCTCACGGGGTTGAGCAGCAGTAAGCTGAGATACACGGGCCACCTGCTGTCTCAAGGTTTGATTTTCCTTTTGTACTTCAGTAAGAGTATGAACTAATGCTTCTACTTTTTGTGTGAGGTGCATCACATGAGTGGCCATTTCTGCTGAATCCATTTTTTAAGGTTCGTGCAATCTGTAACGCTCTGGGTTTTAGCTGAAGGATACTGGATTTGCAGCTGCAGAATTCCACTCAGTAGTCTTGTAGAGATCTTAAATCACCTGATCCAACTCTCTTGACTCATCATAGTGGTTCAGCCTGATTCAGTATGCACATATACAAACACTCAGATAATGATGTTGCAGGAGTGATAGTAATTATGCAAGTAGCAGTGAGATGTTACACTGAAGGTATAGGCTCTGAGGAGTGATAGTAGATGATGATAAGCACTCAGATAGTGATGTTACAGGAATGATAGTAGATGATGATAGATAGCAATCACAAGAGCTAGCAATCTAGTATAATCAACAGGTGATAGATAATAGCAAGCAAGATATACAGGTGTTGCTAAGCTTAGTTCGGTAATGCAGGTTGTAACAAATAATAGGCACAAGAGCTAGCGATCTAGGTTTAGAAATGCAGATGGTAGATACTGGAGAGCATGTATCCTAGAGCTAGCAATAGTTCTTATAATGCAGGTATAGATAGCAAGCGTTGTTGATAAGAGGGGGTCCCCTGTGGGGTACTTATCAATAGCCAGTAGTGAGGGAGTGTAGGACAAGGTAGCGAGGCTCCGGTCAATCCAAGTATAGGGTATGTAGCTGGAAGATTCGGCAGCGTCAGGTTAGGCAGGTATCAGGAGCGGTTGCACGAACAATGTGTGAGTGCAGACCGTCAGTTGAAATAGCCGCTCAGTGCGGCGCCTGATGATGACGTCAGCACTGTTAAAGGAATACACACCTTATATGCGTTCCACCTACCTGAGTGGTAGATCGCAACCCGGAAGTGAGATGATAGAAAGGCACTGAGAGTGCCAGGATCTTACAGGTGGATGAATCCCTTTTCAAGGTTCTCATCAATATACAGTCGTAAAGTCTCTAGCTCAACCTCAGATAACGGAAATATACGCCCGAAGGGGATCTCGGTACCAGGAAGCAGTTCAATGGGGCAGTCGTAAGGCCGATGAGGTGGGAGAACATTAGCCTTCTTCTCATCAAAAACATCCAAAAACTGGTGATAGACTGTAGGTATAGACTGACCGACATCTGGAATTGATTGGATGGTTGAACAACTGGTGGGACTGCTAACCCCGGGAACGAAGCAGTGTTGCAGGCAGTAGGAAGAGGGAAAGGAAATCTCCTTCTTCGCCCAGTTGATCTGTGGATGATGGGGAACATGGGAGAGCAAAGGATGTCAAAACAAAAGAATTCCTGGTGCCCAGAGTCTGTTATTGTGAGGATGGGCTTGGTTTCCTGGGTGACAAGTCCAGAACTGGGCAAGGAACCATCGGCCAGATGCACCTCAAGTCGTTGACATTTATTGCAGAGGGGTACACGGAGTCTTCTTGCCAAAGTCAAGTCCATAAAACAACTGCAAGCCCCCGAATAAACTATGGCTAGGAGCCGGACCTCCTCTTCCGCCACCTGTAGTGAGACAGGAAGAACGAGATGATACGGAGAAGATCCGGATACTTGGAAGTAAGAACTTTGTGGGAGGAACTTACGGGGTCTCACGGGGCAGTTTCGTAGGAAGTGTCCAGACGCTCCGTAGTAAAGACAAAGATTGGCTTGTTGGCGGCGTTGTCTTTCATCTGCACTCAGTGAAGAACGCACCAGGCTGATCTGCATTGGTTCATCCTCTGCATGGATAGCGGGGAAAGGCGCTGCAGTAAAGGCAGTAAGTCAGGCAGTAAGGCCTTAAAGAGAGCCACAACATAAGGATGCAGACCCTCTTGGGGTACACTTTCAGGGACCCCCCCTAATTTTCAAATTGTTCCGTCTCGAGCGGTCTTCGATATCTGCAAGCTTTGCCTTGACCCAATCCATATCTTCTTCCTGTTGCTCCTGGGCATCTATGAAATTGTTTATGGTGGATGCGTATTCCCCCATTTTCCCCTCCACGTGATCCACTCTCCCTGTAGCTGCATACAAATCCTTTCCAATTTTGTGCATGTGGGAGGCCATATCAGCCTGAAGGGAACTGCGAAGTGATACCAGCATTTCCTTCAGGACTGTGTCCACTACAGGCCTGTTGGTGGTGGGGAACACCTCAATGGAATCCGGGAGGTCTCTAGTGTCATCCTCTCTAGCGCTAGCAGGGCTCCCCTCATCTCTCTCAGGCTCCCCTGCTAGTCTAAACCGAGCCTTGGCCGGATTCCCTGACATAGGGGTAGAGTTGTAAAGTGGGGGTGTTTTGCCTGAGCCACTGCCTCGGTGAGGAGACGATCCACAGCTGGATTAGGTGAGTGGGGAAGCCGCAGTCACATGGTGAGACAGGGCGGCGCCATCTTGGCTGGAGACCGGCGGCTTCTGCAGGAAGAAAGCCATGAGTTTTTTAGGCTTTGAGTCGTCCTTTCGCTGGCGGGTCATGCTGTCCTGCTCTTAGGGGTGCCGTGCGGGTGAAGAGCGGGCGAGATGGAAGGCTGGGGAAACTATAACACAACAGATAGATGGATGTACTAGCGCTCCCAAGATGAATGACAGATAGGCACTTTGAAATCACACTTCTTGGAAAATGGTCACAATAAAAAATGTCAAGTTTATAAAAACGATGTAAAACACTGTAGACAGCAGGGGGCATCCAGCAGTAGGGCAATACCTTTGAGATGATCCCAGGGATTGGGTGAAGACGCCTGTCCAGGTGCTGAGGGGACAGCAGCAGCGCTAAAGCCGTGAAGGTGGAATCCCCTAGGGGTGATGGGAGTGGGCAAGGGGGGAGAAGCTCGACCCCCGTATCCCGGACCTGCCGCAAGCTGTCCCGCAGTACAGCGGCTTCGACTCCTAGCTTCCGGCGACTGAGGCGGCGCTGGAGGATGACGTCATCGGCTGCTGTTGGTCGAGTCACAGGAGCCAGTGCAGCGCTTCAAGCCGAGCCTCATACCCGATGACCAGTGTGGGAGGCAGCCTCGCTGAACCAGATGCTCCGCACAATAGTGCGGGCTGCCTAGCAGTGGGAAAACTAGTAGCCACAAAGGAGGATTACATGTTTCGGGCTGTGCCCTTCATCAGATCTCCAGTGGCTGTAAAACAGGGGAATTTATAAAAGAAAGGGAGGGAAAAAAGGCATTACAACCAGTAATCAGTACCTAATTTGTAACCTTGGATTTTGTATTTTTGTATCCTTGTATTTGTGCACCTGTATTTTGTCGGTATTTTGTTCACATCCTGTGGCCAGAAGGTGGAGCCAGGGATTGGGTTGTAATGCCTTATTTCCCTCCCTTTGTTTTATAAATTCCCCTGTTTTACAGCCACTGGAGATCTGATGAAGGGCACAGCCGAAACATGTAATCCTCCTTTGTGGCTACTAGTTTTCCCACTGCTAGGCAGCCCGCACTATTGTGAGGAGCGTCCGTTTCAGCGAGGCTGCCTCCCACACTGGTCACCGGGTATGAGGCTCGGCTTGAAGCACTGCACTGGCTCCTGTGACTCGACCAACAGCAGCCAATGACGTCATCCTCCAGCGCCGCCTCAGCCCCCGGAAGTTAGGAGTCGAAGCCGCTGTGCTGTGGGACAGCTTGCGACAGGTCCGGGATACGGGGGTCGAGCTTCTCCCCCCTTCCCCCCTCCCACTCCCATCACCCCTAGGGGATTCCACCTTCACGGCTTCAGCGCTGCTGCTGTCCCCTGAGAGTGCCAGGATCTTACAGTTGGATGAATCCCTTTTCAAGGTTCTCATCAATATACAGTCGTAAAGTCTCTAGCTCAACCTCAGATAACAGAAATATACGCCCGAAGGGGATCTCGGTACCAGGAAGCAGTTCAATGGGGCAGTCGTAAGGCCGATGAGGTGGGAGAATATTAGCCTTTTTCTCATCAAAAACATCCAAAAACTGGTGATAGACTGTAGGTATAGACTGACCGACATCTGGAATTTATTGGATGGTTGAACAACTGGTGGGACTGCTAACCCCGGGAACGAAGCAGTGTTGCAGGCAGTAGGAAGAGGGAAAGGAAATCTCCTTCTTCGCCCAGTTGATCTGTGGATGATGGGGAACATGGGAGAGCAAAGGATGTCAAAACAAAAGAATTCCTGGTGCCCAGAGTCTGTTATTGTGAGGATGGGCTTGGTTTCCTGGGTGACACGTCCAGAACTGGGCAAGGAACCATCGGCCAGATGCACCTCAAGTCGTTGACATTTATTGCAGAGGGGTACACGGAGTCTTCTTGCCAAAGTCAAGTCCATAAAACAACTGCAAGCCCCCGAATAAACTATGGCTAGGAGCCGGACCTCCTCTTCCGCCACCTGTAGTGAGACAGGAAGAACGAGATGATACGGAGAAGATCCGGATACTTGGAAGTAAGAACTTTGTGGGAGGAACTTACGGGGTCTCACGGGGCAGTTTCGTAGGAAGTGTCCAGACGCTCCGTAGTAAAGACAAAGATTGGCTTGTCGGCGGCGTTGTCTTTCATCTGCACTCAGTGAAGAACGCACTAGGCTGATCTGCATTGGTTCATCCTCTGCATGGCTAGCGGGGAAAGGCGCTGCAGTAAAGGCAGTAAGTCAGGCAGTAAGGCCTTAAAGAGAGCCACAACATAAGGACGCAGACCCTCCTGGGGTACACTTTCAGGGACCCCCCCTAATTTTCAAATTGTTCCATCTCGAGCGGTCTTCGATATCTGCAAGCTTTGCCTTGACCCAATCCATATCTTCTTCCTGTTGCTCCTGGGCATCTATGAAATTGTTTATGGTGGATGCGTATTCCCCCATTTTCCCCTCCACGTGATCCACTCTCCCTGTAGCTGCATACAAATCCTTTCCAATTTTGTGCATGTGGGAGGCCATATCAGCCTGAAGGGAACTGCGAAGTGATACCAGAATTTCCTTCAGGACTGTGTCCACTACAGGCCTGTTGGTGGTGGGGAACACCTCAATGGAATCCGGGAGGTCTCTAGTGTCATCCTCTCTAGTGCTAGCAGGGCTCCCCTCATCTCTCTCAGGCTCCCCTGCTAGTCTAAACCGAGCCTTGGCCGGACTCCCTGACATAGGGGTAGAGTTGTAAAGTGGGGGTGACTTGCCTGAGCCACTGCCTCGGTGAGGAGACGATCCACAACTGGAGGAGGTGAGTGGGGAAGCCGCAGTCGCATGGTGAGACAGGGCGGCGCCATCTTGGCTGGAGACCGGCGGCTTCTGCAGGAAGAAAGCCGTGAGTTTTTTAGGCTTTGAGTCGTCCTTTCGCTTGCGGGTCATGCTCTTAGGGGTGCCGTGCGGGTGAAGAGCGGGCGAGATGGAAGGCTGGGGAAACTATAACACAACAGATAGATGGATGTACTGGCGCTCCCAAGATGAATGACAGATAGGCACTTTGAAATCACACTTCTTGGAAAATGGTCACAATAAAAAATGTCAAGTTTATTAAAACGATGTAAAACACTGTAGACAGCAGGGGGCATCCAGCAGTAGGGCAATACCTTTGAGATGATCCCAGGGATTGGGTGAAGACGCCTGTCCAGGTGTTGAGGGGACAGCAGCAGCGCTAAAGCCGTGAAGGTGGAATCCCTCTAGGGGCGATGGGAGTGGGAGGGGGCAAGGGGGGAGAAGCTCGACCCCCGTATCCCGGACCTGCCGCAAGCTGTCCCGCAGTACAGCGGCTTCGACTCCTAGCTTCCGGCGACTGAGGCGGCGCTGGAGGATGACGTCATCGGCTGCTGTTGGTCGAGTCACAGGAGCCAGTGCAGCGCTTCAAGCCGAGCCTCATACCCGATGACCAGTGTGGGAGGCAGCCTCGCTGAACCAGATGCTCCACACAATAGTGCGGGCTGCCTAGCAGTGGGAAAACTAGTAGCCACAAAGGAGGATTACATGTTTCGGGCTGTGCCCTTCATCAGATCTCCAGTGGCTGTAAAACAGGGGAATTTATAAAAGAAAGGGAGGGAAAAAAGGCATTACAACCAGTAATCAGTACCTAATTTGTAACCTTGGATTTTGTATTTTTGTATCCTTGTATTTGTGCACCTGTATTTTGTCAGTATTTTGTTCACATCCTGTGGCCAGAAGGTGGAGCCAGGGATTGGGTTGTAATGCCTTATTTCCCTCCCTTTGTTTTATAAATTCCCCTGTTTTACAGCCACTGGAGATCTGATGAAGGGCACAGCCGAAACATGTAATCCTCCTTTGTGGCTACTAGTTTTCCCACTGCTAGGCAGCCCGCACTATTGTGAGGAGCGTCCGTTTCAGCGAGGCTGCCTCCCACACTGGTCACCGGGTATGAGGCTCGGCTTGAAGCACTGCACTGGCTCCTGTGACTCGACCAACAGCAGCCAATGACGTCATCCTCCAGCGCCGCCTCAGCCACCGGAAGTTAGGAGTCGAAGCCGCTGTGCTGTGGGACAGCTTGCGGCAGGTCCCCCCTCCCACTCCCATCACCCCTAGGGGATTCCACCTTCACGGCTTCAGCGCTGCTGCTGTCCCCTCAACACCTGGACAGGCGTCTTCACCCAATCCCTGGGATCATCTCAAAGGTATTGCCCTACTGCTGGATGCCCCCTGCTGTCTACAGTGTTTTACATCGTTTTAATAAACTTGACATATTTATTGTGACCATTTTCCAAGAAGTGTGATTTTAAAGTGCCTATCTGTCATTCATCTTGGGAGCGCCAGTACACCCATCTATCTGTTGTGTTACATGTCTCTCAGTCAGGATCTGGGCATGGGTCGGCTGCAACCCTGACATGACTAACTGTTTTTTTGGCATTAATCCGTCCATCCCACATAATTCACATACAATTTTTGGGATCTCTGAACATCTGTTTTTCAGCGCCAGGAATTGCTTGTTTGTGGGGAAGCTATAACAGTCGCTACGAGCCAAGTGGAAGCGGGAGCTGAATCACAGCGCGTCCATGCAGGTTCCCGGTCAGCCACGCCCCCTAACTAGTTCATTTTAGATGTATAAAGGTGGCAATGTGCTAAACAATCTGATTTTACAATCTCTATGCAATCACCTTTAGATTTACCAAAACTATATAATAAAAGGGCACACTTCTAGATAAACAATAACAGTAATGAAGGAGACGCTTAGTAGTTAATTTACGGTTTCCAGCAACAAAACAATGGGTCACTCATTGTTTATACATGTACAATATAGTACTTAATAGAGGTAGCAGTGCTCCAATATATCATTGACCAACACAGTCCAACTAGAAACAGTCCATACAATAAAATAAATCCACAAAATAAGTTGCTAGGAGAAAGACCCGATCACGACTATAACCACCGTGTGTGACTACTTGCAGTGAATTACTACTTAAAATCAGTGGTAAGTGCTCCTTCCACACCCCAAATGAAGTGTGCGCTTACCAGAAAGATGTGGCTGACAAAGCAGCCTAAACGCTGTGTAACAGAAATCCTCTGTGTATATCTATTGTTTTCCACTATACCTCTCTGGTCTGCCCCACTGTGGATCTCGTATTAAGGTATTCCTTATGCAGGAGTACAAAAAAGCAAGAAAATCCCGGGAGAAGATCATTGTGCAGTAGATTTATCAAAAACAGTTAAAATGTACAAATAAAAATGACAATAACATTGTGTGAGACATAAACACATACAGCTTAGCTCAATAAGGTGCAACAGCGGCCTAGGGTCAGCTTGTGTTTCAAATAGGCGGAAGCTAGATGAACATGAAACGCATCCTCAGGAAACTCCTGATATGTAGAGGAAAACACTGGCTATATATAGAGGGAGCAGGGCCGATCCCAGGCGGGCGCTGCGGGTGCAGTGCGCCCAGGCGCCGCCTGGTGGGGGGCGCACTATCCTCTCCTGGCCGCAAGTCTCTCACTGCAGCCTCGGAGCTGCTATATACATTGCAGTTGTGAGCTGA
Organism: Pelophylax lessonae; assembly: GCF_965119305.1. NCBI lineage: Eukaryota > Metazoa > Chordata > Amphibia > Anura > Ranidae > Pelophylax > Pelophylax lessonae. The sequence continues at coordinate 159,833,571 of NC_138773.1, forward strand.
GGAGAGGGGCGGGGCGGACCGCACCAGGGTGTCCACGGGGGGAGGGTGACACCACTCTGCCTCTCATTGAATCGCCGCTGCTCCACATAGTACTGAGCAGGACCAGTATGGGAAGAGGGCGCAGTTTGATGGGTACAACCCTGCACAGAATATGCTGCCGAATGTAAGACACAGAGAGCAGCTATGTACCTACATGTAGAGTAGATGGTATCACCCACCCCCTGCCTGCACAGCGCGCTGTACTATTCCCCAAGTGACAGAGTGGAGGAGGAGGGGCAAGGTGAGGATGGAAAGTCTCCAACTATCAGTGCTTCCTGATGACTCCAGAATAGATGCACACTGTATAACTTTCCTGCTTCTGAACAGCGGCTTCCCCTCCCCTATCTAATCCTTTTCATCACTCCTGATTTCTCCCACAGTTTCCTGATGTCCGTGGGACATCGGCACCCTCCCCCCCAGCCTTCTGTTTTTATCTCTCCCTGCTCTGGAGATCTCAGAGCTCATCCCTCCTCTGTGTAGTGACCCCCCCCCCTCCTCCTGTGCCCTTTCCTCTGACCCCCTCCTCTCTAGCTGTACAGCAAAGTTGAATGGTGCTCTCTATCCTCCTGTCTCTGTGCTGCTGAGTCTACCACTCTCTACTCAGCTAACAGGTAAAAAGTTCAGGCTTTTTACTCCCTGATATGGCTGTGCAGACAGCTGTTCTATTTTTAGTAAGAACCTATTAACAAGGGGTGCAAACAATGTGTCTCCCATGCTGGGCTGTCTTTTATCAGCACGGGGGGTACATAGGTGTGCGCGTCCCTGTGCCAGCACCTCATTCATTTCTACTGGGATATAAGACTGCATGGACACAGCCTCTGTATTCTAATATGACACACAGATGCAGGTGCCAATAGAAATGAATGGGACGCTGGCACAGGGACGCACACAGCGCCCGTACATCCCTGTGCTGATAACAGAGCGCCCTGCACAGGTTACACGTCTGCACCACATATGAATGGGCTCTAAAGAACTCATGTATATGGAGGCAGGGCCGCCATCAGGGGGGTACAGCCAGTACTCCTGTATGGGGCCCGGGCAGCAGGAGGATTGGTGGGGAGAGGGATCAATGACAGAGCGATGCACTGTCTGCCTCTTCCTCCACCAGCTGAAAGCCGGGTTTTCCCCCCTCTTGCCGGCTTTCAGCTGTTTGTCCCCCACCACACTCAGAGCTGGGACATGGGGACGGCAGTCTGGAGAAGTGGTGGAGTCGTGGAGAGGTAAGACGTGGGAGGAGGTGCGCTGTGTGGTGCTCCGTGGGCTCTCCTCTCCTGTCTGAACAACACTCGTCCATGCAGCATAAGAGACAGGATCGCTCTTACATTGCATCGCACTGTACACACACAGTTTGATTACCACCCCCTACCTTCTCCACAGGCTGCTCATCTCCCGACAGCAGGAAATGTGGGTGGGGGGGTAATCAAACGGTGTGTGTGAGTGTACAGTCCGATGCAATGTAAGAGCGATCCTGTCTCTTATGCTGTGTGTTGTTCAGACAGGAGGGGAAAGCACAACACAGTGCACCCCCTCCTGGCTTAGTAGTGGTTTCTCCCTGTCGGTTTGGGGGGCTTACAGAAATAATAATGGGAAAATAATTTATGCCTGGGATGTTTGAGGGATTGGCAACTCTCGTTGCTAGAAAGTGTAAAAGTGTAATGGGGATTTGGGGGACAGGGCATTTAATAGAAGGAGGAATGGGGGGGGGGGGTATGTGCTTGTAGGAGGGTTTGGGGGATTTGAGCCAGAAGGGGGGATTGGGGGGAAAGTTTGTGCTAGGAGCGGGGCTTGGGCATTTGTGCTAGGAGGGGGGAATTTGTGCTGGGGGGATGGGGTTGTGAATTTGTGGAGGGATTCAGGGGGTTGTGCTGGGAAGGGTGATTGGGAGGGATTTGTGCTAGGAAGAGAGATTGGGGGGGTAATCATTTTGATATTTTCGCCGGAAGTGGGGGGGGGCCCTGTCAAATAGGCTGTATGGGGCCCTGGGATTTCTAGCGGCAGCCCTGTATGGAGGCTTAGTGATATCACTCCGTCTGTGAGCCAGGACTATGGAGGAGCCGTTCTCACAGTGACAGCCGCAGCCCCGCTGAGATATCACACAAGAGCTTTACACCACAGAGCCCAGCACACCACAGAGGAGCAAGGAATCAGGACAGGCAGCCAAGAATCAGGACCAGCAGCCAAGAATCAGGACCAGAAGCCAGCCCCAAGGCCCCAGCAGCCAGACCCCAGGACCAGCAGCCGGAATACAGGACCAGCAACCAGGAATCAGGAGGACCAGCAGCCAGACCCCAAGACCAGCAGGCCAGCCCCAGCAGCCAGACCTAAGGACCAGCAGCAAAGCCCCAGAAGCCAGGCCCCAGGACCAGCAGCCAGCCCCAGTACCCATTATTTAAGGTAAGTGAAGTCTTCTAGTCTTGGGCCTGGGCATCAAAGTGCTATTAATTAATATAATATTGTTTATTTTTCTATTGTTCGGTGACACTCTAATGTAGTCTCTCATGGGGGCTGGAGGGGACTCTTTCTATCAGAGACTCTCCAATAGGCACAGAGAGGGCCTCTGTAAGATAAACCCCCCTCCAGGTCCCATTAGACTCCGTTGTAGTCTCTAATGGGGCCTGGTGGGGGGTCTTTCTAACATAGACTTTAAAATGCACACAGAGATGACCTCTGTTAGAGAGATCCTCCTCCAGGTCCCATGATACAACCCCATTGTAGTTTCTAATGGGGCCTGGTGGAGGCTCTTTCTAACAGACTCTCTAACATAGGCCCTCTCTGTGTTCCTTGGAGAGACCCCCCTCCAGGTCCCATTAGGAAAGGGGAGGAGTTAGTAAGATGACCACGCCCACAGGGGGGCGCCATAAATATTTCTGCACCCAGGCGTCTGTTACCCTAGGATCGGCCCTGAGAGGGAGAATAATGCTCACTGACATTGCCTGCAATGGAAAAGCATGAAACTGTAGAGGTTAGCGGGAGCAATCTCCTGAAATGGGAGGACAGGTGCAGGGTGTGTGTTAATGAGGTCAGCTGCTGAAATACTTCCTTAGTTCACTTCCTAACTCAAATACCAAATACCAGGATGGGCAGCAGGAAGTAATGGAGGGGAAAGTTTTTTCTTTTCTGCAACAGAGGTACATTAATGGTGTATTGGTACATAGGATAGCTAGAATTTAGGAAAAAAAAAAAGTGAGCTTGACCTTTTATTAAAAAAAACTATCTAAATATAAAAACCATAAGTACCTCTAATAAATAAATACATTATGTGAAATAAAATCATAAAAGCAACGTTGCTTCCATGTGTAGGTGTTTAGCATAATGTAATTTAGAACGTCCATGCTCATAAATGAAAGCAAGCATTTTTACGTGCTTTCATTCACATAATTCTATTTACATTTTTACTTTTTTTTTCAATCATTCATGTGACACCAGAGTTTTGCCCACATATTGCATAGAGTCTCACTTAGGAAATTAAGAAGGATCATGAGACAAACTATAAATGACCCAAAATAGCTTTCTAATTCATCAACAGATGTACTTTGCTTTTACTGATACCACACACTACATATACTGTATAATTAAACACGTAAACATGGGTTTAATAAGTGGTGGGCCATCAGGGCCAGCAAGACCTAAACACTGCTTAAACTATCACAATCACTGACGACTGAATCTGATGAAACTGTTGTTTTAACCAATTATATTTTGAGATGGTGACACCAGGGCCATCTAGGAGGCTTACATTCACATTGGCATTTTCATGTCCTTTTATTGGATCAGAGAGTGGTTTTTGTGATATCATATTGGCCACACATCCCAAGTAGGTAAGAAAGGCATTGTGGTGGAACTCAAGGGGTCATTGAGAACCAGAGAAAGAGTGTGGGGGAGTGCAAGAGAAACTGTACATAGCACAATACAAAGTGATAGGCCATTGAGTTCTAGTGAATTGGACCAACAACTTGCACAAAGTCTCAGCCTGATAGAAAGGTCTTTTTATTGATGAACTCTGACTAGGGACAAGGTGTGCTTTGAAGTCTGCTTGAGGCATGTGTAGGACATAGCTGAAGTCCAAGTTATGAAATTCATAGCCCGCTACTGGGTTTAATGATACATTAAGCTAGCCATACATGTGTAGGATTTAAGTTGAGAACATTTTAAACATTCATAAAAAAAATCTACCAGTGACTGACCAGTTTAAGATTAAACAAGTTAAACACCATACAGTCAAAAGTCTTAAAAATAGATTTGATTTATATTTATTTATATGAAGAATAATTATTACTTGTATTTTGTTATTTATAATATACATTTTGCCAGAGATTATGTGCTGTTGTCCTGTGGATTTAAAATGGTGAATTGCTTTAATCCTGTTTCATTATGTATGTGACTTTATAAAAATGAGTCTGTTACTATGTTCTATTGATTATTTCTATTCTAAAAAGATATATGCAGTCCACTAGTGGGCAGTTTTTCATGTCTGGCTGGAGAAAGGACTAATAAATAGATACATACAATAGTTTATATGGTTGAAAAAAGACACAGGCCCATTCAACCTAGGTGTGTATGTGATTTTTATTCCCTAACAATTCCCAAAGCCTTGTATATTCAGCTTTCTGAGGAATATAGCAAAGGTGAATTCAATAACTATAATAAGCAGGTTCTCTGCTTGTACGGTATCACTTTCTGGGGAAGGATGCTCTACATTTGTACTGCTCTAATATTAAAGAACCCTTTCCTCAATCTAAGGTTAAATCTACTTTCTTCAAACTGCAAATCATGGTCACGTGTCCTTTTAAGGGACCTTAGAGTAAACAGCTTAATACAGTTACTGAAGTCACTGTTGATATATTTGTACTTTGTTATTATATCCCCTCTTAAGCACTTCTTCTCCAGAGTGAATAACTGTAATCTATGCAATAGATCCTCATAGCTGAGGTCCTCCACCCCCTTATTAATTTTGAGGCCTTTTGCTATACTCTTTTTAATTCAACAATGTCTTTTTGGAAGATTGTGGATCAAACCTGAACTGCATATTCAAGATGAGGCCAATCCAGTGTTTTGTAAAGGGATGGAATTATGGATTTATCATTTGAATGTACCGGTATGTTCTTTTTAATGCAACAAATTTAGTTATGAGAATATTTTGCTAACTTTGTTAGCTACAGCTTGACATTGCATGCTATGGCTAAGTCTGTGCTCTACAAACCCCCCGATCCTTTTCCATCGCTGATTCCTCCAGGGGAGCTGCTCTCGAAGTGTATTTTGGCACCCAAGGGAGTAGAATTATTGATTTAGCTCTGGAACATATGCTGTTTTTAATGCATGAGAGTATTTTGCTAGCTTTGTTGTCAGAACTGTTCAAAACTGTCACCTTTTATTTATGCTGAATTTATCAATAAATGCACGCGGTGCTGCAACTTTATTGTGGATTCTATCTCTCTTAATCTCTAGCCCATTTATAATGTTTTCAGTACTTTTCCACTTATTATAGGGTGGCTAGTAGGCTGTGCCCATGTATACAAGGTACCATTGTAAAGTGATGCTGATTAGCTACTGTGCCTTATTCCATTATAGTTGAGTGATGCTTGGATCATTGTGGCATGGCTTTAAAGCTTTGTGGCTTTATGCATGCATTGCTTGCTTATAGCTTGCCTTCATGTGCTGTACAGTATATATTAATTGTCCCTGTGTAAAAATATGCATAGGCATTCATATTGTATTTAGCTTGTGATTTTCCACTATTTTTCTTATGCAAATATTAAACATTGACCAGCTGCAAATGTATTGATTCTGCTTGAAAATTTTTGGATAAGAAAGCAAGCTTTCATAAAAGTACAGCACATTTGCAGGCAGATCACTATATTCCTTCCCACCTTCCCCACATCCTTGTCTGTTTGTATGAGTCAGGGAAGCTTTCAGTGCTCCGCTTGTTGCATGCTAGCAGCAATGCCTGCTGAACTCGTACTGCCATATAATGCACTAGAACATCACTGGAACTTGCTGAACCAAGACAAAGACAGTTTTTGATATTTAGTCATGGAATATGAATTTTCTTTAATTTGCTGCTAAAGCACAGGATAGAATTTTACAGATAACCTACAAAATTATCACTGAGCTCTTGGAGCATACAGGAAATAATCGAATGTACGATGAAGCTTAAATTGAGCATTTTATCTATATTTGTGGCTTTTCTTGGTATATTGAGCTTTATTTTTTTAGTGGTTGCTATTGGAACTGATTTCTGGTATATAATCGATGCTTCTAAACTGGAATTAAAACGGAACTTCTCGGAGACTCTCAGCTCACACTCAGGTCTTTGGAGGATGTGTAATTGTAAGTAATAATGATTGATATCTTGTTAAAGTTGATACACACATATATATATATATATATATATATATATATATATATATATATGTGTATATATATATATGTATATATATATTTTTTTTAAGTTTAAGGAGAATTCTTTTACATATGTTTCTTATGTATTTCCCATTTTCTCTTCCAGTTAATGACAAGTGTTCTCCTCTGATAAATCCTTTTTGGCATGGGAATGTAAACTTTACGGATTCACAAAAGCAACTTTTAAGTGAGTTGAATTTAGCAATCCCTGTGTGCTCTATATATATATATATATATATATATATATATATATATAATGTATTGTATTTATATATTTATTATTTGCTTATATTTCTACAACATCAGACCATCTCCTTACTGTTAAAGATCGCTCCATATACCACAAATGATAGCATTTAATAATCAGGCAGACATCGGGGAGAGATTTACTAAAACTGGAGCATTCAGAGTCTGTTGCAGCATTGCATGGTAGCCAATCCGCTTCTAGCTTCAACGTGTTCAATTAAGCATTGACAAAATAAACTGGAAACTGATTCGTTTCTGTGCAGAGCTGCACCAGATTTTGCATGCTCCAGGTTTAGTAAATACCCCCATGTGTGCTTTGAGTGACTTTTTTATTCTTGTTGAATAAATATACAGTATATAATTAAACCTAATGTAGCCATACCAGATTTAGAAAGCATGTCACAAGAAAGAGCTAAAATATAAAAAAAAACAAAAAAAAAACATTGGCTACAAAAGTGTATTGCAAGAAAAATATTATGTTTTTAAAGCTGTGATTTATGATTACTTCATTTTACTTACTTTTGCTTTAAAATGTGGGGTATATCAGATGTTTGTCATATGCTCTGCAATTGCATATATAAATATTGCATTCAAATCGCATTTCAAAATATATTGTGGTTATTCCAGCTATCGAATCATTGGTGGTCTCTTATCACCTTAGGGAACAAATGATTGGGGAATGCTATTACTGAAATGTATAGTATTTTTTTCTGTGTTTTAGTGTACCACTGCCCCTTGCAGGATGTTTGTATTACTGCAGGATATATTAACATTTTAAATTATAGGATAATCTTGTCTCCAACATAAACTTATCTTCTTGTTAAAATTACTGTGTTATTTCTTCTATAAATAAAATATAGTATCACTGTATGTGTTAAATATTTTAAACTGCATACAGTCTTCATATATCCCCACGAATGCATAGTATTATCTATATGACCTGCTTGTTAAATTGAAAATACATTTAAAGTAGTCACTGGTTTACATGGTTAAAATCATGCTATGCTTTAAAAAAAAATCTCATTCACAGAGCAAGGAAGTATTTGTTAGTTGCATGGTATATGATATCTTGAGTTAATATTATAGAAAGAAAAATAATTACTGAAATGTATCTTAGACCTAGTTATAACATATAAAACATTCAGATAAATATGAATTATTCATGAAAAAAACCCCAAAAGAAACAAATATTTTTTGCAGAACTAAAAAAATATATAATAACTGATGCTTATATAAAGCTGAAGCCTAAGCAAGAATCATTAAGGACCCATTTACACCTTACATAGTTACAGTGCCTTGCGAAAGTATTCGGCCCCCTTGAACTTTTCGACCTTTTGCCACATTTTAGGCTTCAAACATAAAGATATAAAAATGTAAATTTTTGTGAAGAATCAACAACAAGTGGGACACAATCATGAAATTTATTGGATATTTCAAACTTTTTTAACAAATAAAAAACTGAAAAATCGGGCGTGCAAAATTATTCAGCCCCCTTAAGTTAATACTTTGTAGCGCCATCTTTTGCTGCGATTACAGCTGTAAGTCGCTTGGGGTATGTCTCTATCAGTTTTGCACATCGAGAGACTGAAATTTTTGCCCATTCCTCCTTGCAAAACAGCTCAAGCTCAGTGAGGTTGGATGGAGAGCGTTTGTGAACAGCAGTTTTCAGTTCTTTCCACAGATTCTCGATTGGATTCAGGTTTGGACTTTGACTTGGCCATTCTAACATCTGGATATGTTTATTCGTGAACCATTCCATTGTTGATTTTGCTGCACTGAAAGTAAAGGGGCTGAATAATTTTGCACGCTCGATTTTTCACTTTTTTATTTGTTAAAAAAGTTTGAAATATCCAATACATTTTGTTCTACTTCATGATTGTGTCCCACTTGTTGTTGATTCTTCACAAAAAATTACAGTTTTATATCTTTATGTTTGAAGCCTGAAATGTGGCAAAAGGTCGAAAAGTTCAAGGGGGCCGAATACTTTCGCAAGGCACTGTACATAGTTAGTCAGGTTGAAAAAAGACACAAGTCCATCTGACTCAACCAAGACCCATTTACACATTAGCATTGCAACATGCTAACACGCATGTGTCTAACTTCTCTATAATAAATACAGTGCCTGTTCCCATCTCAGTGCTGCAGTGCATTGTGTATGGAAATGTATAACAAAAAATGGATCGGCGCTAATTCTGAATGTTATAAAGTCCATGTTGAAACTTAGAGTGTCCTGTGGGATTTAGGGGCACCGTAAGGAGATGAGTCCACAAAGTCCACTGGGCAGCCATTGGCAGGTGGGGGAAAAAGACTGAAGCGATTTTTCCAAATATGTAATTAGAGAAAAGACAACAAGGTGCCTCTAAATGTAGACTGTAGAAAATTTATTGGACACAACACGTAGTGAGACACTCACATGTTCCAAAAGTATATGAGCCTGAAACTGGCAGGGCAATCAGTCCCTCTATGGCATCCTGGGTAGTTCGATTCTTGTCTGCAGCAGATCCGGTATGCTGTTCTGATCTTGCTTCCTCCGTGACTGTGTTAGCCGGCTTCCGGGGAGTGAAGACGAAAACGAGGGCCGGACAGCACAGTGAGCCGCAAACCTGCGCCAGTGAAGTCAAAGTTCTGCAACGCGTTTTGGAGCATGCGCCGTACGCCCCTGACATACTGGCGCACTCTTTCCTCAAGCTGGTATAAGAGGCACTGTGCATATATAGAGACCAAATGCCACCTAGTAGCCAATCATACATACTCCAGTGTGCCACATTTAAAATGCCTTCATGCGGCGCAGAACAGAAATTTATACAGATAAACAACAATTATATCTATGTGTACCTCGTATATATAGAAAATATTATGCTTAATTAAAAAATATCATGTAATATATAATATATAAATAAATACATAATTTTATACTCTAAAAGTCACCATAGAAAAAAAAAAAAATATATATATATATATATATATATATATATATATATATATATATATATATGAATAAGGAAAAACTGAAATGAATAGAGATAGGAAGATTTACATTCATTAAATAATTCTCATTGTTATAAGACCCCACTTAGTCCTGTACACCAGAATGTAAATTATCTGGGAGAACCCAAACGAGGACAAAAAGATGTAGCTATATCTACATGAACATATATATAGACATATACAGCCATGCATGCACATATATACACACATAGACATGCTGGAAAAATTGGTCAGAGATCCTGAAAAGACTGATATATATGAACATGATTTAGAATAATTATAAAAAAAAAACATTTATATGTGAAGAAAGGGAGGGGAACCTATTATAAAATAGTGGAGACTTCCAATTCTTTGTTTAGGCCTCCTGGTGACAAAGAATCTAAAGAATAGATCCAGAAAGTCTCCCTTTCGTATAATTTGAAAAACTTTTCTACCTCGGATAGATATTTGGGCATTTGTTCAATGACCCAGACTTCTAATCCTGCAGTAGATTGTTGATGACATTGTTGGAAGTGACGTGGGATACTCTGTTTTTCTTTATCTTTTCCACTCTCTATCGACCTCCGATGTTCCCCAAAATGCTGTCTCAAGGGGTGAATAGTTCTGCCCACATACACGAGTTTACATGGGCACGTGATGCAATATATGACATAGTCCAAGGAACAGTTATAAATGTCCCCCATTAAGAAAGTTTTTCCCTTGGTGGTAAACTGTTTCTTGCCATACGCTACAAAGGTACATGTTTTGCAAAGGGCCTTTTTGCACTGATATATTCCCACCAGTGGAACAAGACAGGGTCGGGAAGGGGCCAATGGTGGATTTAGATTTAAGTTTGCTCTGAGCTATTCTATTTTTCAAATTAGGGATTTTTTTGTAAGTGATCCTTGGCTGTGGCGGCAAAAGGGGTTTCAAATGAGGGTCCTTCATCAGTATATTCCAGTGTCTCTTGAGGATTCGCTCCATTTGTCTATGTTGGGGGATAAATCTGGTGGACCCGTCAAAAGGTTCACTCTCTTTTTTGGGGGGAATTCCCTCTGAGTAGTGACCCTGGGACTGTTGGATCAGGGACTAAGGATATCCCTTTTCACTGAGTCTATCAGCCATGATGGTACTTTGTTCTGTGTAGTCTTGTTGAGAGGCGCAGTTGTGTCTTAAGCGACAAAACTGCCCCCAGGGATATTTTGGGTCCATTTTTGATAATGGCAGCTTTTGTAATGTAGCAATGAATTTCCTGACGTAGTTTTAAAGTGATTCTTTGCATGTATGGTACCCTCTCTATGGTACAGCTCTAGATCCAAAAAGGTCAAAACCGAGGAATCTAGTACATGTGTAAAAGCTAGGCCAAAGGGATTGTTGTTACAATAGGTTACAAATTTCAGAGTTTGTTGCGGACTGCCTTCCCAAATGATGATAATATCATCTATGTACCTCCCAAAGAAAATAAAATGCCTGGCAAAAGGGTTATTGTTCCATACATACCTATGCTCCCAGAGGCCAATGGCCAGATTAGCATACAATGGTGCAAAGTTTGCCCCAATTGCAGTTCCCTGTACCTGCAGATAAAATTGGTTATCAAACACAATTTCTATTCTATTCTATTCTATTTTTTTTTGTATAATCTTTATTTAAACCTTTCATAAACCTACACGAAAATTTGAACAATAGGTAAGGAAATAGAGGAAAAAAATGGTCATATAACAAGGAAGAATCAGTCAGCAAAAGGCACCAAATGGATAAACATAGCAATTATGCGGTTAAAGAAATCAAGTCCCTGCGCAGGGCGTCTAGGAGAAAAGTAATAAGGACACTTGCCCTTTCTCGAGTTAACAGTTCAATCACTATGGTATGTGTTCCCCTCCATCTGAGTAACTACATTAAGAAGTAGTCATACCTAGGCTGCAGGGAAAATGGGGCCTGATGAGAGAAGGAAAGGGGGGGGGGGCTAGTGAGAAACCAGAACAGGTAGGGAGAAAAAGGTGGGGGGGGGGAGAAAGAGAGAGGGGCGAGGGAGGGGGAAAAGGCAACAGAAGGAGGAAGGTCTGAAGGTCTCAAATCTCTAACAAGGGTGCATGACAGTGAGAAAGCTCTGTCGTACCGCTTCCAATCATGGCAAAGACTGGTGGAATGCCTAGTGGGATGCATGAGCATCTGAAGAGGGAGAGGCGTGTCCATCAGGGCCACCAGCTGTATAATGTATCCATACTGCCCATCTCGCATAGAATTTGTCGTAGTGATTCCTGCACCGAGCCATTCACTCCTCAGCTGCCATGATATCGTTCACCAGCTTTGTCCAGTCTACTCGGTCAGGCACCACCGCCTGCTTCCAAAATATCGGGACCAGGCAGCCGGCTGCGTTCAAGAGATGCGGCAGCACACTCTTTTTATATCTGCTAAGAGGAATGGATGGCACGTGGAGCAAAAAGTGTCGCGTATCATCCGGGATGTCCACGTCCAGGATCGCCAAGATCTGTGGCCGTATGTCCAGCCAGTACGGCCGCAGGATCGGGCATTCCCACCATATATGTAGGAAGAAACCCCGGCCCCCACAGCCCCTCAAACAAAGGTCCGACAGGCCCGGGTAGATCTGTGCGAGCCGGGAGGGCACTCTATACCATCTGGTTAGTATCTTGTACCCGTTCTCCTGCATCCTAGTATCTACCATGCTAGAGTGGGTCAGGTGGTACATGTGGTTCAGTTGTTGTTCAGAAAAGGTGCACTGCAGGTCTCTCTCCCACTCCCGCACAAACAAGGGTTTGGGCGCACAATCCTCCAGACACAGAAGCCGATACAGCAGTGCTATGGAGTGCTGAATCAGGTCCTTGGAGATGCAGAGCTTCTCATAAGGAGACATTAATGGTGGGGAGCGAACCAAGTCCAGCATTGGATGAAGAAAGTGAGTAAGTTGACGGTATCACCATGAATCCATGGGGAATCTCCCATATCGTTCCCGTAGTTGCGAGAGAGGCAATATCCTCCCGTCCTGGACAAAGCAGCCACAGCGTATCTCCCCACCCGACGCCCACGTTCCGAAGAAGGAAACATCCTCCCCAGGAAGGAACCACGGGAACCCCCGAGGGGCGCCAGTGGGGAGACCGCCACTGATAGCTGCAATCTTTTGTTTATGTCATCTCAGACCTGCAAGGTATGGACGGTAGCCGGGGAAACCTGTGGGGAGAGGCCCCTATGTGCTCCAAGAAGCCAGGGGGCATGAGACAAGTTCCTGCCCACCATGAATTTCTCCATGGGGACCCAGAGCTTGTTCCGGACATGGTTCCAGGTCGCCCCCAAAGAAGCTCCGGACCCTTTTTCTAAGTTGGAGCGACTTGTGTCGCTCCTATTAGAACGGGTCCACAGCTTCTCTATGCCAGGCGACCTACGGCGACCTGTCAGGCAACCAGGTCGCCTGACAGGTCGCCCCAGTGTGAACGGGGGCTTATACTTACCTGCTCTGTGCAGTTCGTTTTGTACAGAGCAGCCCCAATCCTCCTCTTTGCAGGTCCCCCGCCAGCGCTGCTGGCCCCTCCTTCCTGCCGAGTCTCCCCACAGCAAGCAGCTTGCTATTGGGGCACTCAAGCCATTCCCCCTCTCTCTCCTCATTGGCATACTGACTTTGATTGACAGCAACGGGAGCCAATGGCACCCGTTGCTGCCTCAGCCGATAAGGGGAGAGAGTCCTGGACAGCCGAGGCACCCACGCAACAATGCTGGATCCCAATGGGGCTCTGATACATATTAAGGGGGGCTGCTGCACACTGAAGGTTTTTTATTTTAATGCATAGAATGCATTAAGATAAAAAACCTTTTGCCTTTAGAACCACTGTAACATTGCACAAATCATTTTGTAATTTTAAAAAGCAAAAACGAAGCACTAAACCTTTTTGAGGTGAATCAAAAACATATAAGTCTCATCAATAAGCAAGAAAAAAAAAATAAAAAAAGAGAATAAAATAAAGGTATGGTGCCCATACACAGATCAATCTGTACACCACATTAAATCGATTAAACCAAAGTGTACATAGTAAACAAATAATATCTGACATACAGAGAGTAAAAAACTCATGTACAAACTAATCAGGGAGTATTACCTAATCTTGTAGTCTATTATTTCCAAATATGTGTAAAAACAGTGCCCATAAAATGGTGAAAGTCCCGTAATTCTTCCTATGTGGAAATCCAACTAAACCACTTTGAAGGGATATTCACCCACTCCTCAGCATGAATACCTCTAAATGTGCATAAACAAACCACCAATCCTCTTACTGGAAAATATTGATCATTAGAAATAAAATGGTCAAATAACACTTTGTGCAGATACTGTTTCCACTGACAGCCGTGTCTCAGCATCACTTCCCATTATTCGGTACTTGTGTGGCAAACAGAGATAAGATTTGAAAATTGAAAATTGCAAGCCATAGTGTAGTATTTAACAAGACTGCTTTATTTAATATAAAGTGTGCATTCACATGAACCTTTACGGCACTGTATTACTTCAACTGACAATCGCATGGTCATGGAACGCTGTACATAGATGAAATTTATGTCCTTTTTTCCCACAATTAGAACTTTCTTTTGGTGGTATTTGATCATCACTCGTTTTTTTTTTATTTTTTGCGCTATAAACAAAAAATTATCCGACAATAAAAAAATAAAAATAAATATTTTTTACTTTCTGCTATAAAACAAATCCAATAAATAAATTGGAAAAAAAAAAAGTAAACATCTAGGGCGATCAAAGAGTTAACTGCGTGCCTAACTAGTGTTTTTCTGTTTACTTAAAGGTGATTTTACTAAGAGATGTGCTGGATTTTATTCCTTGCTTTGCAGAGAAACAAAATCCAGCACATCCCTGCTGACAGGATTTAACTCTGCATTATTTACATAAGCAGATCTCCATTCAATGTGTCTCCTCACTGATCAGTAGGTACTGGTGGTCATCCATTGGCCGACACCTGCTGATCGGCTTCTGCTGTGACTAATCACAGCAGAGGTGACGCATGCGTGCCCCCTACCCTGAAGTGCAGAATCACCTATATATACATGATTCTGCAGCCACCCTGTAGCAGTAAAGCTACTATAGGGTGGTCGGCTATTGGTTAAAATAGGTTAACATCTCCTTATTAGATCCGACCAAGCAGCTACTGCGACGCTGACCATTTGGTATCACATATTTGTGTGATGCGAGTGTGGCAGCTTTACCCATTTGCTATTACATTTTGTTACTTTGTCTACTCTTTGAATCAATTACAAGATATCTAGGTATAGTAAGTTGCATTTCCCTATGATTAGATAAAGGTCTTCTGCTAGTAGCTAGTACTGGTGTTAATAGTAAATTTATGAAATGTGGAAACAATAATTTTTTGGACATTTTTTTATTGTTTATTTTATATAAGCAATCATCAGTTATAGCAATCTTTAACAATCTCTAACTGTTAAACAATCTTTAACAGTTTTAGGATGATCTCAGTGTTATTTCAGGTGTTATAAATTAACATGTGGCATTATCTCAGCTGTTTTTTCCCCACTTAGGATCACGATAAATGCCATAGTGTTACCAATGATTCCAGGCTTCATAAAAAAGAATATAACCTTGAAACGTGTTGTCTGCTTCCCTGGACCTCCAGATTGACATACCCTACACCTCTTCTCTGTAGGGGTGCAGTCAGGGGATTGTTTGACGCTGATTACTTGGAATACTTGGAAGCCAGTTCCATCTGCAGAGATGACAGCCGGTTTACCATCCTCCCAGTTCTGCCACTGGCCATGGTGTATGGGTTGCCACTGGACTGTTCCTATCCAGCCTAATATCCTGCTGGTCAAGTGGGGAAAAAGTGAGTTATGATTTTGTTTTCCAACTGGGTCAGTTGGGTGCTAAGGGTTTACTGGAATGCCCTCCATCTCAACCCTTTAGAGTATATAAGGAAGGAGTTTCAAAAGAGGATCCACTCAAGCATTCATTGCTTCTGCCAAAGGATTTCTACACCTGGAGACAAAAATGTCTCGTTTTTTGTTGAATCTAGAAACACTTGCCCCCCCCCCCCCCCCCCACACACACACACACATAACACACAGGTCCTTGAACACCTCCAGGTGTTGGAACCACTATCCTGGATCCTATTGCTGCCAGCTGATGTAGTCTGTCTGCTAATTGTCCAATCCCTATATGTGAATGTGGACAAGGCTGGAGTGTTGAATTCACACCCAGACTAGAATCCTTTACACATCTCTTGACACAGTCAGATTCTTGTTTCACTGTTATTGTATACCTCTGCTGTGGCATTTCCCAACTGAATCCTGATTATTTGACCCTCTAGATGGAGTGTTCAGTGCTGAAAGGAACTACCAAATCACACAGAGCTCCATAATGTTGAATCATTAAAGGGTATAGGTGTCAGGACTCATGTCAGGACCTAGGCCACCTGCTGGTGGCACTGTTGTTTCCGGAGCCGAAAGGCACAGTTTAGTGGCCCCAGCAGGTGTCTCCCAGCAGACAGCTTTTCCTAGTAATTAGGCTTCACCTGATACTGGCTGCTGGGAAGGTATTTAATTCCTCCCTTAGAGCCGGTTCACACGGGGGGACTTTAAAGCCCCCCGACTCTGAAGTTCCCCCCTGCAGCGTGACTTCAGCATGGCTTGCAAACAACTTCTTTAATTGAAGTCAATGCAAGACGCTCCGAAGTCGCCCCCAAGTAGTGCAGGAACCTTTTTCTAAGTTGGAGTGACTTGAGTCGCTCTGATTAGAACGGTTCCATTGCACTGAAGGAGCGCTACTTGTCAGGCGACTAAGTCGCCTGACAAGTCACCCCAGTGGGAACCGGCTCTTAATGAAGATCAATGCTTCAGTGTTCGTCCTGTGAGCCGTGTCCCTGCCTGATTCTGTGCCTTATTTCTTGTGACCTGCTTCCAATACCCTGTACCTAGCATCCAGTATCCTGCTCCCTGCATCCAATATCCTGCATTACACCCCTTGTTCCCAGTTCCAGTACTGATTCTGCCCTGTTTATGCAAGCTCCCTCCATTCTTTACATAGAGCTTATTAGTTGGGTTGTTGTTCTGGGTTTGCTGCACATTTATTTTTAACGTTTACATTGTTTATGGTTTGTTGGTGTTGGAAGGATGTTATTTATGGTAATAAACTTTATTTAATCATAGTCGGTCTGGTTCAGGATTCCTTGAGGTGTCGCCCACTGATCTGGTCAACCCTGCTGATGCTATCCCTTACATACCACTGAAGCCACTAATGATCAGCACCTGCACCTATTGGGAAGTAACTGGTCTCAGCATTTGCTAATCACTTAGAGGAGGTTTTGTAGCATTGCAAATGACAGAGGAAAGGGAATATTGTCCCCCACTATTGAAGGAGCAGACTAGGACAATAGTTGTTGGAATGCAAAAGTCTGGCTCATTCTCTTATCAATCAAGGCAGGGTTTTGTTTTGTGAAGTTCAGCCCCTGATTCAGGAATGTGCAGAGCTGGCTTTGTCTTGTATTCCTAAAGGTGATGATAACTTTTCTCCTCCTTTTAGTGTGTTCGGGTGGAATATCTTGTGTGGCTACTAGAAAATAATTAGCCCTACTTTTTTAAAACTTATTCAGTATATTCACGAGAGGCCTTGGTGAATTGTGTCAATGCAGTACATTCTTTAGTCAGACAAGAGAAATGTATATTGAGTTTTGTTCAAAGTTCTCCAAGCCTGGTCGTTTATATCCTACTCAGCCACAGCCACACCAATTCTCTCCTGCCTCTAGACACCAATTTGTTTAAAGTTCCCCATATCCATTATCAATAGCAACCACATTACCCTGTGTCCACTAGCTGCACTTTCCCTGCATTTAATCAATTGATGTCTCCCTCTACTGCTCTGTTGCCCTTGGCTACCCCTTAGAAATCCTCCTTTGCAACTGCTACCCCTTTTTCCCTGCCTCTCAGTACTGTTACTACTCCTTAATCAGCTGCACAGTCTGTTCATAGCCCTACAATGGCTCACAGATCTCCAGTGTCCAAACAGTAAAAGAAAAGGAAGTTTTTCCCAACACATACAATTCTGCCACTATCCACTCCTTTTGTAATCCATACAATTCTGCTACTATCCACTCCTACCGCAGTCATTGTTCAGTCAGATCCTGTGCTAGTTACGGCCTCCACGATTGCTAAAGGGGGCAAGTCCGCTTCCACACCTGCTGATGGGTTCCAATCTGCTTCCCCACCTGCTGATGGGGTCCAGTCCGCCTCCCTGTCTGCTAATCGGGTCCAGTCCATCTCCACCTCTGCTGATGAGGTCCAATCAGCCTCCATGATTGGCTGGTGCCCGATGCTCAGCTTGCTTCTGATGGTCCAGTGACTAATGCCCAGCCTGCTTCTGATGGTCCAGTGCCCAGCCTACCTCTGATGTGCTGGGGCCAAGTCTACCTGTAATGGGCCAGTGCCCAGCCTACATCAGATGGTCTGGTGCCCAGCCTTCCTCTAATGGTCTGGTTTTTGATGCCAGAGCTTGCCCCCGGAGAAGAGGAGATTACGGGGGGGAGGGGGGGTATGATCAACATGTATAAATACATAAGGGGTCCATAGTGAACTTGGTGTTGAGTTATTCACTTTAAGGTCATCGCAGAGGACAAGTGGGCACTCTTTACGTCTAGAGGAAAAAAGATTTTGTCTCCAAATACGGAAAGTTATATTCACAGTTAGAGCTGTGAAAATGTGGAATAGACTCCCTCCAGAGGTGGTTCTGGCCAGCTAAGTAGATTGCTTTAAAATAGGCCTGGATTCTTTCCTAGGTGTACATAATATAACTGAGTACTAATATTTATAGGTAAAGTTGATCCAGGGAACATCCAATTGCCTCTCGGGGGATCAAGAACGATTTCTTTACTCTGCCGTAGCAAATTGGATCATGCTTTGCTGGGGGTTTTTCCCCTTCCTCTGGAACAACTGTGGGTATAGGATTGTGTATATGGGATTGCATGATTTTTATTTTTTGTTTGCTGAGCTGGATGGACGTGTATCTTTTTTCAACCTGACTAACTATGTAACTATGATCCGACCTAGCTAATCTTTGGTACCAGGGTTTGGCTCTCATCAGCTGTTGTGTCTGAAATTGTTGCTCCCCATGTTTGTTGCATGGCTGCCATGGGTTACCCATATGGACTAAGATCTCTGTTGCTGCCCATCCTGAGTTCCTTATTCAGCTATTTGTTTCTGTCGTGCCAAGGCCTGGTAGTCCAAATACACACTTTGGATATGAGAGCTGTGTTTGCCAGTTCAGCTGCAGTAGTAGAGGTAATCTAGGGAAGGGCAGAGTTTCACCTGAGCCTTTCCCTGACCTAGGCAGTGTCTGTGCAATCCCAGGGCATGGTTGGGTGACCAATGGCTTTGGTAGTCCTGCATAGCTGGTAGAGTGCCAATCAGTTTTTGGCAACCCAGATGTGGAAGGTTCACTTGTGATGGGACACCCTGGCATCAAGGTGCCTGTATGGACCAGGGATTTTGGTATTAAATCTTCAGGTGTCCTTTGGAATCCTGGTGTTGAGACATGTGCAACATTATGGAAGTGTGAACTTCAAATGTTGCATCTTTCAGGGATTATGGCCAGGAGGGAAAACCAGCCAGCTTTTGGCTCTGGTGGCAGGGTGCCCAGTCAGCTTCCAGATCCTAGTGGTGGGGTGCATAGCCAGTTACCAGACTCGAAGAACATGCCAGTTACCAGACTCGAGGGGCAGTGGGTGAAAGGGCTCCGGCCTGAAGAGATTAAGAGAGTCCCCAGAGACTGATGAGGTGAAACCTTTATGAACTTATCTTGCACCTACATGGACTTTCGGGTTTAAGACAAGGTAGAGTATATGGAAGCCGCTCCATATGGGGGGACTGTCAGGACTCATATCAGGACCTCGGTTGCCTGTTGGTGGTCTTGAAACTGAAGGGCACAGTTTAGTTGGCCTACAGCAGATGTCTCCCAGCAGCCAGCTTATCCTAGTAATTAGGCTCCACCTGATACTGGCTGGAATGAACGTAATTAATTCCTCCCTTGATGGGCTGTGAGCCGTGTCCCTGCCTGATGCTGTGCCTTGTGTCTTGTAGGGTGTGGATGACAAGCCAAATGGAAGGGCTAGAAACTGATAATGTTGAGTGCACACAGTAAAGTAGAAGCAACAGGGGCTACAAAGTCTCCCTGATGGAAGAAGGATAATACAGACCCTGATGGATTCAATGCAGAATTTTTGGACTCAAATAAAGATATTTAAAGCCTTCATATCCAAGAATAGACAAATGCCTCCATTTTGTGTTGGAACAGTGAAAAGGTTGAAGTAAAAACCCTGCAACCTTTCTGTTGTTGCTACAATTGTGATAATTCATTAGTTCAAAAGATCTGCAAAAGTAGCTGGTATGTCTGTGAGATACACAGGCAGATTTTAAAATATGAACCTGGGTAGAAGCAGATAGCAGAAGTCTAGTTTGTAGCTCCTGGTCACCACATTCTTTAGTTATGGTTGGTGTTTTGTTAAGGTAACTGGGGTCGCTGGTCCACATTAAGGACAACCAACTTCTTTAGGCTCCTTTCACACGGCCGCTCCGTGTGAAAGGTCCGCTGCGGGATTTCTGTCATCCGCTCCGTGTGCCCGCATATCATCCCATCCGTTTGCGGATGATATGCGGATATAATGTAAGTATATGGCATTGCGGATGTCAGCGGATGACACCGCTGACATCCGATTTTCCTTCCTTTCCGTTTTTTACACGGAAGGAAAAATGGGGTTCTGTTCCATTCGTAAAAACGGAACAGAACTGAAAGGAGTAAAATCGGGTGTCAGCGGATGGTATTCCGCTGACACCCGCAGTGCCATTCACTTACATTATGTCTGCAAATCATCCGCAAATGGATGGGATGATTTGCGGACACAGGGAGCGGCCGTGTGAAAGGACCCTTAGAAGGGCCTCCACAAATAGATACTGGTCTGTACATTTGGGCAGAGTGAATATTTTGTTTCCTTTATTCCAGTCTGTATACAAAACAGGTTCAAATAACGAGTATACCAGAAATCGTTAGACCTAGGGATCCCAGACTGGTTACAGCATTTGCAAAAGCAACAGGCTGTTCAGGCTCTTACCGATGCTCACACTACATCAGTAAAAGCTATAGCTGCAGAGAACTCCTCCTTGAAAGAAGTGGAGGAGAGGGGCCACGCCTGATCGGGCTAAATTCGATTCTGAGGAAGGTGTTGACTCAAACAGGGAACAAAAAACTAGGAAAGTATTTCTCAAGATTTTTTCAGTCATGGCACACCTTAAATGTAGTTTATGAGGCAGAGTTTCGTGATCAGTAGGTTGTGACGCAGTTAAGTTAAGTTGTACCTGCAGAAATCAGTGAGAAGTATTTACTGGCAGTATGCAGTGGTAGGGTGGTCAGTAAGCAGTATGGTAGCGGCAGTTTATATGCGATATGTAGTGTCAGTCAGTAAGCGGTATGTTAAGGACAGTCATGGTTTATGGTGTCAGTTAGTGAGCAAAAGCATGGAACTCCTACTGGAGAAGATTCTCTCAATCAGCCACTTGCTGCACCACTGCCTGATGCTGTGAAACAAATTGAGGTCTCTTGGCATTGATGATATGAACCTGGATAGAAAGCTTGTTACAGGGACACATCCAAAGCGTGGTGATAAAAAGCATAATTATAGAAATTGTAAGTTGGGTGCCCAAAGGCTCTGTCCTGGGACCAATTCTGTTTGACTTGTTCATAAATGATATAGAGGTTGATATAATAGTTAAATATCAGTGTTTGCTGATGATACGAAGCTAAGCAGGGCAATAACTTCACAACGGGATATTGAAAATTGGAAGGAAGGATAGGAAAACAAAAAGGTAAATGAGGTTCAAAGTAGGAAAATGTAAAGTAATGAACTTGGGGGCTAAATATATGAATCAAAGCTACACACTAGGGAAGAACCTCTGGGGGAATTGAGGATGAAAAAGGATTTGTTGGTCCCTGTACATGACAGACTCAAGCATTAGCATGCAAAGCCAAGATTCAGCATAGGCCAGCAGAATTCTAGCATGCATTAAAAAGTGGATTTATTTAAGAGATAAAACAATAATTCTACCACTTTATAAAACTCTAGTTTTGATGCATATTGAGTATGCCATCCAGTTCTGGTCCCCAGTCCTCAGGAAAGATGTGCTGGAACTGGAGAGAGTCCAGAGAAGGGCAACAAAACTCATAAGAGGGCTGGAGAACCTCAGTCATGAGGAAATGCTACACACATTAGGCTTGTTTTCCCTGGAGAAGAGATGTTTAGGAAGAGATACGATAGAAATATATAAATATCAACGATGATTACAGCATTGGCAGAAAACGATTCAGTTTCAGGTCACTCAGGATTAAACATGGTCACTCAGTGAAGCTTGAAGAGAAAAAGTTCAATCTTAAACAGCCTTGGGGGTTCTTTCCTACAGTCAGGTCCATAAATATTGGGACATCGACACAATTCTAATCTTTTTGGCTCTATACACCACCACAATGGATTTGAAATAAAACAAACAAGATGTGCTTTAACTGCAGACTTTCAGCTTTAATTTGAGAGTATTTACATCCAAATCAGCTGAACGGTGTAGGAATTAAAACAGTTTGTATATGTGCATCCCACTTTTTAAAGGAACCAAAAGTAATGGGACAAATTAACAATCATAAATCAAACTTTCACTTTTTAATACTTGGTTGCAAATCCTTTGCAGTCAATTACAGCCTAAAGTCTGGAACGCATAGACATCACCAGACGCTGGGTTTCATCCCTGATGATGCTCTGCCAGGCCTCTACTGCAACTGTCTTCAGTTCCTGCTTGTTCTTGGGTCATTTTCCCTTCAGTTTTGTCTTCAGCAAGTGAAATGCATGCTCAATCAGATTCAGGTCAGGTGATTGACTTGGCCATTGCATAACATTCCACTTCTTTCCCTTAAAAAACTCTTTGGTCGCTTTCGCAGTATGCCATTGTCATTGTCCATCTGCACTGTGAAGCCCTGTCCAATGAATTCTGAAGCATTTGGCTGAATATGAGCAGATAATATTGCCCAAAAAACACTTCAGAATTCATCCTGCTGCTTTTGTCAGCAGTCACATCATCAATAAATGCAAGAGAACCAGTTCCATTGGCAGCCATACATGCCCACGCCATGACACTACCACCACCATGCTTCACTGATGAGGTGGTATGCTATGGATCATGAGCAATTCCTTTCCTTCTCCATTTTCTTCTCTTCCCGTCACTCTGGTACAAGTTAATCTTGGTCTCATGTGTCCATAGGATGTTGTCCCAGAACTGTGAAGGCTTTTTTAGATGTTGTTTGACAAACTCTAATCTGGCCATCCTGTTTTTGAGGCTCACCAATGGTTTACATCTTGTGGTGAACACTCTGTATTCACTCTGGTGAAGTCTTCTCTTGATTGTTGACTTTGACACACATACACCTACCTCCTGGAGAGTGTTCTTGATCTGGCCAACTGTTGTGAAGGGTGTTTTCTTCACCAGGGAAAGAATTCTTCTGTCATCCACCACAGTTGTTTTCCGTGGTCTTCCGGGTCTTTTGGTGTTGCTGAGCTCACCGGTGGGTTCTTTCTTTTTAAGGATGTTCCAAACAGTTGATTTGGCTGCACCTAATGTTTTTGCCATCTCTCTGATGGGTTTGTTTTGTTTTTCAACCTAATGATGGCTTGCTTCACTGATAGTGACAGCTCTTTGGATTTCATATTGAGAGTTGACAGCAAAAGATTCCAAATGCAAATAGCACACTTGAAATGAACTCTGGACCTTTTATCTGCTCCTTGTAAATGGGATAATAAAGGAATAACACACACCTGGCCATGGAACAACTGAGCAGCCAATTGTCCCATTACTTTTGGTCCCTTAAAAAGTGGGAGGCACATATACAAACTGTTGTAATTCCTATATCTTTCACCTGATTTGGATGTAAATACCCTCAAATTAAAGCCGAAAGCCTGCAGTTAAAGCACATCTTGTTTGTTTCATTTCAAATCCAATGTGGTGGTGTATAGGGCCAAAAAGATTAGAATTGTGTCGATGTCCCAATATTTATGGGCCTGACTGTAGATAGCAAGGATAACTTACCACACATTTGTGGCAGTGTTGAATTGTAAGTCTTGTTAACTTGCTGCACATTTTCACTGACAAGTTGTACGCTTGCAGAGCACTTGAAGCACACATTCTAGATAACACTTTTCCAAATTCAGCCACAGTGACCCCTGTGGTGGGATGACTATTGCACAACATAACTGAACCAAAACTTGCAGCAGACTTGCAGAATGTTTGCACAGAAATCTGATCTGGAGTCATGCAATGAGGACTTGCTGCAATTTTGCAACAAACTTGTGAAGCCCAGCAAGTCTAGCAATAGCTTAGCAAGTCATTTTCAAACTTGCAGCTCAATTGCTTGCTATCTGGGTTACTATTAGAATAGTAAGGATGTGGACTTCCCTTCCACAATCCGTGGTGCTAGCGGGAAGTGTTGATAATTTAAATTTTTTTTTTAGATGGGCATCTTAGCGAACACAATATACAGGGATTTGGAAAGTGGTAGAGACATAACTGAATACGTACTTCCACACAGGTTGAACTGGATGGACTGGCATCTTTATTAAACCTTACTATGTAAAGGATGCTATTTCTGCTCCTCTTCCATCTTCAGCTGTTGCATCAGCCATAGCAGCCATCTGTGTGATAAGGGAAGGAGGCGGCATCCCTGTGGACTCTCCGTGGCACCCCGGATGAGAAATTGCGAACTAGGCTGTTAATGTCAGGTCCTCAAGGATGGAGAATGCAGGTAGTCCCAGAACCCAGTGGATCATGAGCTTGAGAGACCCAATGTTAGAAACAACCATTGGAAGTGGTACAATTTGTACTAAAATAAAAACTATGCAAAATATGTGTATAAAATGTGATAATAAATTAAAGTGTTTGTTCACCAATGCCAGAAGTCTGCCAAGCAAAATAGGTGAGTTGGAAGCTCTGGTGCGCGAGGAGAACTATGATTTATTTGGTATTGTGGAATCTTGGCTTCATTCTTCACATGACTGTGCTATTAATATTCCTGGCTATGCTCTCTTTCGGAAAGACAGGGTAAAATGGGGGGGGGGGGAGGGGGTGGTGGTGTCTGTCTCTATGTGAAAGAGGACCTAGTTGATGGAGAGTGTGATGAGTCTGAAGCAGTATGGGTGGAAATGTACATGTAGCACCCTACAAGGTAGGTGCTAGGTAAAGTATAGTGGGCCTTGGCTGCCTAACAGCAGGGTCATGATTTTCAGCTGGGCTGTCATGTCTCCCAGGTGTGGCTGCTGAGAGGGGAGTCTCTCCACTAGCTCCATGAGAGGATTCTCATTGGGCAGTGGAGGAAACCCAATCAGTGGCTCATTCAGGCCTGTATCTACCCCGGAAGGCAGATTCTGCCACAGAGGATTCTGGGAGTGGGTATAAGTTTGAGGGGAGCGTCAATGGTCACTGTCTCTAATCTCACACTTGGGTATTCAACTTAAAGGTGTTGGAAGTGTTACCTTACCGGTAACAATGGCAGACCCATCTCAGGCTCAATGCCTGGAAATATTACTACATACATATGTGTGCATAATACAAAGATTATCATTGAATTTTGTTATAGACCTCCCTGTATTAATGAGGAGGTGGAGACTCAGCTCCTTGCACAGATAGAAAGGGCTGCAAGGGCTGGGACAGTGATAATAATGGGGATTTTTAACTACCCAGACATTGACTGGAGTAATGGCACTGCTGGAACAGTTAAAGGGAAAAAGATTATAAACCTATTACAAAACAATTTTGTGGTGCAGTTTATTGAGGCCCTAACTAGAAATTATGCTCTGCTGGACCTGGTAATCTCAAACCATCAAAGAACATCTGGGTAGAAGTGGCCTTAATATGATTTCATTGAATGTTAGCTGTAAGCAACAAACACACCTAGGAAATATAAAAACACCTAACTTTAAGAGAGCAAATTTTTCAAGGATGAGGGCTGCTCTCCAAGACTTAGAATGGGAGGAAAAATTGGCATCGATGAACACAGAACAGAAATGGGAATTCTTAAAAGAAAACTGTATGCAAACTCACTGCAAAGTATATTCCCATGGGCAATAAGTTTAAAAGGCTAAAAATAAAACCTATGTGGCTCACGGCCAAAGTTAAAAAATCTATAAATAATAAAGTAAGCTAAAAAATATATATATAGAGAAATGAAGGCACACTATCATAATTGAATTGTTACAAATAATATAACAGAATATATAAAAAGGAAATGAAGGATGCAAAAATTCAAAATGAATGACAGATTGCAAAAGATAGTAGGACAAACCACAAAAAATCTTCAAATATATTAATAGTAAAAACTAGGTCAGGTCTGAGCATGTAGGCCCTTTACATAATAATTTGGAGTGGATGACTGGGGACAAAAAGAAGGCAAATTTATTAAATACTTTATTCAGCTCTGTGTATACAAAGGAACATGGGGGAGCTCATGACCATAATGGGGATGGTATTGAGACAGCCACAAATGATCCACAATGGCTCAAAAGTGATATGGTCCAGAAATATTTAGACAGAAAAAAGGTGGATACAGCACCTGGACCAGATGGCATCCAACCACACATCCTAAAAGAGGGCCAATGTGGTGCCTGTATTTAAAAAGGATCAACGTATTTGCCAAGTAACTATAGACCTGTTAGTTTAACTTCTATAGTCGGGAAAATACTGGAGAGTTTATTAAAAGACCACATAGATGAATTCTTGCTGGAAAAAAATATTTTAAGCAACAGACAGCATGGACTCATGAAAGACAAAAGTTGTCAAATAAACCTGATTTATTTTTATGAGGAGGTAAGTAAACCCTTGGACAGAGGCGTGGCTGTGGATGTAGTATACTTGGATTTTGCAAAAGCGTTTGACACAGTTCCCCCACACATGGCTAATGTGTAAAGTAAACTCTAAAGGCTTGGAAAGATCCGTTTGTAAATAGAAAGAAAATTGGCTAAAAGATAGAATTCAGACAGAAGTGGTTAATGATTCTTACTCTGAATGGTCTAAGGTTATCCGTGGTGTACCCCAGTTCTCAAAAAGGATATCAGGGGAACTGGAGAAAGTGCAGAGAAAGGGCAGGGAAGAGCAACCAAAGTGATAAGAGGCATAGAGGAGGACAGCTATGAGGAAAGATTAAAAGAGCTGGATTTTTTTTCTCTAGAGAAGAGAAGATTAAGAAGGGATATGATCAACATGTATAAATACATAAGGGGCCTTTTATGTTCAGGTATTCATTTTAAGGTCATCACAGAGGACAAGGGGGCACTCTTTAGGTCCAGAGGAAAAAAGATTTTGTCTCCAAATACGAAAATGTTTTTTCACAGGAAGAGCTGTGAAAATGTGGAAAAGACTCCCTCCAGAGGTGGTTCTGGCCAGCCTAGTAGATTGCTTTAACCACTTAACGTAAACTGACGTAGCCCTACGTTGGCTCACTTTAAGTGGTTGTACCGGGATGATGCCTCTAGCTAGAGGCATCATCCAGGTACCGTTGTTTAGAGCCAGTGGTCGGCTTTCCAGCGGTAATGACCGATGTGGCTCAGAAGCCGCTCGATCGTTACCCCGGCGAGCGGGAGGGGACGCCCCCCCTCCCGCCACCTTCTGCGGCTCTGCCTGGGTCTGGATGGAGTCCTGATCAAATCCTGATGCGGCTTCAATCGGGTCTCTGATGACGTAACCCGGAGGTGGCGTCCATGACGTCACATCCGGGTTACTCGGCTGCTAAAGGCAGCAGATTCAAAAAGTGAGTTTATTCAAAAATGCAGTTTTTGGCGTTTTGAATACATAGAAGTGTAGTGGAGGGGTCTAGGGTCTTTTAGATCCTAGATCCCTCCATAAAGAGTTCCTGTCACTGTATATTGCTGTCACAAGGGATGTTTACATTGCTTGTGTGACAGCAATAAAAGTGATCAGATTTTTTTTTTTTTTTTAAAAAACCTGTGTTAAAATAAAAAAAAAATAGGAAAAAAAATTTTTTTTAGCCGCACAACCCCCCGTCGCCGTGAGCTCGCACGCGAAAGAAAATGTATATGGAAGTTGCGCCACAAATAAAAATCGCTGTTCAAACCACACATGTGAGGTATCGCCAAGATTGCCAGAGCATGAGAAATAATTTAAAATAAAGAGCTACACTCTAACTCTAAACTGGTAACCGTTAAAAATTTTTAAAGCGTCGCCTATGGAGATTTTTATTGACCGTAGTTTGTCGCCATTCCACGGGTATGCACAATTTTAAACTGTAAAATGTTGGGTATCTATTTACTCAGCGTGACATTATCTTTCACAATATACAAAAAAATGGGCTAACTTTACTGTTTAGTTTTTTTTAAATGCAGTGAAATGTGATTTTTCAAAAAAAAAAAAAAAAATGGCGTTTGAAAGACCCTTGCACTTCGTATATATGAAATGTTGCACTGCGTAAAAGAGACAGCTTAATAAAGAATACCAGGTGGGTACCCACAGCTAGCTGGTAGGAGAATAAGGTCATGGGGTGGTGGTCACATCCTTCATGTTCCCCTCCTCGTTGGGTGCCAAGCAAGGGTCACATAAGAGGTCTACCACGGGGTGGGGTCTTCTGGGCTACTCTTGGCACTTCGGGTAGGGTCACTGCCTTACACATGGGGTACCTTTCCTTGACAGACAGACGACTGAACTCTAGTAAACTCTCTCGATGTAAATATTCACTCCCAACTGGGGCAGCATAAAACTCTACCTGCCTACAACCTGCTTAACCAGGTCACTGTAGTCAGCAGCAAGGACTTACAAAGGCGTAAAATGGCATATCTCTTGGAAATATAAGTGATAGTGGGAAGAAACTGCTTCCTCCTGAAAGGCAGGCACAGAGTGTGGGGTATATACATGCAACACCGTGACTGTGACACAGCAACTAATATCTCAGTGTGTTAATTCTTTTAATCCTTGTCACAGAAACCGAAGAAAGAGGGGAGTCATTATACATATTTTATGGTTGAGGAATCCTCCAATCTCCTTCTATTGCTGTGTTTATCACCTCCAAAAATATGCAAACAATTATAATACTAGGAATTAAGGTAGTCCAGCATATCAACAACAATTGTGAGAAAAGAAAAATATCTCACACAAACCCAAAGATAAAAAAATATATAAAACAGAGATATTTTCTTTTTTTTTTTTTTACAATTGCTGTTGTTGATATGCTGTATTACCTCATTCCCTAGTATTATAGTTGAAAAAGGGTAGTCATGGTGGTGTTCAGTGTTACCATATTATATAGTTATAGTGCTGTGCATATACAAATATGACCAATGGGTGAATGACGGTGGTGTTACATTGTAAAATATATTAATAGTCCATACAAAAATAATCCCGTGCTTTAAAATCAAAATACACTGAAAGTTACTATCCCAAGTGTTTGCCTTGGTGCACCAATTAGTAAATATTAAAATACGTGACACTTTATATCAAAATGATCAATTCACAAAAATTATCAACACATAACCAAATAATTGGAGGCACAACCAAAGAGCATGGAGCCGCAAACAATTTATAAAAATCGCACCAGAATCGCACAAACTGTATTATTGATCTCACACCCATAGAGCACGGAGCAGCAAACAAAATATAAAAATTGCACCAGAATCACACGAACTGTATTATTGATGTCACATTGCTTTTTTACATTGTTATATATATTATT
This sequence comes from Pelophylax lessonae, assembly GCF_965119305.1. Taxonomy (NCBI): domain Eukaryota; kingdom Metazoa; phylum Chordata; class Amphibia; order Anura; family Ranidae; genus Pelophylax; species Pelophylax lessonae. Next base: position 159,862,993 of record NC_138773.1, read on the forward strand.
CACTGTTGCACTATAGATTTTTTCAAATTGATCATGTTGATATAAAGTGTCACGTATTTTAATATTTACTATTTGGTGCACCAAGGCAAACACTTGGGATAGTAACTTTCAATGTATTTTGGTTTTGATTTTAAAGCACCGGATTATTTTTGTATGGACTATTAATATATTTTACAATGTAACATCACCGTCATTTACCCATTGGTCATATTTGTATATGCGCAGCACTATACAAACTAATAATATTGTTTGTATGCGTATAGAAAAAACACAAAGTGATTGCAGCATACACACTAACATATTATAGCAGCTCACAGGATACACTAAACTGTTGACCTACACACATTCTCATCACCTATTAGAAACGGCTATGGAAGTATTCTCATATTTAAAAAGTAGGGACATCAATTTGGAAGAGATTTTTCAGAAAAAGGAGACAAAGAAAATGACCTTACCAATACATTTAGGAACACAGGCCACCTTATGGATAAAAAAAATCAATGCCTGGTGGGATATTTCCACCATGGAGAAATACATAAAAGAAAATATGGTACCTAGGAAACTCAGGTGGGACGTACCTATCTGTGATGGCCTTCTGGTAGAAGATGATGTAGAGGAATGGTACACATTCTTTAATGAAAAAGGTAGACAATTACTGGAATTCCTGATCAAAAGCATACAGAAGAAACTAAGAGCAGTGAAAACACAAATTAAAGAACTGCAAAGCAAATTGGAACCAGTGAAAGACAAACCAGAATTCACTAAACATTCAAATGATCTCCACAAAGGTATGCAGATGAAGGATTTAGAAAACCAAAACACCAAAAAGAAAAAATGTCAAAGGGACCAAGGAGATTACAAGAAAAAACAAGTTTACAAATGGCAAATACAGCTGGCAAATGGAGAAATCACATCAAGAAATACCACGCCAGAAAGGGACACTAATAAAGAAGATCTTAGAACATTGGAATTCAGAGACCACCCAGCTATAAACCCCCCACCACAAATGGGCCCAAAAAAAATTAAAATGGAGGAAAAGATAGGGACCAACAACAACATAACACCAGAGGACCACAACACAGACCAAACGATCAGCCTTATGATAATAGAAGACCTTACCAGTATAATTACTGGAAACAGAGGGAACAATACAAACAAGGGGGAAGACCAAACTACTATCAGGGTCCAGCCCCATACAGAAATAATTGGAATAGACCACCTCCACACTATCCACCACACAATGGTCAATATGGACCCCTACAGTACAATAGAGCGGTGTTTCTCAATTCCGGTCCTCAGGGCACACTAACAGGCCAGGTTTGCAAGAAAACTGAAATACATCACAGGTGATATAATTTGCTGGTCAGTGATTGCAGTATTCTAGTCTGCATCTCCTCAAGGCAATACTTAAAATCTGGGCTGTTAGTGTGCCTTGAGGACCGGAGTTGAGAAACACTGCAATTGAGGACCACTACCCCAATACCAAAATCAACAGGCACCACCACCAAGGGGCCCATAAGGGGGTTACCACCAACCACCCAGGGGTCCACCCCCCAAATAGATATGAGTCAACAGAAGAGGAAACACAGCAAGGAAACCAGCACAACATAACCACCTCGTATAGGGAACCAATATTACACACCAAAACCACAAAGACCAAGGTACAAGGAAGCACAACAGGACCAATATCAGACCAGCATGTACAACAGATATACACCTCTAGCAGAGCACCAACAGGTAGAAAACAGCCCCACACCTTTTTTAGGGAGAAGGTAGGATGCACCCACGGAAAACTACATAAATCAAGGAAGAGGGGAAATAGAAGCAGAAGAAAATTACAGCAGAAAAAGAAGAAGGGAACAATAGGGGAAGGCATTTACAACCTTAGTGGCATACCCCTAACTAGTGAGGAGCTACACACACTAGACAAAGGTATTAAGTATGCCCCTAAGAAGGGACTGAATAAATTTGAACCCCCAGGAACACAGATCGAATATGGAGAAATATACTTCATTAAGAAATAAATCAATATTCAATCCAAAACTTACCAATAGCAATCATATATATATATATATATATACTTAAAAAATTGGTTACTAGGGAATTAGAAGATCTTCCAAATCAATGAACAATCCATTATAAAATGGGGAAACAAACCACTGGAGATACGAAAATATATATTCATCCTCCCAGCAGATAAAGGGGGCGGATTAGTAATATTATCTAAAGAACAATACAAGACGGAGATGAATGAACTATTGGAAGATAGAGATACATATGAGATATTACTAACTAATTCAACAAAACAATACAAAAAAGAACTAGAAAGCCTGATCCAATACGGAGCGAAAAAATTTACATTAAACAAACAAGAAGAAAAATATCTTATACCTTCGGCCTGTAGAATACCGATAATCTACTATGTCCCACAAATCGACCTGGTAGACCGATAATAAGTGGTATAGACTCATTAACAGCTAGACTCGGAGAAAACATCGACATCCTTCTACAACCAATGGTACAAGAAACCCCCGGTTATTTAAAGGATACAAAGCATGTACTACAACTGTTGGAGAACTGTGAAGTAAAAAAATGACACAGTAATGGCAACAGCAGACATGGCCTCACTTTACACCACCATCAAGGGAGCGATAAATGCAGTAAAATGGATCTTGGAAAAGATTGATAGACTGAACATAGCCACAAAAAGTTGCTGATTAAAAGCCTAACATTTTGCCTGAAACACAACTACTTTTGGCATGATGACACATACTACCTACAAATGAGAGGAGTAGCGATGAGGGCTAAGCTTGCCCCCAGTGTGGCAAACTTATATATGGCCAGATGGGAGAGTAAACAAAGAACTACCCTACATCACCAAGACATCCTTCTATACAAAAGATATATAGATGATCTAATATTAAAAAGGAAATGCAAAAAAGAAGACCTGATTGAAGTACATAATCTGTGTAACACCATAGACCCCAACATCACCTTAACATGGGTCATAAGCAGTGAACAAAGTTTTTAGATCTGGATATCAGTAGTATCAGTATTATCAATGGCATAATCAAAACAAAAACCCATTTCAAGGAAACAGACAGAAACTCATATATACCCATCACCAGCTGTCACCATAAATCTTGGCTACCTAATATACCAAGAGGCCAATATAAAAGGATAAAGAGAAATTGTACCAAAGATGAAGACTTTGAACAACGAACATGTTTATAAGCTAAGGCTACCAGGAGCAATTTCTATCAAAAGAAATGGAAAGAGTAAAGAACATGGACAGAAAGGACTTATTAATGGACAAACCGAGAAAGGAAAATACATTCAATGATAACCCAGCAGTAATATTGGACTACAAAATACAGCACAAAGCAGTGGAAAGAATCATCAACAAATATTGGGAAGTTCGCAAGCATGATAGGATAATTGGAGATAGTATTCCAGACAGGCCTAGGTTCATATATAAAAAAGCACCTAATTAGAGAGAAAGAATACTGTAGTTAAAAAAGTGGTAGATCCACCGAAAACACAGAGCCTCTTCACCTGGAACATCAAAGGCTTCAGAAGTTGTGGACGATGTTACAGCTGTATTAGAGAACCCAAAAACATCAGGAAAAACACAATTCCCCAATCCAAGCACAAACAAAAGCTATGAAATAAAATACTTAATTTCATGGGACACTAAAGGTGTGGTCTACGCGATCCAATGTCCCTGTAACCAATTATATATAGGTAGAACTAAAAGAACTATGAAGGAAAGGATTAAGGAACACATATTCAATATCCAAACAGGATTCAACAAACACCACCTTTCAATTCACTTTCAATTCACTGCAAAGCTGGCTCCCCAAATCAGGACTGACTGTGTAAACTTCACACTGGACCTCATGCAACTTGGATTCTTTGCCTTTCCACTTCCTCTAGACTCTGGGACCTTGATTTCCAAATGAAATGCAAAATTTTCCACAGGCCGTGATGATTTGGGGAGTCATGTCATCTGCTAGTGTTGGTACACAGTGTTTTATCAAGTCCAAAGTCAGCACAGCCCTCTTGCAGGAAATTCTAGAGCACTTCATGTTTCCCTCAGCTGGCCAACTTTATGGAGATGCTGATTTCATTTTTCAGCAGGACTTGGCACCTACCCACACTGCCAAAAGTACCAATACCTGGTTTATTGATCATGGTATCACTGTGCTTGTTTGGCCAGCAAACTCGCCTGACCTTAACCCCATAGAGAATCTGTGGGGTACTGTCAAGAGGAAAATGAGAGACTGAACAATGTAGATGAGCTGAAGGCCGCTATCAAACCTGGGCATCCATAACACCTCAGCAGTGCAACAGGCTGATTGCCTCCATGCCATGCCACATTGATGCAATAGTTCATGCAAAAGGAGACCCAACCAACTATTGAGTGTATACTATACTGTACATGAACATACTTTTCAGTAATCCAACATTTCTGTATTAAAAATCCTTTTATTTATTGGTCTTGTGTAGTATTCAAATTTTCTGAGATACTGAATTTTGGGTTTTCACTAGCTGTAAGCCATAATCATTGACATTAAAAGAAAGAAATGCTTGAAATATACACCATGTGTAATGCATCTATATAAAATATAAGAGTTTCACTTTTTGAATTAAACTTACTTTTTTGATGATATTCTAATTTTATGAGATGCACCCGTATATGAGAGAGAGATTTACTGTTGATCTCACTGTTGAGGACATTTTGGTATACATTGTTGTTTTGTTTGTTATCAGTTTTTTAAGAACACATATGGGACTTGATTGATGTACATATGTACAAATATTCATTCAGTTTTTTATTATTAGAATTTTTTACTATTTTTATTACTATATTTTGGGAATGAATTGTATTGGAGTATGTTCCTTGCTTAATGTGAATGTGCAAAGGGGTTGAGACGGCGCTACCTAAAGTGATCAAGTGCTGATTAAGGTGCAGTAGTGTGCAAATAAACTCATATGATGAGGGGGGGGTGACACCCACTGATTATATATTATAATTCCCAAAGATTAAAAGCAAGAAACACAATATTGTGTCGATCCACAACAACCAATTGGATCTATTAGTGTATGGTGAATTTTGTCCAAAAATAACGATTGTGCAACAAATAGACAAAACTTATATAGTAGTGAATTTATTCCAATAAAAGTAATACAGTGCAAACTGGTCAGAATGATAAATGATACATATAAAATAAAAATGAAAATTCCCTGGTAGTGAAGTGGTGAATATAAGAAAATAAATCCTGAAGTGATATAACTCCCAGAGGTTAGGTGCTGTAATCACCTAAAAGACCACTAGGTGTAGCATATACAACCTGTTCAATGGAGTGGTCCAACTGAAGTAGATTCCGGGGGTCCCTCTCCTCGATCCAGCAAGGCACCGGCTGGCGATCTCACAGAAAGGAAAGAGAGGGGAGCCCCATGAAGCAGTATATAGTGGTATGCCAATACAAAAAGTAGTATAGACTCATGGTGAAGCTGCCTCGGATCAGTGTAGAGCTACGCCGGGAAGCTTCCACGTTCCACGGCTGCAAAGTCCGAAACCGGAAGTGATCACTTTAGGTAGCGCCGTCTCAACCCCTTTGCACATTCACTTTATTCTTAACCCTTCGGGGTTTGGTTGTTGGCTGCTTACACCTACTATTTTATTCCATCTTTCACTGTTCATCTCATACTCCATAGCGCTGGTCACCTTTGTCTTCTACTCATGTTCCTTGCTTAATACTAGATTTGTGCTTCCTAAGGAATTGACATATATTTTGAAAAAAATAAATTACCCAGGAGGTGGGTCCATGTGGGCATCTTGATATCAATTTTGAATTTGGCGTATTTTTAACGGTTCATCAAGTCCTAGGTAAGCATAATGCAGAAATGTAAAATGAGTTAAAAGACAGGCACATTTTAATATCTTCAGATATATAAATGAAAAAAGGAAATTAAAACAAGGAATAACTAAATTAAAAACAAAGGACGGAAGGTACGTAGAAGAGAATAAAGGGCTAGCCGACTGCCTTAATGAATACTTCTGTTCAGTTTTTACAGAAGAAAAAGGAGAAGGACCTCCACTTGAAAGGATGACTAATGAATCGTTTGATGCATGTGTCTTTACAGAGGAAGACGTTCTAAGATTGCTGTCTAAAGTGAAGACAAATAAGTCACAGGGTCCTGATGAGATACACCCAAAATTATTAAAAGAGCTTAGTGGTGAGCTGGCAAAACCATTAACAGATTTATTTAACCAATCATTAGTAACAGGAGTCGTCCCGGAAGATTGGAAATTGGCAAATGTCGTGCCCATTCACAAGAAAGGTAGTAGGGAGGAATCGAGCAACTATAGACCAGTGAGTCTGACATCAATAGTAGGCAAATTAATGGAAACCCTATTAAAGGATAGGATTGTGGAACATCTTAAATCCCATGGATTGCAAGATGAAAAACAACATGGGTTTACTTCAGGGAGATCATGTCAAACAAATCTTATAGATTTTTTTGACTGGGTGACTAAAATAATAGACGGTGGAGGTGCAGTAGACATTGCATATCTAGATTTTAGTAAGGCTTTTGACACTGTCCCACATAGAAGACTTATCAATAAATTGCAGTCATTGAGCATGGACTCCCATATTGTTGAGTGGATTAGGCAGTGGCTGAGTGACAGACAACAGAGGGTTGTAGTCAATGGAGAACATTCAGAACAAGGTCATGTTACCAGTGGGGTACCTCAGGGATCTGTACTGGGACCAATTTTGTTTAATATCTTCATAAGTGATATTGCAAAAGGCCTCGATGGTAAGGTTTGTCTTTTTGCTGATGACACAAAGATATGTAACAGGGTTGATGTTCCTGGAGGGAAACGCCAAATGGAAAAGGATTTAGGAAAACTAGAAGAATGGTCAGAACTCTGGCAACTGAAATTTAATGTGGATAAGTGCAAGATAATGCACATGGGACGTAAAAACCCAAGGGCAGAATATAGAATATTTGACACAGTCCTGACCTCAGTATCTGAGGAAAGGGATTTAGGAGTAATTATTTCAGAAGACTTAAAGGTGGGAAGACAATGTAATAGAGCAGCACGAAATGCCAGCAGAATGCTTGGATGTATAGGGAGAGGTATAAGCAGTAGAAAGAGAGAAGTGCTTATGCCGCTGTACAGAACACTGGTGAGACCTCACTTGGAGTATTGTGCGCAGTACTGGAGGCCACATCTCCAGAAGGATATAGATACTCTAAAGAGAGTTCAGAGAAGAGCTACTAAACTAGTACATGGATTGCAGGAAAAAACTTACCAGGAAAGGTTAAAGGACCTTAACATGTATAGCTTGGAAGAAAGAAGAGACAGAGGGGATATGATAGAAACTTTTAAATACATAAAGGGAATCAACTCGGTAAAGGAGGAGAGCATATTTAAAAGAAGAAAAACTACCACAAGAGGACACAGTTTTAAATTAGAGGGGCAAAGGTTTAAAAGTAATATGAGGAAGTATTACTTTACTGAGAGAGTAGTGGATGCATGGAATAACCTTCCTGCAGAAGTGGTAGCTGCAAATACAGTGAAGGAGTTTAAGCATGCATGGGATAGGCATAAGGCTTTCCTTCATATAAGATAGGGCCAGGGACTATTCATAGGATTCAGATATATTGGGCAGACTAGATGGGCCAAATGGTTCTTATCTGCCGACACATTCTATGTTTCTATGTTTCTATGTTAATATAAAAGGGACTTGTCCTTCCTGCCTAAAGTAAGCCACCCTCTACCATTCATCCTATCTCTATAGAGAATGACTGACTGCCAGTGCAATTGATCCCCATAGACTTGGAGCCATCTTTAGATTTGGCTGAGTTAGCAATAAATTCTCTTTCACAGAACTTCTTCCAAAAAATTTTCATATAGCTGATTAATATGTAAAAATAATATGCATATTAACCTTCAATATCTTGCTTTTACTTGCACAGTAAGTGTTGGTACAATTAGGAACAAAATGCAAATAGGGGAATAATATAATTATACAAGGTACTTACAGAGCTACCAAACACTGAAAGCATTAATTCATTTAATGCATTATTTGTTCTGCAGATTACTGAGTTTTTTTATTTTAACGTGCTTCCAATTATGCAATCTCAGATGTAGGTAAATTAAAATATTTTTAATTAAGCTTGTAATTTTCCAGAGCTGTTATCTAGCAATAATAAATTCTTTATTTTATTTGCAGGTATGCATGGAACTCTTGTAATTCTGCTGCCCCTTAGTCTCATCCTGATCATTTTTGGAGGAATGACTGGATTTGTTAGTATACTAGCAAGGGCATATCTGCTACTGCTTTTAACTGGAATGTTTTTTCTATTTGGAGGTAATGTATGGATTTCTTAAGAAAATAAATTATATTGTTGAATTTATGTTATTTTTTACTGTAGCCTATGTTTACTATCACTATCTAGAGGGCTTCATTAGAAAGCATAATTAGAAATGTGCTGCGCAAATAACAAATACAGACTTGTTTATTACAACACAAGGTAATATAATGAGCAACAATGATATACAAAGTGCAGCGATTCATTAGATCAAGCCATCTTTAAATCTAAATCCGAGAGTAAAAGTGTAATAAAATGCAGCTTACAAGTCCTTAGATTTGGTGGCCAAATTCATTTTCATTTTTAGGCTAAAAACATTTTTAGCAAGTACAGAAAATAGTCCTTTTTACTTTGTGTGAACTTATGTGTGAATCATAACACATTATTTTTCTTGTGTTATGATTGTTCGCAGTGACAACCATAGCTCCCTCCATACATACAGTGGAGAAAGGAGCCTGGCCATCCAGTGATGAGAAGTATGATATTTGCAGGATTAAGTGGCGGTTCACACTTCTGCGATGCGGGAACGGTGCGAATATGCAGTGTGTTCCCGCATCGCATCCGCACCCCTGGCAGTTCACACTGCCATATGCAATACGCAGGGGGTGTCAATTAAATGTTAACGACACCCCCAGGTGAGATCGCATATTGCAGTGCGATCTGCAAGTTCGCACAGAATCGGATCGCACTAGTGTGAACCACCATGCGATCCGATTCTGCTGCGGATAAAAAAAAAGGGTCATGTGCGTGTTTAGCGCGATTGCGGTGCAAATTCAGCCATACAAACTGTATGGCTGAAAATTGCTCCGCACAGAGATCGCATGTAATTTAGGAGCAGTGCGCTCCGAATTACATGCGATCTCTGTGATCGCACTAATGTGAACCGGCACTAAAAGGTAAAAAAACAAAAAAGTATACAGTAGATATTGTTTGCTTTTTCGGATTTAAATACAGTTTAAGTTATCCAATCAGTAGGAAGAAATTCTAAATGCTCATTTCACTTTGTACATTTTCTTATTAAATAGGCATACATTTAATACTTTTGTTTTGACCTTCTAGTTTTTCAATATTACCTTAATGTTGTAGGAATGTATTGTTTTCTTTAAATTAAAAAAATCAACAATATAAACAGCGTTATAAAGGTATATTCATGCATTAAAAACCTTGTTTCTATTTTTAGTTTTTAATGTACTATTTACATGAGGGTATACACTGCGATCCTTTTTGCACTGTTTATTGGGACATTCTGTAGTAAAGACTTGTTGCCAATTTAAACATTTAGCATCAAGGGTAGAGTTTCAAAGACTCAGTCACTCGCTTACTTGTGTTTAAGGGCTCTTCTGCCCACTTTATCAAAAGAAACATCCTTTATATCAGGTTTAATGAAGGTGTTCAGCATAACACAGGATACATAGAAATCTTTGGTTCACACAGACCACAGTTTGTCTCCGTACAGACAAAATACCTTAGCCTTCTTATTATTCTGGCTACATACTGTAGTCCTTCAATGTGCATCCACACAGACTTTTACCACTCTCAGGAGATGGTTTGGTCAAGTTACCTGTCTTTATGGCCAGACAGGCCATAACCCTGACACATACTGCTAGTGTGTCTGCATACACACTTTTGCCTACTGCAGTATGACTCTCCTAGTGTTGGGAGGGGCATTTGACACAAAGTAATAGCTTTATTCAGTACATCTCCACCTGGACAGTTTAGGAAGTTCAATAGAGGAAAAATAAAAGTAGATATCAAAATCTGAAAATCCTTCCTGGGGTTGATTAAGGGATTGATAAAACTGCTCAAAAGTAGTTAACACCTCCTGGAAATCCTCCACTTTATGTCCCTGAGGAGTCTGAATATGCAAAACAGATATTAAAGTATTGGAAGTTCGTGCTAAAAAGGTTAAAAGACGACCGTTTTTCTCCCTGAACTCAAAAACTATTCTATTGATGCAGTTGGTTCTTACTAGATTGTTCTGCCAAAAGCAGATGATACGTATGTAAATATTTCTGCCATGCCCCATATTTAGTGGTAGACAGATCACGCACATATAAGCTTCTGCCAAGGTCACTTGTTCCCCTGTCCTCGTCACCTCAACCCCCAAAGCTGTGGAAAAATCCTTGACTTCTTTCATAAATGCTTCTCTGAGGTTAGCCTTCAATGCCTCCTATTGGGTAGAAAGAGCAGTATCCAAACATTTTTCTGCCCAGTAAAAATGTATTCCTGACAAACAGCCTGGTCTCATATATTCCTCCTGCAACCAAAATGCATCCATATGCCAGGGTCTAAACCTCGGTCAAGAACCCAAATGCAAACCAACCTCCATAGGGAAATGGTCAGAAATAGCCCTTGGTAAATACTTCACATTCTGTTTCCAAGAAATCCCATCCATGTGGACAGTAACATGTCTATCCGTAAATGTGTATGATGGGTTTCTGAATGGTAGGAGAATTCCCAAATCCAGGGATTCCTGTGTCATCAAACATCCACGAGGGCTTAACTCTCCAGCCATGCTGACACCAGAGAAACGTCTGACACACTCCTATGGTGATCCAAGACGACATCAAAAACTACATTAAAATCTCCCAGGAGTAATAAATTTCCCTCTGCCACTGAGATAACCGTAGCCAAAATATCCTCCAAAGGTTGAAAAGAAAATGGTGGAGGAACATACATCCTCACTATAGTTAAACATTTAATAAAGATCTTATGCATCAAAATAACATATCGCCCCCTTGGGTCAATTTTGATTCATAAGATATGTGTATTCAAGGATTTGGTAACCAAAAAAGCAACACCTCTAGAAGAGGTAGAGTACTCTGCTTGTAAAACCTGTACAATATTGGAACGTTTCAAGAACAAGACCGTGAAGCACTGCAAATGAGTTTCTTGGAATAAAATAATATGTGGTTTAAATCTTTTGATATAGTCAAAGTTTAAAGAGTGCCCAATCTTAGAATTTGGGCCGTGGACATTCTAGGACGATAATTTCACAGATTTTGCCATATGTACACATTCATGAACATCTGATAAAGCATATAATACACCACCTGAGCTCCAACGTCATAAGACCTACCCAATCTATTTTACGAATAGCACCATTAAATCTAATCAGAACATAAGAAGTAATGAGCAGGCAGATAAAAACACTGGAAAACAGCAGAACACCCCCAGCCCACATACAAACCCAAAAATGTTGAGTGCTTGGTGCCCATAACATAATACTGAACTGACCTCAGGGGTCAAAAGGTCTTCACTCAGAAAAGTAGATTTATAAACTAGGTGTCCTAAACCTCCAGTTTCCTAGAAGGAGAGAACCCACAGTCCACTCCAGAATTGAAAGCAAAAACAAAACAGGATAGGATATCAGAAACCAGTAACGTAAGCAACAGTTAGTCCAGTACAGGACTATACAAAGTTTGTAGAGCAGCAAAGCAATGGTAACATGGGTTCATATAATAGAACAGAGACTGAGGTTTTAGCAATTGTGGGTGCCATTACTCCCATTTACATTTTACTTTTTACACAGTAGAGAAGGGGGAGAGAAGAAAAAAAGGGGAGAAGAGGGTGAAGGGAAGGAGGGGGAAAGGAAGGAAAGAAGGAGAAGAAAATGGAGAGGGGGGGGGACACACCAACACCCTTTCCTACCACCTGGAAGCCTAACCCCATCAAGAAAATGTAAGAATCAGGACAATAGGTCACACAACATCAATGTGTATTGCAGAATGCCGTAGGAGAGACAAGAAGGGCAGTCTGGAGATTAATCCTCCCTTCGATCAGCAGCTGCATTAGGGCTCCCCCTGGTATCCAGCCAGTGGTAAGCACCCACTTGGGTGTTGAAAAAAATGAACCTTGCCTCTATCCATCTTCCTGAGTTTTGCAGGGTATAACATACTGAAAACGAAGTGGCAATATCATAGCCTTTTTTTTACATAAACAAAGCTGGCACCCTGCTTATGCGTAGCTGCAGAGAAGTCAGGATATATGGAAATCCGGTTATCATCATATATGAGCTCTCCCATAGATCTAGCAACACCCAAGATATTTTGTCTGTCTCTGAAGTGTAATACAAGGACTATTAACAGCCTGGGATGGGCTTCCAGCAGGGGGCTCGTGTTGGAATATGGTGGGGTTTTTCTATGGTGAATAGGCAAGAGCATGCCAGCTTCCATGTTCTTCCTGAGCCATGTTTCAAAGAAATCCTCTGGTTGTTTACCCTCAACTCCCTTCAGAAAACCCACAAGCCAAATATTATTATGCCTCAGTCTGACCTCATATCACCTAATTTATCAGTATGGGCAGCTACAGTATCTCACAAAAGTGAGTACACCCCTCACATTTTTGTAAATATTTTATTATATCTTTCCATGTGACAACACTGAATAAATTACACTTTGCTACAATGTAAAGTAGTGAGTGTAAGGCTTGTATAACAGTGTCTATTTGTTGTCCCCTCAAAATAACTCAACACACAGCCATTAATGTCTAAATCGCTGGTAACAAAAGTTAGTACACCCCTAAGTGAAAGTGTCCAAATTTAACCCAATTAGCCAATTTCCCTCCCCAGGGTCATGTGACTCGTTAGTTACAAGGTCTCAGGTGTGAATGGGGTGCAGGTATATTAAATTTGGTATTATCGCTCACACTCTCTTATCCTGCTCTCTGGAAGCTCAACATGGCACCTCATGGCTAAGAACTCTCTGAAGATCTGGAAAAAAGAATTGTTGCTCTACATAAAGATGGCCCAGGCTATAATAGGATTCCCATGTTCATTCACAACACACTCACAACAAGGGAGTGATCAGTGCTGGCGGCATCCTAAAATGTACACCATAGATTGCTTGCAGTCCCATTTAAATTTATCTATAAGAAGATTGCCAAGACCCTGAAACTGAGCTGCAGCACAGTGGCCAAGACCATACAGCGGTTTAACAGGACAGGTTCCACTCAGAACAGGCCTCTCCATTGGTCGACCAAAGAAGTTGAGTGCACGTGTTCATCGTCAAATCCAGAGGCTGTCATTGGGAAATAGACATATGAGTGCTGCCAGCGTTGCCTCAAAGGTTGAGGGGGTGGAGAGTCAGCCTGTCAATGCTCAGACTATATGCCACACACTGCATCAAATTGGTCTACATGGCTGTTGTCCCAGAAGGAAGCCTCTTCTAAAGATGATGCACAAGAAAGCCCGCAAACAGTTTGCTGAAAACAAGCAGAATAAGGACATGGATTACTGGAACCATGTCTTGTGGTCTGATGAGACCAAGACAAACTTATTTGGTTCAGATGGTGTCAATCGTGTGTGGCAGTAATTTTTAGTATTACTTTGGGGAGATGCAGACTACAATAGTGCAATCACTGAGTAGCAAATTATATCACCTGTGATGTATTTCAGTTATTTTGCAAACCTGGCCTGTTAGTGGGTCCTGAGAACAGGAGTTGAGAACCACTGGCTTATATGCAAGTAACTGGGCAAACAATGGTTATTTAGGTTTTGATACTGCCCTGGGGGGCATGTATCAATTAAAATTTTTTTGTAAAAAACATTGTTTTTAAATGAGCAGTGATTTACTGATGCTTAAAGTGAAACCATAAAATGAGAAATAACAGCAAAAATGAAAAATTCCTTAAAATATAGGGTCCCCTTAGTCTGCCTGTAATGTGGCACATCTGTACATCTGTATTGCTGCAGCAATAATGAAATTTATAAAGCCAAAAAAATTACATTTTCCATTCAAGCTTTCTTTATTTTATTTTTATTGTATTCAAGAATTTTTCTATTGAAAAACATGAAACATGTACAATGCAGTCGCATAAACAGGCATGAAATATATCCGAATACAACACATAAACGTTAACAGAGAACAACAAATTTCAGCCAAGTTCAAGGGATTGCGAATTTTAGTCATGACAAATACAGGGTAAGAAAGCAACAATCTCTGAAGATGGTATGTCTTCTGTCTGAGACTAAACTGTATCTCAAGAAACGCTTGGCAGACAGCTTAACAAGGGAGAAGTGATGGGTACCGCAAGGGTATGTAACAGATGGTAAGTTTTGACAGTCATTCGCAAGTACCCATAGGTAGCAGAGCCACATATTCATATTCTTTGCGTTAAAGAGAGGTCAGGAGGATGGTGGTATTCGCCTAAGAAGTAGAAGAGGATGTGGAGTGTGTGTGTGTGTGGGGGGGGGGGGTAGGCTCCAGGGGAAGAGAGGGAAGAAAGGAGAGAAAGAAAGAAGAAATAGAGAGAGGGGGAAAAGTCAAGGGAATGGGGGGGCCCCCCCCATTCCCTTGACTTTTCCCCCTCTCTCTATTGATGATGAGTAGCTAAAATAATTCACGGAGCTCAAGGAAGCTGACAGGAGGTGGTGGGTCTCACCCCCCAGTCTCCGACCCCACCCAAACACGATCATCAGCAGTCTGGAAGCAAGAGCGGTGAAGTCAGGAGCTGAATCTTAGGTTGCGCATTGCCTAGATTCAGGGTTAGAGCAACACTTTGGGACCCTTCATCTTCATCTCTTGTTTATGGGTGAGAGGTTACCCGCCATGTCTTAGGCTCAAATTGTCATGTATTATACATGTTTGGAGTTGACTGTGTATGGTTGGGGTAGGTTAAGTGGAAAGGATGCAGTCATCCAATTAACGAGTTTTAGTTATCTATGTTTTGAAAGCTTTCTTTATTTTATAAACTATGGCTTGGGGAGCCAGTCTGTATGGTTAGGCCACAATTAATGCACTCAGAAAAAGATTAGAGATTTTTTGGATACATACTGGTGTCTCCAGTTGATCCTAAACTCTATAGAGGCTTCCTGAATCAATGTGGACTGTACTTTCAGCTGCAACCTTACCGATTTGTAACCCCCCATGCTCCAAGACAAGCTTTATTATATCTCTGTTCATTGATGAGGCCATGGCATGGGTTTCCCCATAGTTGGAGTAAAAAAGGGGAGTGGGAATTTAAATGAGATTGCAAGGTATTGCATCTCCATCCCTGTAATCGAAAGACAAGGGGAAGGTTTGGGTCTTTGAATGAGGTATTTGACCTAAGGATGACCATGATGACAAAAAAAATGTATAAAAAATTTGCACATAGTGAAACAGTACACCTAAGATAAAATCAAAAAGTAGACTGTTTTTATTGTATTGCAAAAGATGGTAAAAGATAACAAAAATGGAGACAGTGGGTTGCATGAATGTGGTTCAAAGGGACCAACACAAATAGAAAAGAAAGATATACAATAATGAATACAAATGTGAAGACAAAAATGGTTGTAAATCATGATACAAATACATAATTCGTAGAGATTGCATCCATATATTCTCTATGCGTTTCGTGTTGAATACACTTCCTCAGTAGCTGGTACAATCAGTAATCTACAAAAAGGATATACAGTATATAAAAGTAACAATGCATATACAAGTAAAATGCCCAAAATTGGGCAATGTCAATCACAATTAAATTGCTTACAAAACAGTCCAAGCTGTTGCCTCATGGAACATGTGATGGTGGGTACTCTAGAACGTCTAACCCGGGAGCTGAGGAAGCCATGCCGAGCGCACAAGGAGTAGAGGAATGAAAATGCAATGTGGAAGCCATGTTCACTGGCGGGGTAACATTCCCCTTATTTGCCTGTCCAATGTTGTTTCTAAAATTATATATGATAGGGTATGTATATTTATATATAAAAAAAAAATAAATAAAATTATTCATAATATATGCTATAATAAAGTAGCCAAGTACCCGTCGGTATTGAGAGACTGTGGTAAAATCCCAAAGCCAGGAAGAGAGCAAAGAAAAGAAATAATGAGTGCTGCATGGTCAGTACGTGCATGAGATTAAAATGAAGAATAACACTTGGAGAGTGAATAAAATAGGCAGTACTATATAGGAATACCAGGTGGTATGTAAAAAAGTGAAAAAGTAAAAAGAAGAACAAGAAGCCCAAATAAAGAGAAAGTGAAAAAGAAAGAATCGTTGAAAAGATATATATATCAGTGGCCTGCAAAAAAGGGGCAAGCCACTGGGTTAAAAAATGAGATACATAAAATAAGTGAGGAAAAAATGAAGTGAATAGAGTGATTGAAAAAAAAGGAAGTGACCGGGTGTAAATAGATACCTAATTGTGAAGGAACTAGGGACCCATGCAGCCAAAAAATGCAGAGAAATGCAGGGATTACCTTCAAAGGTGCACCGGAATAGCTCCCAGCAGCGGTTCTGGAAGGGGAGAGTGCACAACTCCTGTCGGTCAAACCCAACAGGTGTATGGCGCCAAATTCTCCCTCATGTGTGAACAGCAGATGGACTATGAACATGCTGGTGAGACCACCCCACCATAGTGGCGTCATATCCCGCACGGAAGGGGCGTGGCGTCGATGCCCCCCACCCCCGCATCAAAGGATGAAGGAGGGAGGGGAGGGCAGCAGGAGCACATCGCAGCTCTCGGGGTGAAGGGAGAGCAGCCCAACCCGTCACATAGGTCCATTAAGCAGAGCAATGTTGAAATACACATGCTAGCAACAGAAAAATGGAAAGTACACAGTAAGATAAAATACACAAAAAAAAAAAAATATATAAAAAATTTGCACATAGTGAAACAGTACACAGTAAGATAAAATCAAAAAGTAGACCTTTTTTATTGTATTGCAAAAGATGGTAAAAGATAACAAAAATGGAGACAGTGGGTTGCATGAATGTGGTTCAAAGGGACCAACACAAATAGAATAAAATATAAATAAATAAATTAATAAAAATATAAATATATAATATATAAACATATTGCTGACCCAAAAATTTAAATAGGGCCAGCCCCCTGGATGTCAAGAGAAATCAAGCTAATGGCAGGGTATGGTCAAACATGGTCACACACTTCCATTCCAAATTTGGGTAAAAAAGGGGAAGGGGAGTGGGACTTTAAATGAGATTGCAAGGTATTGCATCTCCATCCCTGTAATCGAAAGACAAAAGGAAGGTTTGGGACTTTAACCGGTTGCCGACCGCCGCACGACTATATACTGCGGCGGTCAGCCCCGGCCAGGCAGAGTGACGTATCGGTACGTCACTCGCCTGTCACTGACTTGCGAGCCTATAGCGGGCGGGCGCGCGCCCGCCGAGGCGCGCGCCCGCCGCGGCTCGTTCACAGGCAAGTCAGTGCGTGTGACCGGCGGACTCGATGTCCGCCAGTCACACTGCGATCGCTCCTGTGAAGGGAGAAAGACAGAGCAGCTTGTGTAAACAAGCTGCCTGTCAGTTCTCCCTGTGTAAAAGTAAAGATCTGACCTTTCTACTATGTAGAACGGTTGATCTTTGCTTTTACACCAATAGCAATGTCCCTACACAGTAGAAAGCACGCCCCTAGGACACACTTAACCCCTCCCTGTCCAATAAAGTTAACCCCTTCCCTGCCAGTGTCATTTTTGCAGTAACAGTGCATATGTATAGCACTGATTACTGCAGTAATGTCACTGGTAACCCCAAAAGTGTCAAAAATGTCAGTCAAGGGTCCGATCTGTCCGCCGCAATGTCGCAGTACCGAAAAAAAAATCGCAGATCGCCGCCATTACGCGTTAAAAAAAAAAACACCAAAAATGACAAAAATCTTTCTCTTTGTTAGTAAACGCGATAACTTTTGCGCAAACCAATCAAAATACGCTTTTTGCGATTTTTTTTACCAAACATAGGTAGCATAAAACAAATTGGCCGAAAAATGTTAAAAAATTTTAATTTTTACTTTTTTTTTGGGGGAATTTCATATAAAAAAATGTGAAAAATATTGTTATTTTTGCAAAATTTACGCTCTTTTTTTGTTTATAGCGCGT
Source organism: Pelophylax lessonae (assembly GCF_965119305.1). NCBI lineage: Eukaryota > Metazoa > Chordata > Amphibia > Anura > Ranidae > Pelophylax > Pelophylax lessonae. The sequence goes on from NC_138773.1 coordinate 159,881,202, forward strand.
GATCAAAAAATCGCACAGGTGATCAAATACCACCAAAAGAAAGCTCTGTTTGTGGGAAAAAAAGGACGTCAAATTCGTTTAGGTACAGCGTCGCACGACTGCGCAATTGTCCGTTAAAGTCACGCAGTAAAAAATCGCAAAAAAACCCCTGGTCCTTTAGCAGCCAAATCCTCCGGGGCTTAAGTGGTTAAATGAGGTATGTGATCTAAGGATGACCATGATGACAAAAAAAAAAAAATATATAAAAAATTTGCACATAGTGAAACAGTACACAGTAAGATAAAATCAAAAAGTAGACCTTTTTTATTGTATTGCAAAAGATGGTAAAAGATAACAAAAATGGAGACAGTGGGTTGCATGAATGTGGTTCAAAGGGACCAACACAAATAGAAAGATATACAATAATGAACACAAATGTGAAGACAAAAATGGTTGTAAATCATGATACAAATACATAATTAGTAGAAATTGCATCCATATATTCTCTACGCGTTTCGTGTTGAATACACTTCCTCAGGAGCTGGTACAATCAGTAATCTACAAAAAGGATATATATAAAAGTAACAATGCATATACAAGTAAAATGCCCAAAATTGGGCAATGTCAATCACAATTCATAAATTGCTACAAAACAGTCCAAGCTGTTGCCTCATGGAACACTTGATGGGGGTACTCTAGAAACGTCTAACCCGGGAGCTGAGGAAGCCATGCCGAGTGCACAAAGAGTAGAGGAATGAAAATGCAATGTGGAAGCCATGTTCACTGGGTTTTTTTTTTTTTAAATTGTCCCTCTTTTTTAAAAAAAATTAAAAATTGCACAGGTGATCAAATACCACCAAAAGAAAGTTTTATTTGTGGGGAAAAAAAGGACGTAAATTTGGGTACAGCGTCGCACGACCGCGCAATTGCCCGTTAAAGTAACGCAGTGCTGAATCGCAAAATATGGCCTGGTCAGGAAGGGGGTAAAATATTCCGGTCTTAAAGTGGTAAAAATATGCTCATTGAGAATTTTTTTGTCAAAGACATGTAGCTAAATACATTTTGGCCTAAATATAAAAGATTTAATATATTGGATATTTTTTAACTGTAGAAAATGTCAATTTTTTCGCAAAATTTTCGCTTTTTTTTATTAATATTGCAAAAAATAAAAAGCGCAGAAGTGATCAAATACCACCATAAGAAAGCTCTGTTTGTGGGGAAAAAAGGACGTAATTCTCGTTTGGGTACAGCATTGCATGACTGCGCAATTGTCAGTTAAAGTCACGCAGTGCCAAGTTGAAAAAAGTGGCCTGGTCATTAAGCAGCCAAATCCTCCGGGGCTAAAGTGGTTAAATAGCCAGAAGTGTTTGACTGTAGGCAGGACTGACGAGCAGATAACAATAAACAGGTAAGCTACTGAGGAAACAATGAGTGCTGACAATTAACTGGCAGTTTAGCAGCCTGAGCATAGAGAAGAGAGCTGATGCAAGCCCAGCCCTGACACCAGTCTACCACCTCCTCTGCACAGGCAACATCACTAAAGAATAAATTATACCCTGCCTGAGGAAGGACTACGTCCACCTTTGCCAGTGGACACATACGCTGCTGGCCCCATCACAGTGCCATGGGAACATCTGCCTCTCCTTGCTGGCCTCCCAGACATGATGGGAGGGGGAGCATATTAACAAAATGTAATAAAGATGTGTACGTGGTGCACTTTAATCAATGGGAAGTGATGTTTTGTGCACTTTAACTTGAGTACTCACTACACAGACACACTCCACTGACACTACACTATACTGCAGTAAAACTGCACTGACACACTGCGATATACTGTGGTAAACGTGCACTAATGCACTGCAATGTACTACATTACAGTACAGTAATGCACAGATATATACTGCATTGAACACACAGTAACACACTGATATATACTGCGTTAAACGTGCAGTAACATACATACATATCGTGTGTTGAATGTGCAGAACGCACTGATATATACTGCAATAAACATGCAGGAACGCACTGTTGTATACTGCATTAAAGGTACAGTAATGCACTGATATATACTGCAGAAAACCTGCCCTCACAAATTAAACTGTCACTAAATTCAAAATGAATGGTCACACTACACTCACAAAAAACTGACACTAAAATAAAAATGAATAGTCACACTACACTCACACGGAACTATCACTAGATTCACACTAAAGTGATATTCTACACCTGAATATACTGCGTTAAATGTGCAATAATGCACTAATATATATTGCGTTAAATGTGCAGTAACACACTCAAATATACTGCATTAAAAGGGCAGTAATGCACTGATATAAACTGCATTAAACATAGAGTAACGCATTGATATATACTGTGTTAAACTCACAGTAACAAACTCAAATATACTGCATTAAACATACAGTAATGCACTAATATATACGGCGTTAAACATGAAGTAACGCACTGATATATACTGCATTAAACGTGCAGTAACGTACTGATATGTACTGCATTAAACGTGCAGTAATGCACTGATATAAACTGCAGGAAACATGCCCTGACAAATTAAACTGACACAAAAGTCAAAATAAATGGTCACACTACACTCACAAAAATGGACACTAAAGTAAAAATGAATGATCATACAACACGTACACTGAACTATCACTAGATTCAAACTAAAGTGACACTAAAGTAAAAATGAATGGTCACACAACACTCACACTGAACTATCACTAGTTTCACACTAAAATGATATTCTACACTGACAATAGAAGCATAATAGCACACTAACTTGTGAGCAGAACTGAACAGAGCCCTGTTTTATCTCTCTCCACACCAATATCACACTGCAAATTACCGCTATGGGGGAAAATATTTTTATAGTGTGGGGCGGGACTAAGAGCAGTGAGCCATGATTGGATAGAGTCATCATTACTTTCTCAAATCATGGCTCTGACACTGCTCTGTGCCCTGATTGGGCAAAGCTTTCATTGCTTCAGCCAATCAGGGCTTCCAGTACACTGTGCGGCAGGGCAGTGCATTGTGGTCATTTGGTGGGCCGAACAAACAATTGAACGCCCCGCTGTTCATCGAACAGCCAAAAAGCCAATGTTCTGCCAAAACTCATGCTTGGGCCAAACCATTCACCCAACTCTAGTGATCAACTTTCCCAGGAGGCATCAATGAGATGCTAACATCATCCATGTCACCTAAAGGCATCATATTCCAAGATTTTTTTTTTTTGTAGCATCTTTTTTTTTCCTGCATCAAGCAGTCCTTCTCATTAAGGTCCCCATTAGATTTCTAAGTACTATTGGCACAAAACACAAACTTACAGTGACAGCGTTAACAGACAGGTGTTGTAAATAAGCTCCAACAGTGTTGAAAAAATTTACCAGGATACCGCAAAATACATATGGCATTTTCATTGAATTATCATATATATCCTATAAAAAACAACAATATGTTTCTGTCTTATGGAACAGAATGTAAATGATACTTAATTACACAATATTCATATTCCAAATGGTAGAACGGGTACTTGAAATCATAAAGGAAATCTGATTCTATCTGCTTAAAAAACATCTTAGTCCCCTGAATGAACACTGCTCTCAAATCAATAATTCAGTAAGGTTGGCAGGTATCCAGATTATTTATTAGGGCATCTGCATGCATTTGCTGAAAAATAAATTCAGGCTACCAGCAGTACCATGCTATTTTCTAATAGTAGACAAGTGCCAAAACAAGTAAGAGCAAAAAAAAAAAAAAACTGAAATGGAAAATACGATGGAATACACAAAGCCTGGCCATTTATACAGTTATCTTCAGCCTCAACTATTGCTTTCCAAATCTGCTTTATGCCTCCTTCTTTTGACTGCATGATATGATGTTTTAGGGCTTTCAAAGTTGTTGTATGAAACAAACAAAAAAAGGGTCTCACACACACATCATAGGTTGAACTGGATGGACTTATGTCTTTTTTCAACCTCACTAACTATGTAATTATAGATAATACATAAGTAATAATAGAAAAGCCTTAAAAAAGGTAGTAGCAGGCAAATACAACTATCGATAAATTTAAAATGATTTAAATAGCACTCTAGATAATGTAGGAAACTCCTTATATCAACTTCAAGACTGGACTGTTTCACCCTTTTCCTGCCCAGGCCATGTTTTGGGTTTCAGTGCTCTCACACTTTGACAATTACTCAGTCAAGCAACACTGTACCCAAATTAATTTTATACTGTTGTGCTCATAAGTTTACATACCCTGGCAGAATCGATTTCTTGGCCATTTTTTCGAGAATATGAATGATAACACAAAAACTTTTCTTTCATTCACGGTTAGTGTTTGGCTAAAGCCATTTATTATCAATCACCTGTGTTTTGTCTTTTTAAATCATAATGACAACAAAAACTACCCAAATGACCCTGTTCAAAAGTTTACATACCCTTGTGATTTTGGCCTGATAACATGCACACAAGTTGACATAATGGGGTTTGAATGGCTATTAAAGGTAACCATCCTCATCTGTGATCTGTTTGCTTGTAATTAATGTGTGTGTATAAAAGGTCAATGAGTTTCTGTACACCTGACAGACCCTTGCATCTTTCATCCAGTGCTACACTGACGTTTCTGGATTCTGAGTCATGGGGAAAGTAAAAGAATTGTCAAAAGATCTGTGGGAAAAGGTAGTTGAACTGTATAAAACAGGAAAGGGATATAAAAAGATATCCAAGGAATTGAGAATGCCAATCAGTAGTGTTCAAACTCTAATCAAGAAGTGGAAAATGAGGGGTTCTGTTGAAACCAAACCACGGTCAGGTAGACCAACTAAAATTTCACCGAAAACTGCCAGGAAAATTGTTTGGGAATGCAAATAAAAACCCACAAATAACTTCTGGTGAAATGCAGGACTCTCTGAAAACATGTGGTGTGGCTGTTTCAAGATGCATAATAAGGAGGCACTTGAAGAAAGATGGGCTGCATGGTAGAGTTGCTAGAAGAAAGCCATTACTACACAAATGCCACAAAGTATCCCGATTACAATACGCCAAACAGCACAGAGACAGAGACAAGCCTCAAACCTTCTGGAACAAAGTCATTTAGAGTGATGGGACCAAAATTTAGCTTTTTGGCCACAACCATAAACACTACATTTGGAAAGGAGTAATTAAGGCCTATGATGAAAGGTACTTCTTTCCTACAGTGAAACACGGAGGTGGATTGCTGATTTTTTCGGGATGTGTGAGCTACAAAGGCACAGGAAATTTGGTCAGAATTGGTGGCAAGATGAATGCAGTATGTTATCAAAAAATACTGGAGCAAAATTTGCATTCATCAGCCCAGAAGCTGCGCATGGGACGTACTTGGACATTCCAACATGACAATGATCCTAAACACAAGGCCAAGTCGTCCTTTCATTGGCTACAGCAGAATAAGGTAAAGGTTCTGGAGTGGCTATCTCATACTCCTCACCTCAATTTCATTGAGCCACTCTGATGAGATCTCAAATGTGCAGTTCATGCATAACAGCCCAAGAATTTACAGGAACTGGAGGCTTTTTGCCAGGAAGAATGGACAGCTTTACCATTTGAGAAGCTGAAGAGCCTCATACACAAAAATACCACAAAAGACTTTAAGCAGTCATTGATGTTAAAGGCGGCAATACACTGTATTAGGAACTGGGGTAAGTAAACTTGTGATCAGGGTCATTTGGGTAGTTTCTGTTGTCAATATGGTTTGAAAAGAGTAAACACAGTTGATTGATAATAAATGGCTTCAGCCAAACACTAACCATGAGTGAAAGAAAAGTTTTTTTTTTGTTTTTTTTTTCACAAAAATGTGCTTTATTAAAGAATCAAAACAAGTTACAGGTAAATATAACATCTGTAAAGATTACAAAGCTGTAAGAATACTATAACAATCAAAACAGTAGGACGTCATTGAATACAGCGTCAACAATATGATCATGAAAGGCAGAACAAGGTAAGAGACATATTCAAAGACAGGCAAATTAAGTATGGACATATTGTCATAAAACATCATATAAGTTGTGTCAAAATATATCCATATGTGAAGTGTGAATGGTCGACTACAAAGACGACCTAATATAAGGTAAAGATAAACGCAAGGTGTAACAAGAACACTTCCGTTCCCCTGCGGGAGAACCCGAAAAGGAAGGAAGAAGATAGTTAAGAGAAGAGAGAGGGAAAGAGAAGAAATAGAGAAAAGGACAAACACAGATGAGAAGGGCGAGATGAGACGAAGAAAGGGAGAAGGGGAGGGGGAAGGGATGAGGGGAGGAGGGGGATCAGGAAACTTCTCCACAGGAACACATCTATATGGGCAATAAGCAATTACTGCCCATATATCGGGATTTCAGTTCATAGGTAGCTTAACTGACCAGTGATAGGTATTTAGTGGACACTGTAAAGAGTGACCACAAGGACCACATTTTATTAAGTTTATCATTTTTGTCAGTTTTCATTGCCATGGTTTTTTCCATTTCGTAAATTTGATTGACCTTAAATATCCAATCTCTGATTCGCGGGGGGTTGGTTGAATTCCAGCAAAGCGGGATTAGGCTTTTCGCCGCATTTAGCAGGTGTCTAGCAAGTGAAAATTTATATTTGTGAAAGGGAATTTATCTGTAGAAGAAAAGTTGGAATGTCAAAATCCAGGTCAAGCCCAGTTAAATGCTTAATCTAAAAGTGGATCGATTTCCAAAAGGACTCGATCTTGGGACAGGACCACCAAATGTGGAAGAAATTTCCATGTGCCGCACCAAATCTCCAGCATTTGTCTGAAACATTGGGATACCAGTGTTTTAATTTGGACGGGGTTCTATACCACTGGGTCCTAGTTTTGAAAGCATTTTCTTGTAATTTCGTGCTTAGAGAGCATTTGTACGAAAAGATGCAGGATCTCCTCCATTGAGCTGATGAGAAAGTTTTTCCCAGACTCTCTTCCCACAATTTTTTGAAGGGGTCCAAGAAGTCAGTGGGGGCAACATTTAGCCATTTGTAGGCCAAGGAAGTGACCTTCCGCATTGGGGCACGGAGGGAGCAACAATGCTCAAATTCCGTCGGAGCCCTGAAAAATAAATGTCTGTTTTTGCAGTTCTGGAGGAAACCATGGATCTGAACATAATTCCAATAAGAAAGACGATGATCGGGCGAGCATTTATCTCGTAGGTTTTGAAAGCTTAGAAACTTATCATTTAAGAAACAGTGAGACGCTACAATAGGGGTCGGTTTACCTCTGGTTGATCCTAAGAGAGATTTATTCTGTGTCCCTGGTGGGAAATCTGGGTTATTATATAGGGGTGTAAGAGGACTCGGAAGGGATGAAAGACCATATTTAAGCATTGAGTTTTGAAACATTGTTAGGGTAGTATAAATCCGTGGATGCTTTTTAATGTCTGGTGGGAAAGAGTGTCGGTTGACCCATAGTAAATGATGTGTGTCGTATGGAGACCATTTCATTTCGAGGTTGACCCAATCCTTAGTTTCACTGTGACAATGCCAGTCGATTATTCTGCTTAGATGGGTAGCTATATAATATTTGTAAAAATTTGGTATCCCCATTCCTCCGTCTTCCCTATTCCGCTGCAGATAGGAAAGACTTATTCTCGGGTGTTTACCAGCCCAAATAAATCTACGTTGAAGAGAGGAAAGGCTGCGGAAGGATGAGGAAGGAATGCGGATCGGCAGAGCATGGAACAAGTACAAGAGTCTGGGCAGAACTGTCATCTTGATAATAGCTGCTCTGCCAAACCATGAGAACCTCCCTTTGTCCCACTTCTTGAGGTCACTAGTCAATTTGTGTAGTAAAGGGATGAAATTGGTTTCAAACAAATTTTCAGGGTTCGAGGTGAGTCTGATGGCCAGGTATTTTAGGGATTTATGTTCCCAACGATAAGGACAGTTGGCTTTGGTTAATTTTACCATCTGGGGTGACAATGTCAAGTTTATCGCTTCTGATTTTGAGTTATTAATTTTAAAATTTGAAAAGGATTTGTTTATTTTAAATTGTTGGTTTACATTGGGTATAGAGATGTGTGGTTGCGAAATATAAAAGAGTAAGTCATCGGCATATGTCGATACTTTGAATTCTCTTTTGTGCATTCTTATTCCCTGAATGGAAGGATCTAAATTAATTGATCTATTAAGGGGTTCCAGGGAGATTATGAACAGCAAGGGAGAAAGTGGGCAACCTTGCCTCGTACCGTTGCGGAGTTCTAGAGGGTCAGAAAATACCCCATTGACTCTAACTTTGGCCTGAGGGAAAGAATAAAGGGCCCGGATCCACGACATCATATTGGACCCTAGTCCAACATGAGCGCATGTCATGTGAGGTGATCCCAAGATACACGGTCAAAGGCCTTTTCAGCATCTGTAGAGAGCAGAAGACCTTCAAAACCAATCGGGCTCCATGTATCAAGTTTATCGACTTTATCACGTTATCCCTTGCCTCCCTCCCAGGCATGAATCCCACCTGATCGGGTCCTATTATCCTGTCAAGAAGTGGTCTAATCCTATCTGCCATAATTTTTGCCAATATCTTCAGGTCAATATTTAGCATGGAAATAGGCCTGTAGTTAGAGCAAACAGTAGCGTCCTTGTCAGGTTTCGGGATCACGGTAATGTGAGCTGTAAGGAATTCTTTAGAGGGTTTATGTCCTTCATTGATGGCATTAAGGGCTTTAGAGAGATAAGGAGACAGAGTATCGGTATACGTTTTGTAATACTGTGAGGTAAAGCCATCAGGATCCGGACTTTTCCCTGATTTAAGGGTTTTAATAGCTAGCTTAACCTCGTCTACCGTAATATCAGATTCCAAAGGGACTATTCTGTCCTGCTCAATAGTTGGCAGACCGCTTCCCAACAAATAATCTTTAATAGCTTGCATTCTGGATGTAGTGCAATTATCAGGCTTATTTTGGGGGGGGGGGCAAGTTATAGAGTTTCGCGTAGAAAACGTGTTCGCTATAGCTCTGGAGTCCTGCACTAGTTGATCTTTATCAGTTCTGATCCCAGAGATCGCATTAGCATTTTGGGTGTCTTTCAGAGCCCTGGCCAGAAATTTGCCGCCTTTGTCCCCGTGCTCATAGTAAATGGCCTTTTGCAAGAAGAGAATGCGTTTAGTGTTCAAGTCCAGGAGGGCTTGGATTGAACCAGTTCCTCCTCCACCTGTTTGGCAAGGGAGCATTTGTGTTTATTTTCAAGCTCCTTAATTTTTGCCAAAAGTCTATCTTTTATTCCTGTGTTCTCCCATTTTTTCTGAGCTCCAATGCGTATCAATTCCCCTCTGCTCACAGCTTTATGGGCTTCCCAAATGGTGAGGGGGGAAATCTCCTGTGAGGAGTTCTCAGTAAAATAGTTATTCAGAACTGACTGAATGTGATTCTGTGTTGAGAGATCCAATAGTAGCACTGGATTGAGTCTCCAAGCTCGATCAGGTCTGCGAGTCGGTAGAAATCGCAGGTGGAGGGAGGTTGGGACATGATTGGTAACAGTGATAGAACCTATCTCCGCCCCGGTCACCTCAGCTAAGTCTCTTTGGGAGATGAAGATATGGTCGATCCTAGTATATCTATTATGCGGGGCAGAGAAAAAGGTAAAGTCTCTCACAGAGGGGTGCAGCGTCCTCCACGTGTCAATGAGTGTTAGAGATTGTAGTGACATCTTGATCTTCTTAAGGACCTCATACGATAGACTAGACTGTCCCGTAGAGGTGTCACATAGCAGATTAAGGGGGATGTTAAAATCCCCTCCCAGGACGATGCACCCCTTCACGAAGCACTTCAATTTAGAGATCATCTGTTTACAGAATGTTAGGTGGGCTCGATTCGGAAAATACACGTTTGCTAATGTGACGGGTTTGTTTCCAATGGTGCCTGCCACAAAAATGTATCTCTCCTCAGGGTCAGCCAATTGCTTTTCAAAGACAAAAGGTGTATCCTTATGAAGCAGAATGGCTACCCCCTTTGTCTTCGCTAAGTTGTTTGAGGAATAGTAGGCTGTTGGGAAAAATGTATTCGTCAGTGAAGGCTGGGAGGGGCCTTTGAAGTGCGTCTCCTGCAAGAAAACTGCTTGAGGTTTGCTTTTTTTGAGTTCATATAAGATTTTCCTGCGCTTTTCTGAAATGTTCAAACCATTTATGTTGTGCGAAATCAGAAAAGGGTTCTTACCTAAGTGGGCGTACGCCATGATGTCCAGAGGAGAAGTCCCTTCAGTTGGAGCAGTTACCTATATAGTAAGGCTCAAGTAAATAAAAGAGGAAATGGGATATGCAGGAAAAAAAAAAAAAAAGGATAAATGTACCTATGGGTATTAGTGGAGGAGGGGAGAGGGATGGGGGCGGGGATTGACACAATAGGAAGGTGAAAGGGGAGAGTTCAAGAAAAAGATAAGAAAGGTAGAAGAAAAGAGGAAGAGAGAAGACTCTCAGTGGAGCGAGGTCGGACGAGTCGGGATAACAACTCGGCCGAGATCGCTAGGACGTAGGATTTAGATACAACAAATTATGCTAAATTGTAGATAAAACAATCCTGTTGAGGTAGTGGAAGGCGTCACAAGAGAGCTGCCTAAATACTAGTGACTAAATGTAAGACTTGTAATTGATCCCAGCAGCATCGGATCTCCGAAAAAGAAAAAGTTTAATAAAAAAAAACAATAACATAAGAGCGGGCTCCCAATTCAGCGAATTGTTACTCCAAAACACGGGAGTCAGAAAAACATACCATATTCTGTGTGGGGGATAATTTCTAGCTTAAAACCAAAAATTTCCCACTTAAACCTCACCAAAAAGGCGATCTGGGGAGGGGAGCCTTTAGTGGAGTCCCTCATCCATCTAGTGACCAACAATACAGATTATGCACAATATAAGTATTAGAAGACTTTATCTACAAACTAAAAGCCCCGACATTTATATAAAATGAATAGGTTATGTGAGAATTCTGCTGAATATTTTTCAAGGAACTAATAATTGCAGACTGCCAACTTCTAATAATCCTACATCCAGGGGGACGCAGGCGCGAAGAGCGACAACCTAAGTAGCTATACAAATAAATATCACATAAACCGTTAGGAACAGTCTTCAGACGTTACAAGACACAGTTATTTTAAATGAAGGGGAAGACACAAGTGGGTGTGATCCCAAGATGAAAAAGAGTCTTCCATGGAGAGAAAAAAGAAAAATGCGCCAAAAAAAAAAAAAACGGATGTCAGGAAAATGCAGATGGAAACAGTTCTGTAATGCAAGTTCAAAAATTGGCAGTAAGTTAATGTTCAGATATTGTAGTATTGTGTGGTCTTTGTCTCCCCCTAGCGGACAGAAAAAAGCATTAAGCTTTGGTGAGAGGTATTATAGAGAGAATGGAGAAATCCAGAGAGTATAGGCAAATACAAAAAGAAATAAAAAGTAGGACCCAGGGCGGTTGAGCCTGAACTGATGAGATGAGGGGAAAAAGTGTGGACAAGAGGAAGATCAGAGGCTTGCAGCATGGAGAAGATAATCAGGGACGATCCCTATTTTTTGGTGTTCTAGGGTTTTTGGGTGAACAACCAAACAGGGAATTGAGCTCTCGCTTCCTCTGCTGTTTACCCTTCTTGTGGTGGGGCGAACGCGAGGTGGAAGCCTCCATCCCCTCTAGATGAACATCTTGGGGCAAAGGGATCAGGAACTCCGCACACCACTCTGGAAGATCAATTTCTTCAAGGTGCAAAGAGGCACAGAAGTCCGGAATCTCTGCTGGTGTGCGCAGTAGGTGTTGCTTACCCCCAAATGTTGCTTGTAGGGCGAAGGGGAACTTCCATCTATATTGGATGTTTTTTGTTCTGAGGATTTCCAATAGGGGTTTGAGGGCCCTCCTGTTGTTTAGGGTAATGGGGGACAGGTCCTGGAAGAGCTGGATCTGACGATCGTTAAAAAGGATTCGGTCATTCTGTCTTGCCTTTGATAGAATTTCCTCCTTCAGGGGGTGACTAGTGAGACAGCAGATGATGTCCCTGGGGGGAGCATCATCTGGGGCCTTAGGACGCAGTGCCCTATGTGCTCTTTCAAAATCTATAGGTGATTCTGCAGGGCGTTCTAGAAGACTGTTAAACACAGACTGCAGTGCAGGTTTAATCTCATCTCTACCGACAGATTCTGGGACTCCTCTAACCCGGACATTATTTCTACGTCCCCTGTTATCGAGGTCCTTGATCTGCCTGTTCATAGCTATAAGGTGAGCAGAGTGTGTCAGGGCAACATCCTCCAGCTTTTTAATAACTCTGTCCCTGTGCCTCCCAGCCTTTTCCACAGCCGACATTTGGTCTGAGAGCCTGGTAATGTCTGCCTTCAGATCTACTATAGCTGTAGCAAAGGAGCTCTTTATATCAGCAGCTATTGCTGTCATCGCTTTGTAGGTCAGTGGGTGATCTAAGGGGTCCGGATCACTCACCATGTCCTCTGTGTCCGCTATGGAGTCTGTGTCATAGTCACTGTCTTCATCCTGGGGCGCCGACCGCGCCATCTTGGATTCGTGCGCTCCCTTCATGGCAGCTGACTGTGACCCAAAAAAATCCGGTATATTGCCGGTAGAACCGCTCGGTCCGGAGCGCAGGGTTTTTGTTGCTGCTTCCCTGCTTGTTAGCTTTGCCCATGCTAACTCTGGTGGAGCCCGCTATGGCTGAGGAGACCGGTTGTCACGCACCTGATCCGTGGCCGAGATGCAGAGAGGGCTCCCCTTGCGGCTGAGTGCGACACACCCCTGGGGTTGAGACAGAGGGTGTAGCGCCCACAGAAGCACTGGTTGCCAGCAGGGTCCTGATAGTGAACAGGCGGTCTCTAGCAGAGTGCTGGGCAGGAATACACCGGACAGTCCAAGGAGTAACCAGGAACAACCAGGCAGTAGGTGTAAGACCGGCCGGGGGTCAAACACAGGAAGCTGCAACAGGTGCAAGCCAAGGGTATGTTAGGAAAGCCAGAAGCAGACAAGTCCGTGGGGAAGCCAAGATCAGGTACTGGAGAGCAGGTAGACAGGAAGCAAGTCCGTGAGCCAAGCCGAGATCAGATAACAGGAGAGCCAAACTGGAGCAGGGATGGTCAGACGAAGCCGAGGGTCAAAGCCAGGAGAGAGAGCAGACAGGTCAGGAACAAGCCGGGTCAAACTGGAATCCAGGAAGTAGCAATGCACAGGAAACAGGAAGAGCTGAAGACAATCCAGCAATCTGATGGGCTGAGCAGAGCCCTTTTATAGGCCAGTGAATTAGTCTATGGCCTGAGTCCATTGCGGCCATGGGAAGTACTGGAAAGTTGCCAGTTTGCAGCACAGCCATTTCACTGACAATGAGTCTATGGCCTGAGTCCATTGCGGCCATTGGAAGTACTGGCAGAGTTGCCAGTTGCAGCATGGCTGTTTCTCTGACACCGGTCCTGCTTAGGAGCTTTTTCTTCACGCGGCCATCTCGCTCGCGTGCCAAGCCACGCCCCCAAGTTTTTGTGTTATCATTCATATAATGGCCAAGAAATCATAAATTCTTCCAGGGTATGTAAACTTATGAGCACAACTGTATCTGTTTTTGAGATAGAGCTTTCTTTTGGTGGTATTTAATTACCACTGAATTTAATTTTTTTGCCATATAAAAGAAAAATAGACCAAAAGTTTTGATTAGAGAATTCCTAGTTTCTGTTAAAAAAAATTGCAAATAAATCATCGTTCTTCATAATTTTACAGCAAACATATTTTGCTATGTTTCTTCAGTAAAAACAACCCAAATAGGTGTATATTTTTTAGTCTGAGTGAAACTTATGTAGTCTACAAACTATGGTATATACTGTACATTTGAAAATTGGTCAATCCTGATATACTGACTGCCTTTTCTTGAGGCACTATAATGCCAGGACAGTACAAACACCCCCAACATGACATTTTTTTGAAAGTAGCAAACCAAGGTATTTAGAGAGAGGTATGGTGAGCTTTTTTAAAAAAAATTTGAAAAAATGTAGAAAGGAAATTAAAATGTATTTTTTACACAAAGTTGTCAATAGGAAATTTCTACCATTGGCATGCTTAGAATTGCACCACGAAACTCATTTTGCTTCTTCTCCCAAGTACTACTTTTCACAGCCTAGCGACATAGAGAGGCCCAAAATCCAAGAAGTTCCATCAGGACTTTTGGGGCATAAACTACGCATCTCATTTTCTAACTGTCTAACACATTTTTGGAGACTCTGGAGCACCATGACAATGACCACATTTTTGAAAGCAAATACTCCAATGTATTTTATATAAAGCATAGTGAGTCTTTTTGAATGTCATTTTTTCCACATGTTTTAGAAAATGTGGAAGGAAAATGAAGGTGCAGTAGATTAAATGATTTATTAGTCAGAAATGCAAATTATTCAATAACATGAAGTAGGAATAAAAGTGTATCTCAAACTTAAACGCTGTCATCCACGAAGGTTTGCATCAGTTGAAGTAGATGGGAGCAACACTGCTAGTATTAGGAGCTATACAAGCTCAACCAGAGGCTATATCAGTTCAGGATCTGTCATCATGTCTGACAGCATGGGAACTTCTGCAAAAGTGAGGGTAAACTGAATTTTATCTACAGAGTTTTTAATTACAAACGGAACGAGACAGGGGTGCCCCCTGTCTCCGCTCCTGTTTGTAGTATCACTGGAACCCTTCCTGTGCAGAATCCGAATTAACTCGGATATTTCGGGCATCAGCGTGGGAAAGGATCAGTATAAAATATCAGCGTATGCCGACGACGTCCTATTCTCGATCACGAATCCAATTATATCACTCCCCAACTTGTTATACGAGCTGGAGAGATACGGAACTCAATCTAATATGAAGATAAATTTCATTAAATCCGAAACAATGGGAATAGAACTTCCAGGGACACTCCAACAACAGTTAAGGGCAAATTTTAAATTGAACTGGACTAAGACAGCCCTTAAATACTTGGGGACATCGATCACACCAAATATATCGCAATTGTTTAATCTGAACTTTATTCCCTTACTAAAATCTATAAAACTACTACTGCTAAGGTGGAGAGGAGGAATGCATTCATGGATGGGAAGGTGCAATATAATTAAAATGAGTGTTATACCAAAATTCCTGTACATTTTTCAGGCACTTCCCATACACATCCCACCTCGATACTTGATGCAGATTGAAACTATGATAATGAATTTCATCTGGAATTCAAAACGTCCGAGAGTAGGGAAAAAATATCTATTTAAAGCGAAAACAGATGGGGGGCTGGCAGTCCCGAACATAAAGAAATATTACCAAGCCATTCAACTGGGAAGAGTGATTGACTGGTGTCGACACAGAGAATATAAGCTCTGGCCAAACTTAGAGCAGGCACAATGTGAGATCTCATTGAAAAGAGCCCCATGGTGTTATAAGATCCTACCAGTATCAATAAAGAAACATCCTATTATAGGAAACACGATCAAAACTTGTGCAAAAATATTTAAACAGGATAAATTAATACGGGAGAACTCCGTACTGTATCCAATACTAGGAAACCCCCACTTTGAGACAGGATATCAAGACAGGAAATTTAAGACCTTAGCAGATAGAGGAATTATACAAATATCTGACTTCCTAACAGAGACAGGCTGGGTAACGATGGAGGAATTAACAGACGTCTCAGGCCATTTCGGCCTAGATCTATGGCGTGCCTTCCAACTACGCCATTTTTTGGGAACATTGCAAGTCCCCTCCCAGGATGATAAAGAGGTAACACCTTTTGAAAAATTATGCACTCAAAATGGAATTATGGAACATGCTATATCTAAAATTTACTCCCTGCTAATGACATCAGTAGAACGGCGTAAACCTCCTTTTTTGAAGGAATGGGAGAGGGAAATGGGCATTGTCTTCTCACTAGAACGGGAAAATCAAATAATTAAGTCAGTATTCTCAACTTCAATTTGCGTTAGAATTCAAGAACTGAATTACAAAATTTTTTCCAGATGGTATTACACCCCGGTTAGGATGAATAAAATTTCTACATTAAATACAGATTTGTGCTGGAGGTGTGGGACAGAGAGAGGGACAATGCTCCATATATTCTGGGAATGTCCTAAACTAGAAGAGTTTTGGGAGCAGATTCGGAGGTCAATACAGGAAATTATGAAATGTCATATTCCCAAAGAACCTGCCCTCTTTCTGCTCCATACCCCCAGCATACCGATACAAAATTACAAAAAATCCATTATACCACATCTGGTGAACGCTGCCAGGATATGTATCCCTCTTAAATGGAAAGAGACTGAACCACCTAACATAAACATGTGGTTAAGGAAAGTTGAGGAAATACATAACCTAGAAAAATTAGTCCTATCTGCTCATCAACAAACTGATAAATATGAGAAGAAATGGAAACAGTGGAAAGATTATGTTAATTCAGAAGAAAGGTAATTTCCAAGTACAGGACAAGAACCTGCGCGGAGAAGATAGATATATAATGATATAGGAGTGTAGAGACCTGTGCACCATTTTTTTTCCCTTTCTTTTTTTTTTTTTTTTTTGGGGGGACAGGGGGGAAAGGGGGAAAGAAGGAAAAGGAACGAAATGGGAGTTTTTGGGTTCGGTAATAGATTGCCAAAGAAAGGCTAAGGTTCCTTAAAGGGAATAAATGGTTTGTAATTATAACCTTGAAAGCTAAAATGTAATGTATATACTGTATATGTAACTGAACTTAAAGAAATAAAGATATAATTTGAAAAAAAAAAAAGCATGGGAACTTGGCTAATGACATCAGATGCTGGCGGTTGTGGCTAAGCATTTCGAGGTGGCAGTGCCTCTTTCTCTTTGGGATTAACTCATGAATCAGCAAAGTCAACAATAAACAGTGTATATAAACATTAATTGCAGTGTGAATAATAATAATATAACTAATCTAGAGTGCACTATAGGAGAATGGCTAGGATTTGGTGCATCGCAACCTGAGAGATACCTCTTAGCATAAGCAATAGGTAAGGGTCTCTCTGTAACAGCTTCAAAAGGACAGTCTTTAGTCCTAACTGTTTAGCTGGCTCTTTAGCTTAGCTCTTTAGGGCCAAGTTGTACCATTGGTGCACATGAGAAAAGCCCCAGTCAAGTTTGCAAGCAGCAGCTCACCAGTTCCGGAGATATTGCAATTTACCATCTGGTCACACACAGTGATTAGTCCACTCTCTGCTCTGCACCCAGGTGACTCTGGCTGTATAGTCATTGTCACCCCAAACTCAGCACTCCAGATTCTGCTCAGACTGCTGTTATGCAGCAGTAGTGGTGCACACTGGGCAGTGATGTGCACTCTCTGCCTCCCTCACAGCAAGAGGAAACTGTGTCCTCTACAGCCTGAAAAAAATGCATCTCTTTCCCTTGCTCTTGGCAATCTCCCTCTGGGAAATGCAGTTCAAAAGCTCTTAATTACAGTAGGGCCTCTCTCCTCTGAACTACAGTTCCCACAGTGCAGTGCTGCCTGAATAAGTCTATTTAACTCTTCCTGCTCAGCAGCTCCCTCTGGTTGCTGATATAGCTGCTAACCAGTTCAGCACCGCAGGGCAGCAGCTACAGAAAGCAGCTGCAGCCAGGGTTTCTCTCACACCGTGTTCTTAGCCAGGCACCTGGCTATACAAATGTAAGAGCACAACAAAAATGGGACTTTAACAGGTACCTTCTGAATACAAACAGTTAAGAAAACACGCAAACAAAAAGGTGGCAAGCTCAAGAATAAGCAAGATCAGAAAAGAGTCCTACAGAAAGTTACCTTTGACCAATTAACCACTCCCCTTAATTAGTAGTCTGCAGGAAGGAAAGAAAAAAAAGCCTATTTAAAAAGTGACAGAAAGGCCTCTTTCACACGGGCGTTCCGTATGTCCGTATATCACCCCATCCGTTTGTGGGTGATATACGGACATAATGCATGTCAATGGGATTGCGGATTTGCGTCCTTTCAGTTCTGTTCCGTTTTTTGGAACGGAACAGAACCCTATTTTTCTTCCGTTTAAAAAACGGAAAGGACGCAAAATCGGATGTCAGCGGTGTCATCCGCTGACATCCAGAATCCCATAGACATGCATTATGTCTGTATATCATCCGCAAACTGATGGGATCTAATGCGGACATACGGACCGGGTGTCCATAAAAAAAAAAAAGTGCCGGAGAGGATCGCAATAGGGTCCGCTCTGTGTGAAAGAGGCCAAAGGGTGTAAAAAACTGCAAGGAAAGACCCCTTAAAAAAAAACACCTAAAATACAAACACAACAATCACCAAAAGAAACACTGTTTATGACTCTCCACTCAAATTTCCCACCTTTCAGCCTCCAACCAGCAAATATGACACACAAAAAAATCAAAATGATTATTTCACTGCTGAAATAAAACTGAAAGCGTTTGTTTGCTGTAAACTTTGAAGGTTAATTGCTCCACAGTAAGGGCTCGTTTTGAAACTAATTTACTGCAAATTAAGAATACGTACATTTTTGAATGTCCATAGCCTGGTCGCAGTTTTACTTTAAAACATATACTGAATTTAACTGGCACTGAAAAATGTGTGCATATTAATTTTTTTTCTCTCTTTTCTCTTCAGCACTAGTGACTCTAACGGGAATCAGCATTTACATTGCCTATTCTGCTGCTGCATTTAATTATGTACTGTATTCCTCAGGCAGCGCAATTCTGTCTGAAATTGACATACGTTTTGGATGGTCATTGGCTTTGGCATGGATATCTTTCATCACAGAAATATTGACTGGAATGGCATTTCTCTTGGCAGCCAGAGTTACTGGCCTCAAACGAACTGGAGATCAGGTTATATAAATGAGTGAGAGGACCCTACTCACCACTGCATTTACCTCATGAAAATTGTGTATATTGTTGTCTCCTAGATTTCACAAGAAGATCCAAATTAACTTTTGAACTTTACAACACGATCTTTTGTAGAGTCCTGTCAAACCTGTATTTTCTACTGTAGACATAAATTACAGTGTGGGAAAAGCAATGTATTGTTTATTTCCTCCACTAAATACCTACTGTGCAAAATTTAAACAAGAGTGACAATTGACTTGTTTAGGGCTTTTTGTGAAGTAGAAATTGATGAATGTGCCTTGTTACTAGCAGTGTTGGTGTTAATATATTCTCTTTATTCTATTTATTTTACCACAAGTGGTTCTAGACATGTATGGACTTTGTGTAAATGTAAAATTGTAATTTATCAAATAAACTTGGTTTTATTTTTGCATGAGATGGATATGATGACAATGAGTGTTTTCATATCTGATTCAGTAATCTACCACTTCATCTTTAGAAGAATATCATTTTGGAAAAGATATACCAGCATAGACTTCCAGAGAACCATTGTTCCTTGATTTTATCCATTTCTGTCCTTAAATAAAATATTTTTTATTGCTAGTTTATCATATGTATTGTACAACACAATGTATGTAAAGCTAAACTCCAACTTTCTTTTCACTAAACCTGAATGGAATGATCAGTCCCAGCATAGATCATTAGAGATGGACGAACATCGGTCGGGGCGGTTCGCGAACGTCAGCCGCAAATTTTCTCAAAAGTCTGCGAACCGCAAGTTCGCGGCACGCCCCATTGAATTTCATGGGAGGCAAACTTTAAAAACCTTTAGGTCATATTTGCAGCCACAAAAGAGGTACTAGCTGTGCACAAATAGTCCCAGCACATGTACAATGTTATAACAGAAGTATTGCAATTGGAAAAGTTGCCCTAGTTTTTTTTATTTTTTATTTTACAGCAAAAAATAATTTTTTCTTTTTCATAAATCAGCCAGAAATGACAGCAGCCGGGAAATACATGTCTAATACATATAGGGTCCATTCACACATCTGTAAAATTGGTCCACATCCATTCCACAATTTGGCGGAACCTTTACAGACCCATTGTTTTTCATTTCCAGTCTGAAAAATTAGGCATTTTACCTGACAGCTAAGAATGTAGTATTCTGTGGCTGAAGGTACATTAGGCATTCACAGGATACAGATGTAAGTGTTGGCCGGTATTAGCCCCAAACATTAGCCCACATGGGTTTACCTGACAGCTAAGAACGTAGTATTCTTTTGCTTGAAGGTACATTAGGCATTCACACAGGATACAGAAGTAAGTGTCGGCATGTATAGGCATCATAAATTAGCTCACATGAGTTTAACTGACAGCAAAGAACATAGTATCTGATGGCTAAAGGTACATTAGGCATTCACACAGTATACAGAAGTAAGTGTCGGCCTGTATAGGCTTCAAAAATTAGCTCACATGAGTTTAACTGACAGCAAAGAACGTAGTATTTGGTGTCTGGAGGTACATTAGGCATTCACACGGTATACAGAAGTAAGTGTCGGCCTGTATAGGCCCCAAAAATTAGCCTACATGGGTTTAACTGACAGCAAAGAACGTAGTGTATTTGATGGCTGGAGGTACATTAGGCATTCACAGTATACAGAAGTAAGTGTAGGCCTGTATAGGCCCCAAAAATTAGCCCACATGGGTTTACCTGACAGCAAAGAATGTAGTGTAGTGTATGTAACCGCATTGGCCGTTAACCCGATGTAAACGGACACCTTTTTTTACGCTCCAACATTTGAGCCACAGAAGCCTGCCTTTTTCCAGAACAACGTGACGAAGGCATCCTGGAAGGTGGAGTGGAGGAGGAGAAGGAGAAGAGGCTGGACGGTGAGAGCCTGGAGTGTGTCTTTGTGGGTTCTGACGGTGTTGCTCCCACTGGGCTCGGTGATGGGATTTCAGGTGCCTTCTTAAGGCGGTTGTGAGCTTACCGTGACCTATGCGTTGACTGCAAAGGCTGCAGATGGCAACACTGTTGTCAGCAACGGACACATTAAAGAAAGCCCACACTGCGGAGCCATGTGACGGCGTCCTGGGAGCGCCAGATGTGACTGTACATGGTTGATGGCTTGCTCCTGATACATTTGCAGTCTTCTTTGTATCTCTTGTGCAATGCAAGTTCTGCCTGCCTCTCCTCCCTATCTGCCTGTCCATCAGTCCGCCAGTTCTACAAATAATTGGGCAGTAACTGTTATCACTGTGTGTAGCACAGTTAACACAGCAAAAGAGGCCGAATTTTTGCAGGACCAAAATACAATCTTAGAAAAGTATACTGTTAAATAACACCTCACTTCAATCTGTGATATTGGGGAGCCACAGGTTTATCACACCAGTTCTACAAATAATTGGGCAGTAACTGTTGTCACTGTGTGTAGCACAGTTAACACAGCAAAAGAGGCCACATTTTTGCAGGACTAAAATACAATCTTAGAAAATGATACTGTTAAATAACACCCCACTTCAATATGTGGTATTGGGGGGCCACTAGTCTATCACACCAGTTGTTCAAAAAATTGGCCAGTGAGTTTGGCACTGTGTGTACCAGACTTAACACAGAAAAAGAGGCAATATTGTTACAGGACACAAATACACTTGTAAAAGCTTACTCAGATAACACCCCACTTCAATATGTGGTATTGGGGGCCACTGGTCTATCACACCAGTTGTTCAAAAAATTGGCCAGTGAGTTTGGAACTGTGTGTACCAGACTTAACACAGCAAAAGAGGCAATATTGTTTCAGGACACAAATACACTTGTAAAAGTTTACTCAGATAACACCCCACTTCAATATGTGGTATCGGGGGGCCACAGGTTTATTACACCAGTTCTACAAATAATTGGCCAGTAACTGTTGTCACTGTGTGTAGCACTGTTTACACAGCAAGAGGCCAAATGTTTGCAGGACTAAAATACACTCTTAGAAAATTATACTGTTAAATAACACCCCACTTCTATATGTGGTATTGGGGGTCCATTGGTGTATCACACCAGTTCAAAAAATCGGCCAGTGAGTTTGGCGCTGTGTGTACCAGACTTCACTCAGCAAATGAGGCAATATTGTTGCAGGACACAAATACACTTGTAAAAGTTTACTCGGATAACACCCCACTTCAATATGTGGTATTGGGGGGGGGGGGGCATTGATGTATCACACCAGTTCAAAATGTTGGCCAGTGAGTTTGGCGCTGTGTGTACCAGACTTCACTCAGCAAACGAGGCAATATTGTTGCAGGACACAAATACACTTGTAAAAGTTTACTCAGATAACACCCCACTTCAATATGTGGTATTGGGGGGGGGGGCACAGGTTTATTACACCAGTTCTACAAATAATTGGCCAGTAACTGTTGTCACTGTGTGTAGCACTGTTTACACAGCAAGAGGCCACATTTTTGCAGGACTAAAATACACTCTTAGAAAATTATACTGTTAAATAATACACCACTTCAATATGTGGTATTGGGGGGCCACTGGTCTATCACAGCAGTTCAAAAAAATTGGCCAGTGAGTTTGGCACTGTGTATCAGACTTAACTCAGCAAAAGAGGCAAAATTGTTGCAGGACACAAATAAACATGTAAAAGTATACTCAGATAACACCCCACTTCCATATGTGATATTGGGGGGGGGCAATTGGTCTATCACACCAGTTATAATACATTATAAGTGCTTTTGTCACTGTGTGTAGTATTGCTGCAGAGACGCTCAGTCTCACCACCACACCTGTCACAATGCTG
Source organism: Pelophylax lessonae (assembly GCF_965119305.1). NCBI lineage: Eukaryota > Metazoa > Chordata > Amphibia > Anura > Ranidae > Pelophylax > Pelophylax lessonae. The sequence goes on from NC_138773.1 coordinate 159,903,793, forward strand.
CACAGTTCATAATAATACTACTAATCCACTATAATATGCTTTCTACAAAGTATAGTATACTGTGGATTACCCCCCTCCCCCACCCCCACCCCCCTTTTTAGTGCACTGCACAGCAATACCAAAAAATTTGCAGCCCTTTAAATTACTTTTGTGGACATTAACAGAGTGATTTGTGTCACTGCTGACAATCTCTAACTGGCCCTACAGCACAGACTGGATACCTGCCCCTATACTAAAGAGACTGTAATAGACCCTATACCGACATTGCAGCACTTTAAATGACTTTTGTGGACATTAACAGAGCGATTTGTCTCACTGCTGACGATCTATAACTGCCCCTACAGCACAGACTGGATACCTGCCCATATACTAAAGAGACTGTAATAGACCCTATACCGACATTGCAGCACTTTAAATGACTTTTGTGGACATTAATGACGATCTCTAACTGCCCCTACAGTACAGACTGGATAACCTGTCCCTATACTAAAGAGAGACTGGACCTATACCTAAATACCAGCCCTGAAAAGGACTTTTGTGGACATTAACAGAGCAATTTGTGTGACTGCAGCCGATCTCTAACTGCCCCTAAAGCAACGACTGGATACCTCTCCCTAAACTCAAAAGATACTAGTAGAACTGTACCGAAATACCAACCCTGAAAAGGACTTTTGTGGATCTCTCCCTCATGAGCACAGCAGACCTCTCCCTACACTGGCAGAAAGCGGAATGTGAAATGGCCGACAACTCAGGTCTATTTATAGGATAGGGGGACTGTCCATGTGCTGGAATGTTTCAATTGGCTGTCCCGTTCCACCTGACGGCTGTGTCATGGGTCAAAGTTCTCCCCAATGTAAACTAATATGGCCGCCGCGAACGACGCCATGTGTTCGCAAATTTGGCGGGTAGCGAACAAGCAAAATTTACCGCGAAACGACCGCCGGGCGAACCGCAAGGCCATCTCTACCCAGCAGCACCAGCCAGCAGTACTCACCAGTAGTACCAGCCAGCAGAACCCACCAGCAGTACCAACCAGCACCAGCCAACAGTACTCACCAGTAGTGCCAGCCAGCAGAACCCACCAGCAGAACCAGCCAGCAGTACCCACCAGCAGTACCAGCCAGCAGTACATACAAGCACCAGCCAGCAGTACCCACCAGCATGTGACACCAGTACCCACTAGCAGTAGCAGCCAGCAGAACCCATCAGCAGTATCAGCCAGCAGAACCCACCTGCAGTACCAGCCAGTAGTACCCTCCAGCAGTTCCCTACAGCAGTACAAGCCAGCAGCACCCACCAGCAGTTCCAGCCCTGTAGGACACCCAGCAGCAGCCACCAGCCATACCCACCAAGGGGACAGCAGCAGTCAACGATATCTGCAGGAATTCTGAGGAAAAAGTGAAGATTGAGGTCAGTTGAGGTTCAGTAAAAGGCAGTGCATCCATGTGAAAGCAGCCTTAGGCCCCTTTCACACAATCGGTCTAAACGGATGCGGCTGTCTGTTTTTCCTATTGGACCGTCCATTCACCTCTATAGAGTGGTAGTTGTCTGTGTCTGCTCTGCATATGCTGAGTGGACACGCACATGTCATCCGCCTGCTCCGCTCATTGTGGCCATGGCCAGTTACCAAGGGGCTAAAGTGGCCCTCTCTCCTCAAAAGGTTGGGCACCCCTGCTGTAGGGGCATGAGTCCTGGATGGAGAGTTTTGCCGCAGTAGGTGGAGGAGGGAAGAAGTCCCAGATGGAGAGGTGCGCTGTATTGTAGTTCATCAGGAGACCCGTGGGGAAATCATAAAGATCTCCTGTGAAGTTCATAAAAGTGTTAGGACCACCGCCTCTGTCGCGGCTGGCCTGGTTTCACTATTCTTCCCTACCTCCTCTGCGCTGAGGGGAAATGGCATCCTTTTAAGCGTGTCACTGTTTTAAACAAGGCTAGGACTGTATGATACGTTAAAAACAGTTCTATAGGCAACACCCTATTTTCTGGCAGTGCCCCTCTCGAGACTAGATTGGATTCGCCCCTGGCCAGAAATGACGTCGGGAAGTGTCAGATGACCTGTTTCAAAGCTTCCGCTATGAAACTTAAGAGATCTGAAGAAAAAGCGGAAGTCCCGACATCACTTCCGGCACAGCCCTGAGTGAGTGAAATGGGAAAAAAGAAAACAATAGCAACAGTCAAAAATACTTTTCTTTCTCCTGTTCACTCTGTTTACTCCCGATAGACTTTTTCCTTACAGATAAGAGGATGCTACAAAATATTCAAAGAGCTGAAATTGGTACGGCTGGATGGTCTGACCATGCACCGATTATTTTGACGGTGGATGACAAATTATCTAAAACTTCATCCCCGCGATGGAGATTAAATACTTCATTACTTCAGAATATCGATCTGTGCCAAAGGATGACTCATGAATAGAGTTGAGCAGACACCTGGATGTCCGTGTTCGGCGGGTTCGGCCGAACTTGAAAAAAAAGTCCGGGTCCGTGTCCCGGACTTTTTCCGAACTTTACCCGGACACCGAACCCCATTGAAGTCAACGGGGACCCGAACTTTCAGGCACTAAAATGGCTCTAAAACACCAATGGAAAGGGCTAGAGTGCTGCAAATGGCAGCAAAACGTAGTTAAGAGCATGGCAAGTGCTCTGCAAACAAATGTGGATAGGGAAATAACTTAAAACAACAAAAAAAAAACAGAAAAATAAAACAATTTTCTTCATCTGTGAAGGACGAGGCCCATATGGAGTAGGAGGGAGGTTGAGGTGGCGGTGGATGTGGCGGTTTAGGTGGAAGCGGCGGTGGAGGGGGACGAGGTAGCCAACACTGCTTTTTTTTCAGTCATTTTAAATTAGGGTACACCCCAAAAGAGTGAGAAAGATCAAAAATATAACAATGGCTGGGTAAGGTCGGCATCCATCTCTATTCTGCACAAGGTACGGAAAAGTCCTGTGGGATCCATGCCTGGTTCATTTTAATGAACGTGAGCTTGTACACATTGTCTCTGGACAGGCTGTGCTTGTCTGTGATAACGCCCCCAGCTGTGCTAAATACACGTTCAGATAATACACTGGCTGCAGGGCACGCCAGCACCTCCAAGGCGTAAAGGGCAAGCTCAGGCCATGTGCCCAATTTTGAGACCCAGAAGTTGAAGGGGGCAGACCCGTCATTCACTACATGTAGGCGTGTGCACACATACTGCTCCACCATGTTGGTGAAATGCTGCCTCCTGCTAAGACGTTCCATATGAGCTGCTGGTACTGCTGTTTGTTGTGGCGTGCTGACAAAGCTTTTCCACATTTCGGCCATGCTAACCCTGCCTTCTGAGGCGCTGGCGGTGCCCTGGTTCAGTTGGCGACCTCTTCCTCCTCCTCCTCTGCCTTGGCCTTGTGCTTCCACTGTGGCCCCGCTGTCAGGTGGGAATGCCAGCAGCATCGCGTCTACCAGCGTGCGCTTGTACTCGCGCATCCTGCGATCGCGCTCCAGTGAGTGAATTAAGGACGGTACGTTGTCCTTGCAACGGGGATCCAGCAGCGTGGCCACCCAGTAATCAGCACAAGTTAGAATGTGGGCAACTCGGCGGTCGTTGTAGAGACACTGCAGCATGTAATCGCTCATGTGTGCCAGGCTGCCCAGAGGCAACGAAAGGCTGTCCTCTGTGGGAGGTGTATCGTCTGTGTCCTCTGTATACCCCCAGCCACGCACCAGTGATGGCCATGAGCTGGCCTGGGTGCCACCCTGCTGTGAACATGGTTCCATCTCCTCCTCCATCTCCTCCTCCTCATCCTCCAGAACTGTGCCCCTGCTGGACAATTGTGTACCTGGCGTTTTTGTGTGTGCAGGAACCCACCCTCGGAGCCACTTGCGAATGACTGCCCTGAAAGCCTTGGAAATGTTACCTCTTCATCCTCCTCCTCCTCATCCTGTGCCACATCCTCTTCCATCATCGCCCGAATCGTTTTTTGAAGGAGGCATAGAAGTGGGATAGTTAAGCTGACAACGGCGTCATCGGCACTGGCCATGTTGGTGGAGTACTCAAAACAGCGCAACAAGGCACACAGGTCTTGCATGGAGGCCCAGTTATTGGTGGTGAAGTGGTGCTGTTCCGCAGAGTGACTCACGCGTGCGTGCTGCAGCTGAAACTCCACTATGGCCTGCTGCTGCTCGCACAGTCTTTCCAGCATGTGCAAGGTGGAGTTCCACCTTGTGGGCACGTCACATATGAGGCGGTGAGCGGAAAGGCTGAAGTTACGCTGCAGCGCTGACAGGCGAGCAGCAGCAGGGTGAGAACGCCGATAGTGCGCACAGACGGCCCGTACTTTCTGCAGCAGCTCTGACATATCGGGGTAATTTTTAAGGAACCTCTGCACCACCAAATTCAGCACATGCGCCAGGCAAGGGATGTGCGTCAAACCGGCTAGGCCCAGAGCTGCTATGAGATTTTGCCGGTTATCGCACACCACCAGGCCGGGCTTGAGGCTCGCTGGCAGCAACCACTCATTTGTCTGCTGTTCCATGCTCCTCCACAACTCCTGCGCGGTGTTTTTTTCCCCCAAACAGGCAAGTTTTAAAACTGCCTGCTGTCATTTACCCCTGGCTGTGCTGAAGTTGGTGGTGAAGGTGTTACGCTGACCGGATGAGGAGGCGGTAGAGGATAAGGAAGCGGAGTAGGAGGAGTTAGGAACAGGAGGCAAACTGAAGCGCCCTGCAATCCTCGGTGGTGGAAGGACATGCGCCAAATTGCTATCTGCCTCAGGCCCATGCGCCACTGCATTTACCCAGTGTGGCTGTTAGGAACCTGTCAGGAAGGCTCTGGCAGAGGATGAGTTAAGAATCACAGGCTATTCCGGCTCCACCCCTCTCATCAAGAAAGAGCACTATTTAAGCTGGATCAGCACACAGGTTCAGTGCTGTCTTGTCTTCAGCTCCTGCCATTGTTCCTGAACCTGTGACCTGTTTGCTGCTGATTTCCTGTTGACCTTTTGGCTGTTTCCTGACTCCGCTCGTCTGCTGCCCGTCCTGACCCCGGCTTGTTTGACCATTCTCTCGGATCTCCCTTGTCTGTTTACCCACCTTCGGACCTTGATCGGTTCTCCCTTGGTGCAAAGAAAGTGGGTGTTGGGCGCTTCTAACCAAAAAAGAGGAGGGGGGATCAACCGCAGTAGGAGGGTACAGGGGATGTCCCCCAGTTCTTAATATGCACTGTCCAAAATGGCCGGGTACAAGGCAGCACTGGCAGGAAACTTCGGAAATTCCGCTGGCAAGAGTGAGAGGAAAAACAGGCGCCACTGTATTAAGCCAAAAGATTTATTGCACACGATGACAATAGTAACTTACATTAAAGTACAAGCCAGTCCATGTAGGAGCACCTCTAGCCGCACTGTCCGGCCGTCCACCAGCCCGGAAGTGACGTCGTGGGAAGCTAGTCCGAGGAGCTGGTTTCGCCGGAAGCCGCAATGGAACGCAGGCTACCGGAAATGGCGCAACGCGTTTCGGAGCATGCGTACTCGGCTCCTTCTTCAAGCATGAGAGGCCGCCACCTGGAGTCGGGTTTATGTAGGGCAGCCTCCGATCGGTTGTCATAGGAATGGTAAACAAAGCGGAGTGATACACAGCGGGAATGGCTACGGGACCAGCTAAACCGATATGTACAAACGGCGCTCATGGTCATACAAATGGGCTATTAAAACTGGGGCTTCTTTTATATAAAAAACAATTTACTTTAAACATATTATAAAAACATGCTAATATATGTATGTATATGCGTCATCCATGGCAGATGCATTTTGACATAACTATATTATGACAAAATTATATATAGGAAAAAGAAACATAAAAAGAAAAAGGAAAAGAAAGAAAGAAAATTAAACAAAAAAGAAAAAACCTAATCACGATGAGAAATCAATAGATAATACTATGGGCTCAATGTTTATGAACTCATAAAAAGAGTTCATATTACCATTATATGTTGGATATACGCACATCTTAGAGGGGCTTATTCTGTAAATATCAGCATAGATATCACATAGAGATGTGCAAACTGCATGTGTGGAGAACACGCCTACACTCAACATATTAATTTATATATAATAAAAAGCTTAGAAAACTTTAAAAAACTTTAAAAAACTTTTCACATAATACATACAAAAAGGGGGAGGGGGAAAAAAGTGGGGGAAAAAAGCAAAAAGAAAGGAAGTATATAATAATATACTGACTCATAAAATAGTGTTAATATCTAACTCCTCATTCAGTCCCCCGGGCGCAAGGACATTCAAAGCGTATATCCAGTAGGTTTCCCTACTACACAGACGCTTGAACCTCTCGGCCTCAGGAGGACCTTTAGGGATGGCCTCAATCACCCAGACATATAGACCCTCAGTAGACTTGCCATGGTGATGGAGGAAATGTCTGGGGACACTATGATGGTCTTTGCCTTCCTGGATGTAGCGTCGATGCTGACCAAACCGTGCTCTTTAGGCCCGTATAGTCCTGCCAACATAGTGCAGGCCACATGGGCATACCAAGCAGTATATTACAAAGTCTGAGGAACAGGTATGGAATTCATTGATCCCATACCTGTTCCCCCCTACCACAAAATCCTTCTGTCCATGCTTCACATATTGACATGTCAAGCATTGTGATTTACGGCACTGGTACATGCCGGTAATGTTGAAGAAGGTTAATGATGGGGAAGCATATTTTTTAGATTTTAACTTGCTAGGTGCGATTTTGGTTTTTCTATTGGGGGCCTTTCTATATGAAAAGCGGGGTTTGTCAGGAAGTACTGGTTTCAAATGAGGGTCTTGGAGCAGAAGTGGCCAATGTGTTTTGACAACCCGCTCCATTTGTCGATGGTGGTTGTGAAATGGAGTGGTAAATCTCATCTGTGTCCCTTCAACTCCAATCTTAGTTGCCTTCACAGTCTGCGGTGCTATGTAATAAAAATATGCCTGCTCAACAATAGTCTCTGGATAGCCCTTTTCAAGGAACTTGTTTTTGAGAGCTATTACTTGTACTTCATAATCCAAAGTTTTTGTACAATTGTGTCTCAATCTGCAAAATTGACTTTTCGGAATATTGTCCAACCAACGAGGGTGGTGACAACTCCGATAATGCAACAATGAATTTCCTGCAGTCGGTTTTATATAATTCTTTGCCAGTATTTGCTGGTTTTCATGATGAAGATCCAAGTCAAGGAAGGCCAAATGGTCAGGATCGACTACAGAAGTGAATTTTAGACCCATATCGTTGTCATTACAATGGGTAACAAAATTATCAACTTCTGAAGCCTCGCCGTCCCAAATGATGACGATATTGTCAATATACCGTCCGAAAACACAATGTGAGGGGTATAGGGATTGTTATTTAACACATATCGGGTTTCCCAGTATCCCATAGTGAGATTCGCATACGATGGAGCGAAATTAGCTCCCATCGCCGTGCCCGTAATCTGCAAATAATAGTCATCATTGAAAACAAAGTAATTATGTGATAGACAAAATAAAGTGGCTTGCATGACAAAATCAGCCTGTTTTGGGTGGAAAGTGTCATCCTGACTGAGGTAGAACTCCAAGGCCCTCATGCCAACTGCATGTGGAATAAATGTATAGAGAGATTGTACATCTAACGAAACCCACAGATACGTAGATTCCCAGGTGTACGGGGCAAGGAGCTCTAATAAGTGTATACCGTCCCTAATGTATGAAGGGAGCTCCTGGACTATAGGCTGTAAAAATATGTCTATGTACTGGGAAAAACCACTTGTTATGCTGTCCATCGCGGCCACAATTGGCCTACCAGGGGGATTTTTTGTGCACTTGTGCACCTTCGGTAGGTGATAAAAATACGGGGTGTCAAAGTAGTCCCTGATAAGAAAGGACATCTCTGATTTGGAAATAATCTTATTTTTCAAGGCCGTACTAGCTAGAGAATTAGCTTCGATGGTATATTCGGGTAACGGGTCTTTTCTGAGTTTGATGTATGTGTTACTGTCAGATAATAACCGGTTGGCTTCATTTACATAATCATTTTTGTTCTGAATAACAATACTCCCGCCTTTGTCAGCGGGCTTGATGACAATTTTGGTATTGGACATTAATGTTTTTAGGGCCATATTTTCAGCCTTAGTCAGATTGCACACATATTTCCCATTATTACTATTTTTGGCTTTATGGCACATTTCCAAAAGATCAGAATACACAATGCGATAGAAGGTTTCGATGCAGGGGCCTTTGGAGTGTGTCGGGTAGAAATGTGACTTAGGTTTTTAGATGCGTATGTTTCATAGGGGGGGGGGAACTGGGAAAATGTTGAGTGAGAAGTGCCACCTCATCATTAGTCACATTCTGTCCCTCCCAAGATATATTTCCCTCTGCATAAAGCTCTTCTAACATGGCCAGTGCCACTTCCGTGTCCGCACTAGGGGACTGGCATGAGGACTGATCGTCCAGGGCACACTCAGTATCTGTATTGGAAGATACTTTGGAGGATTTTATGGAAAAATGTCTCTTTAACGTAAGATTACGGGTAAACTTGTTAAGATCCTTAAATATTTGAAAAGGGTTAGGCTTAGTGGTAGGGGCAAAAGTAAGGCCACGACTAAGTATAGCGTGATCTTCCGTGGTGAGTTCACATGAAGATAAATTAAAAATCCTTACTGTTGACATCTTATTTTCCTGACTCGAGCATTTGGATCTATTTCCTCTTCCCCTATGTCCTCTGCGCCGAGTTTTCTTTTTCTTAGGCGTTTGGGAAGAGGTCCTGACTAGGGTTGAGCGGACACCTAGATGTCCGTGTTCGACGGGTTCGGCCGAACTTTAAAAAAAAGTCCGGGTCCGTGTCCCGGACTTTTACCGAACTTTTCCCGGACACCGAACCCCATTGAAGTCAATGGGGACCCGAACTTTAAGGCACTAAAATGGCTCTAAAACACCAAAGGAAAGAGCTAGAGTGCTGCAAATGGCAGCAAAACGTAATTAAGAGCATGGCAAGTGCTCTGCAAACAAATGTGGATAGGGAAATAACTTAAAACAACAAAAAAAACAGAAAAATAAAACAATGTTCTTCTTCATCTCTGAAGGACGAGGCCCATATGGAGTAGGAGGGAGGTTGAGGTGGTGGTGGATGTGGCGGTGACATAGGCATGCGCACAGGGTGTGCCGGGTGTGCCTGGGCACACCCTAATCACCTAGGGCACATAGCATTGCCAGTGAGGAGATGGGAAAGATCTCCCTCGGACCTGCTCTGCTCTATTTCTCTTTGCCTACAGGTACATGGCCCCGATACATTACTCTCCCTGCTGGCAAACACATGCATGTGTATTTCAACTTTGGGGTGCACACCTTAATGCAATAGGCTGCGCACACCTATGGGCGGTGTAGGTGGAAGCGGCGGTGGAGGAGGACCAGGGCCGGATTAAGAGCATCATGGGCTTGGTGCTGAGGATTTTGAAGGGCCTTAAGGGCCGTGCCTTGCCATGCACCCAGAGGAGGAAGGGTGCAGCCATGCATGCCTAATTCAACATGGGATGCTGTCTCTGAAGCCCATAAACACATCCATGTATCGGCAACTGTCCCTCCTTGTCCGGCCTTCGCGCTGTGTGGAGAGGTTCTGAGGGTGCTGCCTGGGGAAGCGAGCATAGAAGCCAGACTTCTGTGTTTACAAGTGACAGAAGAGCGGTAACAGTGAATATGGCCAACCCGGGGCCTATATAAAAGGTAGGGGCCTGGAGCTGCAGCTCCAATAGCCCCTACGTTAATCTGGCCCTGAGGAGGAGGACGAGGTAGCCAACACTGCTTCTTTTCACAAATTTTAAATGAGGGTACACCCCAAAAGAGTGAGAAAGAGCAAAAATGGAACAATGGGTGGGTAAGGTCGGTATCCATTGCTATTCTGCATAAGGTACGGAAAAGTCCCGTGGGATCCATGCCTGGTTCATTTTAATGAACGTGAGCTTGTCCACATTGTCTCTGGACAGGCGGCTGCGCTTGTCTGTTATAACGCCCCCAGCCGTGCTAAATACCCGTTCAGATAATACACTGGCTGCAGGGCACGCCAGCACCTCCAAGGCATAAAGGGCAAGCTCAGGCCATGTGCCCAATTTGGAGACCCAGAAGTTGAAGGGGGCAGACCCCTCATTCACTACATGTAGGCGTGTGCACACATACTGCTCCACCATGTTGGTAAAATGCTGCCTCCTGCTAAGACGTTCCATCTGAGCTGCTGGTGCTGCTGTTTGTTGTGGCGTGCTGACAAAGCTTTTCCACATTTTGGCCATGCTAACCCTGCCTTCTGAGGTGCTGGCGGTGCCCTGGTTGCGTTGGCGACCTCCTCCTCCTCCTCCTCCTCCTCTGCCTTGTGCTTCCACTGCGGCCCCGCTGTCAGATGGGAATGCCAGCAGCATGGCGTCTACCAGCGTGCGCTTGTACTCGCGCATCTTGCGATCGCGCTCCAGTGAGTGAATTAAGGACGGTACGTTGTCCTTGTAACGGGGATCCAGCAGCGTGGCCACCCAGTAATCAGCACAAGTTAGAATGTGGGCAACTCGGCGGTCGTTGTGGAGACACTGCAGCATGTAATCGCTCATGTGTGCCAGGCTGCCCAGAGGCAACGAAAGGCTGTCCTCTGTGGGAGGTGTATCGTCCGTGTCCTCTGTATCCCCCCAGCCACGCACCAGTGATGGCCATGAGCTGGCCTGGGTGCCACCCTGCTGTGAACATGGTTCCATCTCCTCCTCCAGCTCCTCCTCCTCCTCATCCTCCTCATCCTCCAGAACTGTGCCCCTGCTGGACAATTGTGTCCCTGGCGTTTGTGTGTGCAGGAACCCACCCTCGGAGCCCCTTGCAAATGACTGCCCTGAAAGCCTTGGAAATGTTACCTCTTCATCCTCCTCCTCCTCCTCATCCTGTGCCACATCCTCTTCCATCATCGCCCGAATTGTTTTTTCAAGGAGGCATAGAAGTGGGATAGTTAAGCTGAGAACGGCGTCATTGCCACTGGCCATGTTGGTGGAGTACTCAAAACAGCGCAACAAGGCACACAGGTCTCGCATGGAGGCCCAGTTATTGGTGGTGAAGTGGTGCTGTTCCGCAGAGCGACTCACGCGTGCGTGCTGCAGCTGAAACTCCACTATGGCCTGCTGCTGCTCGCACAGTCTTTCCAGCATGTGCAAGGTGGAGTTCCACCTTGTGGGCACGTCACATATGAGGCGGTGAGCGGGAAGGCCGAAGTTACGCTGCAGCGCTGCCAGGCGAGCAGCAGCAGGGTGAGAACGCCGAAAATGCGCACAAACGGCCCGCACTTTCTGCAGCAGCTCTGACATATCGGGTTAGTTTTTAAGGAACCTCTGCACCACCAAATTCAGCACATGCGCCAGGCAAGGGATGTGCGTCAAACCGGCTAGGCCCAGAGCTGCTATGAGATTTCGCCAGTTATCGCACACCACCAGGCCGGGCTTGAGGCTCGCTGGCAGCAACCACTCATTTGTCTGCTGTTCCATGCTCCTCCACAACTCCTGCGCGGTGTGTGGTTTGTCCCCCAAACAGGCAAGTTGTAAAACTGCCTGCTGTCGTTTACCCCTGGCCGTGCTGAAGTTGGTGGTGAAGGTGTTACGCTGTCCGGATGAGGAGGCGGTAGAGGATGAGGAAGCGGAGTAGGAGGAGTTAGGAACAGGAGGCAAACTGAAGCGCCCTGCAATCCTCTGTGGTGGAAGGACATGCGCCAAATTGCTATCCGCCTCAGGCCCATCCGCCACTGCATTTACCCAGTGTGCCGTTAGGGAGATATAACGCCCCTGACCGTGCTTACTGGTCCACGTATCGGTAGTTAGGTGGACCTTGGCACAGATGGCGTTTCGCAGTGCACACCTGATTTTTTCCCCCACTTGGTTGTGCAGGGAAGGGATGGCTTGCCTGGAAAAGTAGTGGCGGCTGGGCACGACGTACTGTGGGACAGCCACCGACAAAAGGTTTTTAAAACTGTGCGTCTCCACCAGACGGAATGACAGCATTTCAAAGGCCAATAATTTTAAAATGCTGGCATTCAGGGCCAGGGATCGCGGGTGGGTAGGGGGGTACTTCCTCTTCCTCTCAAGTGTTTGGGAGATGGAAAGCTGAACGCTTCCACGGGACATTGTGGAGATGGTTGTTGGTGACCCAGGTGGTGGTGTTGCTGACAGATCGTCTGTTTGCGGGGTGGCAGGTGCCGGTATCACTACAGATGTGGCTGGAGCGGCCGAGACTGCAGCAGAAGAGGAAGCAGGATGAGCCAGAGACGTTTCTTGGTTTTAAAGGTGTGTACTCCACTGCAGCTCGTGCTTTGCACTTAGATGCCTGATCATGCAGGTTGTGCTCAGGTTGAGAAGGTTTATGCCTCGCATCAAGCTCTGATTGCACAGGGTGCAAACCACTCGTGTCCTGTCATCAGCACATTTTCTAAAGAACTTCCACGCTAGAGAACTCCTTTGAGCTGACTTTGGTGCGCTCGTTCCCTTGCTGCATTGGGCAGTAGCGGGCGTAGTGTCTAGGGCACGGCCGCTCCGCTTCTGCACCCTGCTCCCTCTTCTGCTGTGCTGGTGGCTCTGTGCGACCACCGCCTCTTCCTCCAAACTACTCAGGTCACCTGCATGACGTTAATTCCATGTGGGGTCGAGGACCTCATTGTCCTCCACATCATCTTCCACCCAGTCTTCACCCCTGCCCTCCTTGTCGGTCTCCACAATGCTGAACGCCGCAGCAGTTGGCACCTGCGTTTCGTCATCATCTGAGACGTGCTGCGATGATCCTTGCATGTACTCATCTTGAGAAATAAGTGGTTGGGCATCGCTGCACTCAATCTCTTCCACTTCTGGGGCAGGGCTAGGTGGATGGCCCTGGGAAACCCTGCTGACAGAGTCATCAAAAAGAAGAAGAGACTGCTGTATGGCTTGGGGCTCAGACTGCTTGCCTGATTTGCAAGGGGGTGAGGTGAAAGACGGTTGGACATCGGCTGCAGGTGCCAACTGTGACCTTTCTGCAGTAGACTGGGTGGGATACAATGTGAAGGAACTGGAGGCACTGTCAGCAGCAAACCAATCTACTATCGCCTCCACTTGTTCTGGCCTCATCACTTCTAGGGGCGTATGATGCCCTACCAAATACTGATGCAGGTTCTGTCGCCTACTCACACTTGAGGAAGGTGTTTCACTTGTGCGTGTAGCTGGCACAGATCGACCACATCCTCTCCTTGCAACAGGAGCTCTACCAGCAGCACCACGACCCAGGCCACGGCCCTTATTTGACGGTCTCCTCATATTTCTGTAATTTAAGATCTTGCCCTAGAAAGGTTTTTATTGAATAGCGGAATAGGAAATATGATCCAAAAAAGTGTATGTATCTCGCACGTACAAAACCACACTAGGCCCCAATTACTATTGTTTCTACCCCTAAAAGGATGGATGAGGAGTAGGAGGAGTATGGAACAGACAGCACCCTCAAATCTTCAGAAGTATGAGATGAACCTCAAAAACTTGGAAAGGTGGATCTCACACGTACCGACACAGACTATCCCGCAATTCAATTGATCCTCAAAGGTTTTTATTGAATAGCGGAATAGGAAATATGATCAAAAAAAGTGTATGTATCTCGCACGTACACCACCACACTAGGCCCCAATTACTATTGTTTGTACCCCTAAAAGGATGGTTGAGCAGTAGGAGGAGGAATATGGAACAGGCAGCACCCTCAAATCTTCAGAAGTATGAGATGAACCCCAAAAACTTGGAAAGGTGGATCTCACACATACCGACACAGACTATCACGCAATTTAATTGATCCCCAAAGGTTTTAATTGAATAGCGGAATAGAAAATATGATCAAAAAGAAAGTGTATGTATCTCACACGTACACCACCACACTAGGCCCCAATTACTATTGTTTGTACCCCTAAAAGGATGGTTGAGCAGTAGGAGGAGGAGTATGGAACAGGCAGCACCCTCAAATCTTCAGAAGTATGAGATGAACCCCAAAAACTTGGAAAGGTGGATCTCACACGTACCGACACAGACTATCACACAATTTAATTGATCCCCAAAGGTTTTAATTGAATAGCGGAATAGAAAATATGATCAAAAAGAAAGTGTATGTATCTCACACGTACACCACCACACTAGGCCCCAATTACTATTGTTTGTACCCCTAAAAGGATGGTTGAGCAGTAGGAGGAGGAGTATGGAACAGGCAGCACCCTCAAATCTTCAGAAGTATGAGATGAACCCCAAAAACTTGGAAAGGTGGATCTCACACGTACCGACACAGACTATCACACAATTTAATTGATCCCCAAAGGTTTTAATTGAATAGCGGAATAGAAAATATGATCAAAAAGAAAGTGTATGTATCTCACACGTACACCACCACACTAGGCCCCAATTACTATTGTTTGTACCCCTAAAAGGATGGTTGAGCAGTAGGAGGAGGAGTATGGAACAGGCAGCACCCTCAAATCTTCAGAAGTATGAGATGAACCCCAAAAACTTGGAAAGGTGGATCTCACACGTACCGACACAGACTATCACGCAATTGAATTGATCCCCAAAGGTTTTAATTGAATAGCGGAATAGAAAATATGATCAAAAAGAAAGTGTATGTATCTCACACGTACACCACCACACTAGGCCCCAATTACTATTGTTTGTACCCCTAAAAGGATGATTGAGCAGTAGGAGGAGGAGTATGGAACAGGCAGCACCCTCAAATCTTCAGAAGTATGAGAGGAACCCCAAAAACTTGGAAAGGTGGATCTCACACGTACCGACACAGACTATCACGCAATTTAATTGATCCCCAAAGGATTTAATTGAATAGCGGAATAGAAAATATGATCAAAAAGAAAGTGTATGTATCTCACACGTACACCACCACACTAGGCCCCAATTACTATTGTTTGTACCCCTAAAAGGATGGTTGAGCAGTAGGAGGAGGAATATGGAACAGGCAGCACCCTCAAATCTTCAGAAGTATGAGATGAACCCCAAAAACTTGGAAAGGTGGATCTCACACGTACCGACACAGACTATCACGCAATTTAATTGATCCCCAAAGGATTTAATTGAATAGCGGAATAGAAAATATGATCAAAAAGAAAGTGTATGTATCTCACACGTACACCACCACACTAGGCCCCAATTACTATTGTTTGTACCCCTAAAAGGATGGTTGAGCAGAAGGAGGAGGAGTATGGAACAGGCAGCACCCTCAAATCTTCAGAAGTATGAGATGAACCCCAAAAACTTGGAAAGGTGGATCTCACACGTACCGACACAGACTATCACGCAATTTAATTGATCCCCAAAGGATTTAATTGAATAGCGGAATAGAAAATATGATCAAAAAGAAAGTGTATGTATCTCACACGTACACCACCACACTAGGCCCCAATTACTATTGTTTGTACCCCTAAAAGGATGGTTGAGCAGTAGGAGGAGGAGTATGGAACAGGCAGCACCCTCAAATCTTCAGAAGTATGAGATTGTGTTCACTGTACCCCACAAAGATTGTGTTCACTGCACCCCACAAAGATTGTGTTCACTGCACCTCAAAAAGGATTTTGTTCACTGCACCCCACAAAGATTGTGTTCACTGCACCCTAAAAGGATTTTGTTCACTGCACCCCAAAAAGATTGTGTTCACTGTACCCCCCAAAGATTGTGTTCACTGCACCCCACAAAGATTCTGTTCCCTGTACCCCACAAAGATTGTGTTCACTGCACCCCACAAAGGATTTTGTTCACTGCACCCCAAAAAGATTGTGTTCACTGCACCCCAAAAAGGATGTTGTTCACTGCACCCCAAAAAGGATTTTGTTCACTGCACCCCAAAAAGATTGTGTTCACTGCACCCCACAAAGATTGTGTTCACTGCACCCCACAAAGGATTTTGTTCACTGCACCCCAAAAAGATTGTGTTCACTGTACCCCCCAAAGATTGTGTTCACTGCACCCCACAAAGGATTTTGTTCACTGCACCCCAAAAAGATTGTGTTCACTGTACCCCCCAAAGATTGTGTTCACTGCACCCCACAAAGATTCTGTTCACTGTACCCCACAAAGATTGTGTTCACTGCACCCCACAAAGGATTTTGTTCACTGCACCCCAAAAAGATTGTGTTCACTGCACCCCAAAAAGGATGTTGTTCACTGCACCCCAAAAAGGATTTTGTTCACTGCACCCCAAAAAGATTGTGTTCACTGCACCCCCACAAAGATTGTGTTCACTGCACCCCACAAAGGATTTTGTTCACTGCACCCCAAAAAGATTGTGTTCACTGTACCCCCCAAAGATTGTGTTCACTGCACCCCACAAAGGATTTTGTTCACTGCACCCCAAAAAGATTGTGTTCACTGTACCCCCCAAAGATTGTGTTCACTGCACCCCACAAAGATTCTGTTCACTGTACCCCACAAAGATTGTGTTCACTGCACCCCACAAAGGATTTTGTTCACTGCACCCCAAAAAGATTGTGTTCACTGCACCCCAAAAAGGATTTCGTTCACTGCACCCAAAAAAGGATGTTGTTCACTGCACCCCAAAAAGGATTTTGTTCACTGCACCCCAAAAAGATTGTGTTCACTGCACCCCACAAAGATTGTGTTCACTGCACCCCACAAAGGATTTTGTTCACTGTACCCCAAAAAGATTGTGTTCACTGCACCCCAAAAAGGATTTTGTTCACTGCACCCCAAAAAGGATGTTGTTCACTGCACCCCAAAAAGGATTTTGTTTACTCCACCCCAAAAAGATTGTGTTCACTGCACCCCACAAAGATTGTGTTCACTGCACCCCAAAAAGGATTTTGTTCACTGCACCCCAAAAAGATTGTGTTCACTGCACCCCACAAAGATTGTGTTCACTGCACCCCACAAAGGATTTTGTTCACTGCACCCCAAAAAGATTGTGTTCACTGCACCCCACAAAGATTGTGTTCACTGCACCACACAAAGGATTTTGTTCACTGCACCCCAAAAAGATTGTGTTCACTGTACCCCCCAAAGATTGTGTTCACTGCACCCCACAAAGATTCTGTTCACTGTACCCCACAAAGATTCTGTTCACTGCACCCTAAAAGGATTTTGTTCACTGCACCCCAAAAAGGATGTTGTTCACTGCACCCCAAAAAGGATGTTGTTCACTGCACCCCAAAAAGGATTTTGTTCACTGCACCCCAAAAAGATTGTGTTCACTGCACCCCACAAAGATTGTGTTCACTGCACCCCACAAAGGATTTTGTTCACTGCACCCCAAAAAGATTGTGTTCACTGTACCCCCCAAAGATTGTGTTCACTGCACCCCACAAAGATTCTGTTCACTGTACCCCACAAAGATTCTGTTCACTGCACCCTAAAAGGATTTTGTTCACTGCACCCCAAAAAGGATGTTGTTCACTGCACCCCAAAAAGGATTTTGTTCACTGCACCCCACAAAGATTGTGTTCACTGCACCCCACAAAGGATTTTGTTCACTGCACCCCAAAAAGATTGTGTTCACTTCACCCCAAAAATGATTTTGTTCACTGCACCCCAAAAAGGATGTTGTTCACTGCACCCCAAAAAGATTGTGTTCACTGCACCCCACAAAGATTGTGTTCACTGCACCCCACAAAGGATTTTGTTCACTGCACCCCAAAAAGATTGTGTTCACTGCACCCCAAAAAGGATGTTGTTCACTGCACCCCAAAAAGGATTTTGTTCACTGCACCCCAAAAAGATTTTGTTCACTGCACCCCAAAAAGGACATTGTTCACTGCACCCCAAAAAGATTGTGTTCACTGCAGCCCAAAAAGATTGTGTTCACTGCAGCTCACACACAGAAAAATGGATGTGGATCACTGACACCTGCCTATCTCCTATCCCACACAACACAGCAATATCGATTGTAGTTTGTAGAACACAGTTTCCCTAAAATTCAGCAGCAGCAGCCTCTCCCTAACAGGATTGAGAAGAGATCGTAGATCAGGATTGAGTGCAGAGTCACCCCACCCCCCACACAGCAATATCGATTGTACTTTGTAGAAGACACTGACCCTATAATTCAGCAGACTCTATCCCTAAAATGCCTACAACTCGCCCTGCCTAAACACTCCGACCTGTCCCTCAATTCTATCCGGACACAAATGGTTTTTTCCTGCCTGTCTTTCCCTAATCAGCAGCCAGCACGTTGATGTGTGCTCTGTCCCTGATCTAAGCAGCAGAATGAAGACGCTGCGGCTGCCTGGAACTTATAAAGACTTGGTCACATGCTTCAGACGGCCAATCACAGCTACTGAGACATTTGCAGGCATGGCTGGGATGGCTTAAGGCACACCAGTTAAACGATTGTTGATTGGCTGTTGAAAGCCCGCCATGAAAAGAGCGCCAAAGCATGCAAAACCCGGAAATAAAACGACCGAACACGGATTTTTACCCGAACATACAGTAAAGTGTCCGTGTCCGTGTTCGGGTACAAAAAATCCAATTATTCGGTACGAACACGAATAATACAGTCCGTGTTCGCTCAACACTAGTCCTGACCCTAAAAAAGGAACCGCAGTATTGGATGTTAATGTACCATCTATATGTATAGGGGAGGCATACCCTGTGGGAGGGTGGCCTGAAAGGGGAACCAAGGGCATGGGTTGTGATGTAGATATGGGAATATCCTGGTCAGTAGAAACAGTTGGGATGGGAGCATTATCTTGTGTACCGGTACATACCGGAACACTAAGACCATTACCTAGAGGCTTGAACTGTGTTTTCCCGGATGCGGGGCATGTTGTATTGGACGAAGAAGGGACCCCCCTAGGGGGTGCAGGTGTATTTTTGCTAGAACCAATTTCCTGTGTATATTGAGACTTTGTAGATTTCTTAGGTTTATGATTACTTTTTTTACTTTTTTTATTATTGTTGTTATTTATCCCACTGTTGGGTGGTACAGCATCAGTATTCTTATTGCCCACACCTGATTCAGG
Organism: Pelophylax lessonae; assembly: GCF_965119305.1. Taxonomy (NCBI): domain Eukaryota; kingdom Metazoa; phylum Chordata; class Amphibia; order Anura; family Ranidae; genus Pelophylax; species Pelophylax lessonae. The sequence goes on from NC_138773.1 coordinate 159,922,765, forward strand.
TAGTGGGCACAACATAGGATTTATCTGCTTAGGGTGGGCAGAATGGCCTCTTTCTGCCCTCTTGGCAGATGTACCAGATAAGTAACGTGGAGGAGGTGGGCAATGCATGGTCAAAAGGGAGGGTAGGGAAGGAAGGGAAGAAGGAGGGGAGGGGGAAGAGAGGTCAGTCAGTTCTACAGGATAATCAGTATGTTTATTCTTGTTTTTATGTCTATTATTCCAAGAAAAAACAATATTATTATTGTAATCGTCTAGATCACGCCGAAATTTCCCTAATTTAGTACAAATCAGATGGTCCTCATTCCTTTTTGTGTTTTGCTTTAGGGTGCGGAGCCATCTGCTGGGGAGTTTGGTGGTTAAATCCATAATCTCATTGCTTAAAATCTGTATTTTATGGACCATTTGATCATATTTAGCAATTCTTTGTTCTATAATTATTTTGATCCATTTGTTCGTACAGAACTCAGAAATGGCATGCCATTCCTTGGTATGTGGGTAGAGTTGAGCGGACACCTGGATGTCCGTGTTCGGCGGGTTCGGCCGAACTTAAAAAAAAAGTCTGGGTCCGTGTCAATGGGGACCCGAACTTTCAGGCACTAAAATGGCTCTAAAACACCAATGGAAAGGGCTAGAGTGCTGCAAATGGCAGCAAAACTTAGTTAAGAGCATGGCAAGTGCTCTGCAAACAAATGTGGATAGGGAAATAATTTAAAACAACAAAAAAAAAACAGAAAAATAAAACAATGTTCTTCATCTCTGAAGGACGAGGCCCATATGGAGTAGGAGGGAGGTTGAGGTGGTGGTGGATGTAGCGGTAGTCATAGGCGTGCGCACAGGGTGTGCCGGGTGTACCTGGGCACACCCTAATCACCTAGGGCACATTGCATTATCGCTCTGTTTGCCAGTGAGGAGATTGGAAAGATCTCCCTCGGACCTGCTCTGCTCTATTTCTCTTTGCCAGCAGGGAGAGTAATGTATCGGGGCCATGTACATGTAGGCAAACACATGCATGTGTATTTAAACTATGGGGTGCACACCCTAATGCAATAGGCTGCGCACACCTATGGGCGGTGTAGGTGGAAGCGGCGGTGGAGGAGGACCAGGGCCGGATTAAGAGCATCATGGGCTTGGTGCTGAGGATTTTGAAGGGCCTTAAGGGCCGTGCCTTGGCATGCACCCAGAGGAGGAAGGGTGCAGCCATGCATGCCTAATTCAACATGCTGTCTCTGAAGCCCATAAACACATCCATGCATCGGCAACTGTCCCTCCTTGTCCGGCCTTCGTGCTGTGTGGGGAGGTTCTGAGGGAGCTGCCTGGGGAAGCGAGCATAGAAGCCAGACTTCTGTGTTTACAAGTGACAGAAGAGCGGTAACAGTGAATATGGCCAACCCGGGTCTATATTAAGGTAGAGGCCTGGAGCTGCAGCTCCAATAGCCCCTATGTTAATCTGGCCCTGAGGAGGACGAGGTAGCCAACACTGCTTTTTTTCAGAAATTTTAAATGAGGGTGCACCCCAAAAGAGTGAGAAAGAGCAAAAATAGAACAATGACTGGGTAAGGTCGGTATCCATCGCTATTCTGCACAAGGTATGGAAAAGTCGCGTGGGATCCATGCCTGGTTCATTTTAATGAATGTGAGCTTGTCCACATTGTCTCTGGACAGGCGGCTGCGCTTGTCTGTGATAACGCCCCCAGCCGTGCTAAATACCCGTTCAGATAATACACTGGCTGCAGGGCATGCCAGCACCTCCAAGGCGTAAAGGGCAAGCTCAGGACATGTGCCCAACTTGGAGACCCAGAAGTTGAAGGGGGCAGACCCGTCATTCAGTACATCTAGGCATGTGCACACATACTGCTCCACCATGTTGGTGAAATGCTGCCTCCTGCTAAGACGTTCCATATGAGCTGCTGGTGCTGCTGTTTGTTGTGGCGTGCTGACAAAGCTTTTCCACATTTCGGCCATGCTAACCCTGCCTTCTGAGGTGCTGGCAGTGCCCTGGTTGCGTTGGCGACCTCTTCCTCCTCCTCCTCCTCCTCTGCCTTTTGCTTCCACTGTGGCCCCGCTGTCAGGTGGGCTTGTACTCGCGCATCTTGCGATCGCGCTCCAGTGAGTGAATTAAGGACGGTACGGTGTCCTTGTAACGGGGATCCAGCAGCGTGGCCACCCAGTAATCAGCACAAGTTAGAATGTGGGCAACTCGGTGGTCGTTGTGGAGACACTGCAGCATGTAATCGCTCATGTGTGCCAGGCTGCCCAGAGGAAAGAAAGGCTGTCCTCTGTGGGAGGTGTATCGTCTGTGTCCTCTGTATCCCCCCAGCCACGCACCAGTGATGGCCATGAGCTGTCCTGGGTGCCACCCTGCTGTGAACATGGTTCCATCTCCTCCTCCAGCTCCTCCTCCTCATCCTCCTCATCCTCCAGAACTGTGCCCCTGCTGGACAATTGTGTCCCTGGCGTTTGTGTGTGCAGGAACCCACCCTCGGAGCCCCTTGTGAATAACTGCCCTGAAAGCCTTGGAAATGTTACCTCTTCATCCTCCTCCTCCTCCTCCTCCTCATCCTGTGCCACATACTCTTCCATCATCGCCCGAATTGTTTTTTCAAAGAGGCATAGAAGTGGGATAGTTAAGCTGACAACGGCGTCATCGGCACTGGCCATGTTGGTGGAGTACTCAAAACAGCGCAACAAGGCACACAGGTCTCGCATGGAGGCCCAGTTATTGGTGGTGAAGTGCTGCTGTTCTGCAGAGCGACTCACGCGTGCGTGCTGCAGCTGAAACTCCACTATGGCCTGCTGCTGCTCGCACAATCTTTCCAGCATGTGCAAGGTGGAGTTCCACCTTGTGGGCACGTCACATATGAGGCGGTGAGCGGGAAGGCCGAAGTTACGCTGCAGCGCTGACAGGCGAGGCCGAAAGTGCGCACAGACGGCCCGCACTTTCTGCAGCAGCTCTGACATATCGGGGTAGTTTTTAAGGAACCTCTGCACCACCAAATTCAGCACATGCGCCAGGCAAGGGATGTGCGTCAAACCGGCTAGGCCCAGAGCTGCTATGAGATTTCGCCCGTTATCGTACACCACCTGGCCGGACTTGAGGCTCGCTGGCAGCAACCACTCATTTGTCTGCTGTTCCATGCTCCTCCACAACTCCTGCGCGGTGTGTGGTTTGTCCCCCAAACAGGCAAGTTGTAAAACTGCCTGCTGTCGTTTACCCCTGGCCGTGCTGAAGTTGGTGGTGAAGGTGTTACGCTGTCCGGATGAGGAGGCGGTAGAGGATGAGGAAGCGGAGTAGGAGGAGTTAGGAACAGGAGGCAAACTGAAGCTCCCTGCAATCCTTGGTGGTGGAAGGACATGCGCGAAATTGCTATCCGCCTCAGGCCCATCCGCCACTGCATTTACCCAGTGTGCCGTTAGGGAGATATAACACCCCTGACCGTGCTTACTGGTCCACGTATCGGTAGTTAGGTGGACCTTGGCACAGATGGCGTTGCGCAGTGCACACCTGATTTTTCCCCCCACTTGGTTGTGCAGGGAAGGGATGGCTTGCCTGGAAAAGTAGTGGCGGCTGGGCACGATGTACTGTGGGACAGCCACTGACATAAGGTTTTTAAAGCTGTGCGTCTCCACCAGACGGAATGACAGCATTTCAAAGGCCAAGAATTTTGAAATGCTGGCATTCAGGGCCAGGGATCGCAGGTGGGTAGGGGGGTACTTCCTCTTCCTCTCAAGTGTTTGGGAGATGGAAAGCTGAACGCTTCCACGGGACATTGTGGAGATGGTTGGTGACCCAGGTGGTGGTGTTGCTGCCAGATCGTCTGTTTGCGGGGTGGCAGGTGCCAGAATCACTACAGATGTGGCTGGAGCGGCCGAGACTGCAGCAGAAGAGGAAGCAGGATGAGCCAGAGACGTTTCTTGGTTTTGAAGGTGTCTACTCCACTGCAGCTCGTGCTTTGCACTTAGATGCCTGATCATGCAGGTTGTGCTCAGGTTGAGAAGGTTTATGCCTCGCTTCAGGCTCTGATTGCACAGGGTGCAAACCACTCGTGTCCTGTCATCAGCACATTTTCTAAAGAACTTCCACGCTAGAGAACTCCTTTGAGCTGGCTTTGGTGCGCTCGTTCCCTTGCTGCGTTGGGCAGTAGCAGACGCAGTGTCTAGGGCACGGCCGCTCCGCTTCTGCACCCTGCTCCCTCTTCTGCTGTGCTGGTTGCTCTGTGCGACCACCGCCTCTTCCTCCAAACTACTCAGGTCACCTGCATGACCTTCATGCCATGTGGGGTCGAGGACCTCATCGTCCTCCACATCATCTTCCACCCAGTCTTCACCCCTGCCCTCCTTGTCGATCTCCACAATTCTGAACGCTGCAGCAGTTGGCACCTGCGTTTCATCATCATCGGAGACGTGCTGCGATGGTCCTTGCATGTACTCATCTTGAGAAATAAGTGGTTGGGCATCGCTGCACTCAATCTCTTCCACTTCTGGGGCAGGGCTAGGTGGATGGCCCTGGGAAACCCTGCTGACAGAGTCATCAAAAAGAAGAAGAGACTGCTGCATGACTTGGGGCTCAGACTGCTTGCCTGATTTGCAAGGGGGTGAGGTGAAAGACGGTTGGACATCGGCTGCAGGTGCCAACTCTGACCTTTCTGCAGTAGACTGTGTGGGAGACAATGTGAAGGAACTGGAGGCACTGTCAGCAACCCAATCTACTATCGCCTGTACTTTTTCTTGCCTCACTTGTAGAGGCGCATGATGCCCTACCAAATACTGCTGCAGGTTCTGTCGCCTACTCACACTTGAGGAAGGTGTTTCACTTGTGCGTGTAGCTGGCACAGATCGACCACATCCTCTCCTTGCAACAGGAGCTCTACCAGCAGCACCACGACCCAGGCCACGGCCCCTATTTGACGGTCTCCTCATATTTCTGTAATTTATGATCTTGTCCTAGAAAGGTGTTTATTGAATAGCGGAACAAAACAACAACAGTATCGCACGGGTGTATCTCACAGTCAAATATGCAAACTATGCCGCAATTTAATGTTTTTTACCCCAAAAGGGTGTATATTGAATAGCGGAATAGGAAAAAGGATAAAAAAACGGTGTATCTCACACGTACAAACACAGACTAGGCCCCGATTAAAATTTTTTGTACCCTAAAGGCAGGATGAGGAAGAGGAGTAGGAGGAGTTGGGAACAGGAGGCAAACTGAAGCGCCCTGCAATCCTCGGTGGTAGAAGGAGATACGCCAAACAAATTTAAAAAGGTGTATCTCACATGTTCCGATACAGACTATTCCGCAATTTAGGAGGAGGAGTAGTAGGAGGATGAGGAGTAGGAGGAGTACGGAACAGGCAGCACCCTCAAATCTTCAGAAGTATGAGATGAACCCCAAAAATTGGAAAGGTGTATCTCACACGTACCAACACAGACTATCCCGCAATTTAATTGTTTATACCCAAAGGTTTTGATTGAATAGCGGAATAGAAAATATTATCAAAAAAAGGTGTATGTATCTCACACGTACAGAACCAGACTAGGCCCCAATTACTATTTTTTGTACCCCCAAAGGCAGGATGAGGAGTAGGAGGAGTTCAGAACAGGCAGCACCCTCAAATCCTCGGAAGTATGAGATGCACCCCAAAAATTGAAAAGGTGTATCTCACACGTACCAACACAGACTATCCCGCAATTTAATTGTTTATACCCAAAGGTTTTTATTGAATAGCGGAATAGAAAATATTATCAAAAAAAGTGTATGTATCTCACACGTACAAAACCAGACTAGGCCCCAATTACTATTTTTTGTACCCCCAAAGGCAGGATGAGGAGTAGGAGGAGTACGGAACAGGCAGCACCCTCAAATCTTCAGAAGTATGAGATGAACCCCAAAAATTGGAAAGCTGTATCTCACACGTACCAACACAGACTATCCCGCAATTTAATTGTTTATACCCAAAGGTTTTTATTGAATAGCGGAATAGAAAATATTATCAAAAAAAGGTGTATGTATCTCACGTACAGAACCAGACTAGGCCCCAATTACTATTTTTTGTACCCCCAAAGGCAGGATGAGGAGTGGGAGGAGTACGGAACAGGCAGCACCCTCAAATCTTCAGAAGTATGAGATGAACCCCAAAAATTGGAAAGGTGTATCTCACACATACCAATACAGACTATCCCGCAATTTAATTGTTTATACCCAAAGGTTTTGATTGAATAGCGGAATAGAAAATATTATCAAAAAAAGGTGTATGTTTCTCACACGTACAGAACCAGACTAGGCCCCAATTACTATTTTTTGTACCCCCAAAGGCAGGATGAGGAGTAGGAGGAGTACGGAACAGGCAGCACCCTCAAATCTTCAGAAGTATGAGATGCACCCCAAAAATTGGAAAGGTGTATCTCACACGTACCGACACAGACTATCCCGCAATTTAATTGTTTATACCCAAAGGTTTTTATTGAATAGCGGAATAGAAAGTATTATCAAAAAAAGTGTATGTATCTCACACGTACACAACCACACTAGGCCCCAATTACTATTTTTTGTACCCCTAAAGGCAGGATGAGGAGTAGGAGGAGTTTGGAACAGGAGGCAAACTGAAGCACCCCGCAATCCTCGGCGGTGGAAGATGCGCCCCAAAAATTTGGAAGGTGTATCTCACACGTACCGATACAGACTATGCAGCAATTTAATTATTTTTACCCCAAAGGGTGTAGATTGAATAGCGGAATAGAAAAATTTTTATAAAACGGTGTATCTCACACGTACAAACACAGACTAGGCCCCGATTACAATTTTTTGTACCCTACAGGCAGGATGAGGAGTAGGAGGAGTTCGGAACAGGAGGCAAACTGAAGCACCCTGCAATCCTCGGCGGTGTAAGATGCGCCCAAAAAATTGGAAAGGTGTATCTCACACGTACTGATACAGACTATGCTGCAATTTAATTATTTTTACCCCAAAGGGTGTAGATTGAATAGCGGAATAGAAAATATGATATCAAAAGGTGTATCTCACATGTACAGACCCAGACTAGGCCCCGATTACAATTTTTTGTACCCTAAAGGCAGGATGAGGAGTAGGAGGAGTTCGGAACAGGAGGCAAACTGAAGCACCCTGCAATCCTCGGCGGTGGAAGATGCACCCCAAAAATTTTGAAGGTGTATCTCACACGTACCGATGCAGACTATGCCGCAATTTAATTATTTTTACCTTAAAGGGTGTAGATTGAATAGCGGAATAGAAAATATGGTATCAAAAGGTGTATCTCACACGTACAGACCCATACTAGGCCCTGATTACAATTTTTTTGTACCCTAAAGGCAGGATGAGGAGTAGGATGAGTACGGAACAGGAGGCAAACTGAAGCATCCTGCAATCCTCGGCGGTGGAAGATGCGCCCCAAAAATTTGAAAGGTGTATCTCACACGTACCGATACAGACTATGCTGCAATTTAATTCTTTTTACCCCAAAGGGTGTAGATTGAATAGCGAAATAGAAAAAATTTTATAAAACGGTGTATCTCACACGTACAAACACAATCTAGGCCCTGATTACAATTTTTTGTACCCTAAAGGCAGGATGAGGAGTAGGAGGAGTTCGGAACAGGAGGCAAACTAAAGCACCCTGCAATCCTCGGCGGTGGAAGATGCTCCCCAAAAAATTGGAAAGGTGTATCTCACACGTACCAATACAGACTATGCCGCAATTTGATTCTTTTTACCCCAAAGGGTGTAGATTGAATAGCGGAATAGAAAATATGATATCAAAAGGTGTATCTCACACGTGCAGACCCAGACAAGGCCCCGATTACAATTTTTTGTACCCTAAAGGCAGGATGAGGAGTAGGAGGAGTTCGGAACAGGAGGCCAACTGAAACACCCTGCAATCCTCGGCGGTGGAAGATGCGCCCAAAAATTTGGAAGGTGTATCTCACACGTACCGATACAGACTATGCCGCAATTTAATTCTTTTTACCCCAAAGGGTGTAGATTGAATAGCGAAATAGAAAATATGATATCAAAAGGTGTATCTCACACGTACAGACTCAGACTAGGCCCCGATTACAATTTTTTGTACCCTAAAGGCAGGATGAGGAGTAGGAGGAGCTCGGAACAGGAGGCAAACTGAAGCACCCCGCAATCCTCGGCGGTGGAAGATGCGCCCCAAAAATTTGGAACGTGTATCTCACACGTACCGATACAGACTATGCCGCAATTTAATTATTTTTACCCCAAAGGGTGTAGATTGAATAGCGGAATAGAAAAAAATTTATAAAACGGTGTATCTCACACGTACAAACACAGACTAGGCCCCGATTACAATTTTTTGTACCCTAAAGGCAGGATGAGGAGTAGGAGGAGTTCGGAACAGGAGGCCAACTGAAACACCCTGCAATCCTCGGCGGTGGAAGATGCGCCCAAAAATTTGGAAGGTGTATCTCACACGTACCGATACAGACTATGCCGCAATTTAATTCTTTTTACCCCAAAGGGTGTAGATTGAATAGCGAAATAGAAAATATGATATCAAAAGGTGTATCTCACACGTACAGACTCAGACTAGGCCCCGATTACAATTTTTTGTACCCTAAAGGCAGGATGAGGAGTAGGAGGAGCTCGGAACAGGAGGCAAACTGAAGCACCCCGCAATCCTCGGCGGTGGAAGATGCGCCCCAAAAATTTGGAACGTGTATCTCACACGTACCGATACAGACTATGCCGCAATTTAATTATTTTTACCCCAAAGGGTGTAGATTGAATAGCGGAATAGAAAAAAATTTATAAAACGGTGTATCTCACACGTACAAACACAGACTAGGCCCCGATTACAATTTTTTGTACCCTGCAGGCAGGATGAGGAGTAGGAGGAGTTCGGAACAGGAGGCAAACTGAAGCACCCTGCAATCCTCGGCAGTGGAAGATGCGCCCCAAAAATTTGGAAGGTGTATCTCACACGTACCGATACAGACTATGCCGCAATTTAATTATTTTTACCCCAAAGGGTGTAGATTGAATAGCGAAATAGAAAATATGATATCAAAAGGTGTATCTCACACGTACAGACTCAGACTAGGCCCGATTACAATTTTTTGTACCCTAAAGGCAGGATGAGGAGTAGGAGGAGCTCGGAACAGGAGGCAAACTGAAGCACCCCGCAATCCTCGGCGGTGGAAGATGCGCCCCAAAAATTTGGAACGTGTATCTCACACGTACCGATACAGACTATGCCGCAATTTAATTATTTTTACCCCAAAGGGTGTAGATTGAATAGCGGAATAGAAAAAAATTTATAAAACGGTGTATCTCACACGTACAAACACAGACTAGGCCCCGATTACAATTTTTTGTACCCTGCAGGCAGGATGAGGAGTAGGAGGAGTTCGGAACAGGAGGCAAACTGAAGCACCCTGCAATCCTCGGCAGTGGAAGATGCGCCCCAAAAATTTGGAAGGTGTATCTCACACGTACAGATACAGACTATGCCGCAATTTAATTCTTTTTACCCCAAAGGGTGTAGATTGAATATCGGAATAGAAAATATGATATAAAAAGGTGTATCTCACACGTACAAACCCAGACTAGGCCCCAATTACAATTTTTTGTACCCTAAAGGCAGGATGAGGAGTAGGAGGAGTTTGGAACAGGAGGCAAACTGAAGCACCCTGCAATCCTCGGCGGTGTAAGATGCGCCCAAAAAGTTGGAAAGGTGTATCTCACACGTACTGATACAGACTATGCCGCAATTTAATTCTTTTTACCCCAAAGGGTGTAGATTGAATAGCGGAATAGAAAATTTAATATCAAAAGGTGTATCTCACATGTACAGACCCAGACTAGGCCCCGATTACAATTTTTTGTACCCTAAAGGCAGGATGAGGAGTAGGAGGAGTTCGGAACAGGAGGCAAACTGAAGCACCCCGCAATCCTCGGCGGTGGAAGATGCGCCCCAAAAATTTGGAAGGTGTATCTCATACGTACCGATACAGACTATGCCGCAATTTAATTATTTTTATCCCATAGGGTGTAGATTGAATAGCGGAATAGAAAACATTTTATAAAACGGTGTATCTCACACGTACAAACCCAGACTAGGCCCCGATTACAATTTTTTGTACCCTACAAGCAGGATGAGGAGTAGGAGGTGGAGTTCGGAACAGGAGGCAAACTGAAGCACCCTGCAATCCTCGGCAGGGGAAGATGCGCCCCAAAAATTTGGAAGGTGTATCTCACACGTACAGATACAGACTATGCCGCAATTTAATTATTTTTACCCCAAAGGGTGTAGATTGAATAGCGGAATAGAAAATATGATATAAAAAGGTGTATCTCACACGTGAGACGCAGACTAGGCCCCGATTACAATTTTTTGTACCCTAAAGGCAGGATGAGGAGTAGGAGGAGTTTGGAACAGGAGGCAAACTGAAGCACCCTGCAATCCTCGGCGGTGGAAGATGCGCCCCAAAAAATTGGAAAGGTGTATCTCACTCGTACCGATACAGACTATGCCGCAATTTAATTCTTTTTACCCCAAAGGGTGTAGATAGAATAGCGGAATAGAAAATATGATATATAAAGGTGTATCTCACACGTACAAACCCAGACTAGGCTCCAATTACAATTTTTTGTACCCTAAAGGCAGGATGAGGATGAGGAGTAGGAGGAGTTCGGAACAGGCAGGAGGCAAACTGAAGCACCCTGCAATCCTCGGCGGTGTAAGATGCCCCCAAAAAATTTGGAAGGTGTATCTCACACGTACCGATACAGACTATGCCGCACTTGAATTATTTTTACCCCAAAGGGTGTAGATTGAATAGCGGAATAGAAAATTTTTTATAAAACGGTGTATCTCACGTACAGACCCAGACTAGGCCCCGATTACAATTTTTTGTACAATAAAGGCAGGATGAGGAGTAGGAGGAGTTCGGAACAGGAGGCAAACTGAAGCACCCCGCAATCCTTGGCGGTGGAAGATGCGCCCCAAAAATTTGTAAGGTGTATCTCATACGTACCGATACAGACTATGCCGCAATTTAATTATTTTTATCCCATAGGGTGTAGATTGAATAGCGGAATAGAAAACATTTTATAAAACGGTGTATCTCACACGTACAAACCCAGACTAGGCCCCGATTACAATTTTTTGTACCCTACAAGCAGGATGAGGAGTAAGAGGAGTTCGGAACAGGAGGCAAACTGAAGCACCCTGCAATCCTCGGCGGTGGAAGATGCGCCCCAAAAATTTGGAAGGTGTATCTCACACGTACCGATACAGACTATGCCGCAATTTAATTCTTTTTACCCCAAAGGGTGTAGATTGAATAGCGGAATAGAAAATATGATATAAAAAGGTGTATCTCACACGTAGAGACGCAGACTAGGCCCCGATTACAATTTTTTGTACCCTAAAGGCAGGATGAGGAGTAGGAGGAGTTTGGAACAGGAGGCAAACTGAAGCACCCTGCTATCCTCGGCGGTGGAAGATGCGCCCCAAAAAATTGGAAAGGTGTATCTCACTCGTACCGATACAGACTATGCCGCAATTTAATTCTTTTTACCCCAAAGGGTGTAGATAGAATAGCGGAATAGAAAATATGATATATAAAGGTGTTTCTCACACGTACAAACCCAGACTAGGCTCCGATTACAATTTTTTGTACCCTAAAGGCAGGATGAGGATGAGGAGTAGGAGGAGTTCGGAACAGGCAGGAGGCAAACTGAAGCTCCCTGCAATCCTCGGCGGTGTAAGATGCGCCCAAAAAATTTGGAAGGTGTATCTCGCACGTACCGATACAGACTATGCCGCAATTTAATTATTTTTACCCCAAAGGGTGTAGATTGAATAGCCGAATAGAAAATATGATATCAAAAGGTGTATCTCACACGTACAGACCCAGACAAGGCCCCGATTACAATTTTTTGTACCCTAAAGGCAGGATGAGGAGTAAGAGGAGTTCGGAACAGGAGGCAAACTGAAGCACCCTGCAATCCTCGGCGGTGGAAGATGCGCCCAAAAATTTGGACGGTGTATCTCACACGTACCGATACAGACTATGCCGCAATTTAATTCTTTTTACCCCAAAGGGTGTAGATTGAATAGCGGAATAGAAAATATGATATCAAAAGGTGTATCTCACACGTACCGACCCAGACTAGGCCCCAATTACAATTTTTTGTACCCTAAAGGCAGGATGAGGAGTAGGAGGAGTTCGGAACAGGAGGCAAACTGAAGCACCCCGCAATCCTCGGCGGTGGAAGATGCGCCCCAAAAATTTGGAAGGTGTATCTCACACGTACCGATACAGACTATGCCGCAATTTAATTATTTTTACCCCAAAGGGTGTAAATTGAATAGCGGAATAGAAAAAAATTTATAAAACGGTGTATCTCACACGTACAAACACAGACCAGGCCCCGATTACAATTTTTTGTACCCTACAGGCAGGATGAGGAGTAGGAGGAGTTCGGAACAGGAGGCAAACTGAAGCACCCTGCAATCCTCGGCAGTGGAAGATGCGCCCCAAAAATTTGGAAGGTGTATCTCACATGTACCGATACAGACTATGCCGCAATTTAATTCTTTTTACCCCAAAGGGTGTAGATTGAATAGCAGAATAGAAAATATGATATAAAAAGGTGTATCTCACACGTACAAACCCAGACTAGGCCCCGATTACAATTTTTTGTACCCTAAAGGCAGGATGAGGAGTAGAAGGAGTTCGGAACAGGCAGGAGGCAAACTGAAGCACCCTGCAATCCTCGGCGATGTAAGATGCGCCCAAAAAATTGGAAAGGTGTATCTCACAGGTACTGATACAGACTATGCCGCAATTTAATTCTTTTTACCCCATAGGGTGTAGATTGAATAGCAGAATAGAAAATATGATATCAAAAGGTGTATCTCACATGTACAGACCCAGACTAGGACCCGATTACAATTTTTTGTACCCTAAAGGCAGGATGAGGATGAGGAGTAGGAGGAGTTCGGAACAGGCAGAAGGCAAACTGAAGCACCCTGCAATCCTCGGCGGTGTAAGATGCGCCCAAAAAATTGGAAAGGTGTATCTCACACGTACTGATACAGACTATGCCGCAATTTAATTCTTTTTACCCCAAAGGGTGTAGATTGAATAGCAGAATAGAAAATATGGTATCAAAAGGTGTATCTCACAAGTACAGACCCAGACTAGGCCCCGATTACAATTTTTTGTACCCTAAAGGCAGGATGAGGAGTAGGATGAGTACGGAACAGGAGTCAAACTGAAGCACCCTACAATCCTCGGCGGTAGAAGATGCGCCCCAAAAATTTGGAAGGTGTATCTCACACGTACCGATACAGACTATGCTGCAATTTAATTATTTTTACCCCAAAGGGTGTAGATTGAATAGCGAAATAGAAACATTTTTATAAAACGGTGTATCTCACACGTACAAACACAGACTAGGCCCCGATTACAAATTTTTGTACCCTAAAGGCAGGATGAGGAGTAGGAGTAGTTCGGAACAGGAGGCAAACTGAAGCACCCTGCAATCCTCGGCGGTGGAAGATGCGCCCAAAAATTTGGACGGTGTATCTCACACGTACCGATACAGACTATGCCGCAATTTAATTCTTTTTACCCCAAAGGGTGTAGATTGAATAGCGGAATAGAAAATATGATATCAAAAGGTGTATCTCACACGTACCGACCCAGACTAGGCCCCAATTACAATTTTTTGTACCCTAAAGGCAGGATGAGGAGTAGGAGGAGTTCAGAACAGGAGGCAAACTGAAGCACCCTGCAATCCTCGGCGGTGGAAGATGCGCCCCAAAAATTTGGAAGGTGTATCTCACACGTACTGATACAGACTATGCTGCAATTTAATTATTTTTACCCCAAAGGGTGTAAATTGAATAGCGGAATAGAAAAAAATTTATAAAACGGTGTATCTCACACGTACAAACACAGACCAGGCCCCGATTACAATTTTTTGTACCCTACAGGCAGGATGAGGAGTAGGAGGAGTTCGGAACAGGAGGCAAACTGAAGCACCCTGCAATCCTCGGCAGTGGAAGATGCGCCCCAAAAATTTGGAAGGTGTATCTCACATGTACCGATACAGACTATGCCGCAATTTAATTCTTTTTACCCCAAAGGGTGTAGATTGAATAGCGGAATAGAAAATATGATATAAAAAGGTGTATCTCACACGTACAAACCCAGACTAGGCCCCGATTACAATTTTTTGTACCCTAAAGGCAGGATGAGGAGTAGGAGGAGTTCGGAACAGGCAGGAGGCAAACTGAAGCACCCTGCAATCCTCGGCGGTGTAAGATGCGCCCAAAAAATTGGAAAGGTGTATCTCACAGGTACTGATACAGACTATGCCGCAATTTAATTCTTTTTACCCCATAGGGTGTAGATTGAATAGCAGAATAGAAAATATGATATCAAAAGGTGTATCTCACATGTACAGACCCAGACTAGGACCCGATTACAATTTTTTGTACCCTAAAGGCAGGATGAGGATGAGGAGTAGGAGGAGTTCGAAACAGGCAGAAGGCAAACTGAAGCACCCTGCAATCCTCGGCGGTGTAAGATGCGCCCAAAAAATTGGAAAGGTGTATCTCACACGTACTGATACAGACTATGCCGCAATTTAATTCTTTTTACCCCAAAGGGTGTAGATTGAATAGCGGAATAGAAAATATGGTATCAAAAGGTGTATCTCACAAGTACAGACCCAGACTAGGCCCCGATTACAATTTTTTGTACCCTAAAGGCAGGATGAGGAGTAGGATGAGTACGGAACAGGAGTCAAACTGAAGCACCCTACAATCCTCGGCGGTAGAAGATGCGCCCCAAAAATTTGGAAGGTGTATCTCACACGTACCGATACAGACTATGCTGCAATTTAATTATTTTTACCCCAAAGGGTGTAGATTGAATAGCGAAATAGAAACATTTTTATAAAACGGTGTATCTCACACGTACAAACACAGACTAGGCCCCGATTACAATTTTTTGTACCCTAAAGGCAGGATGAGGAGTAGGAGTAGTTCGGAACAGGAGGCAAACTGAAGCACCCTGCAATCCTCGGCGGTGGAAGATGCGCCCAAAAATTTGGACGGTGTATCTCACACCTACCGATACAGACTATGCCGCAATTTAATTATTTTTACCCCAAAGGGTGTAGATTGAATAGCGGAATAGAAAATATGATATCAAAAGGTGTATCTCACACGTACAAACCCAGACTAGGCCCCTATTACAATTTTTTGTACCCTAAAGGCAGGATGAGGATGAGGAGTAGGAGGAGTTCGGAACAGGCAGGAGGTAAACTGAAGCACCCTGCAATCCTCGGCGGTGGAAGATGCAACCCAAAAAATTTGAAAGGTGTATCTCACACGTACCGATACAGACTATGCCGCAAATTAATTCTTTTTACCCCAAAGGGTGTAGATTGAATAGCGGAATAGAAAATATGATATCAAAAGGTGTATCTCACACGTACAGACCCTGACTAGGCCCCGATTACAATTTTTTGTACCCTAAAGGCAGGATGAGGAGTAGGAGGAGTTCGGAACAGGAGGCAAACTGAAGCACCCTGCAATCCTCGGCGGTGGAAGATGTGCCCCAAAAATTTGGAAGGTGTATCTCACACGTACCGATGCAGACTATGCCGCAATTTAATTATTTTTACCCCAAAGGGTGTAGATTGAATAGCGGAATAGAAAGTATGATATCAAAAGGTGTATCTCACATGTACAGACCCAGACTAGGCCCCGATTACAATTTTTTGTACCCTAAAGGCAGGATGAGGAGTAGGAGGAGTTCGGAACAGGAGGCAAACTGAAGCATCCTGCAATCCTTGGCGGTGGAAGATGCGCCCCAAAAATTTGGAAGGTGTATCTCACACGTACCGATACAGACTATGCCGCAATTTAATTATTTTTACCCCAAAGGGTGTAAATTGAATAGCGGAATAGAAAAAAATTTATAAAACGGTGTATCTCACACGTACAAACACAGACCAGGCCCCGATTACAATTTTTTGTACCCTACAGGCAGGATGAGGAGTAGGAGGAGTTCGGAACAGGAGGCAAACTGAAGCACCCTGCAATCCTCGGCAGTGGAAGATGCGCCCCAAAAATTTGGAAGGTGTATCTCACATGTACCGATACAGACTATGCCGCAATTTAATTCTTTTTACCCCAAAGGGTGTAGATTGAATAGCAGAATAGAAAATATGATATAAAAAGGTGTATCTCACACGTACAAACCCAGACTAGGCCCCGATTACAATTTTTTGTACCCTAAAGGCAGGATGAGGAGTAGAAGGAGTTCGGAACAGGCAGGAGGCAAACTGAAGCACCCTGCAATCCTCGGCGATGTAAGATGCGCCCAAAAAATTGGAAAGGTGTATCTCACAGGTACTGATACAGACTATGCCGCAATTTAATTCTTTTTACCCCATAGGGTGTAGATTGAATAGCAGAATAGAAAATATGATATCAAAAGGTGTATCTCACATGTACAGACCCAGACTAGGACCCGATTACAATTTTTTGTACCCTAAAGGCAGGATGAGGATGAGGAGTAGGAGGAGTTCGGAACAGGCAGAAGGCAAACTGAAGCACCCTGCAATCCTCGGCGGTGTAAGATGCGCCCAAAAAATTGGAAAGGTGTATCTCACACGTACTGATACAGACTATGCCGCAATTTAATTCTTTTTACCCCAAAGGGTGTAGATTGAATAGCAGAATAGAAAATATGGTATCAAAAGGTGTATCTCACAAGTACAGACCCAGACTAGGCCCCGATTACAATTTTTTGTACCCTAAAGGCAGGATGAGGAGTAGGATGAGTACGGAACAGGAGTCAAACTGAAGCACCCTACAATCCTCGGCGGTAGAAGATGCGCCCCAAAAATTTGGAAGGTGTATCTCACACGTACCGATACAGACTATGCTGCAATTTAATTATTTTTACCCCAAAGGGTGTAGATTGAATAGCGAAATAGAAACATTTTTATAAAACGGTGTATCTCACACGTACAAACACAGACTAGGCCCCGATTACAAATTTTTGTACCCTAAAGGCAGGATGAGGAGTAGGAGTAGTTCGGAACAGGAGGCAAACTGAAGCACCCTGCAATCCTCGGCGGTGGAAGATGCGCCCAAAAATTTGGACGGTGTATCTCACACGTACCGATACAGACTATGCCGCAATTTAATTCTTTTTACCCCAAAGGGTGTAGATTGAATAGCGGAATAGAAAATATGATATCAAAAGGTGTATCTCACACGTACCGACCCAGACTAGGCCCCAATTACAATTTTTTGTACCCTAAAGGCAGGATGAGGAGTAGGAGGAGTTCAGAACAGGAGGCAAACTGAAGCACCCTGCAATCCTCGGCGGTGGAAGATGCGCCCCAAAAATTTGGAAGGTGTATCTCACACGTACTGATACAGACTATGCTGCAATTTAATTATTTTTACCCCAAAGGGTGTAAATTGAATAGCGGAATAGAAAAAAATTTATAAAACGGTGTATCTCACACGTACAAACACAGACCAGGCCCCGATTACAATTTTTTGTACCCTACAGGCAGGATGAGGAGTAGGAGGAGTTCGGAACAGGAGGCAAACTGAAGCACCCTGCAATCCTCGGCAGTGGAAGATGCGCCCCAAAAATTTGGAAGGTGTATCTCACATGTACCAATACAGACTATGCCGCAATTTAATTCTTTTTACCCCAAAGGGTGTAGATTGAATAGCGGAATAGAAAATATGATATAAAAAGGTGTATCTCACACGTACAAACCCAGACTAGGCCCCGATTACAATTTTTTGTACCCTAAAGGCAGGATGAGGAGTAGGAGGAGTTCGGAACAGGCAGGAGGCAAACTGAAGCACCCTGCAATCCTCGGCGGTGTAAGATGCGCCCAAAAAATTGGAAAGGTGTATCTCACAGGTACTGATACAGACTATGCCGCAATTTAATTCTTTTTACCCCATAGGGTGTAGATTGAATAGCAGAATAGAAAATATGATATCAAAAGGTGTATCTCACATGTACAGACCCAGACTAGGACCCGATTACAATTTTTTGTACCCTAAAGGCAGGATGAGGATGAGGAGTAGGAGGAGTTCGAAACAGGCAGAAGGCAAACTGAAGCACCCTGCAATCCTCGGCGGTGTAAGATGCGCCCAAAAAATTGGAAAGGTGTATCTCACACGTACTGATACAGACTATGCCGCAATTTAATTCTTTTTACCCCAAAGGGTGTAGATTGAATAGCGGAATAGAAAATATGGTATCAAAAGGTGTATCTCACAAGTACAGACCCAGACTAGGCCCCGATTACAATTTTTTGTACCCTAAAGGCAGGATGAGGAGTAGGATGAGTACGGAACAGGAGTCAAACTGAAGCACCCTACAATCCTCGGCGGTAGAAGATGCGCCCCAAAAATTTGGAAGGTGTATCTCACACGTACCGATACAGACTATGCTGCAATTTAATTATTTTTACCCCAAAGGGTGTAGATTGAATAGCGAAATAGAAACATTTTTATAAAACGGTGTATCTCACACGTACAAACACAGACTAGGCCCCGATTACAATTTTTTGTACCCTAAAGGCAGGATGAGGAGTAGGAGTAGTTCGGAACAGGAGGCAAACTGAAGCACCCTGCAATCCTCGGCGGTGGAAGATGCGCCCAAAAATTTGGACGGTGTATCTCACACCTACCGATACAGACTATGCCGCAATTTAATTCTTTTTACCCCAAAGGGTGTAGATTGAATAGCGGAATAGAAAATATGATATCAAAAGGTGTATCTCACACGTACAAACCCAGACTAGGCCCCTATTACAATTTTTTGTACCCTAAAGGCAGGATGAGGATGAGGAGTAGGAGGAGTTCGGAACAGGCAGGAGGTAAACTGAAGCACCCTGCAATCCTCGGCGGTGGAAGATGCAACCCAAAAAATTTGAAAGGTGTATCTCACACGTACCGATACAGACTATGCCGCAAATTAATTCTTTTTACCCCAAAGGGTGTAGATTGAATAGCGGAATAGAAAATATGATATCAAAAGGTGTATCTCACACGTACAGACCCTGACTAGGCCCCGATTACAATTTTTTGTACCCTAAAGGCAGGATGAGGAGTAGGAGGAGTTCGGAACAGGAGGCAAACTGAAGCACCCTGCAATCCTCGGCGGTGGAAGATGTGCCCCAAAAATTTGGAAGGTGTATCTCACACGTACCGATGCAGACTATGCCGCAATTTAATTATTTTTACCCCAAAGGGTGTAGATTGAATAGCGGAATAGAAAGTATGATATCAAAAGGTGTATCTCACATGTACAGACCCAGACTAGGCCCCGATTACAATTTTTTGTACCCTAAAGGCAGGATGAGGAGTAGGAGGAGTTCGGAACAGGAGGCAAACTGAAGCATCCTGCAATCCTTGGCGGTGGAAGATGCGCCCCAAAAATTTGGAAGGTGTATCTCACACGTACCGATACAGACTATGCCGCAATTTAATTCTTTTTACCCCAAAGGGTGTAGATTAAATAGCGGAATAGAAAAAATTGTATAAAATGGTGTATCTCACACGTACAAACACAGACTAGGCGCTGATTACAATTTTTTGTACCCTACAGGCAGGATGAGGAGTAGGAGGAGTTCGGAACAGGAGGCAAACTGAAGCACCCTGCAATCCTCGGCGGTGAAAGATGCGCCCCAAAAATTTGGAAGGTGTATCTCACACTTACCGATACAGATTATGCCGCAGTTTAATTCTTTTTACCCCAAAGGGTGTAGATTGAATAGCGGAATAGAAAATATGATATAAAAAGGTGTATCTCACACGTACAAACCCAGACTAGGCCCCGATTACAATTTTTTGTACCCTACCGGCAGGATGAGGAGTAGGAGGAGTTCGGCACAGGAGGTAAGCTGAAGCACCCTGCAATCCTCGGCGGTGGAAGATGCGTCCCAAAAATTTGGAAGGTGTATCTCACACGTACCGATACAGACTATGCCGCAATTTTATTCTTTTTACCCCAAAGGGTGTAGATTGAATAGCGGAATAGAAAATATGATTTAAAAAGGTGTATCTCACACGTACAAACCCAGACTAGGCCCCAATTACAATTTTTTGTACCCTAAAGGCAGGATGAGGAGTAGGTTGAGTTCGGAACAGGAGGCAAACTGAAGCACCCTGCAATCCTCGGCTGTGGAAGATGCGCCCCAAAAATTTGGAAGGTGTATCTCACACGTACCGATGCAGACTATGCCGCAATTTAATTCTTTTTACCCCAAAGGGTGTAGATTAAATAGCGGAATAGAAAAAATTGTATAAAATGGTGTATCTCACACGTACAAACCCAGACTAGGCCCCAATTACAATTTTTTGTACCCTACAGGCAGGATGAGGAGTAGGAGGAGTTCGGAACAGGAGGCAAACTGAAGCACCCTGCAATCCTCGGCGGTGGAAGATGCGCCCCAAAAATTTGGAAGGTGTATCTCACACTTACCGATACAGACTATGCCGCAGTTTAATTCTTTTTACCCCAAAGGGTGTAGATTGAATAGCGGAATAGAAAATATGATACAAAAAGGTGTATCTCACACGTACAAACCCAGACTAGGCCCCGATTACAATTTTTTGTACCCTACAAGCAGGATGAGGAGTAGGAGGAGTTCGGCACAGGAGGTAAGCTGAAGCACCCTGCAATCCTCGGCGGTGGAAGATGCGTCCCAAAAATTTGGAAGGTGTATCTCACACGTACCGATACAGACTATGCCGCAATTTTATTCTTTTTACCCCAAAGGGTGTAGATTGAATAGCGGAATAGAAAATATGATATAAAAAGGTGTATCTCACACGTACAAACCCAGACTAGGCCCCGATTACAATTTTTTGTACCCTACAAGCAGGATGAGGAGTAGGAGGAGTTCGGCACAGGAGGTAAGCTGAAGCACCCTGCAATCCTCGGCGGTGGAAGATGCGTCCCAAAAATTTGGAAGGTGTATCTCACACGTACCGATACAGACTATGCCGCAATTTTATTCTTTTTACCCCAAAGGGTGTAGATTGAATAGCGGAATAGAAAATATGATATAAAAAGGTGTATCTCACACGTACAAACCCAGACTAGGCCCCAATTACAATTTTTTGTACCCTAAAGGCAGGATGAGGAGTAGGTTGAGTTCGGAACAGGAGGCAAACTGAAGCACCCTGCAATCCTCGGCTGTGGAAGATGCGCCCCAAAAATTTGGAAGGTGTATCTCACACGTACCGATGCAGGCTATGCCGCAATTTAATTCTTTTTACCCCAAAGGGTGTAGATTGAATAGCAGAATAGAAAATATGATATCAAAAGGTGTATCTCACACGTACAGACCCAGACTAGGCCCCGATTACAATTTTTTGTACCCTAAAGGCAGGATGAGGAGTAGGTTGAGTTCGGAACAGGAGGCAAACTGAAGCACCCTGCAATCCTCGGCTGTGGAAGATGCGCCCCAAAAATTTGGAAGGTGTATCTCACACGTACCGATGCAGACTATGCCGCAATTTAATTCTTTTTACCCCAAAGGGTGTAGATTAAATAGCGGAATAGAAAAAATTGTATAAAATGGTGTATCTCACACGTACAAACCCAGACTAGGCCCCAATTACAATTTTTTGTACCCTACAGGCAGGATGAGGAGTAGGAGGAGTTCGGAACAGGAGGCAAACTGAAGCACCCTGCAATCCTCGGCGGTGGAAGATGCGCCCCAAAAATTTGGAAGGTGTATCTCACACTTACCGATACAGACTATGCCGCAGTTTAATTCTTTTTACCCCAAAGGGTGTAGATTGAATAGCGGAATAGAAAATATGATACAAAAAGGTGTATCTCACACGTACAAACCCAGACTAGGCCCCGATTACAATTTTTTGTACCCTACAAGCAGGATGAGGAGTAGGAGGAGTTCGGCACAGGAGGTAAGCTGAAGCACCCTGCAATCCTCGGCGGTGGAAGATGCGTCCCAAAAATTTGGAAGGTGTATCTCACACGTACCGATACAGACTATGCCGCAATTTTATTCTTTTTACCCCAAAGGGTGTAGATTGAATAGCGGAATAGAAAATATGATATAAAAAGGTGTATCTCACACGTACAAACCCAGACTAGGCCCCGATTACAATTTTTTGTACCCTACAAGCAGGATGAGGAGTAGGAGGAGTTCGGCACAGGAGGTAAGCTGAAGCACCCTGCAATCCTCGGCGGTGGAAGATGCGTCCCAAAAATTTGGAAGGTGTATCTCACACGTACCGATACAGACTATGCCGCAATTTTATTCTTTTTACCCCAAAGGGTGTAGATTGAATAGCGGAATAGAAAATATGATATAAAAAGGTGTATCTCACACGTACAAACCCAGACTAGGCCCCAATTACAATTTTTTGTACCCTAAAGGCAGGATGAGGAGTAGGTTGAGTTCGGAACAGGAGGCAAACTGAAGCACCCTACAATCCTCGGCTGTGGAAGATGCGCCCCAAAAATTTGGAAGGTGTATCTCACACGTACCGATGCAGGCTATGCCGCAATTTAATTCTTTTTACCCCAAAGGGTGTAGATTGAATAGCAGAATAGAAAATATGATATCAAAAGGTGTATCTCACACGTACAGACCCAGACTAGGCCCCGATTACAATTTTTTGTACCCTAAAGGCAGGATGAGGAGTAGGAGGAGTTCGGAACAGGAGGCAAACTGAAGCACCCTGCAATCCTCGGCGGTGGAAGATGCGCCCCAAAAATTTGGAAGGTGTATCTCACACGTACCGATACAGACTATGCTGCAATTTAATTATTTTTACCCCAAAGGGTGTAGATTGAATAGCGGAATAGAAACATTTTTATAAAACGGTGTATCTCACACGTACAAACACAGACTAGGCCCCGATTACAATTTTTTGTACCCTACAGGCAGGATGAGGAGTAGGAGGAGTTCGGAACAGGAGGCAAACTGAAGCACCCTGCAATCCTCTGCGGTGGAAGATGCGCCCCAAAAATTTGGAAGGTGTATCTCACATGTACCGATACAGACTATGTCACAATTTAATTCTTTTTACCCCAAAGGGTGTAGATTGAATAGCGGAATAGAAAATATGATATCAAATTGGTGATTTTTCAATAGCACATGTGAACACAGCAGTGTCTTTTGTTTTATGTCACAGTCAGCTCTGCAGCAGGCTATGAAGGAAAAAAAAATTCCCCTTTAACTTTGTAATTTTTAAATAGCAGATTAGTACAGACTATGCTACAATTAAATTTTTTTAACCCAAAAGGGTGTATATTGAATAGTAGAATAGAAAAAAGTATATAAAATTGAAAGTCACTCAATAGCACATATGAACACAGCAGTGTCTTATGTCACGGTCAGCTCAGCAGCAAGCAGGCTATGAAGGGGAAAAAAAAATTCCCCTTTAACTTAATTTTTAAATAGCAGATTAGAACAGCAATCTGTAGTAAAATATAGCTGAACGCTGCACACAACAGACTGATAAAAATAGATTTTTTTCTCCTCCCTCCTCCTCCTCAGTGGGCTCAAGTGAGGGCAAAAAGATCGTTCACTGCACCACCCCCCACACAGCAAAATCCATGTAGACTGTCCCTGCCTAATCTCTCCAGCCTGTCCCTAAAATGCTCAAAAAGTTAGTTCACTGCACCACCCCCACACAGCAAAATCGATGTAGACTGTCCCTGCCTAATCTCTCCAGCCTGTCCCTAAAATTCTCAAAAAGTTAGTTTACTGCACCACCCCCCACACAGCAAAATCGATGTAGACTGTCCCTGCCTAATCTCTCCAGCCTGTCCCTAAAATGCTCAAAAAGATTGTTCACTGCACCACCCCCCACACAGCAAAATCGATGTAGACTGTCCCTGCCTAATCTCTCCAGCCTGTCCCTAAAATGCTCAAATAACTTTCCCTGCCTACACTCCGACCTGTCCCTGCATTCTTTTCGGGCACAATTTTTCACTGTCTGTCCCTAATCAGCAGCAAGCACGTATGATATGTGCTCTCTCCCTAAACTACAGCAGAATGACGCACCGCGCTGTGTCTCTCGAACTTATAAAGACATGGGTCACATGCTTCAGATGGCCAATCACAGCTGCTAATACATTAGTAGGCATGGCTGGGGTGGCTTAAGGCACACCAGCTAAACGCTTGTTGATTGGCTGTTGAAAGCTCGCCATTAAAAGCGCGCCATTACATACAAAACAGGAAATAAAATTACCGAACACGGATTTTAAAACCGAACATACAGTAAAGTTTTCAGGTCCATGTCCGGGTAGCAAAAATCCACTTATTCGGTACGAACCCAAATAATACAGTCCGTGTTTGCTCAACACTACTCATGAACACAGGGAATACTTTAAACATAATGACAATTCAGAAGTTAACAAATTTGTATTATGGAATGCGTATAAAGCATATATGAGGGGCATCATATATTAAGCGCCAGAGGGAAATAAAGATAGGAGATATTCTTGATAGCATAGCTTTGGGGGGAAAAAACAAATAAAGAAAATCCTACTTCACAATGTACACAGACTATACTGAAACTTAGACAAGAACTAAGGTTACTTTTGTTAAATAAACAGGAATATCACCTGAAGGTCCTTAAAGCTAAAGAATATGGCCTGGGTAATAGGGTGGGACGTTGGTTAGCTAAAAAAGGGAAATCTAAACAATTTAGTAACAAATTGAAGCACCTCTACACCCTCATTCACATAGGAGGTTAACAAATCCTAGAGATATTGCTAACGCCTTTGCAGATTACTATCAGTCATTATATGATCTTCAAAAGGATACAACTATTCCCCAACCTACCACAGAGATTATCTCAAACTATTTGGCATGGATATCGTTACCTAAACTTACAGAGGACCAATTGAGCTCAATTTCCCAACCATTTTCAACTCAGGAAATTAGCTCAGTTATCATCAAACTCCCTAATCAGAAATCACCGGGGGAGGACGGGTTTCCCAATGAATTCTATAAAAGTTTATCTACAGAAGTAGCTCCCCACTTAAAATCAGTATTTGAATTAGCAGCCTCCACTGGTACATTCCCATCGGAAATGTTGAAGGGATTAATTGTTACAATCCCCAAGCAAAAAAAGGATACTGAGGACCCTTCATCTTATAGGCCAATTGCCTTATTAAATGCAGATATTAAAATCTTTGCCAAGCTTTTGGCAAGTAGACTGCAGAAGTTTTTACCCCAGTTGGTACATGCAGACCAGGTGGGATTTGTGCCAGGACGGCAGGCTCCTGATGGCACGAGAAGAATTTTGAATCTGCTGACACGGATGGGATCCTGTCGGACGCCTTCCCTGCTACTTTCTTTGGATGGGAGAAGGCGTTCGACAGGATCCATTGGGGCTATTTGGAGGCAGTGCTGCATAAATTTGGGATTGTGGGTTGATTGGAAAAAAATATAATGGCTCTTTATTCTAGACCAACAGCAAACGTACTTACATCGGGAATATTATCTAAATCGGTTGGGATAACTAATGGGACTAGGCAGGGATGTCCCCTCTCACCAGTTGTCTTTGTGTTGCTTATGGAGCCTTTTACTCATATCAGGCTGGAAAGTTGCTGAAGTTGAACATAAGATTAGCTTATTTACTGATGATGTCATGTTAATCATTACAAATCCAGCGTCATCTTTAATAGAAGTAGAGAAAATGATAAATGATTTTAGTGTAGTATCATATTACAAATTAAACATTACAAAATCACAGATTATGGATGTTAATGTTCCCACGTCAGTACAGAAATATATAACCGAAAAATTTTCCTTTACATGGTCCTCGTATATTCCATTCCTGGGTATTAATTTAACTTCATCTATTTCCCAACTTTATGATTACAATTATAAACCCTTTCTGGATACTTTGTCATGACAAATTGGAGAACTTAAGGTTCAAGATTTGACTGTAGCAGGCAGAGTGGCTATGTTAAAAATTATTATACTTCCCAAACTACTTTATTTGTTTCGTACGTTGGCAATTCCCTTACCACCCCAATATTGTGTCTCTGTTCAAAAGTGCTTCAATCAAACTATATGGGAAGGAAAACCACCCGATGTGCGTCCCTCATTATGAGGAGACATAGGAGGCATGGAGGGATGGGAGTTCCTTGGGTTTCTGCATATTATAAAGCATCTGTATTAGACCAATTGAAATATTGGTGGACGCCTGTGCAGCACAAATTGTGGCTGGGATTAGAGACGGATGATTGTAATCAAGAAAATCTTAGGGCCACAATGATAGCTGTAATGATTGGAGCTGTTGTGCCCAATATCCAATCTATTACAGTGCAAACTGCCTATACAATGTGGGCAGAAGTATTTTGTTTGCCTCTCGAATATGGTGCGACATGTGAACTCCCTACTCCCCTATCAGTTCTCACGTACTTCATCCCAAATGTTGATATAAAAGTGTGGTTGAGAAAGGGGGTTAAATGCTTGAAAGATCTGTATAATGAAACAGGGATTCATTCTTTTGAATATTTTGTTCACCAGTATAGAATACCACCGTCAGCTTTTTTGAGCTATTATCAAATATATTCTCCTTTCTACGGAAAAATAGCCTTCCTTCATATGTTAAATTACCCATTTCTATATACTAGCTGTATCAAGCACCCTTGGCCACTGCCAACGGTATATCAGTTATTTATGATATATTGAACAAGCATAACACGTATTCTAAACCCACTACCGTTCTTAAATGGGAAAAATTACTTGGGAAATCTTTCCCGGAAACTAACTGGCTAAAAGATTTTGCTGCCACATACGCTTTCTCAAAATGTACTAATCATTGGGAATTATATCAAAAGACTTTACATTTTTGGTATTTGACCCCCACTAAGCTTTCCAAATTTTACCCCTTAACTCGAGCATTTTGTTGGAGAGAGTGTGGTGAACAAGGGACGCTATTCCATATAGTTTGGGAGTGTAAATCGATTAGAGCATTTTGGAACAAAATATTCTCTATGATCTCAGAAGTCGTGGAAAAAAAAACAAAATTCCAAGTCCTGAGATGGCGATCTTGCACCTAAATACCCATGAGATACCTATAAAGCACCGAGCAGTGGTTTTACATCTTTTATTAGCGGCAAAACTCTTAATCACAAGAAGATGGAAATCTCAGGAGATACCATCTCCATCTGATATTGTTACATTACTTAATCAGCAATGTGAGATGGAAAAAATGATGGCTACTATAAGTTCGGCGAAGAAAATATTTGCGGTTAGATGGAATCCATGACTAAACAATCTAAGATGTATGGTGACAATGGATTAGATAAGGCATGTGTGTTAATGTAAGGATTGCTTAGTAGGAATGAATTTATTGATCTTGAGGTAAAATGCGAATGGGCTATGGGGAATAGGTCTCTCTTCTATTATAAGATCGACGTCTAGTGACGATAGATCGAAAATAATGAGCATATATATATATATATATATATATATATATATATATATATATGGAAACCCCATTGTGTGACGGTTAAACTGAGTTGGATGGAAGGTTCCCCTTTCCTATTTCTCTCCCTGTCCTTTCCTCTTCTCCCCCTTCCCCCCCCCTTTTTTATTTATTTATTTATTTATTTTGAGGTAAAATGTTATGATCAATAATTTTATTGCAACATTTTATGTTGATATTTTGCTGTTTTGTTTCTTTTGTGTATGTGTATTATTATTATTTTTTTTTTTTTTTTGAAAATTACAATAAAAGAGATATTGAAAGAGAAAATAAGACTGGTTTCAACAGCGAGGGCTGTGTCACTGTTAAACGTGTGGGGGAAAATCATTTGCAGGAGCCATTCGGAATCCAGGGAACGTGTGGAGAGGTCGGTGCAGTGGAACATCACTTATGCCTGTCACCTTGACGGTGCGATTGCCTCTGCTCTCTAGGTGGATAGGCGGTGGCGGGAGGCGGATGGTGACCGTCCTGGGATGGATCAGGGATAACCCCCCATGTGTGTAGCAGTTGCATCCCCTTGGTCACGGATGAGACGCTGTGCTGTACCCCATTGTGGTGAACTAGCAGGGTGGCCGGGTACCTCCATTTGTAGGTGATCTTATGGTTGTTCATGGCCTTAGTAATGGTTTTAAATTGTCTCCTTTGCTGGAGGGTAAATTGGGACAGGTCCGCATATAGCTGTAAGCTTTCATAGGGTTGCGGAAGAGAAGGCAGCAGTCTGGCTTTTGAGAGGAGCTGTTCTTTTACTTGGTAGAAATGAATTTTCATAAGGACATCTCTAGGTACAGAATCATCAAGGTGTTTAGGTTTCGGGATTCTATGGATGCGGTCTATGGCCATCTCCATAGGTGTAAGGCCTGGCAGTAAGGTGGATATCAGAGTATGGGCGTATTCCTGCAGGTTGTGCGGAAGGACCAACTCTGGGACCCCCCTGGTTCTTCACGTTGTTACGACGTGAACGATACTCTAAGTCCGCAAGTTTGGATTTGACCCACAGCATGTCGTTATTTTGATGTTCATAAGCGTCTATTAGATCATTGACAGTGCTGGTGCACTCCTCCATTTTTTCTTCCATATAGTGAACTCTTTTGTCAATACGCTTAATATCTTGTGTGCATTTTTGGACCAAGGAGGATAAATCGGTCATGAGGGAGGATTGTAGTAATAGCATCATCTCTTTTAGTGTGGAGTCTATTACTGGTTGGCCCGTAGTAGGAAATGCAGCTATTGGGGATATGATGGAAGTGTCCGCTTGCAGGGGGCCAAGATCCCTCCTGGCAGTTGCGGCCTGGTGGATGGGTGAATCCATCCACATCTTGGCTTTTGCTGGGCTGCCCGAGGTCGGGGATGAGGATGTGGGGTCCCCGATGGGTGATGTAGGGGGGTCCCCCTCTCTAAGCCTTTGGTCTGAGTCAGGGAGGTCAGTGTAGTGGGCGGATGGCCGCGGGGTACCTCTATCGGCGGCGCCATCTTGGGAGGCCTCATGCGGTGCCGGTCTGAGGAAGAAGGCCGTCAATTTCTTCGGCCGGTATTACTCCTTGCGCTTTCTGGAGGACATTGCGGCGGTCGGCGGAGGATCCGGGTGCTGGCTGGCGGTGTTGGAGGCTTGATGTCCGGTCGATACTGGAAAATTCCCTGGTCCTCGACTCGGAGCTCAGTCCATCTCTGAGCCCGCGCAAACCACGCCCCAATATTTTTATTTTTTTATTTTTACCTATATGTGAGAAGTGTCAGAATTGACCCAGTGTTGAAGTGATTGTTTTAGCAACCATAAATATGTGTATAGAGACACAGCCAGCAGGCACTCAATCAATACTGTAATTACAAGTCTAGAAACATGTGTGCAGAAACAAAATCAGTACTGTACTGAAATAGCCAGAAAAAACACTGTGCTGTTAGATACATTAAAGTAAACAGCTGACTTTAGGTGCTTAACCACTTTAGGACCGCCCGCCATAGATGTACTGTGGCAGGCAGCCGCTCCTTGGCAAATCGCCGTACATGTACAGTGCTCCCTCTCGGGAGTCTAGGGGGCGAGTGCGCAGCCGTTTTCGGCGCGCTTCCGGTCCCGTTTGTCAGCGGGGAAGCCCATGACTGTGTCAGGTGGCTCTGATTGCTGCCTGACACCCGCGATCGTTCCCTGCTGACAAACACAGCCGACCGTTCTTCTCCCTGGGATGATTATAAAGATCATGTGATCCTGCTATATAGGATCACATGTCTCTGTGGTCATTTCAGAAGTCACACCCCCCAACAGTTAGAATCACTCCCCTAGGCTCACATTTAACCCCTTAATCACCCACAGGGTTAACCCCTTCGCTGCCAATGGCATTATTACAGTAACAGTGCATATTTTTAGCACTGATTACTGTAGTAATGTCACTGGTACCCCCAAAAGTGTCAAAAATGTCAGTTAGGGGTCTGATCTGTCGGCCGCAATGTCACAGTCCTGCAAAAAATCGCAGATCGCTGCCATTACTAGTAAAAAAAAAAAAAAAACAATAAAAATGACATAAATCTTTCCCGTAGTTAGTAGACGCAATAACTTTTGCGCAAACCAATCAAAATACGCTTATTGCAATTTTTTTTTTTTTTACCAAAAATATGTAGCAGAAAACAAATTGGCCTAAAATGTTAAAAAAGATTGTTATATAGCAGAATGTGAAAAATATATATTTTTTCAAAAT
The DNA here is from genome assembly GCF_965119305.1 of Pelophylax lessonae. Lineage (NCBI taxonomy): Eukaryota > Metazoa > Chordata > Amphibia > Anura > Ranidae > Pelophylax > Pelophylax lessonae. The sequence continues at coordinate 159,952,994 of NC_138773.1, forward strand.
TGGCGCTCTTTTTTTTGTTTATAAATAAAAATAAAAATCGCAGGTGATCAAATGCCACCAAAAGAAAGCTTTGTTTGATTTTGTTGTTTGGGTACAGCGTCGCACAACCGCGCAATTTTTAGTTTAAATTAACACAGTGCCGAATCGCAAAATAGGGCCTGGTCAGGAAGGGGGCAAATCCTTTCAGTCTTAAAGTGGTTAATGCAGTTCAGCTTTGCCCTCTGCAGTCAGCAGGGAGCCTTAACACATATGATGTAAATCCTAATGATGAATTTTGCTTATTTGCTCTCTTTTGGTTTGGTAAATATATCATTGAAATCATTTTGTTATATCTGTTGATTAAGGACAAAAAATACTTGTTTATTTTGTTTAGAATTCAGAGGTAATCTGTGCTTTCTTCATGCTTTTTCTTAAAGAGGAAGTAAACTCTATGGCATAATTTGTGCCTATAGGTAAGCCTATAATAAGGCTTACCAATAGGTACTGTAAATATCTCCTAAACATACCATTTAGGATATATTTACAATACATGCAGTCGATGACATAATCGGCGCATGCGCTCTGAAGGAACAGCCACCTGTGCCGTTCCTTCAGAAATCTGTGCCGTGAATGACGGCTCCTCCGTGCATGTGCGGGAGTGACGTCTTCGTGTCTCCATAGTGTCACACAGACAGAGTCTGCAGACCGGGTGAAAATGGTTACATTGCATCGCTGGAGGGCTTAATTTTCAGGTAGGTTTCACATAATGCCTTTATCTTGCAGGTCCAAAAAAAAAAACAAAAAAAACAAAAACAACCAGCGGTTTACAACCGCTTTAAAGAGACTAATAAAATAGACTATTTATCATGCTCTTATCTTGTACTACAAGTCAACTAGTCCCTATGCTTTGGATAAGAAGTGGGAGTGGCTGAGCAGTTAAGCAAAAGGTAATGGGCAGGGCTGACACCATTTTGTGCTTTGTTTTACTACAGTCAGAAATTAAGAGCTCAGTGCTTTCGTGGCAGATCAACACATTTTTTTCTGTACTTGCAGGGTCTTTAAAGCAATAAAATATGGGAAAATCTGCATGAATTACAAGGATAAACTGCCTTTTGCCATTTCAAATGCTTCAAATTTCTCATCCCTTACGGTGTAAGAGTATGGCAGATTAGGGATAGGCATGTCAGGGTGGCTCGGTAAGGCCCCTCTAATTGTAAGTGCACTAAAAGCCTGAAAAGATGGGGACAGGCTCAGTGGGAGCAGTGAGACAGAGAGTTAAAAAACAAAGGAGTGCCACCAGGACCAGTGGATGAGGCGGCCAGCAACTGATGACACTGGACCAAATGAGTGCTGTCATTATGTATTTGGAGAGGACAAGAGATGCAGGTCACTGGTAAGAGAAGTCCAGGAACAAATTAAGATCAGCAATGTCAGTGAAGACGATACAAATACTCAGAGCAGAGATGGAGTCAAAGACAGGCCAAGTCAGCATCTTGAGGGAAGTGAAGTAACCCAGGTGGCAATCAAATATTGTGGCCAGGGTCAACACAGGAGTAGAACAGCAGACCAGGAGAAGGCAAAGAAAAGGTAGGTTCAGTGAGAGCAGATCAGGATTGGATGCAGAATCACAGGTCAATAAGTCACCCTGAAGTTCCTTCAGCACTGGAGTTCTGTAGATGTCAACCTTAAATAGCCTGCTTGGTGTCACTATATGTGCTGAGCAATGAGCATGCATGCATGCCCACACACACCCAGCAAGACATGTGCATACCTCCCAACTTTTTGAGATGGGAACGGGGGACACTTATTAGCAAAAGTATAAGACACCCCCCCGCCACACCCCCTTAAAGGAGAATTATACAAAATATTAGTTAAACCCACAAGTGTTTTTTTTTTTTAACCACTACTATTCCTTTATTTTTGCTTTTGAAATTTACAAATGCAACAATTTACAAATTGGATGAAAGGTTTAGCACTGGGAAACACTTTTTGAAAGAAGAATAGTGCATTTTATATACAACTATATAGATCAGACCAAAATGAGAGACAAATGAGGAAGAAAGAGGGACAGAGGAGCTTTGTTCCAAATTAGGGACAGTCCCTCGAAATCAGGGACAGTTGGGAGCTATGCATGTGTACAGACTTTAAGTTTATTACTGAAAATGATTTCTATGTATAGAGCGAAGAGATGTTGTTATTATACAGGATTTAGATGTTAAAAAAGATCCACCTTTGTGTCAAGTCTAATTCACCTTTGTGTCAATTGTAATTATATTGTATTAACTATAGTTTACATGATTAGGTATATGTATTAAGTTTGAATAAACTACGTTGCTAAATATATGGTATATGCAATTTTTACTCTAATAGTAGTGTTAGCCTGACATCTAGTGAAAAAATAGCAAAGTGCAGCTCAATAAAGACAACTATGAATTACAGACATACAGTGGCTCAGAGTTATTATTAAGTAGTAACAAGAAAAGGTTTATTTATAATTAAATAAATGTAAGAGGAAGTAAAAAATTAAGTAAAAAGGGATTTTGCCATGTTAAATTATTTTTTAATGATCCAGACCCTTCTTTAGGTCATCCTATTCTGAATAAGCAGATCTTAAGAATAATTACATGTCATATATCTTGCAGCTATTGTCTTTTATCACAAATGTTATGTCCTGTGCGTATATGTGTAATTACCTGATTTCACCCCTGGGCAATCAAGAGGCTGAAAACCCAGGACTAAGGAGTAGCCAGGGAGAAGGTGGCTGGTGAGGGATATAATGCATTGCTGGAAGGTGGAGGTGAGTATATTTAGGGTTTTAATTCCACTTTCACTGTAGCAGAGAAAAGTCAGTACACCATCCTGTGTTTGCTAGCTGGAAAGGCTGTGTAATTCTTAAGACTAGATAGACAAAAATACAAATGCTTTAAATAAAATTACATATCATAGTACCAAATACACTTTTTACTTCCATTACTTTTTTCTTCTTTTTTTTTTTTTTTTTTTTAGAGTGGTGTTTTAATATTTTATATTATCTTTGCAATTATATAAATGGTTGTATATACGTCATATGAGACTACAAACTATTAGAACATTTTACTGTACTTTAATACACTTTGACTTGTAGTTTGTATTATTAGTTTATATCTCTTTATGTCCTCTGAGAGCTGCCATCAGTGGTCTGCCTTTTCAAATTCAAATTTGCATTTACTTCATGTCATATTATTCATTTGCATTAAGCAGTGTGTGCTTGAACTTTTGTAAGACAATCTGTTTCTCAAACCTTGATTTATGTGGTGGCTTACATGTGCCTGGGATTTTTCAATGGACAGAAAGCACAGCCACTGTTTCTGCACCTGCAGGGTCTTTAAGGGTTAAGAAAATGAGCAAGTATTGCAGACATGTACAAAATGTATATATTTTTTATTTTCAGCTGACATATCTGTTAACTTCACTTATATGTTTAGTATACAGAAACAGTATGGCCCCTTTCACATGGAGTGTTTACATGCGTGCCCATGCCCCAGGGTGCATTTGAGGATGTGCACCCGGTCCCACACAGGTGCCATATTGGAAGCAGTGGGCGTGTCTGTGCAGCTACTGCAACCCAATAGGCAAAATTGCTGCCACTGGAATGCCTGCAACGCGCACAGGGCATGCATGTAATTACCTTGTGTGAACAAGACCTTAATAAATGTATAGTAAATGAGTGACTTTCAAACAGGAATGCTGATTGCAAAATTGCCAAAACAGAAAATGAGCCTGAACATAAGAAGTCAAGGGAGAAGCATGTCACAATAATGTAAAATGTTGCAATATTTCTTAGTGCTAAAGATTATTTTCCAGTTCTAAATCACTGCAGCTACACAGCCAATGTGTATAGGTAGAGACACCAATATGAAATCTAAATGGAAAAAATTGGATGTGAAAATTAACTGGCAACTAAAAGCAGCAGTGTTGGGGGAACTAACAGTAATAAGATTAGGTATTGTGAAAAAAAGAAACCTCTGAAACAGTAAACTCTAATTATTTTTGTTACCTTAATGCTATCTAGGTACCTTAATGCATTAAGGTAAAAAAAAAACTTTCACTACTTGTTCCTCCTGTATAGTCATACTCAGGTCCTCTCTCAACCCAGTGCTGTACAAGTCTGCAGCAGTGCTGCTCTCTCTTCCTGGTTTCATAGGCTCCCACTGTGGTCAGTGAAATCCTATCAGGAGTGGGGATGGCTGAGAGGCACTGTTTGTGTCTATGGAGGCCTGACTCGGAAGCTCCCTCGCACAAGTACTCCCAAGGCACACAGCTTGGCAGTGGGGGACTCCAGAAGAAGAGGTACGAACAAGAAAAAAGGATGGCGCTCTAGCGTGCATAAATAGAGTGAAATCACCCCAAATAAAGCTCACATATGTAGTCTTTAAAAATTTATTAAGCACATCCAGGGTAAGTTAAAACAAATTACATACTTTCCTGCCGGACCTTGAAGCCTCTGTATCTCCTAGCTGTACTGTGAAGAATCCCTGATGGACGTCATGGGAAACCGGTACCTCTAATCCCGGTGGAAGGGAGAAGGGAGCACTCTCAGATGGAAGAAAAGCTGGTCCCCGATTGCGAAGGCTCACACGGTCCAGTGTTCGGCCTCTTCCTGAGACCGGAGCCGATGTGCTGTACTCTCGCTGTGTCCGCCGTGAACACCGGGAGCCGCACTCAGATGATGTCACAAAAGGGGGCCGGAAGTCAGCCACGGAGACCAACAGGAAGCCGGACGGAGCGGGGAAAGTGGTACACTCGCTTCTCTGGAGCCTCCCGTTGCCACAACTACATGTTTCGCTACAGTGTAGCTTTGTCAAGTTGTGGCTATGGGCAACTGGAGGCTATAAGAAGCCAAGGTTATGGGTGGGATTAGGCCGGCCAGCCAATAAGAATTAGGATATAATAAGAATCCCTCTGTGTCCGCCAATAAACGGCTGGCTTCGCTAAAGTAGTCGGTTTTATTCTGGACCACCAGACTACCCCCCTTGTCCGCTTGTTTCACAATGATACCCTCATTGCTTGTAAGTTCCTTTAAGGCTTGCTTCTCAATTCTACTTAAATTGCCTCGAAATGTGTCCCTAGGAGATTTGCAGAGTTTAATAAGATCTCTGTAAACTGCTTGATAATAAGTCTCAATATAGGGACCTTTGGATTGTACTGGATTAAAAGACGAGTTGGGTCTAAAACTACTAAATCTCACTTCTGGATCAACAAAAACTATCTCAGGTGATTCCGGAGTGAGATCGCCTGACCATAATTCCTCCAATATCTGCAGAGCTTGTTCATCTAATGTAACTGGTGGACCAGCTCCAAAAGGCTGAGATGAAGAAGACTCTGTAGAATCGGATTGTGGTTTATCAGCCTGATTGTTGGCAAAATGCCTTTTAATTGTCAACTGACGGTCCATCTGGAACAACAACCCCTTCGCTTGGTATGTCGTCTATTATGGATGACGTTGTCCTTATTTGGAGTGGTGGTTCAGATACCTTTGAGGCATTTGTGGCTCATTGTAACGCCAACCCGTTGGGGTTATCTTTTACATCTGTGATTGATCCCAACGAGTTGGTGTTTCTGGACCTAGTGCTCTCCCATGAAGGCCCTACAATTACCAGCAAGAACCATATTAAACCTACCAGTGGTAATTCGTCGTTGCACTACGCAAGCTGTCACCATCCGGCATGGAAACGGAACATCCCGGGGGGCCAGTTTCACAGACTCCGGCACAATTGCTCCAGTAAGGCAGATTACTGTGATCAAGGTGCCAGGATGAGGGAGTGTTTCTTAGACAAGGGGTTTCCGTTGCCCCTCGTCGAGGAAGCATTCCAAATGCACTTGGAGCCTGTACAAACTCGAAAACGTAACAAAGCCGAAAATGTGAATACAGTGAAATTCATAACTGGTTATAATGATCAGTATAGGGCAATATCACGGATCATTAAGAGACATTTTAACATCCTCCACCTTGACAATAGATTAGCCTCCATTCTACCACCTGTGCCACAAGTTACCTTCAAACGGGCACGTACAATTAAAAATATTCTAGCCCCAAGTAAATTAAAATCTCAGGCTCGTGCCCTCTATGACATTAGGTTCTACTTTGATAATCGAACAGGAATTTTTCAGTGCAAGAAACGTGGGTGTTTGACGTGCCAGTCAATAGTCCATGCTTGCACCTTTATTAACAACAGAGACAATACCTTTTCTATCAAACAATTTATTACATGTTCTACTGAATATGTAATTTATGTGTTGAGGTGTCCATGTAAGCTGGTTAACGTGGGGCGCACCATGCAGATCCTACGTAAAAGAATAGGGGAACACCGTCGACTTATCCAAAAGGGGTGCGACAAGCACAGCGTCCCACGTCATTTTTTGAAATTGCATAATAAGGATTTTAGAAAACTTGAAGTCATGGCAATTGAGAGTATCCCCAAGGGTACTTTGACTGAGAACAAACGTTTCTCTCTCTTATGCAAGAGAGAAACGTATTGGATCTATAAATTCAATTGCTTGACGCCTAATGGTCTCAACGAGGAGTTGGAGGTCAATTGCCTTGTTTGATTTTAATTTTGACTCTGATTCTGTTTTACTCTTTCTGCCCTTTTTCTTTGCCTAAGAGGATTTTATTAGGACATAATTTGATGGAGTGATGTCTATATTTTACATATATGCTCAACAAGTTGGCTCGAGGCGTGTGAGTGTAGTTGTTAATATAAATTTTTAGTATGATTAATTAATTTATTGAGTTTTTATATATATAAATTTTATGTTTTTTCTTATATGTATATAATTGTGATGGACTGTTAAATTATTTATTTAACAATTTTTACTGCATTAACAACAATTTTTACTATACTTCTATCGCCACCATAAAGCATTCTGGATCTACCAGCATGGTCAAGTTTTAGGTATTTGGGATCGCTTACACACACATATATATATATATATATATATATATATATATATATTTGTGAATAGATTTAACTTATTTATTAATTTTTTTCTTTTCCTTAAATATATAATTATTTTTTATCAGTTTTCCATTTTTTAACGCCACTTAAATACATTTTTCACACTTTCTTTCATATATATTTTCCTTTTTGTCTTTTTACATTTTCTTTTATATTCAATGTTTTTTTCTTTGATTCAGCTTTTGAGGGATTCTTATTGGCTGGCCAGCCTAATCCCACCCATAACCTTGGCTTCTTATAGCCTCCAGTTGCCCATAGCTCCAGGAGAAGCGAGTGTACCACTTTCCCCGCTCCGTCCGGCTTCCTGTTGGTCTCCGTGGCTGACTTCCGGCCCCCTTTTGTGATGTCATATGAGTGCGGCTCCCGTGTTCACGGCGGACACAGCGAGAGTACAGCACATCGGCTCCCGTCTCAGGAAGCGGCCGCACACTGGACCGTGTGAGCCTTCGCAATCGGGGACCAGCTTTTCTTCCATCTGAGAGTGCTCCCTTCTCCCCTCCACCGGGATTAGAGGTACCGGTTTCCCATGACTTCCATCAGGGATTCTTCACAGTACAGCTAGGAGATACAGAGGCTTCAAGGTCCGGCAGGAAAGTATGCAATTTGTTTTAACTTACCCTGGATGTGCTTAATAAATTTTTAAAGACTACATATGTGAGCTTTATTTGGGGTGATTTCACTCTATTTATGCACGCTAGAGCACCATCCTTTTTTCTTGTTCGAACTTTTACAAACACCATCCTGTGTCAAGGATTAGGCGATCAACGGTGCACTATATACATTGCAATCACAGTTTTGTACCCTCTGGGTAAGGACATTACAGGAGCTTTGTGCTTAGGATCAGTGCCTGAACTCTTTTTTTGTGTTACCAGAAGAGGAGGTAAGCCACCGCTCTGTGCAATACCTATACCACCTCAGAGCAGTTAGGTATACTGTAGCATCTTTTTTATAAAAAAAAAAAAAAAAAATAAGGTTTACAATCACTTTAAAGTGGTTGTGTTATTCTACATATAAATATATAGGGGTGGGGGTATAAATATATATATAAATATAAATTAGAGATCGACCGATTATCGGCAAAGCCGATATATCGAGGGCCGATATGGACTTTCCCCGATATATTGGAATCGGCTTTTGATTTACCGATATTGCCGATATTTTCGTGATGTCATTCTGTATGTTGTGCGCACACATTCTGCCTTCTAACACCGCCTCCCACACCTGCGCAGCCTGTACGTGACGCCATTTTACCGCTTAAGACCGCCTCCCACAGCCTCGTGTTACAGCCAGCTGCAGTCCGGTCACGCTGCCAGCCAGCCATCCATCCATCCACCCACAGGCCCTGGCCTCAGCCACCCACCACAACAGGGTGCCAGCCCAGCGAGCAAGCAACCAGCCACCCAGATGACACCAAGCCAGTCACCCGCAGCCACCCACCACCGTGACCCAAAACAGGCCAGGGTGAGTGAGTGACACCAAGCCAGCCACCCACACAACATGGTGACCCCAAGCCAGCCCCCCACCACAGGGTTCCTGCAAGCCACCCACCCACCACAGTGTTCCAGCAAGCCAGCCACCCACCACAGTGTTCCTGCAAGCCGGCCACCCACCACAGTGTTCCTGCAAGCCAGCCACCCACCACAATGTTCCTGCAAGCCAGTCACCTATAAGAGGATGACACCAATCCAGCCAGCCACCACAGTTTTCCTCCAAGGCAGCCACCCATAAGAGGGTGACACCAATCCAGCCACCCACCACAGTGTTCCTGCAAGCCAGCCACCCATAAGAGGGTGACACCAATTCAGCCACCCACCACAGTGTTCCTGCAAGCCAGCCACCCATAAGAGGGTGACACCAATCCAGCCACCCATCACAGTGTTCCTGCAAGCCAACCACCTATAACAGGGTGACACCAAGCAAGCCAACCAGGCACCACGGAGACTGTTCCTGCAAGCCAGCCACTCACCACAGTGTTCCTGCAAGCCAAGGCACCCACCCACCCACCGCGGTGTTCCTGCAAGCCAGCCACACATAAGAGGGTGACACCAATCCAGCCACCCATCACAGTGTTCCTGCAAGCCAGCTAGTCACCCACCACAATGTTCCTGCAGGCCAGCCACCCATAAGAGGGTGACACCAATCAAGCCACCCACCACAGTGTTCCTGCAGTCCAGCCACCCATAAGAGGGTGACACCAATCCAGCCACCCACCACAGTGTCCCTGCAAGCCAGCCACCCACCAACCACAGTGTTCCTGCAAGCCAGCCACCCATAAAAGAGTAACACCAATCCAGCCACCCACCACAGTGTCCCTGCAAGCCAGCCACCCACCAACCACAGTGTTCCTGCAAGCCAGCCACCCATAAAAGAGTAACACCAATCCAGCCACCCACCACAGTGTCCCTGCAAGCCAGCCACCCATAAGAGGGTGACACTAATCCAGCCAGCCACCACAGTGTCCCTGCAAGCCAGCCACCCACCACAGTGTTCCTGCAAGCCAGCCACCCATAAGAGAGTGACACCAATCCAGCCACCCACCACAGTGTTCCTGCAACCCAGCCACTCATAAGAGGGTGACACCAAGCCAGCCAGCCACCACAGTGTCCCTGCAAGCCAGTCACCCATAACAGGGTGACATCAAGCCATTCAACCAGCCACCACAGACTGTTCCTGAAAGCCAGCCACCAATAACAAGGTGACACCAGTCACCAAGCCAGCCACCCATCAATAACAGGGTGACACCACCAAGTAAGCCAACCAGCCACCACACCACAGACTGTTCCTGAAAGCCAGCCACCAATAACAAGGTGACATCAGTCACCAAGCCAGCCAGCCACCCAGAACAGAGTGACACCAAGCCAGCCACACTGCCAGGCGTCAGCCACTACCAACACACAACTATGTCTCGTCTCAATCATCTCCAGGAAAAGAAGCAGTGTGCAACACATGTACAAGCAACATAAGCATGGGATCAGTAACTGCAAAAAACAAAAATACCTCAAATCTTTGGGCCCATCTAAGAGTTCATCATATTGAATTGTATCATGCAACACAGAAAAAACAAAATGAATATCAAAGGGATTTTGAAATACCTCCTCCACTATCCCAGGCAACAATAAGAGATATGTTTGTGAAAAAAAAAAAAACAGATGTCACTGTCTAGATTCAGATGGAAGATCCCAACTGCTGGACAGAGTAATCACAGAGATGATTGTCACTGATAACCAGCCATTTACAATGGTGTCTTACTCAGAATTTAAGCGGTTGATGTCCATGCTTGAGCCAAGCTACACACTGAAGAGTGAGAAGTATTATCAAACCAAAATGCTGGCAAAGCTACACCAAAAGGTAGTTGACAAAGTAAAGGCAATGCTGCAACCAGAGAATGCTGGCAACTTGCTTTCATTCACGAAGGACTGCTGGTCACAATCAGAGTCCGAGTCACTACTCATTCTTACATGCATCTTCATTGACAGCGGATGAACAAAAAGGCAATTGGTGTTGAATACAAAAGTGATGCAAGGATCTCACACAGCTGAGTACAGTAGAGAAATGTTTCTAGGCATGCTTGAAGAATGGGGAATCCGCAAAGACCGAGTGATGCTTGTGCAACTTAGAGACAGTGGAGCAAACATGCCTAAAGGAGTGAGGCTTGCTGATACGTCAGACCTCTGTGTCATCATGGCACACAATAGCCTCCAACTTTCAAATGATGGTCTGTCAAGCCAAATAGCTTTGCTTAATATATGTTTTAAAAGCATAAGGAGATTAAACATGTTGTGCTTGCAAGTCTTTTGAATCCTCGATACAAGAACCATGCTTTCTCTTCTGATGACGTATTGGCTAAGGCGAAACAATGGCTGACAGAAGATATGGCGGTGCAGAAGGTTCCTGCCAAAAAGAAAAGTCCGGAACACTACTTTTATGAAGAGCAGCATGCTGAAAAAACAGACAAATGTCCAAAAATACGTAAACGAACAGAAGAGAATCTGCTTCATCATCGTCAAATTGGTCAGGACATTTTCTGTGTTTTATTGGGGCCTCATGTGGAGGATTCAATTTCCTCTGAATCTGCAATGATGAGCCCGGATGATGAACTTCATCTCTATTTGAAAGAAGCCGCAATTGACAGAAGAAGTCCTCCTGGTGGAGAGAAAATGAGGCACGCTACAAAAGACTTGTGGCTTGTGGCTTCCCATGCTAGAAGATACCTCTCTCTCCCTGCTTCTCTGTCCTCCACTCCTGAGCATGTTTACTAAGTTGCAGCATTGTTTGAACAAAACAGAAGACCTTTAACAGGTGACCATGGACATGCTGAAATGTTCCGCTTTCTGCATTATAATATTGTTCTACTTAACTGGGAGTATTGAAAAGAGTAGTGTCCACTCCACTCCAATCCACTGTCTAGCTGTTGACTACCTTTTTTTTTCTAGCAGTTTTGCACTGACTGCTGTAATTGCAGTGAGTGCCCTACTGCAGAGGTAGTCCGCTGAGTAACCCCAATCCACTGTCTAGCTGTTGCCTAGCTTTTTTTCTAGCAGTTTTGCACTGACTGCATTAGTTGCACTGAGCACCCTACTGCAGAGCCTTTGCACATACCATCCTATGTATGTGCATATTTCTACAGGCACTTGGTCATTTGTTTGTGTTGATATATCACAAGGTTTAACCTGTTTATCATTTGAGAGTTAATTATTTATCCAGTAATTTAGTGAGTGCAGCCATTCTATAATACTATATAATTTTTCTCATTTTTCATGTTTTACATGTTTACGTTGCCGCTCCCAATAAGGTTTGTTTCCTACACGTTACAAATTTTGGATTTTTTCACATTTACATATTGTTTTTCCATTGCGCGGGTACTGTTGGTGCTTAACACCAATATATTTTCATTATCTACTGCAGAGGTAGTCCGCTGATTGTCTTGAATCCACTGTCTAGCTGTTGCCTAGCTTTTTTCTAGCAGTTTTGCACTGACTGCTGTAGTTGCAGTGAGTACCCTACTGCTAAGAGTCCAATCCACTGTCTAGCTGTGGCCTAGCTTTTTTCTAGCAGTTTTTCACTGACTGCTGTAGTTGCAGTGAGTGCCCTACTGCTAAGAGTCCAATTCAATCCATTGTCTAGCTGTTGCCTAGCTTTTTTCTAGCAGTTTTGCACCGACTGCTGTAGTTGCAGTGAGTGCCCTACTGCAGAGGTAGTCCACTGACTCTAATCCAATCCACTGTCTAGCTGTTGCCTAACTTTTTTCTAGCAGTTTTGCACTGACTGCTGTAGTTGCAGGGAATGCCCTACTGCAGAGGTAGTCCACTGACTCCAATCCAATCCACTGTCTAGCTGTTGCTTTGCTTTTTTCTAGCAGTTTTGCACTGACTGAACTGCATTAGTTGCAGTCAGTGCCTTACTGCAGAGGGTAGTCCTCCACTGACTCCAGTCCAATCCACTGTAACGTGTAGCTGTTGCCTTGCTCTTTTTCTAGCAGTTTTGCACTGACTGCACTGCATTAGTTGCAGTCAGTGCCTTACTGCAGAGGTAGTCCTCTTCCACTGACTCCAGTCCATCCAATCCACTGTATGTGTATTTTGTGTAGCTGTTGTTGTTGCCTATTTTTTTTTTCTAGCAGTTTTGCACTGACTGTACTGCAGTAACATATTGCAGTGTGTGAGTCCACTATTGCAGCACTTTTATCATAAAAGTACTGCAGTAGTGGACTCACACACTGCAATATGTTACTGCAGTGCAGTCAGTTTTATGCATTAATGCACAATCAGGATGTGAAATGCAAAGCACATGTCCCTGGAATTTAATTTTTCATATCAGTTTTTATGCAGTTAAGGTGTGAAGAACGAGCACTTAACGTTAAAAAGGTTAATAAATAAAGATTAACGAAAAAAATGGTGCTAACCAAAAAGACCTGCGCAAAGGATATTATTTGACACCAGGGACTTCTCATTCAATTAGTGAAATAAATTGTAAATTAATTATAAATGAATTAAGCTTCCGGGAATTGCTTCCACACTGCGAGCTGCAATCTGAACGTAAAAACGTGAATAATGAATAGCAAAAAGTGAAAACTGCGCTCAGCATTAAAGTGCTATAGGTGCATTAATGAAAAGTGCTATAAGTGCATCAGTGCATTAGTGATATGTTCACAATCAGTAAATATGCAAATACAATGATATATAAATAAATAAATATATATATTGACATTGATTGGGCTAGAAAAGTCCTTAAAGTGCTCTGTGCAACTGTGCAAATCTAAATCTTCAGCAATCTTGGATTAGATGGGAACCTCCACCACAAACACCTCCACCCAGTGGTCAGATGATATACTCCTTACCAGAATGCGATGACCCCTTAATTACAGGGGGTCAAACCCAGCATATCACTCCACATTGGCTCAAGGTTATCCTCATCACTGTTATCACCTCAAATGCTTTGACAAGGTTCCGGATCTCCGGACATTAAGGTGCAAAGAAAGATAAAGGAAACTCCAATAGTGTTATACCGTTTGATACTGGATTTAATAAAAGATATATTGCACTTACATCATAGCGGTGTTTAAGCGCCTGTAGTACAAAGTATACAGCTGGTCTGGTGGATGGGACGCCGCTCTCGCTCCACGCCTCACCTCACCGGAACTCTACGGTCTCACGCTCCCGACGCACGTTTCGTCAGCCGCGCTGACGTCATCAGGGGGATCATTCCTGATCCCCCTGATGATGTCAGCGCGGCTGACAAAACGTGCGTCGGGAGCGTGAGACCGTAGAGTTCCGGTGAGGTGAGGCGTGGAGCGAGAGCGGCGTCCCATCCACCAGACCAGCTGTATACTTTGTACTACAGGCGCTTAAACACCGCTATGATGTAAGTGCAATATATCTTTTATTAAATCCAGTATCAAACGGTATAACACTATTGGAGTTTCCTTTATCTTTCTTTGCACCTTAATGTCCGGAGATCCGGAACCTTGTCAAAGCATTTGAGGTGATAACAGTGATGAGGATAACCTTGAGCCAATGTGGAGTGATATGCCGGGTTTGACCCCCTGTAATTAAGGGGTCATCGCATTCTGGTAAGGAGTATATCATCTGACCACTGGGTGGAGGTGTTTGTGGTGGAGGTTCCCATCTAATCCAAGATTGCTGAAGATTTAGATTTGCACAGTTGCACAGAGCACTTTAAGGACTTTTCTAGCCCAATCAATGTCAATATATATATTTATTTATTTATATATCATTGTATTTGCATATTTACTGATTGTGAACATATCACTAATGCACTGATGCACTTATAGCACTTTTCATTAATGCACCTATAGCACTTTAATGCTGAGCGCAGTTTTCACTTTTTGCTATTCAATAAATAAAGATTAACATGCTTATTAAGAGACTTCTGTTGATTTTTGTTTTTTTTTTGGGTAATTTTTAAATGTGTGAAAATATCAGCCAATATCGGCCTATACCGATATGCGATCGGCAAAATATCGGTATCGGCAAGGAAAAAACGATATCGGTCGATCACTAAAATGTATATATATACTGTATATAGATACATATATATATATATATATATATATATATATATATATATATATATATATATATATATACACAGTATCTCACAACAGTTGGTACACCCCTCACATTTTTGTACAGTATTTTATAATACCTTTTAATGATACAACACTGAAGAAATGACACTTTGCTACAATGTAGAGATGTTTACAGCTTGTATAACAGTGTAAATTTGCCATCCCCTCAAAATAACTCAACACACAGCCATTAATGTCTAAACCGCTGGCAACAAAAGTGAGTACAACCCTAACTGAAATGTCCAAATTGGGCCCAAAGTGTCAATATTTTGTATAGGAAAATAAAGTAGGCGCTGGTATAAATAGGCGTTTTTATATTTTGGGAAATATACTGTAAAGTGTATCTATCATGTGACCACACTTATATTTGTGTTAGTAGTATGTATTGGACACAAATCAATATCCTCAAAATGCAAATAAGTGTAAAAATATGAAATCAATTGTAGGTGTGTGTATCATCCGTGTAGAGCATATAAATAGTAACAACGTTGAATAACGGCATCTTGTGGTGAAGACCCTGAACTGTTTTTAAATCTAGAAACTGGAAATTGATTCACTAATAGAGTTGAGCGGACACCTGGATGTCCGTGTTCGGCGGGTTCGGCCGAACTTGAAAAAAAACCGGACACCGAACCCCAATGAAGTCAATAGGGACCCGAACCTTTAGGCACTAAAATGGCTCTAAAAAAACAATGGAAAGGGCTAGAGTGCTGCAAATGGCAGCAAAATGTAGTTAAGAGCATGGCAAGTGCTCTGCAAACAAATGTGGATAGGGAAACAACAAAAAAAACCTGAAAAATAAAACAATTTTCTTCATCTGTGAAGGACGAGGCCCATATGGAGTAGGAGGGAGGTTGAGGTGGCGGTGGATGTGGCGGTGTAGGTGGAAGCGGCGGTGGAGAGGGATAAGGTAGCCAACACTGCTTTTTTTTAGTCATTTTAAATTAGGGTACACCCCAAAAGAGTGAGAAAGATCAAAAATATAACAATGGCTGGGTAAGGTCGGTATCCATCTCTATTCTGCACCAGGTACGGAAAAGTCCCGTGGGATCCATGCCTGGTTCATTTTAATGAATGTGAGCTTGTCCACATTTTCTCTGGACAGGCGGCTGCACTTGTCTGTGATAACGCCCCGAGCCGTGCTAAATACACGTTCAGATAATACACTGGCTGCAGGGCACGCCAGCACCTCCAAGGCGTAAAGGGCAAGCTCAGGCCATGTGCCCAATTTGGAGACCCAGAAGTTGAAGGGGGCAGACCCGTCATTCACTACATGTAGGCGTGTGCACACATACTGCTCCACCATGTTGGTGAAATGCTGCCTCCTGCTAAGACGTTCCATATGAGCTGCTGGTGCTGCTATTTGTTGTGGCGTGCTGACAAAGCTTTTCCACATTTCGGCCATGCTAACCCTGCCTTCTGAGGTGCTGGTGGTGCCCTGGTTGTGTTGGCGACCTCTTACTCCTCCTCCTCTGCCTTGGCCTTGTGCTTCCACTGTGGCCCCGCTGTCAGGTGAGAATGCCAGCAGCATCGCGTCTACCAGCGTGCGCTTGTACTCGCGCATCTTGCGATCATGCTCCAGTGAGTGAATTAAGGACGGTACGTTGTCCTTGTAACGGGGATCCAGCAGCGTGGCCACCAAGTAATCAGCACAAGTTAGAATGTGGGCAACTCGGCGGTCGTTGTGGAGACACTGCAGCATGTAATCGCTCATGTGTGCCAGGCTGCCCAGAGGCAACGAAAGGCTGTCCTCTGTGGGAGATATATCGTCTGTGTCCTCTGTATCCCCCCAGCCACGCACCAGTGATGGCCATGAGCTGGCCTGGGAGCCACCCTGCTGTGAACATGGTTCCATCTCCTCCTCCATCTCCTCCTCATCCTCCAGAACTGTGCCCCTGCTGGACAATTGTGTACCTGGCGTTTGTGGGTGCAGGAACCCACCCTCGGAGCCACTTGTGAATGACTGCCCTGAAAGCCTTGGAAATGATCCCTCTTCCTCCTCCTCCTCCTCCTGTGCCACATCCTCTTCCATCATCGCCCAAATCGTTTTTTGAAGGAGGCATAGAAGTGGGATAGTTAAGCTGACAACGGCATCATCGGCACTGGCCATGTTGGCTGAGTACTCAAAACAGCGCAACAAGGCACACAGGTCTCCCATGGAGGCCCAGTTATTGGTGGTGAAGTGGTGCTGTTCCGCAGAGCGACTCACGCGTGCGTGCTGCAGCTGAAACTCCACTATGGCCTGCTGCTGCTCGCACAGTCTTTCCAGCATGTGCAAGGTGGAGTTCCACCTTGTGGGCACGTCACATATGAGGCGGTGAGCGGGAAGGCTGAAGTTACGCTGCAGCGCTGACAGGCGAGCACCAGCAGGGTGAGAACGCCGAAAGTGCGCACAGACGACCCGCACTTTCTGCAGCAACTCTGACATATCAGGGTAATTTTTAAGGAACCTCTGTACCACCAAATTCAGCACATGCGCCAGGCAAGGGATGTGCGTCAAACCGGCTAGGCCCAGAGCTGCTATGAGATTTCGCCCGTTATCGCACACCACCAGGCCGGGCTTAAGGCTCGCTGGCAGCAACCACTCATTTGTCTGCTGTTCCATGCTCCTCCACAACTCCTGCGCGGTGTGTGGTTTTTCCCCCAAACAGGCAAGTTTACCCCTGGCTGTGCTGAAGTTGGTGGTGAAGGTGTTACGCTGACCGGATGAGGAGGCGGTAGAGGATGGGGAAGCGGAGTAGGAGGAGTTAGGAACAGGAGGCAAACTGAAGCGCCCTGCAATTCTCGTTGGTGGAAGGACATGCGCCAAATTGCTATCCGCCTAATGCCCATCCGCCACTGCATTTACCCAGTGTGCCGTTAGGGAGATATAACGCCCCTGACCGTGCTTACTGGTCCATGTATCGGTAGTTAGGTGGACCCTGGCACAGATGGCGTTGCGCAGTGCACACCTGATTTTTTCCCCCACTTGCTTGTGCAGGGAAGGGATGGCTTGCCTGGAAAAGTAGTGGCGGCTGGGCACGACGTACTGTGGGACAGTCACCGACATAAGGCTTTTAAAACTGTGCGTCTCCACCAGACGGAATGACAGCATTTCAAAGGCCAAGAATTTTGAAATGCTGGCATTCAGGGCCAGGGATCACGGGTGGGTAGGGGGGTACTTCCTCTTCCTTTGAAGTGTTTGGGAGATGGAAAGCTGAACGCTTCCACGGGACATTGTGGAGATGGTTGGTGACCCAGGTGGTGGTGTTGCTGACAGATCGTCTGTTTGCGGGGTGGCAGGTGCCGGTATCACTACAGAGGTGGATGAAGAGGCCGAGACTGCAGCAGAAGAGGAAGCAGGAGGAGCCAGAGACCTTTCTTGGTTTTGAAGGTGTCTACTCCACTGCAGCCTGATCATGCAGGTTGTGCTCAGGTTGAGAAGGTTTATGCCTCGCTTCAGGCTCTGATTGCACAGGGTGCAAACCACTCGTGTCCTGTCATCAGCACATTGTCTGAAGAACTTCCACGCTAGAGAACTCCTTTGAGCTGGCTTTGGTGCGCTCTGTCCCTTGCTGCGTTGGGCAGTAGCAGGCGTAGTGTCTAGGGCACGGGCGCTCCGCTTCTGCACCCTGCTCCCTCTTCTGCTGTGCTGGTGGCTCTGTGCAACCACCGTCTCTTCCTGCAAACTACTCAGGTCACCTGCATGACCTTCATTCCATGTGGGGTCGAGGACCTCATCGTCCTCCACATCATCTTCCACCCAGTCTTCACCCCTGCCCTCCTTGTCGGTCTCCACAATTCTGAGTGCCGCAGCAGTTGGCACCTGCGTTTCGTCATCATCAGAGACGTGCTGCGATGGTCCTTCTATGTACTCATCTTGAGAAATAAGTGGTTGGGCATCGCTGCACTCAATCTCTTCCACTTCTGGGGCAGGGCTAGGTGGATGGCCCTGGGAAACCCTGCTGACAGAGTCATCAAAAAGAAGAAGAGACTGCTGCATGACTTGGGGCTCAGACTGCTTGCCTGATTTGCAAGGGGGTGAGGTGAAAGACGGTTGGACATCGGCTGCAGGTGCCAACTCTGACCTTTCTGCAGTAGACTGGGTGGGAGACAATGTGAAGGAACTGGAGGCACTGTCAGCAACCCAATCTACTATCGCCTGTACTTGTTCTTCCCTTAACACTTGTAGAGGCGCATGATGCCCTACCAAATACTGCTGCAGGTTCTGTCACCTACTCACACTTGAGGAAGGTGTTTCACTTGTGCGTGTAGCTGGCACAGATTAACCACGTCCTCTCCTTGCAACAGGAGCTCTACCAGCAGCACCACGACCCAGGCCACGGCCCCTATTTGACGTTCTCCTCATATTTCTGTAATTTATGATCTTGCCCTAGAAAGGTGTTTATTGAATAGCAGAACAAAACAACAACAGTATCGCACGGGTGTATCTCACAGTCAAATATGCAAAGTATGCCGCAATTTATTTTTTTTCACCCCAAAAGGGTGTATGTTGAATAGCGGAATAGAAAAAAGTATCTAAAACGTTGTATCTCACACGTACAAACACAGACTAGGCCCCGATTACAATTTTTTGTACCCTAAAGGGAGGATGAGGAAGAGGAGTTGGAGGAGTTCGGAACAGGAGGCAAACTGAAGCGCCCTGCAATCCTCGGCGGGGGGAAGATGCGCCAAAAAAAATTGAAAGGTGTATCTCACACGTACCGATACAGAATATGCCGCAATTTAATTTTTTTCACCCCAAAAGGGTGTATATTGAATAGCGGAATAGAAAAAAGTATATAAAAAGGTCTATCTCACACGTTCCGATACAGACTATGCCGCAATTTAATTTTTTTCACCCCAAAAGGGTGTATATTGAATAGCGGAATAGAAAATTTTTTATAAAAAGGTGTATCTCACACGTACAAACACAGACTAGGCCCCGATTACAATTTTTTGTACCCTAAAGGCAGGATGAGGATGAGGAAGAGGAGTAGGAGGAGTTCGGAACAGGAGGCAAACTGAAGCGCCCTGATATCCTCGGCGGTGGAAGATGCGCCAAAAAAATTTGAAAGGTATATCTCACACGTACCGATACAGAATATGCCGCAATTTAATTTTTTTCACCCCAAAAGGGTGTATATTGAATAGCGGAATAGAAAAAAGTATATAAAAAGGTCTATCTCACACGTACCGATACAGACTATGCCGCAATTTAATTTTTTTCACCCCAAAAGGGTGTATATTGAATAGCGGAATAGAAAAAATTATACAAAACGGTGTATCTCACACGTACAAACACAGACTAGGCCCCGATTACAATTTTTTGTACCCTAAAGGCAGGAAGAGGATGAGGAAGAGGAGTAGGAGGAGTTCGGAACAGGAGGCAAACTGAAGCGCCCTGCAATCCTCGGCGGTGGAAGATGCGCCAAAAAAATTTGAAATGTGTATCTCACACGTACCGATACAGACTATGCCGCAATTTAATTTTTTTCACCCCAAAAGGGTGTATATTGAATAGCGGAATAAAATTTTTTTTATAAAAAGGTGTATCTCACATGTACAAACACAGACTAGGCCCCGATTACAATTTTTTGTACCCTAAAGGCAGGATGAGGATGAGGAAGAAGAGTAGGAGGAGTTCGGAACAGGAGGCAAACTGAAGCGCCCTGCAATCCTCGGCGGTGGAAGATGCGCCAAAAAAATTTGAAATGTGTATCTCACACGTACCGATACAGACTATGCCGCAATTTAATTTTTTTCACCCCAAAAGGGTGTATATTGAATAGCGGAATAAAATTTTTTTTATAAAAAGGTGTATCTCACATGTACAAACACAGACTAGGCCCCGATTACAATTTTTTGTACCCTAAAGGCAGGATGAGGATGAGGAAGAGGAGTAGGAGGAGTTCGGAACAGGAGGCAAACTGAAGCGCCCTGATATCCTCGGCGGTGGAAGATGCGCCAAAAAAATTTGAAAGGTGTATCTCACACGTACCGATACAGACTATGCCGCAATTTACATTTTTTTACCCCCAAAAGGGTGTATATTGAATAGCGGAATAGAAATTTTTTTATAAAACGGTGTATCTCACACGTACAAACACAGACTAGGCCCCGATTAAAATTTTTGGAAACCTAAAGGCAGGATGAGGATGAGGAAGAGGAGTAGGAGGAGTTCGAAACAGGAGGCAAACTGAAGCGCCCTGCAATCCTCGGCGGTGGAAGATGCGCCAAAAAAATTTGAAAGGTATATCTCACACGTACCGATACAGACTATGCCGCAATTTCATTTTTTTTACCCCAAAAGGGTATATATTGAATAGCGGAATAGAAAATTTTTTATAAAACGGTGTATCTCACACGTACAAACACAGACTAGGCTCCGATTACAATTTTTTGGACCCTAAAGGCAGGATGAGGATGAGGAAGAGGAGTAGGAGGAGTTCGAAACAGGAGGCAAACTGAAGCGCCCTGCAATCTTCGGCGGTGGAAGATGCGCCAAAAAAATTTGAAAGGTGTATCTCACACGTACCAAACCAGACTATGCCGCAATTTAATTTTTTTCACCCCAAAAGGGTGTATATTGAATAGCGGAATAGAAAAAAGTATATAAAAAGGTCTATCTCACGCGTACCGATACAGACTATGCCGCATTTTTATTTTTTTTACCCCAAAAGGGTGTATATTGAATAGCGGAATAGAAAAAAGTATATAAAAAGGTCTATCTCACGCGTACCGATACAGACTATGCCGCAATTTTATTTTTTTTACCCCAAAAGGGTGTATATTGAATAGCGGAATAGAAAACAGTATATCAAATTGTTGATTTTTCAATAGCACATGTGAACACAGCAGTGTCTTATGTTTTATGTCACGGTCAGCAGCAGGCTATGAAGGGAAAAAAAAAAATTCCCCTTTAACTTTGTAATTTTTAAATAGCAGATTAGAACAGCACTCTGTAGTAAAATATAGCTGAACGCTGCACACAACAGACTGATAAAAATATTTTTTTTCTCCCTCCTCCTCCTCCTCAGTGGGCTCAAGTGAGGGCAAAAAGATTGTTCACTGCACCACCCCCCACACTGCAAAATAGATGTACGGACGATTGTTCTGTCCTGTGTCTCCTAATCTCTCCCTGCCTACTCTCTCCAGCCTGTCCCTAAAATGCTCAAATATCTTTCCTTCCTACACTCCGACCTGTCCCTGCATTCTTTTCGGGCACAATGTTGTTTTTCCCTGTCTGTCCCTAATCAGCAGCAGCCAGCACCGTTATGTGTGCTCTCTCCCTACACTACAGCAGACTGACGCACAGCGCGCTGTGTCTCGAGCTTATAAAGACCTGGGTCACATGCTTCAGCTGGCCAATCACAGCCATGCCATTAGTAGGCATGGCTGTGATGGCTTCTATGGCACACCAGTTAAACGCTTGTTGATTTGCTGTTAAAAGCCCGCTATTAAAAGCGCGCCATTACACACAAAACAGGAAATAAAATTGCCGAACACGGATTTTAAACCCGAACATACAGTAAAGTTTTCGGGTCCGTGTGCGGGTAACAAAAATCCAATTATCCGATACGGACCCGAATAATACAGTCCGTGTTCGCTCAACACTATTCACTAACAGTCACAGTGTCTTATAGCATATTTGAAATTATCATTCTCATCATAGCAATTCAAAACTGAAATTCAGCAAGGAGGATGGCATTTATGGAGGGGATAGACTGATAATCTAGGAACAGAATTGGAGACAAAACCGAGAAATCACCTATATAGAGGGGATAGGCATCAGGGGGCAAAAAAGGATAATACAGAGTCAGTAATAGTGGTTTCTAGACACCTGTGTTTTCATTTTATTTCTTCTGTTAACCAGGATTATGGCACGCTCTTGACAGCTCCAAATTTTTCTCCTTTGAGAGCAACATGTCTCCCTATGGGAGTATATTGGAGGTTCTGTCTAATATAATAGATATGATCATATATCCTTTTTACAGAAATTTCTAATTGTTTTGCCAACATAGAATGCCCCGCATCTACAGAACATAATGTATATGACTCATTTTGTTTGGCAGTCCACATAATGTCCCAGGGTATGTGGGTGTCCATTTGGCAACACAAACAAAGGTCCCTCCAAAATTCATTTGCAGTACTCACAGGTTCCACATTTACACATTCCTTTTATAGTGTCAGACATAGGGGAATCTTCCTAAAAATGGCCTCCCCTTCCTATATGTGAGTTAGGGATATTCTTTGATGTGTTTTTTCAAAATTGGATCACCAGTTAAAAGGTGCCAATGCTTTGCTATGGTTTCCTCTGCCAAATAATGATGACTGGAATATGTGGTAACAGTTCTCATGGTATCAAGTTGTTTTTTGATTCTGTTCCCAAACAGCATCTCATGTCTGTCTTTTTGGCATACCTTATTATATGCTTTTTGGTGGTCTTAGTATTACCACTCAGGATCAACCTCGATTTCAAAAATGTTGCTTCTCTTTCGAATTGCTCCACATTTAATTCATAGGTATTGTGAGTATGGTATGCCCCTAATTAGAGGCTGAGGATGTGCACTGGATGCGTGAAGTATAGTGTTTCCCATGGTGGGTTTCCTAAACAGGGATGTCCCCAGTATAGCATCTTTCTGCTTGCATATATTGATATCCAGAAAAGATATACTCTAAAGGTCCCTCTGCATGGTAAACTTTAGATTATATGCATTGGTCACCAAACAATTCATACATTCTTGTAGAGCTGTCTCACTGGAATTCCATACCAAAATATGTCATCTATATACCTGTACCAGCATAAAATTCTGGACAGATATACAAATAACAATTAGTCTGCGAAAATTACCCGCTCTGTCCCCCCCACAGGTACATTGGCATACGATTGGGCACTACATGTCCCCATCGCAACCCCCTGTACCTGGAGGTAGTGGGAGCCATCGAATGTAAATACATTTCTTCTAAGAATGTGATAGAGAACTTGCATGATGAAAGCACTGTAGGGTCTCCTGGATAACTCCATTTTGCTCAGGAATTTCTCCACTACTGATATCCCCAAAAGGGAGACTAACCTACTATTTGATGGTATTATAATGTTATGTAGTTTTTTTAAATAAGTCCATCGTATCCTGAATATATGACGGGAGGCCAAGTATGTGTGGTCACAGGAATGTGTCAACTAAATGACTTCCTTTTTCAGTTTTCTCTCCTATTCCTGATATAATTGGGTGGCCAGGAGGTTTTTCCATATTTTTATGGGTCTTTGATACCCATAAAAGGATGAGTATCTGGCGTGTGGAACTTGCAAGGCTTCAAAGATGTCCTTGTCAATAATTCCATC
Organism: Pelophylax lessonae; assembly: GCF_965119305.1. Lineage (NCBI taxonomy): Eukaryota > Metazoa > Chordata > Amphibia > Anura > Ranidae > Pelophylax > Pelophylax lessonae. Next base: position 159,976,884 of record NC_138773.1, read on the forward strand.
TCTATATTAATTCCTTAACAATGCATCAAAGTCATTATTGAACTCCAACATTTTCTCCTCAGAGATTTTGGGATACCAATCTCTGTTGGAAAGGATGTCCAGACACTAGGGATGATCGAACTTTTCAAAAGTTCGGTTTGGCCAGAACATCCGAACTACCCGAAAGTTCAGCCCGGATTTCAGAACCCCATTGAAATCAATGGGACCTGAACTTCAGTAATTAAAAAACACAATTTTGAAGCCCTAAAACCCAATAGATGCCCCTAAAAAGTGCCTAGGGTTCTGGGTCATACCCCAGGGACTATTAATCACACAAAAAAAGTTCTTAAAAATTTTCATTTTTGATAGAGAGCCAATTATTGGAAAAATTAAAAAAAAAATAAAATAAAAAAATTAAAAAATTTCTTTGGATTTAGTATCTGGGGGGTCTAAAAAGTATACCTGTGAAGTTTCAGCTCTGTAGCATGTCCAGAACCAGAAAAAAAGATAATTTTTCAGTAGAGCAGGGATGGTAGGACCCCCCTTTTACACTTATATGATCTTTTTTTGGGGGTTCTGGACATGCTACAGAGCTGAAACTTCACAGGTACACCTTTTAGACCCCCCAGACACTAAATCACACAAAAAAGTTCTTAAAAATTGTCATTTTTGATAGATTTTTGATAGAGAGCCAATTATTGAAAAAAAAAAATAAATAAAAAAATTTCTTTGGATTTAGTGTCTGGGGGGTCTAAAAAGTGTACCTGTGAAGTTTCAGCTCTGTAACATGTCCAGAACCAGAAAAAAAAAGATTGTTTGTATTAGTGCAATTATAGATCTGTAATATGGCTTCTCGCTTTTCACACCTTGCCGGTTTAATAGCAGGCGTTTTTCTGGGCATTTTTTTGGGTTCTTTGGAGTCAGGAAAAACATCTGAACTTGTGTATAGTGGTACTATACACAAGTTCAGATGTTTTGCCTGCCTCCAAAAACGCCCAAAAAATGCCTTCAACAACACACCTGGGCGACTTTTTTTTTGGCGCTAGCGTTTTTTTGGGCATTTTTTTGGGTTCTTTGGAGGCAGGCAAAACATCTGAACTTGTGTATACGGGTATATATACACACATACTTATATGTATATACACATCTAGACATATATAGGTGTGATAATAGCAGAAATATATGCTTGCGCTAATGAAATCATCTACACTAATATGGTTATGCTCCTATAACACCTATATATGTCTAAGTGTAAAATACATATAAGTATGTGTGTGTGTACACAAGTTCAGATGTTTTGCCTGCCTCCAAAAACCCCAAAAAAATGCCTGCAACAACACACCTGGGCGTTTTTTTTTTTTTTTTAACGCTAGCGTTTTTTCGGGCATTTTTTTGGGTTCTTTGGAGGCAGGCAAAACATCTGAACTTGTGTATAGTGGTATATATACCACTATACACAAGTTCAGATGTTTTTCCTGCCTCAAAAGAACCCAAAAAAATGCCCAAAAAAATGCCTGCTATTAAACCAGCAAGGTGTGAAAAGCGAGAAGCCAACATCCTGTGCTGAAAGTGTTCTAATACAAACAATCTTTTTTTTTTCTGGTTCTGGACATGCTACAGAGCTGAAACTTCACAGGTACACTTTTTAGACCCCCCAGACACTAAATCCAAAGACATTTTTTTTTTAATTTTTTTTTCTTCAATAATTGGCTCTCTATCAAAAATCTATCAAAAATGACAATTTTTTAGAACTTTTTTGTGTGATTTTGTGTCTGGGGGGTCTAAAAGGTGTACCTGTGAAGTTTCAGCTCTGTAGCATGTCCAGAACCAGAAAAAAAAAAGATCATATAGGTGTAAAAGGGGGGTCCCACCATCCCTGCTCTACTGAAAAATTATCTTTTTTCTGGTTCTGGACATGCTACAGAGCTGAAACTTCACAGGTACACTTTTTATCACTAATCCAGAAAAAAAAGATCATATAGGTGTAAAAGGGGGGTCCCACCATCCCTGCTCTACTGAAAAAGTATCTTTTTTCTGGTTCTGGACATGCTACAGAGCTGAAACTTCACAGGTACACTTTTTATCACACTAATCCAAAAAAAGTCATGCCTGCCTCCAAAAATGCCCGATAAATGCAAGACAAAACGCCAAGAGAAGCCGTATTCCTGTTCTAATAAAAATTATAAGACAATGCTAATTTTTGGGGGGTTCTGGACATGCTACAGAGCTGAAACTTCACAGGTACACTTTTTAGACCCCCCAGACACTAAATCCAAAGAAATTTTTTTTTTATTTTTTTTTTCAATAATTGGCTCTCTGTCAAAAATCTATCAAAAATTACAATTTTTAAGAACTTTTTTTGTGTGATTTTGTGTCTGGTGGGTCTAAAAGGTGTACCTGTGAAGTTTCAGCTCTGTAGCATGTCCAGAACCATAAAAAAAGATCATATAGGCAGGGCTGGGACAAGGTCATTTGGTGCCCAGGGCGAAGATGGCAAACTGCGCCCCCCCCCCCCCCCGTCCCCAATCCCGTCCCTGTCGTGGGTGTAATATAAGAATCAATGTAGTTTCAAAACAAGAAAATACTTAAAACAATACAAATTAAATACAATTGGTTAACCTCCTCCTCTCAGCTAGACCTCCCCCCCAATCTAAATAATAGTTGACCTGCTCTCAGCCCGACAGAGCCCCCCCCCCCTTCCCACCCTAATCTAAATAGCTGACCTCATCTCAGACAGAATAAAAACCCAAAAAAATCCACGCTTAGGATAAAACTAAGAGACAGACTTGTCTGCAGCCCACTTCAAAAAATACAGCCCTAAAAAAGGATGTATCAGATATATATGTAAAAAAGGGGAAGTGATTGGCGCTGCCATATATAGAAGATGGAGCAAATAAATAAGATGAGTTATCTAGTGGTGATGAGTCTCTGTTGGAATATGTAAAATCAACCTATATGGAGCAGGTGGTGGTGGTAAATTTCAAGATAAAGAGATATAAAGATAAAAAGAGTAAATGTAAAATCTTATATGTGGCATATATAATACCAATATAAATGTAATGTACCTATGTACATATGCCGCTGTGAAGCAGATGTGACCTAAGTGCAAAAAGTGCTAAGTGCAGCAGGTGTGGTCACCCTAAATAAATCTGTAAAGTAAAAAAATGCAAAAAGTGCTAAGTGCAGCAGGTGTAATCACCCAAAATAAATCTATAAAGTAAAAATGTATATATGTGTCCGTAGTTGTATATAAATTTAGTGCCAGCCTCAAAAATAGTCTAAAATTATAAAATACATATATTAATGTAATAATTAGTGCCTAGTGCGATATTGTGCAATGCGTAGTAATAAATGGTTTATAAAGTGTACGGATGCACATATGAGTCCAGAATGTCAGTACCACCTAAAGAGTGTCAAATTGTGTACGGGGTTATAAAAATATATATGCCCCGCATATAAGTGAGCATAAATAAATATATGCAAATCCAACAATAAATATATGTAAATCCAGCAGTATAAATAAATATATGCAAATCCAGCAATATAAAATAAATATAACTAAATATATGTAGATCCGACCATAAATATATGCCAATCTAACAATTGGTGAAACGTGCAATCATAAATTAGTGCAGAAAGTGTCCAAAAACTTTTAGAGTGGTGCAAAGTCCATAAGGAAATATTAAGGTGCTCTTTTTTGCAAAAAATATTTTGGGTGACCACACCTGCTGCACTTAGCACTTTTTGCACTTAGGTCACATCGGCTTCACAGCGGCATATGTACATAGGTACATTACATTTATATTGGTAGTATATATGCCACATATAAGATTTTACATTTACTCTTTTTATCTTTATATCCCTTTATCTTGAAATTTACCACCACCACCTGCTCCATATAGGTTGATTTTACATATTACAACAGAGACTCATCACCACTAGATAACTCATCTCAGACAGACCCCACCCTAATCTCAGCCAGAACCCCCCCCCCCAATAATCAAAATAGTTGACCTGCACTCAGCCAGACAGACCCCCCCCTCAGCCAAACACCCCCCCCCCACTAATCTAAATTGTTCACCTATTCACCTCCTCCTCTCAGCCAGACAGACCCCCCCCCCAGCCAGAACTCCCCCCTCCCCACTAATCTAAATAGTTTACCTAAAAAATCAGGTGCACTCTTTAAAAGTATTAAAATGGTAATAAATTATTAAAATAATAATAAACTCCTCTAGAGTCCACTAGCGGCGCTTGTCAGTCTATGTACACCATATACTGTATATAGGAGATCTCTCCGACTGTTAAGAAGGCTGGTTCAACCACTCACAAGGTGTACATGGAAAAATAAAGCGTCATAGGCACATAGCGTAACCCCGTTTTCACTTTATTGTAAAGGTATGCACGACATCAAACTCTTAAGAATTACACTCACAAATTAAAACTTGATCATACACAAAGTCATCATAGATGTATGTCCGTTACCGTGCAGTCGTTCGTCCAGCACCGATCGTGGAAAGGCCGCCGGGTACCGAGGCGGGGAACTTCCGGGTGTGGCGTCTGACGTGTACCGGTAACTATGGAAACCGCGTGCTCACGCCCTAATGCGTTTCGTCATCACGGACTTCAACTGAGGGTGTCAGTTGAAGTCCGTGATGACGAAACGCGTGAAAGTGAAAGGGGTTACGCTATGTGCCTATGACGCTTTATTTTTCCATGTACACCTTGTGAGTGGTTGAACCAGCCTTCTTATCAGTCGGAGAGATCTCGGGTTGAGGAGGATCTGACAGGGTTCTATTACTACGAGCCTGTTGTTCAGTCACGTCTGGTAAGTGCATTTCCTTCAGGGTGTGCACCGTGGTGAGGTGGAGGTCTTGTCATCTTATTCCCCTCAGGAGTTTAGTCACACTGCAACTGGCTGTCGGCTGGACTGTGAATATTTGGATCACCCTTACACATCTGGTGTTGGACTCTCTGTTTGCATTTACCTATATACAGTATATGGTGTACATAGACTGACAAGCGCCGCTAGTGGACTCTAGAGGAGTTTATTATTATTTTAATAATTTATTACCATTTTAATACTTTTAAAGAGTGCACCTGATTTTTGATATCAATACATTTATAGTGGCAGCTATTTGACATTTATTGTCTCGGAGTACACTTGAGTGTGCATTTCAGGGTATATTGTATGTACCCAGTGACAATTTATTTCATTCTGTTTTTATCTTTTTGTGCGCTGGGTGAGCAGAATTTTATTCTTCTAGTTTAGTAAATAGTTTACCTGTTCTCAGCCAGACAGACCCCCCCCCCTCAGCCAGAACCCCCCCTTCCCCCACTAATCTAAATAGTTTACCTGCTCTGAGCCAGAGAGACCCCCCCCACTCCGCCAGAACCCCCCCCCCACTAATCTAAAGAGTTTACCTGCTTTGAGCCAGAGAAACCACCCCCAGCCAGAACCCCCCCCCTAATCTGAAGAGTTTTCCTGCTCTGAGCCAGAGAGACAACCCCCCCCCCCCCACTTACTTGCTCTCAGCCAGACAGACAGACCCCCCTCCCTCCATCTGAATAGTTCACTTCTTCACCAGGGCAGGCAGGCTTCACTCACGCTGCTGCAGACAGGCAGAGACACAGTGCCATGCTCTGGATGTGTTTTTCTGCTTTCACTTTTCACTTTCTCCTCTCTTCCACGGCTCCTCGAGGTAGTGGCTGAAGCAGGAGGAGAGCGCTCTATGCTCAATGACGTCACGGCCGGGACAGACTACAGAGCGCCTGTCAGGGGGGGGGGGGTGTTTTCTCCGCTCCCCTGACAGAACAAGAAGTAGAACAGAAGGCTTCAGGCTGTGCTGAGTGCAGCAATAATTTACACTCACACAGTCAGCAGTGTGTGAAAGAAGTTGTCCAACAGTGGCGCCCCACCTTTCTCCAATAAATGTTAGCGCCCAGGGCACCCGCCCCTTCTGTCCTGCCCTTGTATCGGCTCTGCATATAGGTGTAAAAGGAGGGTCCCACCATCCCTGCTCTACTGAAAAATTATCTTTTTTTTTGGTTCTGGACATGCTACAGAGCTGAAACTTCACAGGTACACTATACACAAGTTCAGATGTTTTGCCTGCCTCCAAAAACCCCCAAAAAATGCCTGCAACAACACACCTGGGTGTTTTTTTTTGACGCTAGCGTTTTTTTGGGCATTTTTTTGGGTTCTTTGGAGGCAGGCAAAACATCTGAACTTGTTTATAGTGGTGTATATACACACATACTTATATGTATATACACACCTAGACATATATAGGTGTGATAGGAGCAGAAATATATTGGTGTTAATTATTTCATTAGCGCAAGTAGTTTTTTCTGCTCCTTTCACACCTATATATGTCTAGGTGTATATATACAGACATAGGTGTGTATATATACCCCCAATACACATGTTCAGATGTCATGTCTGACTCCAAACATGTGCTCAAAAAAGCACTAGCAACGCCTGCAGCCAAAAATGCTGGCGGCGGCGAAGCCATATCCCTGCAGCGAAAGTGACACAAGAGAAACTAGCTTTTCTCTATAGCGGTCACCCTGCTATGGAAGGGTTCGGTCACCCTGCCATAGCAGTCACTGTCAGTTCACCCTACACTACATTACGGTCACCCTGAAATGGAAGGGTTTGGTCACCCTGCCATAGCAGTCAGTTAACCCTACACTACATTACGGTCACCCTGACACTTCACACTTTCCCTAAAGAAACTAAATTTTTGAAGCTAACTAAAGTGTAAAGGAGCACCCTAACTACACTAGATATCCCTTTCCTCACACTAATAAATGCTAAATGACACTTTTAAAGTAAAATTAGCAGAACTGCTTCCACTCTCTTCCATGTCCTGTATTACAATGCTAGGAATTTGGCGGGGGCTATCTTGTATACTGGGGGGCGTATTCACTAATGATTGGACTATGGACCCCCTAGTCACTCCAATCACATTCCTAGCATTCTCCTGCCCCCTCAATTGGCTTTTGCTAATGGTTCTGGTCAAATCACGGGCTTTTAAAGCCCATTTCCTGAACCATTGCATTTTGGTCGGTTCTGGTTGCCGAATTCCGAACTTTTTGGGCAAAAAGTTCTAAATTCGGCCGAACCTCGAACACCCAATGTTCGGGCCGAACCGATGGTCGACCCGAACCGTTCGATCATCCCTACCAGACACATGTCCCTATATATGTGTCTATCCATCACCACTATGTTCCCTCCCTTATCTGCCACTTTAATTATCATTTATTATCATTTTTATGTAATCTATGTATTGCTTGCCACTGTTCAGAAGATGGATTATTACGGTATTATGATTGGAACTCTAAAATCCAGCTTCTTAATTTCCGAAGTAACTTGGGATAAGAACGCCCAGATATTGGAATTTGTTTGTAAAGGAGGGGATTTAGTAGAAATTCCTTATTGTGAAGCCTTTTCATTGTTATTTTTCTATTTTCTCCTGATTTTTCTTTTTTCTTTCATCATCATAAAGGTATTTAAACATGAGCCTGCGGGAAAGGAGGTTGAGGTCTTTTATTACCTCAAAGCTATCTGCTCCAGAGGTCGGGCAAAAACGTAAACCTAAGCCCAAGACCCCAATCTCAATGTCCGAAAGTTTCTGGGATGATAAGTTTATGACTTGTAATTGATCAATATTTACTTGTTCTTTCACACATAACGATCAAGATTGTAGGGAACTATCTTTTTGTTGAGGGGGTCCTGCGTTGGAAGGTGTAATAAAAAATCTTTATCTTTAAGGCATATTAGTATGTGTCTGTGATTTATGTTGAAACAGTGCATAGCTATTAGTATGTGTGAGAGGTGTAGTTGGAGCAGTAGCCCCCAGCCCATTGCTGAATCTATCACCCAGTGATCCATCACTAACTATACTCTTAGTGCCTGTATTCAAAGCAGAATTTTCCTTGTGTGCCTGTGCCATAGCCTTTTTCTTACCATCACTGTTACCATCACCCTTAGTGTGCCTTTTTATGGAACCACGATGTCTACCTGTCCCTCTCCCGGACATCTGTGAAACAGGAGAAACATGTGAAATATGTGAAACACGCGAGGAATCAGAATCAGTACCCTAAACTGTATCATAATCGTGTGTGTATATATATATATATATATATATATATGTATATATATGTACAGTATACGCCTTTATTGCCTCCTCTTTTCCCCTTATTCTGTTTCCTTCCTCGTTGTGGCCATCTATAGGCATTTTGCCATTAAATGCCATTTTATCTCTAATGCATTTAATGTCTTTTTTATAGATCAGTTTTTTACGATATTTTTGTATTTCAACGATCTCATTGTCTAGTTCTTTAATTTCATCATTATTAGATTCAATTAAAAGATTCCTCATCTTTTTTGTGCAATCCTGAAGATTCATCTCCCATTGCTTTTTAAATTCATTCTTCACTTCCCAGAGACTAGGGAATACCTGCATCCTGAATCCTTGGAGATTCAGATCTTCTTTATTATATCTTCCAAAAATGTCACCTGCCAAAATAGATTGGATTTACGTTAAAAAGCAAGTTTGAGTTTGCGTATCAAGACCTCAATTTCTAGTTCAGTGCCATGATCATCTCCACATTCCCTATAAATGTTAGATATAAGACCATCAAACTCTGTTCCAGTATAGACCATCATTGTGTTCAAAACATTTTTTTTTAACAATGTCAAATTTAAAGGAAAAATAGAAAAATGTATTTATCTGTTGCTCCCTGCCTAATAAAGGCTATGGGAGCAAGTACTATAGCCAATAGAAAAATGGTGTCTTCGGCCTATGAACGAATATAAAACCAGACAGGCTATATGGGGTACCTCATCCATAAAAAATAGCAAAAAAAAATTGAGTAAGAACCTTGTGGACTTTACTGGTACCAGAGAAGGATGTTGACAACAATGTAGATAAAAAATATATTTTATTATAGAAATCTATAAAAAACATTTATAATGTGGTTGGAACGTGTTGGAAGATCCTAGAGGTGGCAATTTTGACAGAAAATTATTGCAGCGAGAGGCAAGGTGGATTTTCTGTCTCAATGCAACCTCTCTGCCAGGCCTCAATGATACTCTGAGCTGTAAGCCATTTATATAGCAGTTGATCATTTAATTTAGTCTAATTATATTGATTGGGGTTTTTTGTGTGAAAAAAATTATGTATAGCCTTATTAATATTAAAATATTATAATTTCTTTATAATTTGTGCTAAATGCTGTAATTGTATATTGTGAACAGCAAGGGTCATATTGTGACATACTTGGCGAAGTGCTATGCCCCTTATGTGCTTCTTGAGCCTTACTTATTGTGGCGATGTATAGCTGTTGTTGTTGGTATTGGTGATGTTATCTCATGATACTCGAGAGCTCCGTATCATAGGCTCCCGTGCATGGTTAAAATCTGGGGGCAGAAGTGCATTAATAAGCACTTCCGTGTCCGACCAAGGAGGTGGTGTTGAAGTGGTAAGAGACATGGGAGCCTGATTATTTTATTTTATTTTACTTTATTTTTTGAAAGCCCCCATCTATGCTTATCCTGTACCCATAGTGATCGGAGCCCCTCCTTTGTGCCCTTGTTTATATGTACCGAGCCATCGGGAATGTGGAACGCCCGGCCCCAGTCTCCTCCAGCGAGTTTCTGTGCTGCTGCCGCTCGCGCGTGTGCAGCTGTTCCTGGCTCACGCTTGCTCAAACGTGTTAGACCTGCACGCGTGTGCGGTCAGCTTGCAGTCATTGGTTCGAGGGGACTGATGAATGATTAGATGTGGTCCAGTCTGAGGGTGGGGATGCAGGAGAGGAGGCATATGGCTCCTTATGTATTGTCTGGCTGGGTCCAGCTGAGGGTGAAGGTCGGGACGCGGAGGCACAGGTGTATACTAATATACTGAGTATACGAAAACGCAGGATATTGACATAATTTTGGCACCAATACTGGCTTTAAGTAGTGATGAGCTGTATATGGTATGTGCAGATGATGAGAAATAGTTGCTGCAGGCTTGTGGTTGAGTTATACACTGCTGGTTTAAGGTTATATAGGAAATGTGGATGTTAATGGTCTTAGATTGATTGTTCTCTATGGGAGGCCTAAAATTTATATATGGTTTGATTGATATTCCTAGATGGTCTACTTTTGCTAGGTAGTGCTTCCTTTGTATGGGTCTTGATGTACCACCTGACGCACATCTTGTGTATAGTTGTTGGTAAGTGTCTCTCTTGCTGGGCCAATATAATATCCTGTTCAGGGTTTTGTTGTACTACCTTGTACAAGGTGTTATTAAATTGATCATTTACATAGTCATTTATATTGTCATCATTTTTAGATTATGCTGCTGTCGGTTGGTTACATTGGGAATTCGCACACAACACCAGACTGTTTCTTGTGATGTTTTTTTCCGAGGAAACATTAAATAGATACAAAATACACCACTTGTTAGTGTCACTAATCTTGGCTTTTGATTGAGCAGCTGTTTAATATATCTATGCCTTCTCTTATTATAGAGACCATTTGAACCATATGGTATGATAGCTACCCCATATATTCAGCAATACATCACTGTTTTCTGTCACGCAACACATCGCCATCTATAACTCTGCTCTGGTAGATGCATGTAAGAGGACTCAATGGATGAAGTACTTTGCCATTGTGATTGTCACTTGTTATGTACATGCTATTGTATTATGATGCTTTTATATCTTTAACTATTTACTGCCCGCCCACCGTCAAATGACGGTGGAGCCGTGCGGCTCTCGTTCTGGGACGGCGTGCGGCTCTCGTTCTGGGACAATGTCATATGACTGCGCCCCCGAATGGCCTCTCTCGCATGCCCGCGGGGGCACTAGGACACGGCGCAATCCAGATCTTGGTAAAGAGCCAATGACTTGGCTCTTTACCCATGTGATCAGCAGGGTCCAATCACAGCCTGTCACATTTAAATGAGAAGAGCCGATCAGCGACTCCTCCTCAAAGGGGAGTCTAGGACACGTAATCAGGGCACTGATAACCAGTGCCCTGATTACAGAAAAGTTAAAAAACAGTGCCCACCATCAGTGCCCACCATCAGTGCCCACAATCAGTGCTCATAGTGCTGCCAGTCAGTGCCCATCAGTGCCTGCTCATCTGTGCTGCCCATCAGTGTTCATCAGTGCCGCCCATCAGTGCCTATCAGTGCCGCCTTTCAGTGCCCAGCAGTGCCACCTATCAGTGCCACCTATCAGTGCTCATCAGTGCCGCCTATCAGTGCCCATCAGTGCGGCATATTAGTATCTCCTCATTAGTGCCACCTCATCAGTGCCCAAAAGTGCCACCTCATCAGTGCCCATCAGTGCAGCCTATCAGTGCCCATCAGTGCCGCCTCATCAGCGCACATCAGTGAAGGAGAAAAATTACTTATTTTCAAAATTTACTTTTTTTTTTTACAAAATTTTCTGTATATATATATATATATATATTTTTTAGTAAGAAATAAAAAATCCAGCAATGATTAAATACCACCAAAAGAAAGCTCTATTTGTGTGAAAAAAATGATAAAAATGTCATATGGGTCATATGGGTACTGTGTAGCATGACCGCGCAAATTGTTATTCAAAGTGTGACAGCGCTGAAAGCTGAAAATTGGCCTGGGCAGGAAGGGGGTGAAAGGGCACTGTCTTGAAGTGGTTAAAGATAGGCCAATGCTTATTGCTGCCAAGATTATGAGGTCCTGAGGAAGCAATATTTGTGAAATGTGTCGACCTCTATCAATATACTGTAATGTGTTATTGCAAGCAGCCTTAGCATTTAGACCTGCATTGTTCAAACTGAGCATTTTTTTAATGGTTTTATAAATGTTATATATTTCTGTAATAAAAAATATTTTTTTATCTACAATGTTGTCACCGTCCTTCTCTGGTATCACAAGGTTCTCACTCGATTTTTTATTACAAGTATGTATTTAACATAGTTCTGTCATGAAGCATGCTGCATAACATCAGGGTCAAGTCCAGTGCTGAGTCAAGGGTTGGGGTTGCAGCTGAGGCCTGGATGATGTAGTGTATGGGGGCTCTACAGGTGATGCCCCATTATGTTTGTTGTGAAGAATATGAAGACGCATCAAACCTCTGGATCCCCCTAGTTGAAAGGTGGCTGGTTCAGGGATGTATTCTCATGTGGCAATGGTGGGGAAAAAAAGTCATATGCGGCCATACCAACTGGGCATCTGGGTGTCATTTCAAGAGCTGATGTTCTCACCAAATCTGAGGATCTGTTGTGGCTTTTGTGTACCTGTGTAGAGCTTGCTGTGGAGGGAGATAGACAGTGTAGTGGTAGATTTAAGGGCAGCCTAAACTAGGGAGCTTCTGGGGTCCTTCTGCCTCTGTGGTTTGCTCATATTGAAATTAGAAATACCTCTATCACTGCAGGCTAGTGCAGGAGCTAAGCTACTGTGTGACTGTTCCCAGAGCCATCCAAACTCCAAATGGGTTTTTAATGGCTCCAAATATGTGTATTTCTATTGTATATTGAGTTGTTTGCCAGGAGTTTTCCTATTTTTTTTTATTATTATAAACAAATGCATTATACATTTAAATAAAAAACGGTTTAACTGGATTTTGGTGCTTAAACTCAACTAGATGTAATGCATACATTTTTTGAAGGATATTAAAATATAGTTTTGTTTTACAATTTTATACATTTTGTGCCAAATTATATTGCAGTGAATTTATTGTCTTAATATTCCATACATTCGACTATAGAATGCTTGTTTTCATAAGGAAAATATAATCCACTAGAGGCTTTGCCTAAGGATAAGAAGTTGTTGTTGTACATGAAAATGTTCAGAAGATTAATTTATCTTTGTTCTATTGTAGCATTTGTTTAGATAATTATATCCTTTGGGACTTGCCATTCTATGTTTGCCAGCTTAAAAGCCTACTTTTTTTCAACAATTCAGCAGGGTAAAGGAAAACTGTAACATAAATATACATTGTTTACATGTAACAGAGATCATTTTATACTTCCAATTCACAAGCAATTACAATCATTTATAGTTATATAAAATATAAGGAAACTGTAAGGATACTAAAGCTAAAGTGTAACTAAAAAAAAATGAATTACATACTGAAATTTGTTTTACAAAATGAGCTAATTCACTACATACATATAAAACGGTATAATCACATGCAGTATTGATACTTTGTAGCTATGCATGGTTTGTTCTGTTTATATGCTAATGGTTTATGAATGTACGCCAACTCAAAAATACACAGGTAGAGAAAACCAAAAATGTTTTTTATAATACTTTTGAGTGGATTAAATTAAGAAGGTGCTAAAACGTGGTGCTAACTTAAACAATGAAAATAAATATATGCACTATGGTACAGCTGCCCCTTTAAGTGTCAACAACCCTCAGTATGTAGATTGTAAAAGGTAGGTGCTACTCTTCACAAAATAATAAACTGTGCTAAAAGCATAATTTCTGAAAAACAACCAATCATGTGTACACAAGAATTATACATCAAATATCTGTGAGTCCATTACATCAAAAGTTGTTCAAACACTGTGCAAGAAGTTAAATGAGCAAATCAAAAAAACAACAACTGAAAAACTCCATACAATTAATGCATCAAATGACAATAAGTTCATTACATGGAAAATCCTCCATACTTTGAAGGATATTGCGTGATGGCTTTTCATAAAAGTTCTCCACAACATGTGGAAAAAATGGTCACTTACCAAATAAGTGAACAAGTGAACACTGAAGAATGCTCTCTCAAAGGGGATGCAAACCACAAACCTACAGGGATAATGTAATCATGGTGCAGTATTTTATTAAAATAGGGAATGAAAACAAGAGATACGTTGCATTTATAAAGTGTTTTGAAAGCGCCAACACTAACAGTCTTATGATATTGTAGCATTGCTGCTCATCTGTTGACCCAGCATGCTCTCCAAAGAACTGGAAGTGACATAGGATGTTTACCCGGAAGTGATGTCAGCAGCGCAGTCTCAATGCATTTTGCATTCATTGGCTCAGGAAGCCTTAGTAATTAACTTATTGTCACCTTATCCATGATTTGTATGGAATGTTTCATTTACTGTTTTTTTGTTAGTGAATTACTACAGGTGCATCTCATAAAATAAGAATATCATCAAAAAGTTACTTTATTTCAGTAATTCAATTTGTGAAACTCATATATTTTATATAGATGTGTTACACACAGAGTGATATATTTCAAACATTTCTTTCTTTTAATTTGGATGATTATTGTTTACAGCTAGTGAAAACCTAAAATTCAGTATCTCAGAAAATTAGAACATTACATAAGAATTAAAAAAAGTATTTTTAATACAGACGTGATGGCTTACTGAAATGTATGTCCATTACAGTATAGCATGCGCTCAATGCTTGGTCAGGACTCCATTTGCATGAATTACTGAATCAATGTGGCGTGACATTGAGGCGATCAGCCTGTGGCACTGCTGAGGTGGTATGGAAACCAAGGATTTTTTGATAGCAGTTTTCAGCTTATCTGCATTGTTGGGCTTCATGCTTCTCATCTTTTTCTTGACAATACCCCACAGATTCTCTATGGGGTTGTCAACAGTCTGTAATAGTGAGCCCTTTGTAGATCACCAACTCTGTGTTCTCCAGGGCGTGGAGTCTAAGCCCCAGCCTGTTTTTTTACCAGAGCCCCTGATGGTGGGAATAGACTTTCAGCCAGCTGGAACCAGGTCGCAGCCCCCAGGTACACCCAGCTGAGGATGCGGAGACCAACACGTGGGCAGAATACAAGCAGCAGAAGATATCCAGAAATCCAGGAGACAAGCCAAAGGTCAGGGCGGGTAGCGAACAAGCATAGACGGTAAATGAAGCCGGGGGCGGTACACAGGTAGTCTGATACAGGATACACAAGAGACAAGCGAATGGGAGCTCAGAGAACTGTGAAGTTGCACAGGCAATGTGGGTTACACTGAACAAACTAGAAGGTGGGCCAGGAAGTGATGGAAGGGAAGGAAATAAAAGCACACAGAAAAGCAGATGACGCTCATAGGTGAGTACAGCCAAACCACACATGTGAAAGAAATCAGGTAAGGAAGCACTGCAGCAAGGAGATAAGAATACACAAGCAGGAAATTGCAGTGTAGACCATTGCAACGGTTTAGGTCAGACCAGTTTGCTGGCCAATCAAGCACAGTGATTCCATGATCATTAAACCAGGTATTTGTACTTTTGGCAGTGTGGGCAGGTGCCAAGTCCTGCTGGAAAATGAAATCAGCAACTCCATAAAGCTGGTCAGCAGAGGTAAGCATGAAGTGCTCTAGAATTTCCTGATTAGAGGCTTTGGACTTGATAAAACACAGTGGACCAACGCCAGCATATAACATGGCTCCCTAAATCTCCACAGACCGTGGAAAATCAAGGTCCCAGAGTCTAGGGGAGGAATGGAGAGGCAAAGAATCCAAGTTGCATGAGGTCCAGTGTTAAGTTTTCACAGTCAGTGATGATTTGAGGAGCCATGTCATCTGCTGGTGTTGTCCACTGTGTTTTAACAAGTCCAAAGTTACATAGTTACATAGTTAGTGAGGTTGAAAAAAGACATCAGTCCATCCATTTCAACCTATGATGTGTGTGTGTGTTTGCTGTTAACCGTACATTGTATACCCCTGTATGTTGTGGTCTTTAAGGTGCCCATCTAATAGTTTTTTGAAACTATCAATGCTCCCTGCTGATACGACTGCTTGTGGAACAGAATTCCACATCCTTACTGCTCTTACAGTTAAGAACCCCCTGCGTATTTTAAGGTTAAACCACCTTTCCTCTAGTTTTAGTGAGTGGACACGTGTCTTATTGTATTCCCTTTCTCTGAATAGGTTTTTCCATATGCTAGGGTTGCCAGTACAGTATTTGTACATTGATATCATATCCCCCCTCAATCGTCTCTTCTCCAGAGAGAATAAGTTCAGTGCTTGTAGTCTTTCCTCATAGCTGATGTCCTCCATTCCCCAAATTATTTTTGTTGCCCTTCTCTGGACTTTCTCCAGTTCCAGCACATCCTTCCTGAGGACCGGTGCCCAGAACTGGACAGCATACTCCAGATGTGGCCGGACCAGAGTCTTGTAGAGTGGGAGAATAATCTCTTTATTTCTGGAGTGAATCCCCTTTTTATACATCCCAGTATTATGTTGGCTTTGCTGGCAGCGGTTTGGCATTGTATGCCACTGCCAAGCCTGTTGTCTACCAGTACCCCCAGGTCCTTTTCCACCCTACACTCACCCAGAGGTTCCCCCCCTAATGAGTAGCTTGCTTTCTGGCTTCTGGCACCCAAGTGCATTACTTTACATTTTTCAACATTAAACCTCATCTGCCATGTAGTTTCCCACCCCATTATTTTGTTCAGGTCCGCTTGTAAGGTTTCCACATCAGCACAGCCCTTTACCAGGGAATTATATTGACCAGCTTTATGGAAATGCTGATTTCATTTTCCAGCAGGATTTGGCACCTGCCCACACTGCCAAAAGTACCAATACCTGGTTTAATGATCATGGATGGTATCACTGTGCTTGTTTGACCAGCAAACTATTCTGACCTAAACCCCTAGAGAATCTGTGGGGTATTGTCAAGAGGAAGATGAGAAACACCAGACCCAACAATGCAGATGAGCTGAAAACTGCTATCGAAGCAACCTAGGCTTCCATACCATCTCAATAGTGCCCCAGGTTGATCGCCTCCATGGCGTGCCACGTTGATACAGTAATTCATGCAAATGGAGCCCTGACCAAGTACTGCGTGCATTCTAAGTTTTACATGAACATACCTTTCAGTAAGCCAATATTTCTGTATTAACCACTTAAGGACCAATCCCAGGACGAAGTTGGAATGACTAAACGTGTCGGTACATGGCTGCATGGCAACTAGCTTTGTTTACCTACGCAAACTGGAAATGACGTTCCAGAGTACCGCGAGGAGTCTGGTGAGATACGGAGTCTATTGCCGCAGCCATGATCTTATAGCATTTCTGCTGTTTTAAATGCCATCGTTTTATTCATCAAATGTGAGTGTAATTCATGAGGATTACTTTAATAAAAGTGTTTACAGTATTACACTATGGGTATTTCCTCTTTCTCCTTATACTTGGGTTACACGTCTATGAGGTTCCAATAATGCTTGGACATCGTCTGGGATCATCATTAACCCTTAAGAGGTTCTCTGCTTTGTTTGCCTATATGAGAATATTAAGCATTCATATCTGGTAAGTGGACAATAGGGATGATCGAACTTTTCAAAAGTTCGGTTCGGCCAGAACATCCGAACTTCCCGAAAGTTCGGCCCGGATTTCAGAACCCCATTGAAATCAATGGGACCCGAACTTCAGTAATCAAAAAACACCATTTTTAAGCCCTAAAACCCAATAAATACCCCTAAAAAGTGCCTAGGTTTCTGAGTCATGACCCAGGGACTATTAATCACACAAAAAAAAGTTCTTAAAAATTGTCATTTTTGATTATTGAAAAATTTAAAAAAAAAAAGAGAGATTTTTTGATTTTGACTTTGGATTTAGTGTCTGGGGGTCTATAAAGTGTACCTGTGAAGTTTCAGCTCTGTAGCATGTACAGAACCATAATAAATGAGATTGTTTGTATTTTGTCACTTATAGAACAGGGATATGTCTCCGCTCTTTTCACACCTTGCCGGTTTAGTATTAAGCATTTTTTTGGGCATTTTTTGGTGGTTATTGGAGGCAGGCAAAACATCAGAACTTCTGTGTAGGGGTATATATACATACACACTTATATGTATATATACCCATACACATATATAGGTGTGAAAGTAGCAGAACGCTATACTTTTGCTAATTAAATAATTTGCACTAATATGGCTCCACTCCCAACACACCTATATATGTGTAAATGTAAAATACATATAAGTGTGTGTGTATATATATATATATATATATACCCCTATACAGAAGTTCAGATGTTTTGCCTGCCTCCAAAGAACCAAAAAAATATGCCCAAAAAAATGCCTGCAAGAACAAACCTGGGCATTTTTTTTTTGGCGCTGGCATTTTTTTGGGCATTTTTTTGGGTTCTTTGGAGGCAGGCAAAACATCTGAACTTCTGTATAGGGGTATATATACACACACACACACTGATATGTATTTTACACTTACACATATATAGGTGTGTTAGGAGCGGAGCCATATTAGTGCAAATTATTTCATTAGCAAAAGTATAGTGTTGTGCTACTTTCACACCTATATATGTGTAGGTGTGTATATATACCCCTATACAGAAGTTCAGATGTCATGCCTGCCTCCAAAGAACCCAAAAAATGCCCAAAAAAAACGCCTGCAAGAACAAACCTGGGCATTTTTTTTTTGGCGCTGGCATTTTTTTGGCATTTTTTTGGGTTCTTTGGAGGCAGGCAAAACATCTGAACTTCTGTATAGGGGTATATAAAAACACACACTTATATGTATATATACCCATACACATATATAGGTGTGAAAGGAGCAGAACACTATACTATTGCTAATGAAATAATTTGCACTAATTTGGCTCCGCTCCCAACACACCTATGTATGTGTAAATGGAAAATACATATAAGTGTGTGTGTATATATATATACCCCTATACAGAAGTTCAGATGTTTTGCCTGCCTCCAAAGAACCCAAAAAAATGCCAAAAAAAATGCCAGCGCCAAAAAAAAAAAAAAATGCCCAGGTTTGTTCTTTCAGGCATTTTTTGGGCATTTTTTTTGGTTCTTTGGAGGCAGGCATGACATCTGAACTTCTGTATAGGGGTATATATATACACACCTACACATATATAGGTGTGAAAGTAGCACAACACTATACTTTTGCTAATGAAATAATTTGCACTAATATGGCTCCGCTCCTAACACACCTATATATGTGTAAAATAAATATCAGTGTGTGTGTATATATATACCCCTATACAGAAGTTCAGATGTTTTGCCTGCCTCCAAAGAACCCAAAAAAATGCCCAAAAAAATGCCAGCGCCAAAAAAAAATGCCCAGGTTTGTTCTTGCAGGCATTTTTTTTGGTTCTTTGGAGGCTGGCAAAACATCTGAACTTATATGTATAGGGGTATATATATACACACACATATAACTTATATGTTTTTTACATTTACACATATATAGGTGTGTTGGGAGCGGAGCCATATTAGTGCAAATTATTTCGTTAGCGAAAGTATAGTATTCTGCTCCTTTCACACCTATATATGTGCAGGTGTATATATACAGACATGTGTGTGTATATATATCCCTATAGACATGTTCAGATGTCATGCCTGACTCCAAACATGTCCTCAAAAAAGCACTAGCAACGCCTGCAGCAAATAGAATGCTGACAGGAGCGGAGCCATATCCCTGCTCTGAAAGTGACACAAGAGAAACAATCTTTTCTCTATAGCGGTCACCCTGATATGGAAGGGTTTTGTCACCCTTCCATAGCAGTCACAGTCAGTTAAGCCTACACTACACTACGGTCCCCTTACACTTAACACTTTCCCTACAGAAACTGAATAAATTAAAGCTAACTATAGTGGAAAATAGCACCCTAACTACACTAGATATCCCTTTCCTCACACTAAAAATTGCTAAATGACACTTTGTAACAGAAGTAACAGAACAGCATTCCACTCTCTTCCATGTCCCTGTATAAGAATGCTAGGAATTTGGCAGGGGCTATCTTATATACTGGGGGTTGTATTCACTAATGATTGGACTATGGACCCCCTAGTCACTCCAATCACATTCCTAGCATTCTCCTGCCCCCTCAATTGGCTTTTACTGATGGTTCTGGTCCAATCACGGGCTTTTAAAGCCCATTTCCTGAACCATTGCATTTTGGTCGGTTCTGGTTGCCGAATTCCGAACTTTTTGGGCAAAAAGTTCTGAATTCGGCCGAACCTCGAACAGCCAATGTTCGGGTTGAACAGATGGTCGACCCGAACCGTTCGATCATCCCTAGTGTATACTTCTGCCAATATATTGTATATTAATGTCCATATTTTTTGCTCAATAGCTAATTATTGATATATGTATATCACATTTTGATAATTATAGAGGGCTTCGGTCTTCTGTTTTACATAGATGTTGATGTTACCAAAATATGACAGGCTTTTTGGTGAGATTCTCTTCTGCAGGCATTCGGTGGAAGTTTACAATTCAGCCGCTAGATGGCGGTGCGATGTAGAGTGGCCGTGGAGGGGATTCTCCCTCTATCGCATTCTGTAGTACTTCCGCCGCTCTGCCAACGTCACTTCTGCTTTGCGGACGTGACTAGGGGGCCGGTTACACAGATGCGGCCGATTATTGATCATCGGCTTAGCAGCTGTTCCTTCGGTCCTATGGCAGAGGCGGAGAACTATATATAGCCGGTCACATGACCGGAAAGAGCGAGACGGCGTTCATCTTACCACACTATGCAGCGAGGTATGTTACATATCTGTATGGAGGCACAATATGGGGGATTATTGTTTTCCTCCCATGTGCCCCTTCCATGACTTTTGCTATCCTTATACCTCTCTGATGTCTCTCATGTATTATTAGGCCATTAGCTCGGGTACTTTTAGCTCTTTTGGATCTCTCTTTTTAGGTGGAGTTTTCCATCTGTATTGTGGTTGATACGGCTACCATATCTTGGGACCTCTTTACTTGTTTAACTATAGGAGGTATGTATCCTTGGCTACTATGGGGGTGCTTGTGGGGATTCTAGGAGAGGAATATTTGTATCCCCTCCTCCTCCGATATATTTATGGACCTAGTTGTCCTTTTGCCCCTCATTAAGGGGACTCTGCTTCCAGATAATATACATATGTGACACATTGATTATTTTTCTCTTTAGGCAATATTCTCCTTGGTAGATGTCATATTGATAACTGCTTAGGGGTTTGGAGTTCAAGTTCAAGCTACTAGCCCCTCCCCCTCTGTTTTTGCTATATGCTACATACAGCATCCCATTTGGTGTCTTGATCCATATATATCTTATCACCTATATGAGGTTTCTGTCTATCCATATGATGTAATCAGCAATTAATATACCACCACCTATATGATCCATACATATGGGCTCCTGGCGCCTGCAGAGGAGATATTCTTTCATCCCGCCCGTCCTATTTTGAGGTTAGCACAATTATAGTTGCAAACTGATGTAATATGAATGTACTAATATGAATGTTGATTGTAATATTTGTATTTCTACTTCCTTATATTTCTCTAGTGCAGTACCTATTTGGTCTTTGTAATGCCCTGATGAAGCAATGAATGTGAAATGCGTCGGCTTATCCAGGGACCAATAGTCTGCAACACATACTGGGATCCGTTGGTGTGGTATTTTGGTACCTATTCATAGTTATCATACACACACGGACCTGTATTTTCAATTTTTATGCTATGTATGTCTTGTTGTCATATCTGTTTTTTATTCTTTTGTAATAAAATGAATATGTTTTACATATATTAGTGTTGTGTTTGTATTCCTGCAACCATCAGTTATGCCGGTATAGTCCCGCTTTCTTGGGACCTCTCTTGGTCCCTACTACCCCCTTTTTTTCTAAAAATTATACAGCTTACCACTTAACGCCTGCCTACAGTACATTTACTGCAAATGGGGCTAGCTAGCACATGTGCACTGGCACACCCCCATCCTGTAATTACTGAGTATCATTTGATCACTATGACTGGTCATAGAAATCACATGATTGTAATGTAAACAAAGCAGTCATGAGTGACTTCCATTTATGACTGTTTTGCTTGACTGGCCCACAGCTATCACATGGTATCTGAGCCAATTACAACACCCTGGACCCTGTATAGCCAATTACAGATCACAATAGTAGGCAAGCTGCCATGAATGAAAGCCATTCATGTCAGCTAAAACTTTTGCTCATATAAGTGACAGTGATCATCGCAGTTATAAGCAATAATAGTGTAAAAAAAATCCCTCATCACCGCCTCCTAGAGTAGTACAGTGTCACTATGGTGACAAATAACTACTTTTATGACAGAATGTAAAAAAAGAAAATAGTAAAATAAAGAAAATAAAGTTTGAAAATGTATTTAAAAATGTATTAAAAATTATTATTTTTTCCCCCCCATATTTTTACATACTGATGCTAGTCAGTATCCCTTATCATTGTCACACTAGTCTTATAATGATACCGTACTGCACTGGTGACAGTATGTAAAAAAAATGTGAAAAAAACTAATTTTATTTAATTTCTTTATTTTCCCAAAAAATGGTGACAAAAATACAACTTCAAAAACTCTTCATGCCTCTTACTGAATACCTTGGACTGTATACCTTCTAAAAAATGGTAATTTGGGAAGTATTGTACTGTCCTGGCCTTTAAGAAATGATGTAGGCCATCAGTACATCAGGATTGATCAAATTTCAAATATATACTGCATACCATAATTTGTAGACTCTATAACTTTCACACAGACTAAATAATATACAGCGATTTGGGTTATTTTTACCAAAGAAATGTAGCAGACTACATTTTGGCCTAAATCTATGAAGAAAGATTATTTGTTTGTAAAATATTTTAAAGGGTATCTCCACTTTTGTGGGGGAATTAAAAATAGCAAATAAAGAAAAAAAAATATAGGGTATTCAATTGCGACACAAGTCATATTGTAATTGAATGTTATTAAAAATTACCTTTCCTTTTCAATCTGTAGCCGCTGTAATTTCAGTTGGCTGCAATTCAATATGGCTACCTGGAGTTGTTCTGTACACAAAATGTGTACTGATCATCCCCCAGAAACATAATTTCCTGCTTGTGTGATTAGCTTACTGATTTTCCCAAAGGTCTACCTAAGATACAAATCAGATTTTAGACATCCCCTGGAACAAAAATGTCATTTTTGGTGAGATACTCCCAATAGGAACATGTCTAAAGGGATACAGGCCAAGCATATTTCCTCATTAGTGCTCTGCAGCTGTCACAGCTGATTGATAATTACGAAAACCACTCCCAGAACAGAAAAGTTTCGATATTTTTTCGTTTATATAATAACAAATAAAAACAAATAACAAATACAATAAAACCTTGGTTTGAGAGTAACTTGGTTTGAGAGCGCTTTGCAAGACAAGCACATTTTTAAAATAAATTTAAAATAAATGACTTGATATACAAGCGATGTCTTGATATACAAGTAGCGTCATGTCAAGACTGGGTGTAAAATAGAAGAGAGGAGCCTCTAAGTGTAGCAATATTGTTACATTTAATGAAGGTTCAATATTTAGCAGCTCACATGGTTTATGATTAAAACAGGCACATCTAAGTATGCAGGCATCCGGGGTAAAGCTGTCCACATAGACTATCCTCCGCACTGCCATCTTCATCACACCCTTCCACGCTGTGCTCCACAAGCGATTCAAAGCCTCGCTTTAAGATCACTCTACTGCAGGGTAGTCTTCCCAATCACGATTGCAGACTGGCAGCTTTACCCCGGATGCCAGCATACTTAGATGTGCCTCTTTAATCATCAATCATGTGAGTTGCTAAATGTTGAACCTTCATTAAATGTCCCCATATTGCTACACTTAGAGGCGCCTCTCTTCTCTTTTATACTCTGTAGCTCCTGCTGGATTTTGCTTCTAATCCCTGTGTGGAGGCACCATTTGTGGATGGACATTTTATGATGACACAACCTATCACATTGCTATAGTCTTTGTATATAGACTATAAACTGAAAGATTTATGAATGAATGGTTGTGGAACGAATCATCTGAGTTTCCATTATTTCTTATGGGAAAATTTGCTTTGCTATAAGAGTGCTTTGGATTACAAGCATGTTTCCGGAACGAATTATGCTCGCAATGCAAGGTTTTACTGTAAAAGAAATAAAAAACCCAGTGGTCAAATACCACCAAAGGAAAGCTCTATTTGTGTGAAAAGATGATATACATTTCCTTTGTGTACAGAGTTGCATGGCCGTGCAATTGCTAGTTAATATATCACAGTGCTGAATAGCAAAAAATACCTTGGTCATGAAGGGGGTACCTCCTTTCTGAGGTCAAGTGGTTAAATTGCTGCCAAATAGCATCTAAAAAAAGCACACAGAAGCCTCCAAAGATCCCCCAAAATATATTGCAGGGGCCTGTGTGTGTTTTTTATTTAAATTTTTTTTTTTTTTTTTTTTTTTTAAAAGCCCGTGGTGTGTGAAACACACTCAAAAGACTTAACACCCGGTGCATAAAAAAGTGCACACACGCAAACGTGGACACACAAAAAAGTGCACAAGGCGTACACACATGGCCCTCCTCCGAAGAGGAAGGGCCCTGACCCTGATCCCCCGGGGCGCGAAGCTCCTGACAGGGACTGAGGTACTCACTTAGGTCCACCCAGCCGAAACCGGGCGGACCCCATTCTTCAGGGGGACTGCCGAAACAGCCCACCCCGAGTACTAGGTAGGGCTCCCCCGAAGGGAGACCCCATGGGAGAGGGCGAACTAAGCCAAAAGGCCATATCCACCCCCTCCCAAGACTTACAGGGCAGGCCCGAGGACCTACGCCATCAAAGTCGTGCAAGTGCTCAACCAACAAAAAAAAAGGGACAAACGTGACACACAACAAAGAAAAACAGAGTGGGGAAAGGGGAAGTGGAGAAGTGCAGGGTAGTGCCAAAGTGAAAAACCTTGGCAGGCCCCCCGGCCAGGAATAAAAAATTCCTCTGGTGTTGGCCAAAAGGCCCACCCCAAGAGGCAGGTGCTTGAAAAAGTGTGATGGTGCAGTGACCAAGGTGCCACAAAACTCAGGTGAGCTGCCCCTCACCAGTGAGATTGAGGCACCCCTGGGCTGCCACCCCAGGGGCACGTACACCACGGGCTTTTTCGGTCTCAGCCCCCGGCCAGACCCAGTGTAGCCCTATCCCATCAGGAGGCATCAGAATTTTAGACAGCTTAGGGAGAACCTGCCTTCAACTGGGGACAAGCCTTTTGCAAGGCCAGATTCAACCCAGGAGGAAAGGTTCCCCCACCACCATCCGCCATTCCTTACCAATCACATCCAGGAGCAGTACTAAAGTACTTCTTTATTTAAATAAAGAAGCTGGTAATGACGTGTCATTTGCGGGCAACTTTAGACAACTTTTCCCTTTTTACGTGTTAGTACTGCTTCAGCCCTTTCTGTACATCACAGAGATGCATCTCCTCACTCACTGACCACCAACAGTACTTTTACGGACAGCCGGCACAGGCAGGCTGTATCATGCACATGTACGTCATCCAGCCTGCTCTGGGTTAGGAGCTTGCAGCATGCTGTATGTGGACTGATTTGTCCATCGGACATCGTAAATTAGTGCATGTGCTCTGAAGGTCTGGCATACTGTGCTGGACCTTCAGAGCTTCTTTCCGAAACTGAGGACCAGAGTTGTATAAAGTACTCGAAACCCATACTGGAGTAAAAGTACAAGTGCTCGATCAAAAAGGGACTTGAGTAGAAGTGGAAGTGTTCTATCAAAAAGTGACTTGAGTAGAAGTACTAAAGTATTCAACATTTTTTGTACTTAAGTATTGCAAGTAGTTTTTTTAAAAATTTTGCTACTCAAGTACTGAAAGTAAAAGTACCAGTAATTTTGAAAAAAAAATTGCTACTCAAGTACTGAAAGTAAAAGTACAAGTACTGTGTTATGTAGTTATTAAAGAAAGAAGTCAAAAGTTTGAACATCATATTGTTTTTTATTATTTCAAATGCAGCTTTTATTTATACATACAGTAGCATTTATTTTCGTATGCGCTGATAATACACATGTTTTGAGCTTCATGAAATCTGCCATCTACTGTTCTGGCAGTGGTAATTTTTATAATAGTAACGAGTAACTATGCAGCACAAAAAAAAAAAAAAATATCGGAGTAGAAGTATTGAAATCATCGAAAAAATGTAGTGAAGTAAACGTGGAAGTAGGAGAAAAAAATTCTACTGTAGGAAAGTACAGATACCGCCTTTCGGTACTTAAGTACAGTAGTGAAGTAGTTCTAGTTAGTTACTATACATCTCTGCTGAGGACTCCAGGGAGTGAAGTCATTGCAGCTACAGCAACTCATACAGCTGGAGCCAGCAAACCGGTAAGAAAGACCAGGAGAAGATGGAAGCCATCTCAGCGTTAACAGCGTGCCGCTGGAGGGCTTCATTCTAGTGTAAGTGATTCATAATATGCTAGTATGTAATGCTAGATTTTATGGCTAAAGCAGGTCTTATTTCGTGTGTCTAAGCCACGCGTTGTAAAAGGTAATATAGCTGTTAGTTTTTATGGTGTTCAGTTGGATAAATAATCAGTTCATATATGTGTTATAGACATTCCATAGTATGAATGGATTATCTACAGAACTCATTATTATTGGCAAAGAATTCCTTCAGGTGCTGTGAGAGAATAGGTTGGTATTGTGGTAAGTGTAGTAGCTGAGAATTGTATTCCATAGATACATATGAGAAGTGCGCTCATTCTCCTTCTTACTAACGAGACTGATCAGACCACCTTATGCTGTCAATCAAGGAGGAGGAGACCTTCTGTAAAATACGTTTATTCACAAAAAACATGTAAACTTTGGAATAAGTCAAATGGCATGCAGACATGCAGAAAAAAAAGTGAAATCCTTCTCACCTGCGTGTTGACATCTCCAGATATCAAACAGGTCTACTGAGTGGAACAACCGATGCAAGAAGTTTGAACGAAGCTTAGTAAGTGCTGTAGAGTCCATCTGTGAGTCCATATCACAACTGAAGTCCCCACAGATGATCAGAAATTCTTCTTTAATTTTAGAAATCTTCTCATGAACTTGTTTAAGGAATCTAACTGGCTAGGTGTTCAGGGCATAAAGGTTCACTGAAGTGAATGGGTAGGAGTTAATGGACCATAACAAGAGAATATATCTACCCTCCTCATCTATGAGAAAACTCTTCAGATTAAAGGTCAGAGAGTGTTTAATAGTTATGAATACATCTCTCTTGTTAACTGGTGTGCTAGCTGAGAAGATACTGGAGACATTTTTGTGGGAGCATCTGGGAAGAGAGGACGCTTGGGAGTTTGTTTCCTGTACACATCACATTGAAGCAGACAAACTTCTTGCCTGAGAGAAGAAAGTTTTTCTGGGTGGTTAAAGCCATGAGCATTTATGGACGCTATTTTGTAACCCATTGTAGTTTTTCAACAGGACAATATTTAGTTGGAGTGGAGTCACTAAGGATAGGGATTGTATTGAGCAGTAAAATGGTGTAGTATAATGTCATCAGTGAGGACTGCTTTCCTGCAAGCACTGTACTAAAAATAGTAAACATAGGATAGAGAACAAAGACTACCTTCCCAACAGGGGAGCTTGAATGAAAAAGGCAATTGTAAAAAGTAAGGATTTAACTTTGATCTAGGTGCAACAGGTATTGCACATTACAAAGCGAGGGGTTTTGAGTTATGGTGGTTGTACTCACTCCACCTTTGTGGAAATAAGTAAAAGCTGGAGCAGATGTAGTAGGCCGACCTCCACATGTTTTCATGGATTTCTTTTTGTAGGAGACTACTTGCCATTCCTCTAACAAATGGGCAAGAGGGGTAGGATCTGGGTCAGGAGATGCATTCTCCGGGGGGGTCCTTTTTCCCGAGAAATTGCAGTCCCTCCACTGTGGAGAGTTTTACTGTTGTTCCATTGGACATGACCAGCAGATGATTTGTGTATCTCCATTTGAATAGAATGCAGTGGTTTTGGTGGCCTTAGTCACCGTAAGCATATTTTTCCTCAGCTGTATGGTGTAGCGAGGGAAGTCCGGAAATTGTTTCAAGGTTGCATATGGTGAAGGCACAGACTCAGGGTTTCTGAAGAGCGACAGAACTTGCTCCCTAATGCAGAAGAAGTGGATTCAAAAAATCACATCCCTGTCTGGAAGATGGGATGGACGTGGGAGACAGGGGATTCTCCACAACTTGTTTTGTTACATACATATTTACATATTAGAGAGGATAAAGCACAGCATCTGTTGAATGTAAGTAGAAAGTTGATCCAGAAGCACAGACTCTGGAATTATTCTTATTTTTGGGTTGTTCCTTCTGGATGTGTTCTTCAGGTCTGCCAATTTAGCTTTAAGCCAAGCAATGTCTTCTCCCTTGTTAGTATTCAAGTCTACCAAGGCATTGAAGGAGGAGACAAATTCTTCCAATTTTGTCTCCACATAATCCATCCGGTTGCCTAGGTCATCCACATCAGCTCTAATCTATTTCAGGGAAGAGGTTATGTCAACATGAAGAGAGGGCAGCAGAGACACCAACATTTCTTCATTGTGAAATCTAAGATTGGAGTGGGGAAGTCAGCTATAGGATCTGTGTGGGGTATGGAGTCTTCCATAAAGTCACTATGGTCCCTTACCTTCCCTGATGCTTCCTTTGGCATGGCTGGAGCTGGTGCCATTATCCGCAGCTTTGATTTGACAGGGCATTTTGTAGAAAGGGTAGAGGACATTAAGTTAGATGGTGATTGCACCGAGGAAGGCTGGGCAGTGGTTGCAGCTGCCAAGGTAGCCATAAACAGCGCATGGCCGCTACCATTTTGTTGAGGCCTCTGGGCTCCGATGCTGGCGCCATTTTAGTGTGGGCCGAGGCCAGCAGACATAAAAAAAGCCAACACTTTCTGTGGCTGTGGCCAGTCTTTCCTCTTGCGAGACATCTCTGTGGTATGGGGGATGATTAGTAGTGGTGTAGCCATCCATTAGCAGTGGTAAGGTGACCTTAGCTGGTGGGGATCCCTGGTGGTGGAGCGAAGCTCTTTCAATGAGCGGCCATCTTGGGTCACGTTCGCCTTGCCCCACCATACATTAAATATGTCATCTTTCTATGTAAGTGTATTATGGTTTCATTATTAATAACATATTAGAACTGTGGCCACTAGAAGTGTTTGTGTTTTGTCTCTGCTGAGGAGAGGAGTAAGAAACTGGTTCTTAAAGCCAATAAGGGAGAGCTCTGGTGACCTTGGCAGGTCCCTTTAAAAGCTGAAGAAAAGGGCATACATTTGACATTTTTAGACCTCTTATAGTGTGGAGGTCTAGGGTGGGTGAGCGCATTTACTTGTTTACGCTGAGACATGTGGTTTAATCAATTGAAGAGTGTCACTGGAATTCAGTTAAACATAAAGAGAAGTGTCGGCAGAAAAAAAGACCATGTGATCCATTGATCCTCCCCCCTTTTTTTTCAGTTATATAATCTATGTTTGTCCCAAGCATGTTTGAAAATACTTATTGTTGACTGACTCACTACCTCTGCTGTAAGTCTATTCCAAGCATCAATCACTCTTTTGGTAAATGAACAGATTCTAAGATTATCTGTAAATTTTCCTTCTACTAGTTTGAGGTCATATCCCCCTGTTGATGTAAAGGTTTTAGTCATGTCTTCCCTTTCCCTTCTTTCCTCCAAACTGTACATATTAAGTTCCTTAAAGAGGAAGTAAACCCTCCTCTGACACTTTTACCTATAGGTAAGCCTATGATAAGGCTTACCTATAGGTACTGTAAATATCTCCTAAACATGTACCGTTTAGGAGATATTTACCTTACATGCAGCCAGTGATGTCACTGGCGCATGCGCTCTGAAGAAACAGCTGCTGGTGCCGTTTTTTCAGAGACCCGTGCCGTGACTGTCGGCTCCCGCGCGCGTGCGCGGGAGTGACGTCACCGCGGCTCCGGCCAATCAGATGGCCGGATGCCGCGATCCCGGAAGACGGGCGACTGGACATGTTGCCCGTCATAGAGGTAAGCGGGCGGCACGGCGGTGGCTCGTTCTAAGGTAAGTATTTCATAATGAGCTAGTATGCAATGCATACTAGCTCATTATGTGTTTCTCTTTCGGGTCGAAAAAAAAAAAAAACATTTTCGTATGGGTTTACAACCTCTTTAAGTCCCTCCTGATATGTTTTCTCCCCCAGACTTGTCACCATTGTTGTTGCCTGTCTCTGGACTCATTCTATATAATCAATATGTTTTATAAGTGAGGTCTCCAGAACTGGACACAGTGGGCTTCATTCACAGAATGAACTCGCTTGAGATACTTAGTTGTCAGGACACATGTTGCCCAAATATCAAATGCGATCCTGAAACTGTCAATTCTCTAGACTGTTTGTGCAGTATTTACCGAAAAATGCTGAAAACATTTAGTAAATACAACATGAACAGGCATTAAAACACATTCACAGAAGGAAATAAATAATGAAATGCATGTGCAAATTAAGTAGTGGTCCAGGCATGCAGTATTTTTGGAGTGTGTACCGGATGTTAAAGAGCAGGTGGCCTCCTAGAGTGCACCTATACTAATCCTATACTGCATTATACTGAACCTTTACTGCGTCCAAACCACATCTACCTCACACCTATGCTGAAACGATACCATACCTATAGTGTACCTACACTGCAAGTTAACTGGGACTGTCATTAAAGTGATACTAAAGCTTTTTCTCATTGAATTAATAAACATACTATTCTTACCTGCTCTGTGCAGTGGTTTTGAAAAGAGCAGTCCCGATCCTCCTCTTCTCGAGTCCCCCGTTGGCATTCCTGGCCCCTCCCTCCTGGCAAGCACTGCTTACTATGGGGACACTCGAGCAGGCTACCTCCCGAGCCGCTGCTCTGTATGTCCATTCACATATGGAGTGCTGATCAGTCCTGCCCTCACTCTCTTCTCATTGACTGAGGAGGATGAGACCCAGGAGAGCCACTCCTCACGTGCACATCGCTGGATTGAGATGGGGCTCATGTAAGTATTAGTAGGGCTGGGGGAGGGGGGGGGGCTGCTGCACACAGAAGGTTGTTTTACCTGCAATTCATGAAGATACAAAACTTTGAGCCTTTAGAACGCTACTAAAGGGCCCCAAAAATAGCTGGCAGAAGAACATCTGAAAGGATTGCCCCCTCCCCTAATAATTATTCTGCAAATGAGATATACTGTAGCTGACTTCACTTTGTCTATACACACACAGGTCCCTGCAGTATCTGTTGCTGCCTAAAAAGGATCTGTTTGTAGAAAATGTGACATTTGTTTGTGCTATATCATTTGTGCATTATACAGTGCCTTGAAAAAGTATTCATACCCCTTGACATAATGTCATGTTACCACCAAAAACTTAAATGTATTTTATTGGGATTTTATGTGATAGATCAACACAAAGTGGCACATAATTGTGAAGTGAAAGGAAAATAATGAATGGTTTTCAAGTTTTTTTGTTTTTTTTTTAGAAATAAATATGTCACTTCCGGTTCCGGCGCCACATGAAGAAGGAGTGAGGGACGGCTGCTCGGGCATTACCTGCTTATAAAATCTCCCGAACACCGCTCCAGACGCCTCGGTCTCCGGTCGCACTCACCTCCAGAGGTACCGCCATCACCCGCCGCTCGAATGGACCGCTTTGTGGTCCATAATGGGACCGGAACCGGCACTTTGTCCCGCCAGGACGCACAGCAACAGGAGCGCCCTCCCCCACAGGCATCATGGCCGCTGCTGAGCCTATGGACGGTGCGGTTTCCCCTCTCCCTACGGCTGAACACTCTAACGCATAGGACGATGCGCAGTGCCATAAAATGGCTCAGGCTGTTCCTGCACTCCTCTCTCCCACCATCACTGAGGCAGTCGAGAGGGCGTTGGCGGCAGGAGTAGCGCAGCTCCACAAGGATCTAGCTGACCAGGCCAAACGCCTCACAGAGGTGGAACACAGAATGTCGGACATTGAAGATGAAATCCAATCCTCCTTTACCAATGATGCCAAATATGCTCAAACGCAGCACTACATTCTTGACAAGCTGGATGATCTTGAAAATAGGTCACGCAGGAATAATCTTCGGATTATAGGACTTCCTGAATCCACCAATACCGGCATGCTTACGGAGGTATGTACCACAAAGATCCTGCAGGCTTTAGGCATCACCACTGCTTGCACGATAGAACGAGCCCACCGCCTGGGATCCCCCTCCAATGATCGCAAGACACCTCATCCAGTAATTGTACGATACCTCAACTACTCTGATCGACTGGCTATCCTCAAATCTTTCAAAAACGCTAAATCGCTTGTTCTGGATGGTCACAAACTATTGTTATTTGCTGACTACTCACAAGAAGTCGCCCGTCGGCGCAAAGCCTTCCAACCCTCCTGCAATGCCTTATACCGCAAAGGTATTAAATTTACTCTGGCATCCCCTGCAGTTTTGCATTTCACGGATCAGTTTGGAGAAGCCATGTCTTTTTCCCATCCTGATGAGGCAGCTGAATACATCAAATCTCATCTGCATCTTAATATGGACACCCCTGCCACACCCTCCCTTTCCCCCTCTACCAGAGACCTCCTGAGCCCCAGGAAAGACTCACCCAAAAGAGCCCGTGCATCTTACAATCGCCGGCCAGGATAGAACAGGCTGAAGGCCCCGAACCAATGCTTCCTCCCGGCTATGTTTGCTATCAGGGGCCTTGCACCACCTTGCTCAGGTTCCCTCAGCACTTGATATTCATGGCTCTTACATATGTTATGTACTTCTTGCACCTCTGATGCCTGTTGCACTTTTATTTGATATATTTTTATAGTTAATGCTCTCGCCAGGTTGCTGTCTGTTAACCTCTACCTTCCCACAGCCTTATCGGAGCACTGACAAAGACAGACAGAGGCGCCTCTAAGTGTAGACTTTATGCAACAGGTTTAATAAATAAAATTATGCACCACTCATGTTAGTAAGCATATATTCATGCCCATAAAACAAGGTTCCAGTGTGGAGAAGTGTACATCATCCTGTCATGGACATCCCGGTCCCGGTCATTATCGGAGCACTGATCCTCTCGCTATAGGTGACAAGCTAGTGCTCTATATGTTCTCAGAGACTTCTATCTCCTGTGAGCGACTTTACCATTCTCCTGATGGCGAGCAGACTCAGCCTCAACACCGGTAACGCTGTCGGAAACGTGAGTCTCATGTGGAAAAAAGTGAAGTCCACACTTCTTATATTATGCGTTCTAATGTTCTACCCTAATCCTTTTCGTATTTTGCTTACTACTGTTTGTGTTCTTGTGTTCTTGTAGGTCAGGTTAGCACTGTATCCCTACCCACCTCAAGACGCACCTGGTATATCACCTCTGTCCATCTACGCACCGTCAGATACGGCCAGCAGTTTACCTAGCCCCCCCTCCATCACCATACTTTGTCATACTGTAAGATCCCCCCTCTTCGATCCTCCTTGATCTCCAGATAGTCTCCTGGAATGTAAAGGGGCTTCGCTCACTTTGATCGCATGCGTAAACTTTGGGTGGGCCGAGTCTTCGGCTCGGCCGCATTCAAAGGCAAGGCAGGAGTTATGGTCTTAGTACACAAACGCATCACCTCTGAATTTACCCCCCTCTTCACTGACGATCAGGGAAGGATTCAAATCCTCAAATTGATGCATGGCCCTAAAGAAGTCATCTTGTCCAATGTCTATGCTCCCACACCTCCGACACAGTCTTTCTTCCACACACTCACGGTAGGGGGAGATTTCAATGCTGTCATGGATCACAAGGAAGACAGGTCTTTGAAATCGTTTGCTGGCAGCACCCACCTTCCCGCCACCATACCTACTTTGTCGGCCTTTGCTAATAGCCTGCAACTCACTGATGTCTGGCGCCTGGCTCATCCCACAGGTAGGGAATATACCTTCTATTCCTCTCCCCATGGCACCTTCTCCCGTATAGATTATTTCCTTTGCAACTCGCTTCTTCTCCCCACACTACACAGACCCTTGATCTCTGACCTGGTAATTTCGGATCACTCCCCACTCTCGGTAGAATTGTACCTGGCGGACACACGATCCGCTCATAAGCCCTGGAGATTCCCGTCTTACCTTGCCAATAACGCTGAGCTCTTATCGATCCTGACCCGCACTTAGGATGATTTCCTGCTTTGAATGAGACCCACTCCTCTGACCCAATCTTGCTGTGGGAGACTGGTAAAGCTGTCCTTCGGGGCAGGATTATTGATTTTGCCTCGGCATATAAGAAGAAAGCGGAGACAAATTATAACAAAGCTAGCGCACTTCTACGCACGGCCCACTCTAATGTCCTACAGCAAGATTCCCCTGCTCACAGAACACAGTGGAAGGAGGCCAAACTTAGCTTTGACAAGTGGGCCTTGGCCCACGAGCAATTCCATCAGTCCCTTCTGGACCTCCAATATCACAAATATCGCAATAAGTCGGGTAAGCTGCTAGCCCGCTTGTGCAGAGGTTCCTATACCCCGACCCATATTACCTCCCTTAAATATCCTTTGGGCACCTTGAATGACACCCCGAAAGGTGTCAACACTGTTATGCAGCAGTTCTATGCAAAGCTTTATGGCCCCGATCCGATCAACGTCACGGAAGCCAATACATTCCTTGAAGAGGTCCATCTCCCCCTAGTCACTGTAGATCAATTAGCCCTTCTAAATGCCCCCATCACCCCTGCGGAAATAGCGTCTTCCATTGCGTTTCTTTCCCCTGGTAAAGCCCCCGGACCGGACATGTCTGAATTTTACAAATTGTCTAAAGACTTACTTACCCCTACTCTCACCAATGTCTTTCAACACATCATGGATGGAGGGAGGTACATGCCCACGGGCTCTCAGTCCTTTATAAAGCTTATCCCAATATGCATCTAGACTGGCCGTGATCATGCCATCTCTCCTCCATCCATCTCAAGCGGGCTTCACTAAGGGGCGCTTTGCTACTTCTAATATCCACAAAGTCCTAGCAGTCCTGGTGCAAGCAAATGTCCATCCCAGCAACAACTATGCCATTATCACCCTGGGCGCCGAAAAGGCATTTGACAATGTCAGCTTTCAGTGGCTCAGTTTGGCCCTCCTAAAATTTGGCTTCTCAAGACCCTTTTTACATCTCATCTCGGCAATGTACGCTTCCCCCACTGCAAACGTTGTCACCTCTAATATCCTCTCGGACCCTATCCCCTTGCATAAGGGTACCAGACAAGGCTGTCCGCTATCCCCTCTCCTCTTTAATTTAGCATTAGAGCCCCTTTCCAGACGTCTTTCCTTCACATCTCCCCTGACAGGCATTCGGGTTGACCGGGAGGAAATAAAGTCCACTCTTTTTGCGGATGACATTCTGCTTTTTACCTCTGATCCAGCTCATGACATGCATCACGTCAAGGACATCTTTGACAGATTCAAACTTTTGCTCGGGTCTGCGTATTAATTACGTGAAGAGTGAAATACTTCCTCTCGGCCACCCGCGCTCACTGGCATGGACAACCGAATCTCTCTTAGCTATTGCCAGAACTAGTATTAAATACCTGGGCATCCAGATAGGCAAATCTCCTTCCTCCCTATACCACTTAAACTATACTAGTTTCCAAACTATCCAAAGAATTGGACAATTGGGTCACTCACCCCCTGTCTCTTCTAGGCAGATGCCATCTTTTTAAAATGGTCACGTTCCCCAAATTACTATACCTCATGCAGACGCTCCCCCTGCTCATAAAACATACCGACATCAAAACTATACATAAATCCCTATCAAAATTCCTATGGAAAAAGAAAAGACCTAGGATCTCCCTCACCAAACTCTATCCCCCCAAACTCCTTGGGGGCGCAAATTTACCCGACATCAGACTTTACAACCTGTCTTGCTTGTTGAGAGTGGGTATGGATTGGATAAATGGGTCTTCCATGTTTTCAAATTACTCTTTGGAGTCACAAATACCAGGCCCATTCTCACTACCGGGCCTCCTGCATAGCAAACTGAGTAATCTCCCCCCGGGTCTCAAACAGAATATCCTGTTTCGGGATACTCTTGTAGCTTGGAGGGAAATTAGGAAAAAACTGGGCCTGCCCCAGTACATCTCCAGTCACCTTCCCATCGCAGGTAATCCTTCCCTTCACACCATGGACCTGGAACGCATCTACTCATCATGGTCTCTGAAAGGCCTCAAGACATTTGCTCAAATATTTGATTCCTCTACGGGAACTCCTCTCCACTTTCAGGACATCCAACTGCAGTGCAGACTGCCTAATCATCATTTTCTGTATATTCACCAAGCAACCACCCATGCAATGGCACTATGCAGGGATAGGTCAAAAAGATTTATGCCCTCCATTTTGGACACCCTCCTCTCTGTGGACAACCCTAAGCTCGCCCACATCTACCGCCCCATTCAGGCCACGCTTCTGGACGCACAAGCGGACTTTGCCAAGTCCTCCTGGGACAAAGCCCTTAATCTTCCTGGCTCTAAACAATTTCTCTTGGCAGGTTTTAAATCCACATGCGCCTTTAACACCAACGAATTCTGGAGGGAGCAACAATTGAAAATACTACACCATGCTTACTCCCCTTTCTCTTCCTCACCCCTTCACGTGCCCTTCCAGGGGTGTTCCTGGTGCTTTACTCATCGCCCTACACTTTACCACCGGTTCTGGAGCTGCCCACTTGTTTCTTCATTCTGGGATAGAGTGGAACTTCTGATATCAAAGGTCACGGGACTTCTACCCACGAAAAAACCCTTTCCGCTCATCTTCGGCCTCCTGGATAATAGGCCGCCACTCGTCATCATCACCCACAACAAGACTCAATACTCAATTGTCGTTGCCCACAAGGCATGGATTTTCACTTGCCTCATGATTGCTCGCAGAATTATTCTTAGACATTGGATATCTCCCTCCCCCCCACCCGTCTGTGAAGTTCAGTTGGATTTGGATAACCTACTTACCAAAGAACGCTTGGATGTAACTGTCTTCAAGTCCAAACTGTCAAAGTTCCAGAGAAAATGGCAGGCATACATAGCAGAGTTTCATCCAGAACTTTCATTGCCCTCAAAGTGTACCTAGCGGCTGATAAAGGACAATAATCTCCCCTTGAAAAACATCCCCCCCTTCTCAGGACCCCCCCCCCGTGGACTCTATTCATCATCCGATACTATTATTTGCTATAAGTGCCTTGCACTCACCTACCCCCCCCCCCTTCCTGGCTGTAATTGGAACTCAAGTCAACATGGTATACCTCAAAGGTCTTATGAACTCCACTGCATGCTAATCCTGACACCCTGACCCTTCCATTTCCACTTTTCTTGTCTTTCTTTCTTTTCTCCTTTTCTCTCTCCCTCTCTGCCCCTCTCTCTCCCCCCTCACCCCCTCCCTCTCCCCCCCTCCCCTCTTGAACTATGCCTTGGCCCCTCTCTACTTTGACCCTGTTGGTATGCCCCAGCTATTTGGGCCCCTTCCCACTGTTGTACGTTTTTCTTGTTAACATCGTGTAAATTTGGTTATGGATTATTTTCATGACTTGTTACTGTTTTCAAAAATCAATAAAATTTTCTTTAAAAAAAAAAATAAATAAATATGTGAAAAGTGTTGCATGCATTTCTGTTCAGCCCCCCCTAAGTCAATACATTGTAGAATCACCTTTCGCTGTAATTACCCAAAAGTCTTTTTGGGTATGTCTCTACCAGCTTTGCACATCTAGAGAGTGACATTTTTTTCCATTCTTCTTTGCCATATAGCTCAAGCTCTGTCAGATTGGATGGAGAGTGTCTGTGAACAGCAATTCTCAAGTCTTATATAAAAGAAAACAATTTGAGGTGCCGTAATTAATTGTGCTAAATGCTAAATAAATAAATGATTACATATGAATATTAAAAGAAGTCCAACGCACTGGCGTGCATTCCAAGGTGCGTTCCAATCAGAGAGTGAATGACGAAGTGATAGCCTCAATACATTTCGTCATAGCGTGTCATCAGGAAGTTCAGCAAGTTCAATGATGACGATTGGAACGCACCATGGAACGCACGCCTGTATCTGGCAGCGTTCAGACACATCTCTTTGGCTGTTCTAAGGAGTCGATAGTGGCATTTTTAATTGTGAGTGTTCTATTATTGTCTAGAATTGTTGTCAATAAACATCAAACATTTTGGGGAATCGTATGTTCTTAATTTTTTGGGGATACGGCCTAATCATTTTTGACTGGTGGACAAGCTTATTATTATTCCTTGTGAAGAAAAACACAAGCACTTTATAAGCAAGAGGATTTGCAAAGCACCTTTGTCACTATTGTGGTGTAATTCTTTCACTGGATAAACTTTTGCACTTTATAAATTAATTGGACTTCTTTTATTATTCATATGTAATCATTTATTTATGTATTTAGCAGTTAGCGCATTTAATTATGGCACATCAAATTGCTTTCTTTTATATATTTTTTTGGAGTATTCCAAAAAATTTATGGCAGCTGTATCTATTTATTCTATATAAGAACTTTATTTTGTCAATACCCCACTGGCAGGTGCCATTTCTTGTTTTTG
This sequence comes from Pelophylax lessonae, assembly GCF_965119305.1. NCBI lineage: Eukaryota > Metazoa > Chordata > Amphibia > Anura > Ranidae > Pelophylax > Pelophylax lessonae. Next base: position 160,015,166 of record NC_138773.1, read on the forward strand.
TGAATTTCCAAGTCTTGCCACAGATTCTCAATTGAATTTAGGTCTGGACTTTGACTGGGTCATTCTAACACATGAATATGCTTTGATCTAAACCATTCCATTGTAGCTCTGGTTGTATGTTTAGGGCCGTTGTCCTGCTGGTAGGTGAACCTCCACCTCAGTCTCAAGTCTTTTGCAGACTCTAACAGGTTTTCTTCCAAGATTGTGTAAAAGAAAGGGTGCGCTAACCTGTGTATGTTTGTGGCAGCACTAGAAATGAAATGAAAAATAATTGTGTATAGAAAGTAGCGCGCTTAACAAAAATTCAATACATAAAAATGCATGTGTAAAATGTACAACAATATAACAACAAGAATATTGTGCTGAACCTAAACCACAAGAATAAGGCAGTGTCACAAACTGTGCAAAAATGAAGCTCTAATCAAAAAGAGTCTGTCAAAAAAATACATAAGCGTGACAGTGCACAAAACTTTAGAAACCAAGTCTCTAAATTAAAGAGGTTGTAAACTCTCTCAGATACATTTTCCCCATTTAAATCAGTAAAACACACTGTAGAAATTGCTGTGTATCAATCAACTCTAACCTGCTCAGTACAGCTGTAATCTGCACTTTTCATTTTCATGGCGTCACCGACGCATGCGCACATTTCGCTTGATTCACGGCACGCTCATTCCATTCATCTAAATGCATCTCCTCTCTGCGGCACTGCTCTGAGATCCTGCAAGATCCCAGTGCTGTTCACAAGTTCCTGAAACACCCCATGTGACTTGCAACGTCACAGGGGGTGTAAACTTGCAACGTCACAGGGGGTGTAAACTTGCAACGTCACAGGGGGTGTAAACATCAGCACATTGCATGGAACACAGGAGCAGCTGCATCATGTAGATTGTGTCAAAAACACATTAAACAATCAATAAATGTGATTTGAAATGCTTGCTTACCTCTCTATGCTTAAATATGTGGGACATGATTGCTGTAGTAATCAGGAATGAAAACGAGGCTTGGCTACCACATTACTGAGCATGTGCAGGGTTACAGCAGGGACAAACAGGAAAACAGAAAGGGCGGAAGTAAACTGTTCTTCAGACTCGGAAGACAGCAGCTAAGATGGCGCTGTCTGCTGCCAGGAAGCAGGAATTTCAAATAAACTGGGAAAAATGGAAGAAAAATCCTTAGGGGGGAAAGAATATTGCAGAATGTTATGGAGAGCTTTATCAGACTGGATTTTGTAAGAAGGAGCATTTGAGGGGGAGAGTTTACTTCCTCTTTAAAATAAATGGATAGAAGTGATATCTTCTAATCTTGCAACTGTGAGTCAAATGGTCCAAGGTGCAAAAACAAGTGAAGTGGCTCCTTACCAAATTCCACTAAAATCAAATAGTGTAGTGAGGGGGGTATTAAGCTTATGGCTTATGGCTATCCAATCCATAAGATCCATCCATACTTCTCCTTTTTTTTGTTTTTGTTTTTCTTTTTCTTTTTCATCTTTCATTTCTCTCATCCATATACTTCTCAACTAAGTTGACTCTGAATGAGATACCAAACTTGTCTCTTTCAACAAATTAAAGAGATTTTAATTTGTCATATATACCCTATACATTCCATATCCAATCCTGCTTAACGTGACCCAGAGACCATTCTGAATGACCGTCCCATCGGGATTTCCTCCCCCGATCCATTAGATTCACTGAGGAAAGGTCTTTATTATTGTCTTAAAAAATCTGCTGTACAAACACTCCTGGAATACATACTGTATTGTACTATGCTTTGTATAGGTTTTTCGATTTTCCAAGACCATGGTCTTGACATACCATCAAGTTGAATATACTACTTTATAGTAAGATGATTACCGAATCACTGTTTATTAATATATTTTGCTTGCATGGTTCACAAGCTGTCAGTGCTGCAGACCGGCCCCCCCCTTCATCCCTGCTAATCGCACCCAGCACGGGTAGCCCCTACGTATCGTCGTAGGGGCTGTCCGGGACCCATCCAATCACCCTCGGGGAAAGGAGGGCCCCTCCTCCCGTGCTGGCGGCCAATGAGCGTCTCTCTACTCCAGCGCCTGCGCGCGCACCCATTTGGCGCAGGCGCACTACTAGGTGCCACGTCACGCTCGAATGAGCCCTCCGACATGCAGCAGTCACTGCGCATGCGCGGAGGGCTTTATAAGGCCGGGGATCGACATCCAGTCCTCACTTCTCTCCAGCCGAGGGAAGAGGACGGACGAAACCTGCGTTAGCCGGAAGGATTACCCCCACCAGTCTCTTCTTCAGAAATGTAAGCTCCTTTGGACCGCCTCACTTTTCAACAACATTGGGCACCGAAAGTCACCGTTTTATTGTACAAACACAAGGAGGCTATACACCTCCATTGGGGCTAAGTCACCAACCCATTTTATACATTATACAAAATGCAATTAGAGGTAACAAAGACCACTTTTTACTATATTCTAACATAGATCAAGCAACTCGAAAATAAGAGAGGGAAAAACTATTCCCCGTGGAGGAAGTATCTTAACTCCTTCAGCTCATACAAAATGTAAGTGGTTTCACCCCTTTTATAAGACATAAGATACTATGTGTCCTACTACCCACTAATATAATCACATCCTACCATCCTAGGCAATATGCATAATACGATCCCGCTGCGTTTGCAACAGGATGAAGGGAGCCATGCGCAGTAACTGTCAGCCACATCCATGTAGGTAAAATTTCTCTCAAATAATGGAATTTAAAAATTACACTTGACATGAATAAAGATCTAAACTTATATATATATTATCTTCATAGATAAAAGTACAGAGTGACTCAACGCTTTGAAAAAGGCTCAGAGAGAGCCGAAACGCGTCAGCAATAGGATCCTCCTAGGGGACAAATGTCCCTTTCAACATCTGTTGAAATCCTATCAAAATGTCACCTTTTTCACCATTGTCACTGATTCATATCTGAATCAACCTCTTTATTACTTCCTTCACACCGGGGTCTCTACCCCCAAGCACTTTGTTCACCTATATGTTTCTTTTTTACAAATATCTGGATTTACATCTGTTGTAAATAAATTTTTGTTTATTTTAAATCAAACATCATCTATTATATTATATATATTATATATTTGGTTCTATATCTATGCACTTGCCCTTAAAGTCCCAATTCTCTTTGGCCTGAGGCACCAAAAACCCCCCCAACATCAAATAGTGTAGTGACCACAAATTCCACTCTCAGTGATTCAAATGTGTCTGGTGCCACCCCGGGGATAATATAGGCTTCTTACCAGAAATAAATGGAGGATAAACTTTGAACCATATGTTTGTGTATGGATTCCTAAATAGAGATGGCGCACAGAGTCGGCTCCAGTTCCTGGGACATATGTGGCTCTTCCCTTTACAGGGGCGTATCAGGCTCGCATATGCAGATGGTGGTGTCTGTCATTTTTATGACTCCCTCAGAGGTAGGAACAATAAAGTGCCAATAGTGCATTACCCTTTATAACTACTTTATTAGACAAGAAATACACTTACATGGCATCAGATGAAAACACGCAAAAAATGGTTCCTGCTGAAAGACGCGGCTGCCTGTAGTTCGGACCACGTGGTGTGACGGCGTGGCAGCTCCCCCCGATGCGTTGATGTGCAGTGTTAGTTTTACGCCACACATAGCGTTTTGCTTTTAGGCCAAAAAGTTAAATTTTGGTCTCAGCTGACCAGAGCACATTTTTCCACATGTTTGCTGTGTCCCCTGTAAACTGCAAACTGGACCTCTTATGGCTTTCTTTCAACAATGGATTTCTTCTTGTTACTCTTCCATAAAAGGCCAGATTTGTGGAGTGCACGACTAATAGTTGTCTTGTGGACAGATTCTCCCACCTTAACTATGGATCTCTGCAGCTCCTCCAAATTTACCAAATTTACCATGGGCCTTGTGGCTGCTTCTCTGATTAAGGCTCTCCTTGCCTGGCCTGTGTCAAGGTCTAACGTTGCCTTCCCATTGGCAGCCATCTTGGACATGTGCAGACTGCTGTCTCTTATAAACTCTGTTTGCATCATCACTTGCCTGCTACCTGGGCATCGCTCAGTGATGATGTTGCACACCTGACTATATATATATCATCTGTTGGCTTGCAGTCCTTGCCCTTGTGTTTTTGCTCCAAGGTGCATCATTGCTAGAAGTATTCTGTTCTCCGTTTTCCTCTGTGCATGACCTGGCTTGGCTGGCGACTGGCTCTCGATTCCGCATCGGCAGACGATCCCACATCGGCAGACAACCCGGCATCAGCAGACTACCTGCCTCTGGACTCGACCCCGGCTTGGATAAATACCCGCTTCTAGACTTATCCCGGCTTGGATGATGTAACGGATCCTATAGTCTCTATGAGAGAGATCCGTTCAGCTTCTTCCGAAATCCCAGTGAAAATACCATAAAGAAGTGAAAATAGTTCCCCAATCCCACAACCATGAGTCCAGACTTCATGAAGGGGTAAAACGAACTGTTTATTAAACGGACACACACTCAATTTATACACACCTGAGCACATCCCCCTCCATATCAAATTACCACACTCAGGTCAGGGGTTGAATGATTACATTATTATATGTAGATGAATTTGTATACAGAAACTGAACTAATTATCCAGCCATTTGAATAGAAGCAATGTGAGTTCATTAACATTTCTAAGGAATAAAAACCACAAACAGCATTCTTAACAGATGACAATGACTCAATCAACCTGAGCCAATTAACTTGTAGACGGCCGTCCTCAAGCTCATGAAATACAATACAATACAATACACATTACCAGAGGGGTAAATCAGCATATTCAATGATGTCTGGAAGACAGGTGGTTGAACTGATGACATTATCTGTCCCAAGAAGTACACATCTAAGCATGGCTTTGATTATTTAGTAGTTACAGACTTTATGTCAACAGAACACAGGTCTCACAGAGCAACATGGAGAGACTTTGTTGACAACTATCACTCTCCCTTACAGGCAAAACTCAGATTTTGTCACAGATGACTTCCTGCTTCTTGACTTGACCTCGCTCTTCTTGCCCTCCTTGATTTTGCTCTTCACTCTTGCTGTGTGTTTACTGTTGTTGCTCTTAATAAACTGCTTTATTTTAGTTGCATCTTTGTGTGGTCTGGTTTTGCTGTCACCCTGTCAGTTTAGGTGGATGGCCATGTCTTGGTAGGTTTGCCGATGTGCCATACTCTTACCATTTATGGATGATGGATTGAACAGTGCTCCGTGAGATGTTCAAAGCTTGGGATATTTTTTTTTATAACCTAACCCTGCCTTAAACTTCTCCACAACTTTATCTGTTACCTGTCTGGTGTGTTACTTGGCCTTCATGATGCTGTTTGTCCACTAAGGTTCTGTAACAAACCTCTGGGGGCTTCACAGAACAGCTGTATATATACTGAGATTAAATTACACACAGGTGGACTCTATTTACTAATTAGGGATATCAGAGTAAAGGGGGCTGTATACAAATGCACGCCACACTTTTCAGATACTTATTTGAAAAAAATGTTAAAAACCATTTATCATTTTCCTTCCACTTCACAATTATTTGGCACTTTGTGTTGGTCTATCCCATAAAATCCCAATAAATTTTTTTTTACTTTTTTTGGTTGTAACATGACAAAATGTGAAAAATTTCAAGGGGTGTGAATACTTTTTCAAGGCATTGTATGTATAATTATTTATGTAAATACAAATTAAGGTATGTTTTTTCTTACAGGGTAATTGCGGAAAAAAAATTAATATATGCAGCTCTTTACAGCTACTAAACAACTCACATTATTTGCTCAACTAACACACATATTATTGGATAAAGGCTGGCATGAGACCCCATGCATAATTACAGGGAAGTAAAGCATGGCTAATATATGGTACAGTTTTCCTTTAAGACATTATGGTTTTTACTATGTTTAGTTTTTCTAAATAAATTACCCTTTACCAAATAAATGAATTAAATGTACCACAACTTTATGGCAGTTTAACTTCAACTTCCAAGTTACAAACATCGACTATTGCACCTTTGTGAATTTCAACATACATTTAAAAAGCAATTTTGCATTACAGGTTAGTCGGTCATTTCAAGTGGATGGGACCACATTGGTATCTGCTGTTAGCTGAAAGCAGGTATGAGAACACAAATCTCAATCTGATTTTCTGCCTCATATCACACATGCTCTGCACAAAACCGCAAGCAAGCAGTTTGAGAAGATTGAACCCATATGTCATAAAACTCCAATTCCTGTGGACTTGATGGTCTTATGCAAAGTGATATTATGTTCTAAAATTGTAAGTACTGTAGATATAAACTAGTAAGGATGTGTGTGTGTAATATATATACACATATATATATATATATATATATATATATATATATATATATATATATATATATATATATATACAGTATCTCACAAAAGTGAGTACACCCCTCACATTTTTAATAATACTTTATTATATCTTTTCATGTGACAACACTGAAGAAATTACACTTTGCTACAATGTAAAGTAGTGAGTGTACAGCTTGTATATCAGTGTAAATTTGCTGTACCCTCAAAAAAAACTCAACACACAGCCATTAATGTCTGAACTGCTGGCAACAAAAGTGAGTACACCCACTAAGTGGAAATGTCCAAATTGGGCCCAATTAACCATTTTCACTCCCTGTTGTCGTGTGACTCATTAGTGTTACAAGGTTTCAGGTGTGAATGGGGAGCAGGTGTGGTAAATTTGGTGTTATCGCTCTCATTCTTTCATACTGGTCACTGGAAGTTCAACATAGCACCTCTGAAAAAAGAATTGTTCCTCTACTGTCATGGTCTTACCTTCTTGCTGTTCTCCTTCGTTTGACATGTGCTTGCGGCCATCTTGGTTTCTGGGTTTCTTGTAGCCTCCCACCCTGCGGCTCCTCCTTCCCACTGGGAGGAGCTGGATGCCTAGCTCATATATATAGGAGGTCTGTGGCTTCAGTTCCTTGCTTGGTCCTCCTGTGTTCACATGCTTCTAAGACTGCTGCTGCTTCGGGTCCCTGATCCTGGCTTCGTCTGACTACCCTGCTGGTTCCTGATCCTGGCTTCGTCTGACTACCCTGCTGGTTCCTGATCCTGACTTCGTCTGACTACCCTGCTGGTTCCTGATCCTGGCTTCGTCTGACTACCCTGCTGGTTTCTGATCCCGGCTTCGTCTGACTACCCTCCTGGTTCCTGACCTCTGGCTTCGCAAGGACTCTGTCTCGGTTTCGCCATCCGTTTGGACTTCTGCTTTACAGCTTGATTTTCAATAAAGCCTTCTTATTTTCACTTATCTGTTGTTGTACGTCTGGTTCATGGTTCCGTGACATCTACATAAAGATGGCCTAGGTTATGCCAAGACCCTGAAACTGAGCTGCAGCATGGTGGCCAAGACCATACAGTGGTTTAACAAGACAGGTTCCACTCAGAACAGGCCTCGCCATGGTCAACCAAAGAAGTTGAGTGCACGTGCTCAGTGTCATATCCAGAGGTTGGCTTTGGGAAATAGACGTATGAGTGCTGCCAACTTTGCTGCAGAGGTTGAAGCGGTGTGGGGACAGCCAGTCAGTGCTCAGACCATAGACTGCCCACTGGATCAAATCTGATCAAATCTGCAATTGGTCTGCATGGCTGTCATCCCAGAAGGAAGCCTCTTCTAAAGATGATGCACAAGAAAGCCTGCAAACAGTTTGCTGAAGAAAAGCAGACTAAGGACATGAATTACTGGAACCATGCTTTGTGCTCTGATGAGACCAAGATAAAAGTATTTGGTTCAGATGGTGTCAAGCGTGTGGGGCGGCAACCAGGTGAGGAGTAGAGATGGCCTTGCAGTTCGCCCCGGTGGTCGGTTCGCAGCAAATTTTGCTTGTTCGCTACCCGCCAAATCTGCGAACACATGGCGTCGTTTGCGGCGGCCATATTAGTTTACATTGGGGAGAACTTTGACCCATGACACAGCCGTAAGGTGGAACGGGACAGCCAATTGAAACATTTCAGCACATGGACATGCCCTCTACCCTATAAATAGACCTTAGCTGTCGGCCATTTCACATTCCGCTTTCTGCCAGTGTAGGGAGAGGTCTGCTGTGCTCATGAGGGAGAGTTTGCTAGACACAAATAGCTCTGTGAAGATCCACAAAAGTCCTTTTCAGGGCTGGTATTTTGGTATAGGTCCAGTCTCTCTTCAGTATAGGGACAGGTATCCAGTCTGTGCTGTAGAGGCAGTTAGAGATCGTCATCTGCAGTGGCACAAATCGCTCTGTTAATGTCCACAAAAGTCATTTAAAGGGCTGCAATGTCGATATAGGGTCTATTACAGTCTCTTCAGTATAGGGACAGGTATCCAGTCTGTACTGTAGGGGCAGTTATAGATCATCAGCAGTGACACAAATCGCTCTGTTAATGTCCACAAAAGTCATTTAAAGGGCTGCAATGTCGGTATAGGGTCTATTACAGGCTCTTCAGTATAGGGCCAGGTATCCAGTTTGTGCTGTAGGGGCAGTTAGAGATCGTCAGCAGTGACACAAATTGCTCTGTTAATGTCCACAAAAGTCATTTAAAGGGCTGCAAATTTTTCTGGTATTGCTGTGCAGTGCACTAAAAAGGGGGTGGGGGGTGGGGTAGGGGAGTAATCCACAGTATAATAAACTTGGTAGAAAGCATATTATAGTGGATTAGTAGTATTATTGTGCACTGTGCAGCATTGTGACAGGTGTGGTGGTGAGACTGAGCGTTTCTGAAGCAATACTACACACAGTGACAAAAGCACTTATAATGCATTATAACTTGTGTGATAGACCAATTGCCCCCGCAATACCACAGATTGAAGCGGGGTGTTATCTGAGTATACTTTTATATGTTTATTTGTGTCCTGCAACAATATTGTCTCTTTTGCTGAGTTAAGTCTGATACACACAGTGCCAAACTCACTGGCCAATTTTTTTGAACTGATGTGATAGACCAGTGGCCCCCCAATACCACATATTGAAGTGGGGTGTTATTTTCCAGTACAATTTTCTAAGAGTGTATTTCAGTCCTGCAAAAATTTGGCCTCTTGCTGTGTAAACAGTGCTACACACAGTGACAACAGTTACTGGCCAATTATTTGTAGAACTGGTGTAATAAACCTGTGGCCCCCCAATACCACATATTGAAGTGTAGTGTTATCTGAGTAAACTTTTACAAGTGTATTTGTGTCCTGCTACAATATTGCCTCGTTTGCTGAGTGAAGTCTGGTACACACAGTGCCAAACTCACTTGCCAATTTTTTGAACTAGTGTGATACACCAATGGCCCCCCAATACCACATATTGAAGTGGGGTGTTATCTGAGTAAACTTTAACAAGTGTATTTGTGTCCTGCAACAATATTGCCTTGTTTGCTGAGTGAAGTCTGGTACACACAGTGCCAAACTCACTGGCCAATTTTTTGAACTGGTGTGATACACCAATGCCCCCCCCAATACCACATATTGAAGTGGGGTGTTATCTGAGTAAACTTTAACAAGTGTATTTGTGTCCTGCAACAATATTGCCTTGTTTGCTGAGTGAAGTCTGGTACACACAGTGCCAAACTCACTGGCCAATTTTTTGAACTGGTGTGATACACCAATGGCCCCCCCAATACCACATATTGAAGTGGGGTGTTATCTGAGTAAACTTTAACAAGTGTATTTGTGTCCTGCAACAATATTGCCTTGTTTGCTGAGTGAAGTCTGGGACACACAGTGCCAAACTCACTGGCCAATTTTTTGAACTGGTGTGATACATCAATGGCCCCCCGATAACCCATATTGAAGTGGGGTGTTATTTAACAGTATCATTTTCTAAGAGTGTATTTTAGTCCTGCAAAAATTTGGCCTCTTGCTGTGTAAACAGTGCTACACACAGTGACAACAGTTACTGGCCAATTATTTGTAGAACTGGTGTAATAAACCTGTGGCCCCCCAATACCACATATTGAAGTGGGGTGTTATCTGAGTAAACTTTAACAAGTGTATTTGTGTCCAGCAATAATATTTCCTCGTTTGCTGAGTGAAGTCTGGGACACACAGTGCCAAACTCACTGGCCAATTTTTTGAACTGGTGTGATACTCCAATGGCCCCCCAATACCACATATTGAAGTGGGGTGTTATCTGAGTAAACTTTAACAAGTGTATTTGTGTCCTGCAACAATATTGCCCTGTTTGCTGAGTGAAGTCTGGTACACACAGTGCCAAACTCACTGGCCAATTCTTTGAACTGGTGTGATAAACCTGTGGCCCCCCAATACCACAGATTGAAGTGAGGTGTTATTTAACAGTATACTTTTCTAAGATTGTATTTTAGTCCTGCAAACATTTGGCCTCTTTTGCTGTGTTAACCGTGCTACACACAGTGAAACAGTTACTGGCCAATTATTTGTAGAACTGGCAGACTGATGGACCGGCAGATAGGAAGAAGAGGCAGGCAGAACTTGCATTGCACAAAAGGTACAAAGCAGACTGCAAATGTATCAGGAGCGAGCCATCAATGATGTACAGTCACATCTGGCACTCCCAGGAAGCCGTCACATGGCTCTGCAGTGTGGGCTTTTTTAATGTGTCCGTTGCTGTCAAAACTGTTGCCATCTGCAGCCTTTGCAGTCAACTCATAAGTCGCGGTAAGCCCAACACTCACCTAGGGACCACCGCCTTAAGAAGGCACCTGAAATCACATCACCGAGCCCAGTGGGAGCAAAACCGTCAGAACCCACAAAGCCACACTCCAGGCTCTCACCGTCCAGCCTCTTCTCCTGTCTCCTCACAGTTGTCCAACACTCCACCTTCCATGATGCCGTCGTCACGTTGTTCTGGAAAAAGGCAGGCTTCTGTGGCTCAAATGTTGGAGCGTAAAAAAAGGTGTCCGACAGGTGTCCGACTACATCAGGTTAACGGCCGATGTGGACGCTCTGAGGAGTGATGAACCCCTGGACTACTGGGTGGGCAGGCTTTACCTCTGGCCAGAGCTTGCACAATTTGCAATAGAACTGTTGGCTTGCCCCCCGCCCAGTGTCCTGTCCGAAAGGACGTTCAGCGCAGCAGGGGGGATCGTGACCGATAAGTGCACTAGCCTAGCTCATGACAGTGTAGACTACCTTACATTTTAAAAATGAATGAGGCATGGATCTCTGAGGAATTAAACACATGTGACCAGTAGACCATGTTTCATTGAAATTCCTCATCACAGGCCACAAATATCTGCCAGACCGTCATCCACCCACAACAATTCCTGGTCCTTGTCTTTGCTAAATACAGCGGCATAAAAGGCATTTCATGTCCATTGAATGGCTAATTTTTGGGGCCTATACAGGCCGACACTTACTGTTCTGTGTACTGTGAATGCCTAATGTACCTCCAGTCATCAAATACTAAGTTCTTTGCTGTCAGTTCAACCCATGTGAGCAAATCTTTGGGGCCTATACAGGCCGACACTTCTGTATCCTGTGAACGCCTACTGTACCTCTAGCCATCAAATACTAAGTTCTTTGCTGTCAGTTAAACCCATGTGAGCTAATTTTTGGGGCCTATACAGGCCGACACTTACTTCTGTATACTGTGAATGCCTACTGTACCTCCAGCCATCAAATACACTACGTTCTTTGCTGTCAGTTAAACCCTTGTGGGCTAATTTTTGGAGCCTATACAGGCCGACACTTACTTCTGTATACTGTGAATGCCTACTGTACCTCCAGCCATTAAATACACTATGTTCTTTGCTGTCAGTTCAACCCATGTGGGCTAATTTTTGGAGCCTATACAGGCCGATGCTTACTTCTGTTTACTGTGAATGCCTACTGTACCTCCAGCCATCAAATACTTTGTTCTTTGCTGTCAGTTCCACCCATGTGGGCTAATTTTTGGAGCCTATACAGGCCGACGCTTACTTTTGTATACTGTGAATGCCTATTGTACCTCCAGCCATCAAATACTATGTTCTTTGCTGTCAGTTCAACCCATGTGAGCTAATTTGTGGGGCCTATACAGGCCAACACTTACTTCTGTATACTGTGAATGCCTACTGTACCTCCAGCCATCAAATACTACATTCTTTGCTGTCAGTTCAACCTATGTGAGCTAATTTTTGGGGCCTATACAGGCCGACACTTACCTCTGTATACTGTTAATGCCTACTGTACCTCCAGCCATCAAATACTACGTTCTTTGCCGTCAGTTAAACCCATGTGGGCTACTTTTTGGAGCCTATACAGTCCGACACTTACTTCTGTATACTGTGAATGCCTACTGTACCTCCAGCCATCAAATACTACGTTCTTTGCTGTCAGTTCAACCCATGTGAGCTAATTTTTGCAGCCTATACAGACCGAAACTTACTTCCGTGTACTCTGTGAATGCCTATTGTACCTCTAGCCATCAAATACTAACTTCTTTGCTTTCAGTTCAACCCATGTGAGCTAATTTTTGGGGCCTATACAGGCCGACACTTACTTCTGTATACTGTGAATGCCTACTGTACCTCCAGCCATCAAATACACTACATTCTTTGCTGTCAGTTAAACCCATGTGGGCTAATTTTTGGGGCCTATACAGGCCGACACTTACTTCTGTATACTGTGTAAATGCCTAATGTACCTTCAGCCACAGAATACTACGTACTTAGCTGTCAGGTAAACCCATGTGGGCTAATTTTTGGGGCCTATACAGGCCGACACTTACTTCTGTATCCTGTGAATGCCTAATGTACCTTTAGCCACAGAATACTACATTCTTAGCTGTCAGGAAAACCCATGTGGGCTAATTTTCGGGGCCAATACTGGCCGACACTTACTTCTGTATCCTGTGAATGCCTAATGTACCTTCAGCCACAGAATACTATGTTCTTAGCTGTCAGGTAAACGCATGTGGGCTGACACTTACTTCTTTATCCTGTGAATGCCTAATTTTTCAGACTGGAAATGAAAAACAATGGGTCTGTAAAGGTTCCTGCCAAATTGTGGAATGGATGCGGACCCATTTTACAGATGTGTGAATGGACCCTTTATGTATTAGACAATGTATTTACCGGCTGCTGTCAGTTCTGGCTGATTTATGAAAAAAAAAAAAAATAAATTTGCTGTAAACTTTGTTAATTGCAATACTTCTGTTATGACATTGTCCATGTGCTGGGACTATTTGTGCACAGCTAGTACGTCTTTTGGTGCTGCAAATATGACCTAAAGGTTTTTAAAGTTCGCCTCCCATTAAAGTCAATGGGGCCCGCCGCCAACTCGCGGTTTGCGGACTTTTGAGAAAATTCACGGCTGACGTTCGTGAACCGCCCCGGCCGATGTTCGTCCATCTCTAGTGAGGAGTACAAACACAAATGTGTCTTGCCTACAGTCAAGCATGGTGGTGGGAGTGTCATGGTCTGGGGCTGCATGAGTGCTGCCGATACTGGGGAGCCACAGTTCATTGAGGGAACCATTGAGGGAACCATGAATGCCAACATGTACTGTGACATACTGAAGTAGAGGTACCCTACCCTACCGAAGAAGTCAACGCCTGACGTAACTCATATAGGGGGCGGAGCCTGTCAGTCACACGCTACACTGCTCATGTTGTAAATGCCAACACAGTCCACACTACTGAAGTGCTTGGTTTGTAAGTGGAAAATTATTTTAATAAACGCATTTGGTATCCATTCAGAGAGCATTCAATGTTTTTATTTTTATTTCAAGACTGTGAGTGATACATTGCTGGTTCCGGGATTAGTTGTCAGCTCAAGGTCTCCATCCATCCATCTGTGCTTTATCCCTGAAGGGAACAGCTTATGCTGACCCACTGGTGACACAGGGGTCAGATGGGAAGGTGAGAGGCTTGAATGTATGGTGGTGGTGGAACACTGAGCACTGACATCTAATCTGACCACAACGGAGGTGAACACTGCTGGAGTTCATTTAATCACCCATAGATTGAACTGATACTTGGACTTTTTTACTTATTGATTTTATTTATTGAAGTTACACTGTTATATTAATGGTTATTTTTACCACATCATTAGATGGGTGCACTGATTCACTTTGCACATTTGTAGGATTTAATTGATGAGTTTAGTTGTTAATACAGTCAAGGTTTTATGTACTATATTTATACATATATTTATTTATTTAATATTAATTTATTCATTTATTTATTTATATATTCACTTATTTGGATACACAAGTTCCTCTGATTTTTATCTGGTGCAGCACTATCTTGGTCATTTTTTGGCTCATTTTTGTGCAGTGGAAACACATTAAGTGCGAGCAGCCGGAGTTAGTTACTTAATTTATTACACCTTTATTTATTTTTTGTACACTTAATTTTAGTTGCGCTTATAGCTTTCTCCCTGAGAGTTCAGGAGTAGCCAAGGCAAGCTGGGTCAATAACTGGAGACAGATGCAGAGTAACAATGTGACGGGAGTCACTTTGGGCATGGGGGTTGTGGACCCCAAATTCCTTTAGAGAGGTCAGGGGGCACCATGCCCAGCCTTATGGGGCTCTCTTATGTTTAAGTCACCCTGCATCTGTTATGGATGCAGGGTGACCAGGAGGGTGGTGAACACTGAAAATATGGTTTGGACTACTACAAATGGGACAGTCATATTCAGGAATAATATCTCCCTTGTAATATGAAGATTTTTGTTCCCATTTGCCATGAGGTCTCTGGACAGGAAGTACCACTCCTAATATGGTCATTCCAGGAAGTTCAATGAGGAGATGGACTGTCTGAGGTGGCTCTCCATTCACCTATTGTCGGGTGTGCTAATGAATTCACCTGCTGTCTGCTAAGGGATGTATTGACACTCAGAGTAATGTGTATTGAGGGCTAGTTAGGGAACCATTGTTCTGTGTCTGGCTATTGTGTACATTGATTGCCCCTGGGGCTTCTGTCTCCTTGCACATGGCAGTCCTTCTGGTCAAGCTATCTGACCAATCTCTGCTGACTCATTTTCAAGCCCTCATTTGCATGGCTGGAGAGGACCTTATGGGGAACTGCAGGTACTGTGCAATTGATCAATGGGAAAGCGGTTGTTGGGGGAAGGATGTTCCAAATTCTGTATAAAAGTATGCTGTGTTCTTCCAATAAATGGTCTTCCTGTTTGACCTTACATACAGCCTGCTTGGTGTTTGTTCTAATGGATTCCGGACGGCACATAGCTGTAGTTCGGATCCCGGATCCTTGGTTGACCGAACCTTCAGACGTTGCGATCTGCAAGCTGACTCACAAGAAACAGAGGAGTGTCGGGAGAGTGGACAGAGCGAGCAAGGGTCTCGTCACAAACAGGGTGCAGGTTTGCACAGGAATGCTGTAGTCAATACAGCAACGAATCTGAGCGTGCATATCAATGCGCTCTCCTTTGCACGCAAATGTGCATGCAAATGCGAACACAGATGGGCATGAGCAAGTGCACATCTCCCATGTCCACATGAAGAGCTGGGAACAGGAATCTGCCCAAGGAAGCCATCTTGTCTTTTGGAATGCCCTTTCTGACACTGGTTAATGACCACAGTGCATTCAAATATCCCACACGTGAAAGCGGGATAGCAATAAAAGTTTCTTGTGCAAAGAAAGTCTGTATGAAGCCCTACACTGCATGGGCTCTTCTTGCCATTTGCACTGAGCTCTAATATGGCCTCAATTATGAATCCAACATTGTATGGGGCTCCAACATTGTATCTGGAGCACAGTGGACCCAGGGTGCTTTGCCAAAGGGGTGTGGGCTGACTTTTCAATGGGTTCCTTTAGCTTGACTCAAGAGTTCTGCAAACTGTTTCTCTCAAAAAAAGGAACTGTTTTTCTGGCGTGTAAAGGTAAACTCCTTTTGTCTGGTGGGGGCTAGGAGTTCCTCAATCAGCGTATACAATTCCGGCGTTTCCACAAGATGGTCTGCATTTTTCAGATCTCTGTGACACACCCATTATTGCAGGTTAACCGGCAGAGACCATTCAGATACTGGTCCATCATGGCTCTCTCCACCATTTAGGTCACATCAAGGTCTTAGATTGCAGCCGACTAATGAGCAACTGGATCAGATCATGTATTTGTGACCATGGCAGCTAATCTTATTGGTAGCTTGACCAGTGCACCTGATGTTCTTGAACAGCTGTTATCACTGCGAGATGGGTTAAAATCTCAAGTTTCAGGCAATCATAGTGTTCTCAGGAGTGGAGTTATACTATGCCTTTTGCTTGGGGGAAAGAAATTGGGATAGCCCATTTGTCTCAAGGCCACCATTCCTTTTCTGCTGTCTTCTCCAATGTTGTCAGAAATAACTCCAAGCCATGTGTAGGTGTCAGCTTTTGTAAAACATGGCATTTTCTGGTTGCAGAGGGCAACAACTACTGGCACATAACTCTAAAACAGTGATTCCTCAGTCACAGTCTTTTTGTGATGCTGTGGTTTCTCTCATGGTGATTATCTGGCCCTCAGTTTTTCTTTGCTGATCCTCCATATTTTTCTGGATTGTGACATTGGCCAGGCATTGCTCTATATTAGCCTGCTGCTGTGCAGAATTTGCCACTAGCAATTGCTTCAGTATTTTCTCTATGGCTCAGTCACCAGGAGGCTATTGCCTCCGTTATTGTCCATTTTCAAAGCCTGTCTGTGACCTTCACAAGTTATAAAGTTTGGGGGACAGGTGGATCTCAAGACACAGGCATTGTGAAGCAACATAGTCAATGCACAGGAACTTGTCCATTGCCCCTGTTATCCACTGACCACAACTGAAATGCTTTGCAGACTCCTAAGAAAAAAAAATGATAAAGGCAAATTTTTTTGCAAAAGGTGAACTCATACACTGTGAACAAACATAGAAACACAGTTTTGGGGGAGTCCCTGCCTTTCATTGTATGAGTGATAACTAAGAAACAAGTTTTTACAAAGTAACAATAGAATGGTTAATTTAACTTCTATTAGTCAAGAAAATACTTGAGAGTTCAATAAAAGAACAAGAAGAGTTTTTGCTAAAAAACATTATAAACAGGAGTCCAGCATGGATACACAAAGGATTGAAGTTGTCAAACAATTGTCTCATTTCTTTTTTGTGTAAGTAAGCAAAAACAAAGACAAAGGAGTGGAGGTGAACATATTATACTTGGATCTTGCAAAAGCATTAGACACAGTTTCCCACACATGGCCGATGTGTAAGTTAAAGTTTACAAGCTTAGGAAATTTAGTTTGTAAATGGATAGAAAACTAGCTAAAAGACAGAATTCAAAGACTAGCGATTAATGATTTATAATCTGAATGGTCTAAAGTTGTTAGTGGTGTACCCCAAGTTTTAGCACTGGGATCCTTACTATTTAACCTATATTTAAATAATATAGAGTTTGGGATTAAAAGTACCATTTCAGTGTTTGCAGATGACACCAAGCTGTGCAGTGGAATAACATCTTTACAGGGTGTCTCCAACTTACAAGCCAACCTCAATGCACAATTTAATTACGCAAGTACGTGGCAAATGTGTTTTAATATTGATAAATTATTATTATATAATACAGGATTTATATAGCGCCAACAGTTTGCACAGCGCTTTACAATGTGAGGGAAGACAATACAGTTAAAATACAATTCAATACAGGAGGAACTAGAGGGCCCTGCTCGTTAGAGCTTACATGTTATGCTCTTGGGGGCTAAAAACATGCATGCATCATACATTCTAGGAGGTGAACAGCTAGGAGAGTCAATAGTTGAGAAGGATCTGTGTGTTCTGGTAGATCATAGACTTAAAGTGGAAGTTTATTTAAAACCTATCTAACGCTAAACCTACTCTCTGCCACATGCTAAACCTAAACTATCTAGCCATGTAAAGAAAAGATCACTATACTTACCTTTTCTGCAGCCACTCCGGTCTGGTCCAATGCAAGTTGTCATCAGCGGCTTCAGTGTGTGGGAGTGTGCAGGAGAGGCAGCCAATAACAGAAGCTCCTATTTCACTGTCATCTCTCATACATTGTACACAAAACAACAGCATTAGCATAATCAGGCCTGATCTCTACTAGCGCTAGCAGGTAAACTTTATTTCTAGCGCTGACAGCCTTTTTTTTTTCTTTTCCTGTTAGTCACACTAGGTACCTGTAAATATAGTGCCAAAATTGTCCAAAGAAAAGTACACAAGTGAAGAGGCATACAGGATTCTCAGTATTACAGATGAGAGTGAAGGAAAGTCCTCTCTGTCAGACTCCAGGTCAGAATACGAACCTGCAGAAAACAGCAGCACCCCGTCAGACGTACCTGACCCAAGGTAGCTGAAGTGCTAAGAACGAATGACTCTTATGCAGCAGGATCTAAGTACTAGTGCTGCACTACCTTTTGGTGGACTGGAAGGCACACCTAGTACATCCTGGCAGTTTACACACCAGTACTGCATTATCTCATGGTAAAGTGGCAAGTCCCAGAAGTTCAGTCCAAGCTGGTGAGGTGGCTAGCACTTGTCCCACAGCCACCAATAAATCACACACAGGCTTGTAGAGCTCAAAGTGTCCTTCCAGGTGCTTGCTAATCATGATTGGCAGCCCCCAGATTCAGCAGCACCTGTTATTCCCTTATTAATTTCCCAGCCCGGAATTCAGGTGAAAACAGCAAATTTAACAACTGCCCCTAATTTTTTTTGAGCTGCTTTTCACGGAAGTATCAATTGATTGTGCACCAAAGCAATCTAAACACAACAATACATCTATGCTAATCCAAAATCAACTCTTGCCAGACCATTTCAGTGTAAACACATCATGGTTTCTGAATTTAAAACTTTTTTGGGCCTAACCCTTAACATGGGCATTACAAAAAAGCATACACAAAATTTGGCAGACAGAAAGAAAATCTGCCATGCAACTAAGTCTTCGGAGCTTGAGTAAACATAAATGAATTACTACTCAAAATCCAAATAATATGAAAAAACCTTTATTAGTTCACAAAATAACAAATATATAATAAAAATAACCACCTTCACCACCATAAAAAAGACAACATTGTCTTAGTACAAAAGGTTATGTCTAGACTTCAAATGCACACTCATACACCCCAAATGATAGCATGCATACCATCACCATATGGAGCTAGTATTAGGGACTGTTTTATGAGTCCTCCCAAACAATTGTCCCATAAATGGCATTGCAGGGCCATGGTATACCACCGATTCATTGTCATAGGGTGTAAAGCCACTTTCCGCATTCTACTATTGGCAACCATATTCCTGCACTAAATATTAAGCTTTAACAGCACTTAGGGACAGCTGGGTATAACCAGGTATAAATTACACATCTAATCTTCATCAAAGTTATTCCAACCAATCTGGGAAGCATGTGGAGCAGTTTAGAAGTAATGGAGTGGCATAGCCATAGCCATTATCAGGCACACTCCAGCGATAGGAGGAGAACAATCAATGAAATGCAGATTGTTCATGCAGATAGGACACTCTCAAACCTACATAAAGCACATAGCAAGGTAGCAAGATGTATGTTTAGAGTATGGAGAGTATATAATTGCAGCAGTTCTAATATGGTAAATTTATGCATCGAAGGTGCCTTCGGCGGTGAAAATATCATCATCTCCAAATGTGATCAGTGGGACATTGCATGAAAGCAGCGAGGCTTAATTTCATGGTCCTTATCTGGCAGGTTTTCTTTTTGACAATGTTTGTGTATACTCGTAGTTTGACCATGGAGCCCCACTTTTTACATTTTTAGTGAGTGGGCAAGTGACTACAGGGTTAGGGTATTAACCCATGTATAGGTAGTCTCTTAGTTTTTATTTTTTGGTTGCATTACAAAAAAGGAATAAATTGTGGTCATATTGGTCCACAGACCCGATTCATCATTTGCCCATGTTATCTGCTGCAATGGCCAGGAAACTATATGAGATTGGCGTTTCATGCATTTTAATGATAATACACCTTGTCGTCCTCAGGGTGACCCTGAATATGATAGGCTCTCCAAAATTCAGTCCCTCATATATACGACCTCTCTGAGAAATTCACAGATTTGTATATGCACCAACAAAACATCTGTGTAGACGAGTCCCTTATACATTTCCCTAGCCGCCTTGCAATCAAGCAGTATCTCCCCAGCAAGCATGCCAGATATGGCGTCAAAATCTATATGCTCTGTGAGAAGGTTATATGCTTTGCAAACAAATGTCGATTTTATGAGGGAAAGGACAGTGAAGTGGAGCCTCCTGACTGCCCACACTTGGTGTCATTTTCTTTGTCCCTCAAGCGGTATTATTTGTATGTAGACATCTTCTATACAAGTGTGCCACTTTTTAGACACTCATTCAGTCTTGAAATTGGCTGCTGTGCTACCACGTGACCTAATTGCCAGGGCTTTCTCCAATGGCTCGTAAACACCCGACTTAGAAAGGTGAAGAAAGCATGCTTGTGCTAGAACTTCTCTTAGTGAAGTGGAAGGAAAAAAAAAGTGTTTTCGTCCTGTCCTCCATTCATGCAGATACAACAGTCTAAATTTGCACGGCATCTAGTGTTGTTGAAAAGCCTCTCTATGTCCACGAATATAATCTTAATATGGGAGGGTTAGACCTCAACGACCAAATGATGAAGCTGTACTTAGTGTCTATTAATTTATCTCAATTGGCTATATAAAATGCTATCAACCTTCTATTCTGTGGCCCAAACCCAGATGTAGTGACCTGGCTGCATAAGAGACAATTTCCTGATCTCCCTGGTACCCCAACCAAAAATTCACCCCAAAGAAGATGTTATGTCTGTGGCAGACGTGTAATAAGAGGAGAGAACCATTTTTCGGTCCCTCCTGTTCTGGCCAACCTGGTCTCTAGTACCACACATTAGTGGAGTATAAGTATAGGTGTCAGGGTCCGGACTAGCGGCAGGTGACTGCACTGGAGGTGGATCCTCTGTGTCAATGAGGGATTGGCGTGGACCGTACCAGGGGACCGGTTCTAAGTTACTACCGGTTTTCACCAGAGCCCGCCGCAAGGCGGGATGGACTTGCTGCGGCGGTAGCAACCAGGTCGTATCCTCCGGTAATGGCTCAACCTCAAAGACACGGCGTGGTACAGAAGGACAAGGCAAAGGCAAGGTCAGACGGAGCAAAAGGTCAAGGCAGGCGGCAAGGTTCGTAGTCAGGGGCAACAGCAGAAGGTCAGATACACAGGCAGGGAACGATACACCAAAAGCTTTCTCAAGGCACCAAAGGCAACAAGATCCGGCAAGGACAGGAAGGGGAAGTGGGTTTTTATAGGGTTTGGACTGATTGGACCAGCCACCAATTAGTGGTGCACTGGCCCTCTAAATTTCAGTGCAGCGGCGCGCGCGCGCCCTAGGGAGCGGGGCCGCGCGCGCCGGGAGGAGGACGGAACCCGGCGTGCGCCGGGAGGCAGAGATGACGGGACCCGGCGGTTAGGTAACTCAGCTGCGGGGGAACAGCGCTCACGGTCGGGGATGATGACCGGAGCGCTGCAGCCTGTGGGACGCCTCGAGTGCTCCGGGGAAGCCAAGGGACCCAGAGCACTCGGCGTTACAGTACCCCCCCCCCTTAGGTCTCCCCCTCTTTTTGGAGCCCAGGTACCTGTGGATGAGCTCTTTGTCGAGAATATTGGACTCGGGCTCCCATGACCTCTCCTCAGGACCACAATTCTCCCAGTCAACCAGAAAAAATCTTTTACCTCTGACAACCTTGGAGGCGAGGATCTCTTTCACCGAGAAGACGTCAGAGGACCCAGAAACAGGAGCAGAAGCGGTGACCTTGGGGGAAAATCGGTTAAGAATGAGGGGTTTGAGAAGGGATACATGAAAGGAGTTAGGAATACGGAGAGAGGGAGGAAGATGGAGTTTGTACGAGACAGCATTAATTTGGCTTTTGACTTTAAAAGGCCCGAGATAACGTGGACCCAGTTTGTAGCTGGGGATCCGAAACCGGATGTATTTGGCAGAGAGCCACACTCTGTCCCCAGGGGAAAAAACAGGAGGAGTTCTTCTTTTTTTATCTGCATGTTTCTTCATGCGAGAGGCGGCCAGGGTGAGTGACTCTTGAGTCTCTTTCCAGATGGAGGAGAAGTCCAGGGTCAGATCATCAACGGCAGGAACTCCAGAAGAGGTGGGAATGGGGAGGGGGGGCAACGGGTGACGGCCGTACACCACAAAAAACGGAGATTTGGTGGATGACTCTGAGTCTCTAAAGTTATAGGAAAATTCGGCCCAGGGCAACAGGTCGACCCAATCATCCTGAAGGGAGGAGACGAAGTGTCGCAGATAGTCACCAAGGATCTGGTTAACCCTCTCCACTTGTCCATTGGACTGAGGGTGGTAGGCAGAAGAAAAGTTCAATTTGATCTTTAATTGGGTGCAGAGAGCTCTCCAAAACTTTGAGATAAACTGGACGCCTCTATCGGAGACGATGTGTGTTGGAAGACCATGGAGACGAAAAATGTGTAAAAAGAATTGCTTCGCCAGCTGTGGCACAGAAGGGAGACCAGGAAGCGGGACAAAATGTGCCATTTTAGAAAACCTGTCAACAACCACCCAAATGACTGTGTTGCCATGGGATACAGGAAGATCCGTGACGAAGTCCATTGCTATGTGGGACCAAGGCTGTTCAGGCACTGGCAGAGGGAGAAGAAGACCTGCAGGCTTCTGGCGGGGAATTGTATCACGTGCGCAGACAGTACAGGCCCGAACGAACTCCGTTACATCTTTCTCAAAGGAAGGCCACCAATAGTGTCTGGCAATTAGTTGAGTCGTCTTTTTAATTCCAGCGTGACCCGCCAGGTGAGAGGAGTGACCCCATTTGAGAGTCCGTAGGCGAAGACGTGGAGGAACAAATGTTTTCCCTGGAGGAACTGGTACCAGTGAAGCAGGGGCAGTTGAAATTAGACACTCAGGAGGAATGATGTGTTGAGGAACGGTTTCATCCTCGGAGGCATCGGTGGATCGTGATAGGGCATCCGCCCTAATGTTCTTATCAGCAGGACGAAAATGGATTTGGAAGGTGAATCGGGCAAAGAACAATGACCACCTGGCCTGGCGTGGATTAAGGCGCTGGGCAGACTGAAGGTACGAGAGATTTTTGTGGTCAGTATAGATGGTGATCGGATGAGGGGATCCTTCCAGAAGGTGTCTCCATTCTTCCAGTACCAACTTAATGGCTAGTAGTTCACGATCTCCGATGGCATAGTTCTTTTCAGGAGGGGAAAAAGTTTTTGAGAAGAAGCCGCAGGTGACGTTTTTCCCTTTAGCAGATTTCTGAAGAAGAACCGCTCCGGCTCCAACAGAGGAGGCATCTAGCTCCAGGAAGAATGGTTTCAGCGGATCAGGCCTATTCAAGACTGGAGCGGAGGCGAAGGCGGCTTTAAGGCGAGTAAAGGCTTCTTCAGCTTGGGGAGGCCAGGATTTCGGATTCGCTTCTTTCTTGGTTAAGGCCACAATAGGCGCCACGATAGTGGAGAAGTGGGGAACAAACTGACGGTAATAGTTGGCGAATCCAAGGAAGCGCTGAATAGAGCGAAGGCCTGAGGGGCGTGGCCAATCCAAGACTGCAGAGAGTTTGTCGGGGTCCATTTGAAGACCTTGTCCAGAAACTAGGTATCCCAGAAACGGCAGACAGCTACGTTCAAAAAGACATTTTTCCATTTTGGCGTAAAGATGGTTGACACGAAGGCACTGGAGCACTTGACGAACATGGCGACGGTGTTCCTCCAGGGTGGAGGAGAAGATTAGAATGTCATCGAGATAGACCACTACACAAGTATACAACATGTCCCGGAAGATCTCGTTGACAAAGTCTTGAAAGACTGCAGGAGCGTTGCACAGGCCGAACGGCATGACGAGATACTCAAAGTGGCCATCTCTGGTATTAAAAGCGGTTTTCCACTCATCTCCATCACGGATTCTGATGAGATTATAAGCGCCCCTGAGGTCAAGCTTAGTGAAGACCCTTGCTCCGCGCAGACGGTCAAAGAGCTCCGAGATGAGAGGCAAAGGGTAGCGATTTTTAACCGTGATTTTGTTAAGACCGCAGTAGTCAATACATGGGCGTAGTGACCCATCCTTTTTGGCAACAAAGAAAAATCCTGCTCCGGCAGGAGAAGAGGATTTCCTGATAAAACCATTCTTAAGGTTCTCCTGAACGTATTCTGACATGGCCTTGGTTTCAGGGATGGAAAGAGGGTAAATCTTGCCACGGGGTGGCGTGGTGCCAGGAAGCAAATCAATGGGACAATCATAGGGTCTATGTGGTGGTAAGACCTCCGCCTGTTTCTTGCAAAAGACGTCAGTGAAATCCTGATAAGCCTTAGGAAGGCCGAGCAATGGTGAGGAGACGGGGACTTGTCTAGTAGGAACCGACTTGAGGCAACGAGTGTGGCAGGTAGGCCCCCATGATTTAATGTCCCCAGAGGTCCAGTCGAGGGTAGGAGAGTGGCGCTGGAGCCAGGGCAGGCCAAGAAGGACGTCAGAGGTGCAGTTCGGTAAAACAAAAAATTCAATGGTCTCTTGGTGGAGGACTCCTATGGTCATGAGCATAGGTTCTGTGCGATAACGCACGGTACAGTTTAGATTCTCACCGTTAACTGTAGTAATGAAGAAAGGCTTGACGAGACGGATTACAGGAATGCTAAAGCGGTTTATGAAGGAGGCTTTAATGAAGTTTCCTGCAGAACCAGAGTACAAGAAGGCCTCTGCAGGGAAGGAGACTTTAGCGGCAGAAGAAATCCGTACTGGAACAATCAAGCGTGGAGAGGAAGACTCTACACCCAGCGACGCCTCTCCCACGTTCACTAGGTGCGAGCGTTTCCCTGATGCTGTGGACGAACTGGACAGTCCTTTAAGAAGTGTTCGGAACTCCCACAGTATAAGCATAAATTCTCATTCCTCCAGCGAGACCTTTCTTGCTGGGTCAGGCGAGCCCGATCCACTTGCATGGCCTCCTCGGCGGAAGGCGCAGCAACCGGCTGCAATGGTTGCTGGAAGAGAGGTGCCAGGCGTGGATAACGCCTGTTGCGAACAAGATTCTTTTCTTGGCGAAGTTCCTGGCGTCTTTCAATGAAGCGCATATCTATGCGAGTAGCCAACTGGATGAGTTCCGTCAGAGAATCAGGTATCTCTCGTGCGGCTAGAGCATCCTTGATATGGCTGGATAAACCTTTTTTAAAAGTTGCGCAGAGGGCGTCGTTGTTCCAGGTCAGTTCAGAGGCCAGAGTGCGAAACTGTATAGCATATTCGCCTACAGTAGCGTCTCCTTGGACGAGGTTTAGCAAGGCCGTTTCTGCTGACGAGGCACGGGCAGGTTTCTCGAAGACACTGCGGACTTCAGAAACGAAGGACTGGACGGAGGCAGTGGCAGGATCGTTGCGGTCCCAGAGCGGCGTGGCCCAGGCCAAGGCCTTCCCAGACAATAAGCTGACCATGAAAGCCACCTTAGACCGTTCCGTAGGAAACTGGTCGGCCAACATCTCCAGGTGCAGGGAACATTGGGACAAGAATCCCCGGCACATCTTGGAATCCCCATCAAACTTGTCCGGGAGAGACAAACGGATTCTAGTGGAGGTGGCGGCCACCGGCTGCGGAGGTGGAGCGGAAGCAGAAGCAGGCGGCTGCTGCTGTGCGGGAAGAAGCTGTTGCAGCATGGCGGTCAGCTGTGCCAACTGTTGACCTTGCTGAGCAATCTGCTGGGACTGCTGGGCAACCACGGTAGAGATGTCAGCGAGACTAGGCAGGGGCACATCAGCGGGATCCATGGCCGGATCTACTGTCAGGGTCCGGACTAGCGGCAGGTGACTGCACTGGAGGTGGATCCTCTGTGTCAATGAGGGATTGGCGTGGACCGTACCAGGGGACCGGTTCTAAGTTACTACCGGTTTTCACCAGAGCCCGCCGCAAGGCGGGATGGACTTGCTGTGGCGGTAGCAACCAGGTCGTATCCTCCGGTAACGGCTCAACCTCAAAGACAGCTGATTCAGGCATGGTACAGAAGGACAAGGCAAAGGCAAGGTCAGACGGAGCAAAAGGTCAAGGCAGGCGGCAAGGTTCATAGTCAGGGGCAACAGCAGAAGGTCAGATACACAGGCAGGGAACGATACACCAAAAGCTTTCTCAAGGCACCAAAGGCAACAAGATCTGGCAAGGACAGGAAGGGGAAGTGGGTTTTTATAGGGTTTGGACTGATTGGACCAGCCACCAATTAGTGGTGCACTGGCCCTTTAAATTTCAGTGCAGCGGCACGCGCGCGCCCTAGGGAGTGGGGCCGCGCGCGCCGGGAGGAGGACGGAACCCGGTGTGCGCCGGGAGGCAGAGATGGCGGGACCCGGCGGTTAGGTAACTCAGCTGCGGGGGAACATGGATGATGACCGGAGCGCTGCAGCCTGTGGGACGCCTCGAGTGCTCCGGGGAAGCCAAGGGACCCGGAGCACTCGGCGTTACAATAGGGTACAGCACAGCACAGTCTAGGGCACACAATTCACACACAAGGGCCCCGAAAGATGTTAGATAGTCAGGAAACTGTATATCGCATTTCGAGAGACCCTAAAATCAAAGGCTTGAAAGTTTACGGTTACAATTCTGATCAGTTAAAAAATAAATAGAAATTTAAAAAAGATAAAAAATTTAAAAGGTATAAAAAAGTTGTTTTTATTGAGTTTATGTTATTTTGTTATTGGCCACACATAAGGGGCCAAGGGGCCTGGGGTGGTCAGTAGGTGAATTGCTCTTATGCTTCGGCATATATTTTTTTCACTTTTTTTCTGGCAGAAATTTCTTCATCCACATTAATCAATGTGAATAGAGGAATTGGTTAGGTTATTTTTTCTCGTATGCCCAAGCATTAGGAGCGTATGGGTTAGTGGGCGGCTTCAGCATATTCTTTTTGCACTTTTTTCTTTTTCGATCGATGTGATGGAGGAAAATGTTAGGTTGTTTTTTTCATTCATGAAAAAAAAATGCATGTAGGCCCAACATTAGAAGAGTGGGTAAATGTGTGGTGGAAGCTTCTAATGTTGGGCATAAAATGCTAGGACAGTTTAAACACCCCCAAATGTCTACTTTCCAAAAAAGGGGCATCCCAAGCTATTTGCTGAGAGGTATGTTGAGTCCATGGAATATTTTATTTTTCACCACAAGTTTTTGGAAAACGACAAAAAAATATTTTTCTTTACAAAAAGTTGTAATTTTATTGAGATATTTCTCACACAATCCACGGGTATATGTGGAATTATACCCCAAAAAATATTTTGCTACTTACTCTGAGTATGAGGATGCCACATGTGGCAGCCAAGTCACTTGCAGGTCCCCAATATCCAATGACCACCTTCAGGATTTCAAAGGGCAAATTTCCTCACTACCTATAACAGTTTTGAGGTCCCTGAAATGCCAGTATAGTACAAACACCACCCCAAAATGACCCCTTTTGGGAAAGTAGATACCCAAAGGAATTTGATAAGAGGCATAGTGAGTATTTTGCCAATCTAATTTTTTGTCATAAGGTTTTGAAAAAGGAAAATAAATAACACGCTGGTTTTCGGTGCATACAGCAGTTAGGCTCTCAAAAAGTCTCACACATGCGGTATCTTCATACTCAGGAAAAGTAGCAGAATGTGTTTTAGGGTGTATTTCCACAAATACCCATAGCATGTGTGGGAAGCAGCTCATTAAAATGACAACTTTGTGTAAAAATGTTTTTGTAAAAAATTGTCACACTTTGTGTAAAAAATCAAATCTTCCTTGGACTCAACATGCCTCTCAGCAAGTAGCTTGGGGTGTCTACTTTCCGAAAAAGGGGTAATATATATATATATATATATATATATATATATATATATATATATATATATACTAATGTTCAACAGTAAAGGGATATACAGGGATGAAAAAGGGACAAAATATGGAATAGCCACCTCTTCCCTGGAGATTTTATTTTAGCCTCATGAATGCTTGTGGGATACTGGTGGTTCTGAAGATGACTCAATAGAAGATAGCATTCAGGATAATACAGAAGTGACTGCACTGTCACTATTACCAGCTGTAGGGATTTGAGTCAACACAGCCAGCTCCAACAGTATTCCCCATCTTGCATCCTTACTAGCAATCAGTGAACAAGCCCAGGTTGGTTGCCATAATTTAGGTAAAGGGGTTGATTTGCAAATGCAAATTCTGGTGCACAGAAACCAATCAGCTTCCAGGTAATATTGTCAAAGCTTAACTGATCAAGCTGAAATTAGAAGCTGATTGGCTACAATGCACAGCTGCACAAAATTCTAAATGTGCTCCAGTTTTAGTAAATCTCCCCCATAATGTCTCTGCCCTTGCTGGGCCATGTTTCTATATTAAGTGGACCCTTCTGCTTACTGCGTGGTCCAACAACGTACAAACATTACCTTTTACATCATAGTGAAGGGTAGTATTGACCTTATAGGTGAACAAATGGCAGCTGGGTACCTGCCACTGTGAACAGCACAGGCTGCAAATTCCAAAAATAGAAAAGGTTGCACCAACTGGAAGGGCAGCAATTGTAAAGTCAGCAATTTTGTCAAGCTGGTATTGAGATGTTTAGGCATGGGGGTGGCTGGGGATATACTTTTTCTTATGTTCCTGTAGCTGGGGCACAGAAAGCTGCCTGCTCAGTGGCAAAGTCAGAAGTGACAGGGTTGAGTTGACAGAATAAGAGCATTGTTGCAGCCTACACTTGCCCCTACTCTCTAGCCCACTGGAAGTGTCAAAAGGTAAGCCTCTGACACCCTTGAAATACTGTCATCACCATTTCTTGAGGGTGCTTAAAAGGAATCTTATATAGTGGCTGGAGAGGTAAAATGAGAGGAGTTGTAAGGAAGAGAAGTGCGGCCCCCTTGCTTTCAACCACTAGCCTGCTGATGGCTAGCATTCAGGTGGTGCTCTTAATAAGTGGTGTGGTAAATACTCATATATCTCTTTAAACATATAGTACCAAAAGTCAAATATTATCCCACTTGTAACGCTGGAGACAGATACTGCAACTGACTAAGATGCGGTCTGCAGCACATGTGATGAAAAAGTTCCACACAGCTGAGTAGGACTGGAGGATATCCATGGCCTGCATCACTGGAGTTTCGGCTTCTGGGGGAATAGAGCAGCTGCTCAATTCACTCGCCTACAAATTGCCCATGGATGACAATCTACCTTGCTGATGTTTTGCATCCCCTTCACTTTCCTCCTCCACTATATCTGATGCCCAAGTATGGTTGAAGACCTCATCACCCCCCTCATTGCGGCAGCCATCTCAGCTGCAAGCTGAAACTGGGGGAACATTGACGCCAACTGATTCTCCCTGCCTTTTGTCTTCTCTTTCTATGCTCTCATCGATTTCTTTCTCAACCTCAGATGCAATTAATTACTGAGCATCCACTTGTAGCAAGTGGCTGGCCCTGTGTTTGAACAAGTCAGACAACTCCTCTGAGCCAGCTTGCAGGACTATAGTAGGAGTAGTTGTGTATAAGGAGAAAGAACAGGGCCACTCTGCAATTGAATTTGACTTCATGCCACCCTGGGCCTGGGAAACAGTGGAAGATAATGAAGATTTGGCGAGCCATATCACCACCAACTCTGCATGCTCTGGCGGTAAAGCACTTACACTGTCAAAAAAGGCACATGTGCCCTGCCTTATGATGCTGAACCTTAAACATTGATACAGATGCTGCACACACTCTTATAGCTGCATGGGAACAACCTCTGCCACTCCCTTTAGGTCTCACAGATATGATGTTAATTTTACAACGTATTAAAGTGTAACTAAACCCACAACAGTAAAATCAGTCTGTTTATGCAATAAAGCATGCTTGTTATACTCAAGTAGAACCTAAGGAGTTAATCCTGCGCAATGTGTAAAAAGGTCCCTAATCCATCTCCTGACAGTACAGAGCCTTGGGGGCACTCTGCACATGCTCAGTTAGGTGTGTATTGCTAGCGAGTTTTTATTTTTTCCTGGAAGGATGCATGTGATCGGTACAGGGCCAATCAGTACTGTCCAGATACAGGGTCAGGGGTCCTGCAGCCTCATAGGACAGTCAGAGGAAAATGAACACTCCTCCTACAAGCTTTAACCAGACACTAATAGAAGTCATAAGACTGCTATATACCACTGATGAGAAAAGGTATTTAGCAGTTTATATTTCCCAAAATAATTGCATTTTTCTTGTTCTGTGTACTGTGGGAGACCAAACTTAGTGAATGCTTGGTCCTGGGTTTAGTAACATCTTAACAGTTATGGCAAGAGATGTATGAGGGATGTGATGCTTTGGTACAAAAAACATTGTGGCGCTTTAGAGGACTAAACTGCACTGCAATAGTTTGTGGTGCTCTGCTGCAAGCAAAAGGAAGCTTTTGTGGTTTCCACCAACAGGTTCAGGTGGCTGCTGCTGACCCCATAAAAAATTCAAAACCCTATCAAAATGAAAAACAAATAAAGAGAAATAGGACCAAAAATAAATATAATAACAAAAAAACCCTTCTTTTTTATAAACTAAATGAGAACAAATTTTACAAAAAAAAAATCAGCAAAACATCCCCCCAAAAAAAGGGGAATAGCGGCTAAATAGCAACATAAGCTGTCATTGACAGGGAAGTAGTCCTAAAAAAGACTGCTAGGTCTTAAGAAATCACAATGAATCAGAGTGGGCTTACATTCCACTCTCCCTAGCCCAACAAACTGCAATTAACCACAAAGAATCAGTGTAAAAATAGAAAGCAACAATGAATATAGTACTGCATATACTCTACCACACTATATAGCTCTGTAGTAGTACACTGCACTATACAGGTCCCTCTCAAAAAATTAGCATATTGTGATAAAGTTCATTATTTTCTGTAATTTACTGATAAACATTAGACTTTCATATATTTTAGATTCATTACACACAACTGAAGTAGTGCAAGCCTTTTATTGTTTTAATATTGATGATTTTGGCATACAGCTCATGAAAACCCAAAATTCCTATCTCAAAAAATTAGCATATCATGAAAAGGTTCTCTAAACTAGCTATTAACCTAATCATCTGAATCAACTAATTAACTCTAAACACCTGCAAAAGATTCCTAAGGTTTTTAAAAACTCCCAGCCTGGTTCATTACTCAAAACCGCAATCATGGGTAAGACTGCCGACCTGACTGCTGTCCAGAAGGCCATCATTGACACCCTCAAGCAAGAGGGTAAGACACAGAAATAAATTTCTGAATGAATAGGCTGTTCCCAGAGTGCTGTATCAAGGCACCTCAGTGGGAAGTCTGTGGGAAGGAAAAAGTGTGGCAGAAAACGCTGCACAACGAGAAGAGGTGACCGGACCCTGAGGAAGACTGGGGAGAGGGAAATGCCAAAATGCCTGAAGTCCAGTGTCAAGTACCCACAGTCAGTGATGGTCTGGGGTGCCATGTCAGCTGCTGGTGTTGGTCCACTGTGTTTTATCAAGGGCAGGGTCAATGCAGCTAGCTATCAGGAGATTTTGGAGCACTTCATGCTTCCATCTGCTGAAAAGCTTTATGGAGATGAAGATTTCATTTTTCAGCACGACCTGGCACCTGCTCACAGTGCCAAAACCACTGGTAAATGGTTTACTGACCATGGTATTACTGTGCTCAATTGGCCTGCCAACTCTCCTGACCTGAACCCCATAGAGAATCTGTGGGATGTTGTGAAGAGAAAGTTGAGAGACGCAAGACCCAACACTCTGGTTGAGCTCAAGGCCGCTATCGAAGCATCCTGGGCTTCCATAACACCTCAGCAGTGCCACAGGCTGATTGCCTCCATGCCACGCCGCATTGAAGCAGTCATTTCTGCAAAAGGATTCCCGACCAAGTATTGAGTGCATAACTGAACATTACTTTTTGAAGGTTGACTTTTTTTGTATTAAAAACAC
Source organism: Pelophylax lessonae (assembly GCF_965119305.1). Classification (NCBI taxonomy): domain Eukaryota; kingdom Metazoa; phylum Chordata; class Amphibia; order Anura; family Ranidae; genus Pelophylax; species Pelophylax lessonae. The sequence continues at coordinate 160,047,039 of NC_138773.1, forward strand.
TTTTCTTTTATTGGTCGGATGAAATATGCTAATTGTTTGAGATAGGAATTTTGGGCTTTCATGAGCTGTATGCCAAAATCATCAATATTAAAACAATAAAAGGCTTGCACTACTGCAGTTGTGTGTAATGAATCTAAAATATATGAAAGTCTAATGTTTATCAGTACATTACAGAAAATAATGAACTTTATCACAATATGCTAATTTTTTGAGAGGGACCTGTACACTTCTCTCTTTCTGCAATACTGTTAGTTGTCCATCCCTACACTGGGAAAGCAACCTTTTATGGTGTGTGGACAGAGATTTGCTCAAAAACTATCAAGTCAAAATAATATACCATAAAACAAAACGGAAAAACCATGGTGCTCTCTGTATTCACATTTAAAATAAACTAATAAAGATTAAAAACACTCACAAGAGAATCTGTATCTCATGCGTAAAAAATCATCAGCTCACCACGCTGATACTGGTAGTAACGTGATGTCATGGGCTTTGGCTCCTCCCACCCATTGGTTTATAATAAATGTGTGAAAACAGAGAGCACTATGGTTTTTCTGCTTTGTTTTATGGTGTATTATGGTGTATTATGCTGATGACTGGGGAGTGAGGAGGAAAAGGCAGCTGCTATACCCCTGGATGGGAAAAAAAGGAGTCCTTGCTGCACCCCCTATAGGAGGAATTGGTCCAAAGCATATTTGATTCTGTAGTGGGGTCAGACATTTGAGGTGAGGAGGTATTGCACCTGAAGGTGGTGGGTCACCGGAAGCACTTAGGAGATATATGAACTGTCCCTATATTACACAGTGGATTTCACTATTTATATGGGACTTTTTAGGTTTGTGTTGAATTTTGTTCACATTAATATATGGTGTTTATTAACATGAGTCCAACGGATCGTTATTTGATCAATGAGTATTCTTCACATGCATGTGAGAATGTGGCACACCTGATTGTAGCACTAATTACTAATTTTTAATTCTGTTTTTTGCATTCATTAGTATTCACATACCTATTTCACGGCACTTATTTCTATATATTTCTTAGCAGACTTACAGTATGTGTTGGTTTTAGTGAACACACTACAGAAGTGTTAGCAGCAATATATGTTTGCGTTATAAGGCACATTTATTTTAACACTTTAATAGTGGTTGCACTGATTGTTTTTTTATCATTTATTTATTTATCATTTTTATTATATTCACATACCTATTGCGTTGTACTTATTTTATATATTTATTATAGGATGTTTAAATGGGTAATTCCTGCCAAATGTTCTAAAAGTTTGGATTTGATCAGAACCATCAGAACCAAGAAAGTTCAGTCTGAACATGGGTTCCAAGCCCTTAGTTTAAAATTAAGCTAGGTACTTGTTTCAGATTAGAGTCTCAGAAGTATGGAAGTCCCTGACTACAGTGCATTATCTTTTAGCACAGGCTACCTTTAAACAGGGTTGTCTTTATGTATTACTTTGACTTGGCCAGATCATTTGTAAGGGTTTACATATGTTTCATCACAACTTTATTAACACGATTTGCTATAGAATAATAGCGTAATTTTTATTGAAAAGAAAATTATTATTAACTTTCATTAAGGTGTCTTGTTAAATGCAAATTGAATCCTGTAAACAATTCTTACATCATCATTATGGTAAGTAAGTTATGAACACATTTGTTCTCTGTGTCATTTGGAATTAATTATGCATAGCTGCCAGATTTATCTTTTTCAGAAGCCTGATAACTATTCTTTTAAGTATCAATTGCAAGTTAATTAATATGCATTGTTTTGAATGGATTATTCAATCTAAATTGGATATTTATGAAACAGCAAGAGTAATGGGGATTTTTTTTCTACTTCTTTTAGGAAACAGCAACTGAAAACACCAGAGGGAGCTTTAGGAATGGCTTATTGACATTTTGAGGTTTTGTAGAATACAATATTGTAAGATGCTGAATTTGGTGTATATATCCACAACCCATACAGAAACATTTTATTTTGGTGCAGACACGGTCTATGTGAGTACAATCCATTTTGGTCCTAAGCCTCCAAATGGAAGCCATTAATCATTCATCCTTTCAACTTCGAAAACCTTTCAGTGCAGACCCCAGAGTTCAAATTGCTGATGGCTGTTAAATCTAGTGAAAAAGTAAAAAAGCGTTTACCAACTTGTTACGCTTTTGCTTTTCGTTTTGTAAGATGCAATAATAAAGATGTTGAACTGCAATGCCCTTAGTTTCTCACATAAATCTGCATTGGTATCTGATTCCATAGTATCAGAAAATGAAAAAAGTGAGAATTTTTCGGTCAGGTACATGTTCAATATTTGTATCAGAGAACTATTTGTCACATCTATTACTGACTACCACCTACTGAGCAATTAAGTAGTTTTAGTTAAAGTCACATAGTTAGCCAGGTTGAAAAAGGGTACAAGTCTATCTAGTTCAATTAGTAATCTTATAACTAATCTTTCCTCATAGCTAAACTCCTCCATACCTCTTATCAGTTTGGTTTCCCTTCTCAGCACTTTCTTCAGTTCCCCCCAGTTGTACTTCCCCCTATAATGAGGCATGTTTTTATCTCCCTAGGCAATAACTATCGACAATAAATCTAATTTGCCAAACAGTTGGCCAAAATTAACGGTGCATTCAGGTTTGTTCGTAAGTTGGAGGCATTCTGTAAGGACATTACTCTATTATGTTGCTTGGTGTCATCTGTAAACAGAAAAAAATGTCACTTTTAATCCTAAATTCTTTTTTTTTCCAATAAAGAGCCAAATTCTATATAATTTATAGTTAGGTTAAACATAAAGGACCTAACACTGAACCTTTGGGTTCACCACTAATAACCTTGGACCATTCAGAGTATCAGTCTTTCTGAATGTGGTCTTTTCGCTTGGTTTCTATCTGTTTACAGGCATAATTTTCCAAGTTTATAAGCATTAACTCACATACAGTATTAGCTGTGTGTGGGAATGCCAAAATGTATTTTTTTTTTCAAAATCCAAATATATACCTCCTAAGTTTTTGCTTACCTCCTCTTAAAAAGAAATCAGATTTGTTTTACAACTTTGTTCTTTTGTGACTTCACTCTGGCTCTTGCTTTTTTTTTTTTTTTTTTACGATTCTGTGTGTGTGTATATTTTTTTTTCATCAAAATCTCAAGTATCCTCCTGACTAAAGCTGATAAATTAACAGGTTTATAGTTACTTGGAAGAGACTTTGATCCCTTTTTAAATATAGTTACTAGTGATCGTCCGATATCGGATTTAGTTGCCGATACCGATATTTTGCCGATCGCATATCGATATCGGCCGATATTAGCCGATATTTTCATATGTTTAAAATTTTGCAAAATAAACACAAACTTTGACACAAATCTGTTAATAAACATGTCAATGTTTATTTATTAACATTTTTAACATTCTTCACACCTTAACTGCATGAAAACTGATAGGAAAAGTGCACTTGCAGGGACATCATTTTCACATCACCTGATTATGCATTAATGGAATGCATAATAAATATACTGCTGCAGTACTGCACTCACTGTCCGCAATAAATCACCACTGCAGTGCAGTCAGTGCAAAACTGCTAGAAAAAAAAGCTAGACAAGACAACAGCTAGACAACAGCTACACAGTGGGTTGGACTGGAGTCAGTGGACTACCTCTGCAGTAGGGCACTCACTGCAACTACAGCAGCCAGTGCAAAACTGCTAGAAAAAAGCTAGGTGATGGCTAGATAGTGGATTGGATTGAAGTCACTCAGTGGACTACCTCTGCAGTAGGGCACTCACTGCAACTGCAGCAGTCAGTGCAAAACTGCTAGAAAAAAAGCTAGGCAACAGCTACACAGTGGATTGGATTGGACTCTTTGCAGTAGGGCCCTCACTGCAACTACTGCAGTCAGTGCAAAATGGCTGTAAAAAAAGCTAGACAACAGCTAGACAGTGATTGGATTGGAGTCACTCAGTGAACTACCTGTGCAGTAGGGCACTCACTGCAACTGCAGCTCTCAGTGCAAAACTGCTAGAAAAAATGCTAGGCAATAGCTACACAGTGGATTGGATTGGTCTCTTTGCAGTAGGGCATTCACTGCAACTACTACAGTCAGTGCAAAACTGCTAGAAAAAAAGCTAGGTAACAGCTACACAGGGGACTGGAGTGCCACTTCATAAACATGCTCAGGAGGAGTGGAGGACAGAGGGGAGAGAGGTATCTTCTAGCATGGGAAGCAAGTCTTTTGTAGCGTGCCTCATTTTCTTTGCACCACTAAAGAGGATGACTTCTTTTGTCAATTACTGCTTCTTTCGAATGTAGATGAAGTTCATCATCCAGGCTCATGGTTTCAGATTCAGAAGAAATTGAATCCTTCGCATGTGACCCCAATAAAACACTGAAAATGTCCTGATATATTCGATGACGATGAAGAAGTTTCTCTTTTGTTCATTGATGTATTTTTGGACATTTTTCTGTTTTTACAACATGCTGCTCTTCATAAAAATAGTGTTCTGGACTTGTCTTTTCGGCAGGAACCTCCTGCACCTCCTGTTGAATATCTTCTGTCAGCCATTGTATCACCTTAGCCAATACATCATCAGAAGAGAAAGCATGGTTCTTTTATCGAGGATTCAAAAGACTTGCAAGCACTACATTTTTATTCTCTTCATGCTTCTCAAAACATATATCAATCAAAGCTCTTTAGCTTGACAGACCATCATTTGAAAGTTAGAGGGTGTTGTGTGCCATAACACAGAGGTCTGACATATCAGCAAGCCTCATTCCTTTCCGCATGTTTGCTCCACTGTCTCGAAGTTTCACAAGCATCACTCGGTCTTTGTTGATTCCCCATTCTTTAAGCATGCCTAGAAACATTTCTCTACTGTACTCAGTGTGGGATCCTTGCATCACTTTTGTTTTCAACACCAATTGCCTTTTTGCCCATCCGCTGTCAATAAAGTGGCATGTAAGAATCCTTAGTGACTCGGACTCTATTTGTGACCAGCAGTCCATCGTGAATGAGAGTGAGTTGCCAGCATTCTCTGGTTGCAGCATAGCCTTTACTTTGTCAACAACCTTTTGGTGAAGCTTTGCCTGCATTTCGGTTTAACAATACTGTTCACTCTTCAGTGTGTAGCTTGGCTCATGTATGGAGATCAACCGCTGAAATCCTGAGTCAGACACCATTGTAAATGGCTGGTTATCAGTGACAATCATCTCTGTGATTACTCTGTCCAGCAAATGGAATCTTCCATCTGAATCTAGACAGTGACATGTGTTTTTTTTCACAAACATATCTGTTATTATTGCCTGGGATAGTGGAGGAGGTATTGAATCAAAATCACATTGATATTCATTTTGTTTTTTCTATGCTGCATGATACAATTCAATATGATGAACTCTTAGATGGGCCCAAAGATTTGATGTATTTTTGTTTTTTGCAGCTACTGATCCCATGCTTATGTTGTTTGTACATGTTTTGCACACTGCTGCTTTTCCTGGAGAAGGTTGAGATGAAAAATAGTCCCAGACCACACTATTACTTTTTCTCTCCTAATCCATCTCCAATTTTAAAGACACAAAAAAGATTAAAAAAAATGGCTTGCTGAAGTTGCTGCTGCTGCTGGCACCCTGTTGTGGGTTGGTGGCTGACGCCTGGCAGTGTGGGTGGTTGCTTGCTGGAACCCTGTTGTGGGTTGGTGGCTTACGCCTGGCAGTGTGAGTTGCTTGCTGGCACCCTGTTGTGGGTTGGTGGCTGACCCCTGGCAGTGTGGGTTGCTTGCTGGCACCCTCTTGTGGGTTGGTGGCTGATGCCTGGCAGTGTGGGTTGGTGACTGACGCCTGGCAGTATGGGTGGCTAGGTGTCACCCTGTTGTGGGTGGCTTGCTTGCCAGAACACTGTGGTGGCTGGCTGGCTGGCTTGGTGTCACCCTGTTATGGGTGGCTGGCTTGCAGGAACACTGTGGTGGGTGGCTGGCTTGCCGGAACACTGTGGTGGGTGGCTTGCTTGGTTTCCCCCTGTTATGGGTGGCTGGCTTGCAGGAACACTGTGGTGGCTGGCTGGCTTGGTGTCACCCTGTTATGGGTGGCTGGCTTGCAGGAACACTGTGGTGGCTGGCTGGCTTGGTATCACCCTGTTATGGATGTCTGGCTTGCAGGAACACTGTGGTGGCTGGCTGGCTGGCTTAGGGTCACCCTGTTATGGGTGGCTGGCTGGCTTGGTGTCACCCTGTTATGGGTGGCTGGCTTGCAGGAACACTGTAGTGGCTGGCTGGCTGGCTTGGTGTCACCCTGTTATGGGTGTCTGGCTTGCAGGAACACTGTGGTGGCTGGCTGGCTTGGTGTCACCCTGTTCTGGGTGGCTGATTTGTTGGCTCACTGGAACCCTGTTGTGGGCTGGGTGGCTGGATGCTGGCCGGCTGGTACCCTGGCCTGTTCTGTTGTTGTAGGTCAGATGGCTGGTGGCTGGCACCCTGTGGTGACTGGCTGAGGCCAGGGCCTGTGGGTGAATGGATGGATGTCTGGCACCGTGACCAGACCGAACTGCAGCTGGCTGTACACGAGGCTGTCTGAGGCATCACATATGGACCGCGCAGGCGTGGCAGGCAGTGTTAGAAGACAGAACGTGTGCGCGCAACATACACAATGACGTCACGTAAATATCAGCAATATCGGTAAATCCAAAGGCCGATTCCGATATATCCTGCCTTTTCTTCTTTGTTCCCAGACGTGAACTACTATCAGTGTGAACTTTGTTTTAGTGCTTGCCAGCCAACTTTTATTTAAACAAAAACTGGAAGTTCACAAAACTTGCCCACACAATGGTTTCACATAGCAAAACAGGTTACGAAAAATATCAAGCCACTTGGATGTATTTGACAGCACTGCTGCTCTTGTCGCTGGTCCCTCAGATCTTCCCACAAGCTCTCCTGGCTCTCTGAACTCTCTCCTGGCTCACTCAGTAGTAACAACTCCCTCCTGTACGGCCCACTCCTGGCCTCGCAAAAGGGGCTCTCCTGACATTCCAAGCTGAATGTTATTAAAAATTACCTTTCCTTTTCAATCTGCAGCTGTTGTAATGTTCTGAAAATGCAATGAAATATGCAATGCAATATGGCTACCTGGAGCTGTTCTGTACACAGAATGTCTACAGACCACACCCCAGAAATATAATTTTCTGCTTGTCTGATTGGCTCACCAACTTTCCTGGAAGTCTGCCTAAGCTACAAGTCAGATTTATGGCATTCCTTGCAACAAAAATTTCATTTTTGGTGAGATACTCCCAATAGGAACCTGTCTAAAGGGATGCAGGCCCAGCAGCTTTCCTCATTAGAGCCCTGGTGCTGCCAAAGCTGATGGATACATATGAAACCACTCCCATTTGATCCACTCAGCACAGAGGCACAGAGGCACAGAGGCACAAACGAACAAACAATGATTTCTTCAGAATAACAAAAGGTAGGAATCTGCAACAAAGGTTGTTAAAATCCCTGCAATGTAAATAAACAAAAGTAGAGTTACGCTTTAATGTGTCCTTAAGATATTTCATCCTCTGCTCCCTCTGTGGGGACAGGATAGGTTCCAAAACTTTCCCCTTGTAACAGTGGTCAAGAGGGTTGCCAACCTATAATGATCCTTCTCCTTGATGCCATGAATTCCGGGTCCTTTCATAGGACTGCAAGTTTGTCGAGGCATGGGAATTCTCATAGTCACTGAGGATTACAGTATCTGGCACTGCCTCCTCCTAGCCACTTACTACTCCCAAGGGTTCTGGGGACGGAAAACCATCTCTTAAGGTTTGACGTATGTCTTCCTCTGCTTCTATGCCTCCAAAACTGCTGTAATTCTCCTCCTCCTCTCTCTCCTTTTGTGTGTGCTGTGGCGTTGCAAGAATGGTGTCTACATAAAGTAGGCCTTGAGAGAAAAGGAAGTCTTCCTCTTCCTCCCGCTGCTCTGCCTTGAGTGCCCTGTCCATAATGCCACAAAGAGTCTGCTCCAGCAGGAATACAACAGGGATTGTGTCACTGATGCATGCATTGCCACAGTTCACCATCCTTATGCCTCCTAAAATGGTGACAGTACAGTGCATGCATCCTTTATCAGCAGCCATTAGTGTGGGGAAAAAAAGCGAGCCACCCTGAGCCTGACGTTGTGCCATACTCACACAGGTACTCGTTGATGGCCCTCTGCTGCATGTTTAGCCGCTGCAACATTGCAAAAGTTGAGTTCCACCAAGTGGGCATGTCACAAATCAGGTAGTTTATGGGCAGGTGGAATTCCTGCTAAATTTCAGCCAACTGAACAATGACTGTGTATGACCACCTGAAATGGCTACAGACTGTTCTGGCCTGCTTCAGAAGATCTTGCAACCCTGGGTACCTGTTTAGGAAAAGCTGCACCACCAAATTGAGGACATGTGCCAGGCATTGTACATGTGTCAACTTTCCCTGTGGAAGGGCAGCCAGGAGGTTATAGTGCAAATAAAATACTGTACCAGTGTATTATATAAACTTTATTAATTTAAAAAAATTGTGCTTGGTTAGTGCAATAAGAGCATATAAAGGTGAAGATTTTCCAAGTGGTGTGAAACCTCTGTATAGAGGCTCTGGGAGTGCAAGTAATATTCAGAGGAGTTGTGAGAAAAATATAAATGATGTATATATGTATGTATATATATATATATATATATATATATATATATATATATATATACCCCGGTGTGGGTAAAATTATGGTGAGAGTGGTAAAAAAAAATGCTGCCAGTGCTCTAGCCCAATGTGAATGCCAGTTATGGTCAGCAAATGATGCCGGTTACAATAAGGGTGTTGGTAGTGCTTATACCCGTGCCCCACAACAGGTACTGCACTCACCCTTGTATTCCCCCTTGGGAGTAGGGGTGCTGGCTGTAAATGATCACGAGTCCTGGGCTGCCCTATTATGATGGTGGGATCGGCTCTGCAATCCTCCCTTGTAGTCCGTGGGGTCTGGTGAGCTCAGATAGAAGACAGGGGATCCCCCATAGGGTTATATGTACAGCACAAAACAAAGCAAATAAACCAGTAGACTCACAGGATTGAATGCGAGCATCAGCAGGTATCGGGGTGGCCGGGATACTTCTACGTTCCACGGCTCGAGTTCCCCTAACCGGAATTAACATTGACGCACTGAGTTTCACCCTAAGCGTTTCGTCATCAAGACGTCATCTGGAGCTGCGCCATCTTTAGCGTGCTCCCGGTTTATATATCCACCTCGTGTCCTAGCAACCAGCTATACTAAGCCGCCATATTGGTACTCCTGAGGTTGCCAATCCGAAGCCATCTTACTCCTCGCACAGCAAGTGCCGGCATTAGCGGACACGAATACGGTGGCCACTATAGTTCATCATATATAAGGGGGGTTGGTGAAATTCTCGCGCTGTCTCTCTAGTTGTTGTCTAAATTTTCACCTTTAATGCTGCAGGTACTGTAATTGGTAACCTACACAATTCAGATATTTATAATTGGGGGGAGTACCGCGCTTTAAAGTGCTTAATGTAACATCAATTAAATCATATAAATATGTGAAAAAAGTGTCTTAGTGCTTCTCAATATAATATTCACAAATTGTGTATCACAATGTTCAAAATAAATACAGTCAAATATAGATCCTTCAATTCATAAATAATTAGGTGGTAAATTCTACTAAATAAAATTAATCTTACTTAAAACAACAATACATATACAGTATAAAGTGACAAAAATTGTATATAAACTTCTTAATAAGTGACCATCTAATAAAATTATTTTTGTGCTCTTAAATAAGTGGTTTCAATATAAAGTGCTGAAGTAGGACATGATGTCAGCTATGGACAGGAAGTGATGTCAGGTGTAAAATAGGATTTCCCATGTGAAAGGTGAGTCGGGACGAAGTAGCGAGGAGACATCACTGAAATTGCCAGCAGAGGAGAGACCTGACCAGTGAGGTGAGGAGGATTCACGTGGACCTGGATCTACTATCAAGGTGACAAGTTTATCCAAAGAAACCGCCTTTACCTTACCTCAATCTGGTAAGCTTATACCCTTTGGGGTTCCTGGTTCCGGATTACATCTTTACTTTATGTTTGGACTGTATGGACTTTATATCTCCATTGATCATATCATAGCGCGACTTATTTTTACAATATTCTACAGGGTGTGGTCACACTAGAAGTTGCTGCTGTTTCACTGTACTTTTCCTTTAGCGCGGTTAACATCTTTACATTACTAAAGTGCTGAAGTGTCCTTTAGATAAATATATAAATATGTCGTGATCAGCAAAATCTTCTTATCCAAATTTCCCATGCAGGTGCTCTTTTGTGCGGTGCCCACTAGGTGTCCTAAGCGCTCACCTCAATGCTCTTTAAAACAAGCCTTAAGTTGTATGCCTCAGCGTACTACTCCTTCCTCCTTATTGGCATATAGGTACCATAATGAATTATCGATTTTTTCTCCCTTATATATGTAGCAATACACCAGGGGATATTTGCGGTCCTTTGTATCTCCAAAAAATCAAAGCGGGCCAAAAATAGTGAAGTACGTCCCGTATATTTTATTAAATAAATAAGAGTAACACTCACATTGTATTCCGTCTTGTTCAAAGCATAACAAACAATTCTTTGCCGATACGTCACTTCCGGTTTGGCAGGAAAAGCCAAACCGGAAGTGACGTATCGGCAAAGAATTGTTTGTTATGCTTTGAACAAGACGGAATACAATGTGAGTGTTACTCTTATTTATTTAATAAAATATACGGGACGTACTTCACTATTTTTGGCCCGCTTTGATTTTTTGGAGATACAAAGGACCGCAAATATCCCCTGGTGTATTGCTACATATATAAGGGAGAAAAAATCGATAATTCATTATGGTACCTATATGCCAATAAGGAGGAAGGAGTAGTACGCTGAGGCATACAACTTAAGGCTTGTTTTAAAGAGCATTGAGGTGAGCGCTTAGGACACCTAGTGGGCACCGCACAAAAGAGCACCTGCATGTGAAATTTGGATAAGAAGATTTTGCTGATCACGACATATTTATATATTTATCTAAAGGACACTTCAGCACTTTATATTGAAACCACTTATTTAAGAGCACAAAAATAATTTTATTAGATGGTCACTTATTAAGAAGTTTATATACAATTTTTGTCACTTTATACTGTATATGTATTGTTGTTTTAAGTAAGATTAATTTTATTTAGTAGAATTAACCACCTAATTATTTATGAATTGAAGGATCTATATTTGACTGTATTTATTTTGAACATTGTGATACACAATTTGTGAATATTATATTGAGAAGCACTAAGACACTTTTTTCACATATTTATATGATTTAATTGATGTTACATTAAGCACTTTAAAGCGCGGTACTCCCCCCAATTATAAATAGTTCATCATATATGTTCGATTCAATTCTGTGTCAATAATACGTTTAAAAGGAAAACTTTTACTTTTATTTATATTAGGTTAAAACGGAGCCATAAAAATCAAGAATTTTCATACTATAAAATCCCTCGTATGGATTTATAAAAATACAAGTGAAAAATGGTATAGAAAATAAAAAATATGAATGTATATTTCATGAAATTTTATACATAGAAATATTAATGAAATTGCATACATAAAAATATGTAAAAAATTAGAATATATTAAAAAATATAAAAATATATGAAGAATATATAAACATCTTATTAATATGTGTTAGGTAAGAAATTAAGAATTAGATGAGCCACTGGTATAAATGATCAAAAGTGGAAATTAAACTTTAAATGGAGGACTTTCATTGTAGAAAAAACATTTTTTTGGTAGAAAAAATATTTTTTGGTAAAAACGTATTTTCAAGATAAAAGGTAAATATATGTCTTATTATTAAAATGTGCACATATCTAAGGTAGAGGTCAATAGTGGAAGCAGGGTGGGGAGATATATGTATCTTCTGCAAAAAAATGTTTTTATGTATTTTGAGATGTATAAGGAGAATAGGGGTTGAAGTATGCAGATATTTGGAGCAAGGGGGTATCTGATATGTCCATCTATTCTGTCAGGTCCTTGTGTGTCTAGAGTATTATTCCAGGGTATTTTGCTCTATGGTAAGGAATTTCTTGTAGTAGTCAGAGGGTTATGGTGTGTGTGTGTAATCAAGAGAGTAAATCTATTATCATAGTGCTGGGGTTCTCAGGTGTCCGTGATTAAGCAGTTCAGGTCAATATCAACGTTAAGTCCCTCTGGTCGCAGTGTATGCATTAAGTAAATCCATCGCGTTTCATTACGCAAAACCATAATTTTTTTGTTACTGCCTCTCCAGTCTCCCTTGGTTTTGTCAATGCCGTAAAACAACATACCTGAGGGGTCCTGGGAATGTGCTTCCTTAAAGTGTCGCGACAGACTATGTTTTTCAAATCCTTTTTTGATATTTTTGATATGTTCTCTTATCCTACCAAAAAGAGGCCTAGTTGGAGGCGCATGCGCGGAGTGCTGGGATATGGCCGCATAGCTCCGAGGCTCCGTCTCGCCCCGGACCATCCAGCTCCATCCAGACCGCAGTGAGCATCGCAGCCGGCCCTGACTGCCCTCAATCAAGTCCGGGCACTTCAGGGATCCCCCCATGGCCGCAGGACCTCTCCCACACTCCGGGATTCGGAGCGGAGGCTTCGGGCCTATCAAAGATGGCGCCACACACGCCGGAGGACTGGGAGTCCGGATCAGAGGGTATGGAGGACAACTCTGCAGGGGGCCATAAATTGCCCCATCCATGTTCCGCTGGTTCTGTGAGTACCATCCCCCAAGTTGCTCCGTCACCAGCCTCCACAGAGTCGCTCCTTGAAAGATCTATGGGGGACATGTTGCACACCCCAGCCCGAGGCCTACAGTGCAGCTCTGCCATTTCAACATTCTCTGGCCTTACACCTCCGGTCCCCTCCATGGACTTTTTTTCTAAAATGCTTTCTGATGGCCTGGCCCAAACTGCCTCTCAAATTACTCACACCATTCAAGCAGATTAGCAAAACCTGGGCACCAGAATTTAAATCATGGAGTCCAAAATGGATCAAACAATTTCTAGGACCAACCAAAACGCAGACTGTATTCAGGACCTTCATGACCGCCTGGATGCAGCAATTTCTAAAATCAATGACCTTGAAAATCGCTCCAGGCATTACAATTTTCGCATCAGGGGACTACCCGAATCTATTCAAGATATTCTCGCTGCAGTTCAGGAACTTTTAACCACCCTTATTCCTAACATTCCAGAACATAGGCTGGAGCTAGATAGGGCTCACAGGGTCCTTCAAGCGCCCAGGAAAGATAATCTCCCCAGAGACATTGTGGTTAAACCCCACTTTTACAAGGTGAAAGAGGATGTCATGCGACTTGCCAGGAACTCGGAGCGTATAGAGATCCAAGGACATCCGATCCAAATTTTTGCGGACCTATCGCCTCTGACGATCCAGAAAAGGCATTCTCTTAAACAGCTTCTACATGTTTTAACTCAAAAGGCAATCAAGTACTGGTGGTCGTTTCCATTTCGTCTTTCTTTTGCCTACAAGGGCAAGACACACGGATTTTCCAGCTTTCAGGAAGGCGAGAAACTCCTTCTACTTTTGGGCATCATCTCCCTGGACCATTCAGAGTCGATGCTTCACCTTCCTGCGGGATCCTCCAAGCGCCCATCTCCATCTAGCCCCATCGCCCCTGCCTGGAAGAAGCAACATTCCAAGAGGTCCAAGGAATCACACGTCACCTGAACTGCCTTAAATTGAGCTAATTGTCTTTTTTTTCTTCCTTTTTTGGTCTCTAAAATTGAGGGTGTTGCGGTCACCCTCGTGGGACTTCGGTCCCTTTGGTCCTTAGATTGGTAGGACTGGTTTGGTGTGTTTTTATTTTTGTTCTGTATGGACAAGCCATCTATTCAGTTTTTTGATTTTTACCCTCATCCCCCTATCCCTATTTTGCTATCGCCCGAAAGCGGGGATTTGATGGGTGGTTCTGGGGCCGGGCGAGCTCGGAGGCTGCTCCATTTAGGGGTGTCCAGTCTTTACCCGGGGCCCCCCCTCGAATCTCTTGGTTTGCTGGAGGGGACAGTTTTTACCGTTACCCCCCTTTGGGCCCGGATGTCACCTTACATTTTTTTTCCTTGTCAGAGGGTAGGGGTTGATTGTTTTGCTCAATTACATTTTTTTTCTGTGTTTATACTGTTTTATTGGGTTTGGAGTCTGGTTTGGTCTAGGACGCGAGCTTTGCACCTAACTCTGACCCCGTCCAGAGCAGTTTGCCCTGTGCGGAGTCAGACGTCTGTCTGCATTCAATTCGGACAGGTATTCTCACCTACTGTCTGGGACTAGGCAGACCTGTCCCAGGCTCTGGGGCTGAGAGGGTCCCCCTGGCTTTATTGCTTCAGGGGCCTTTGGGTTGGCCCACCTCATCCCCTGCTCTTCTTCTTCTTCTCTGTTCTGTTTTCTCATATCTGCTTCTTCTTTCCTTAGATGCCAGAGTGGAATTGTCACGGAACCATGAACCAGACGTACAACAACAGATAAGTGAAAATAAGAAGGCTTTATTGAAAATCAAGCTGTAAAGCAGAAGTCCAAATGGATGGCGAAACCGAGGCAGAGTCCTTGCGAAGCCAGAGGTCAGGAACCAGGAGGGTAGTCAGACGAAGCCAGGATCAGGAACCAGCAGGGTAGTCAGACGAAGCCAGGATCAGGAACCATCAGGGTAGTCAGACGAAGCCAGGATCAGGAACCAGCAGGGTAGTCAGATGAAGCCAGGATCAGGGACCAGAAGCAGCAGCAGTCTTAGAAGCATGTGAACACAGGAGGACCAAGCAAGGAACTGAAGCCACAGACCTCCTATATATATGAGCTAGGCATCCAGCTCCTCCCAGTGGGAAGGAGAAGCCGCAGGGTGGGAGGCTACAAGAAACCCAGAAACCAAGATGGCCGCCAGCACATGTCAAACGAAGGAGAACAGCAAGAAGGTAAGACCATGACAGTACCTCCCCCTCAAGGGCCCCTCCTCCGCGGAGTAAAGAACGGTTTCTGAGGGAAGCGTGCGTGGAAGGCTCGGAGCAAGGCAGGAGCATGGACATCTGCGGAGGGAACCCAGGAACGCTCCTCTGGACCATAACCACGCCAATGAACCAAAAACTGCACCCGACCGCGGACCAGGCGTGAGTCCAGGATATTGCTCACCTCATACTCCTCACGATTGCCCACTTGGACCGGACGGGGCCGAGGAACCGAGGAAGTGAAACGATTACACACCAGTGGCTTCAACAGGGAGACATGAAACACGTTGGAGATCCGCATGCCAGGAGGAAGCGCAAGGGCATAGGCTACCGGGTTTACCCTGCGAAGCACTCGGAAGGGACCAACAAAGCGAGGCGCCAGCTTGGGAGTGGGCACTCGAAGGTTGAGGTTGCGGGTGGACAACCATACACGGTCTCCGGCCTGGTAGGAAGGAGCAGGCGCTCGTCTGCGATCAGCCTGGAGTCTCTGGCGCTGCGCAGAGACCTCAAGGGACTTCTGGATCTGTACCCAAGAAGCACGTAGGACGGAAAGGTGATCCTCAACAGCCGGAATATCCTGGGGAGAGAATACCTCCGGTAACACGGCAGGTTGGAACCCATAATTGGCCATGAAGGGAGACGTCCCAGAGGAAGAGTTCACCGCCGTGTTCCTGGCAAACTCAGCCCAAGGCAGGAGGTCAACCCAATTGTCTTGGTGATCGGAGACATAGCAACGAAGGAATTGCTCCAAGGCCTGATTGGATCGTTCCGCGGCCCCATTGGACTGAGGGTGGTAGGCCGAGGAGAAGGAGAGATGAATCCCCAACTGGGAGCAAAAGGCGCGCCAGAACCTGGACACAAACTGACTCCCCCGATCCGACACAATCTCCTTGGGCAGACCGTGCAACCGGAAGACCTCCCTGGCAAAAATCGTGGCCAACTCCTGTGCAGAGGGTAACTTCTTGAGAGGAACACAGTGGCACATTTTGGAAAATCGATCCACAATCATGAGAATGACCGTATGGCCTCGGGATGCAGGGAGGTCCACAATGAAATCCATCCCCAGGTGTGACCATGGGCGCTCCCCGGTGGCTATTGGTTGCAGAAGGCCCAACGGAAGGTGCCGAGGGGACTTACTCTGGGCACAAACGGAGCATGCCGCTACATATGCGGCGATGTCGGAACGTAGGGAAGGCCACCAGAACAGACGTGAAACAGCCCAGGACAGCTGATTCTTTCCAGGATGCCCCGCGGTCTTGGAGTTATGGTAGGTTCGCAACAACCGAGTGCGCAACTCCTCAGGCACAAAACATCTGCCGTTGGGTCTCCCAGAGGGAGCACCAGATTGAGCCGCCAAAATCTGCTCACCCAGGGGAGAGGTCAGGCTGGTGCGAATGGCGGCCAGGATCTGATTCGGAGGTATGACCGAAGTCGGAATCGACTCCTCCCTGGACAGGTCGGAGTACTGCCGTGATAAGGCATCCGCCCTGATGTTCTTGGAACCGGGTAGGTAGGAGACCACGTAATTAAAACGTGACAAGAACAGAGCCCATCTGGCCTGACGTGGAGTCAATCTCTTGGCCTCAGAAAGGTAGGTCAG
The DNA here is from genome assembly GCF_965119305.1 of Pelophylax lessonae. NCBI lineage: Eukaryota > Metazoa > Chordata > Amphibia > Anura > Ranidae > Pelophylax > Pelophylax lessonae. The sequence goes on from NC_138773.1 coordinate 160,063,656, forward strand.
ATTCTTGTGGTCCGTCAGGATGAGGACCGGAACCACCGAACCCTCGAGCAAGTGCCTCCATTCTTTAAGGGCCTGCACGATGGCCAATAACTCCCTGTCACCAATCTGATAGTTGCACTCCGCGGAAGACAGTTTCCGGGAGTAAAACCCACAAGGAAGCAGAGGACCCTCTGGTGTTCTACGCTGAGACAGAAGGGCGCCTACTCCCGTCTCAGACGCGTCCACCTCGAGGACAAAGGGCAACCCAGGGTTGGGATGCGACAGAATCGGAGCCGACACAAAGGCGGACTTTAGAGCCTCAAAAGCTCGGATGGCCTCGAGCGGCCAGACCTGGGAATTACTGCCCTTCCTGGTCAGATCCGTGAGAGGCTTGGCTAGCATGGAAAAGTCCCTGATGAACTTCCGATAATAATTGGCGAAGCCCAAAAAGCGCTGCAGGGAGCGAAGACCACTGGGCTGGGGCCACTGTAAGACAGCCGAAACCTTCTCAGGATCCATGGAGAACCCCTCAGCGGAAATGATGTAACCTAAGAAGGTTACCTGGGATCGGTGAAATTCGCATTTCTCAAGCTTACCGAACAGCTTGTTCTCTCGTAACCGTTGCAACACTCGTCTGACATCCAGAATGTGGGTCTCCATGTATTCAGAATATACCAAGATGTCATCCAAATAGACCACCACACACTGCTGCAACAGGTCACGGAAAACATCGTTAATGAATTCCTGAAAGACTGCGGGCGCATTGCACAACCCAAAGGGCATAACCAAGGATTCATAATGACCGGTCCTGGTGTTAAACGCGGTCTTCCACTCATCGCCCGCCTTGATCCTTACGAGGTTATATGCCGCCCTCAGGTCGAGTTTGGTAAAGACCGTGGCCCCTTTAAGGCTCGGAAATCAAGGGAATCGGGTAAGCGTTCTTGATCGTGATGCGATTGAGACCCCTGTAATCGATGCAAGGCCTCAACTCACCGCCCTTCTTTTTCACAAAGAAAAATCCAGCCCCTGCCGGGGACTAGGATTTGCGAATGTGTCCGCGTGAAAGCGCCTCCTTCACGTACTCCTCCATGGCCTCATTCTCCGCTACCGACAGTGGATAGACCTTGCCACGAGGAGGAACGGCACCAGGTTGTAACTCGATGGCACAATCGTATGGGCGGTGCGGAGGTAGGGCAACCGCGCGCACCTTTTCGAATACATCCCGGTACTCCTCGTATTCAGGAGGCAACAGAGAGTCCGAGGAAGTACACAGCAACTTGACAGGCCCATGGATGCAACTAGCCCCACACTGCGGTGACCACGAGAGGATCTCGGCCGATCTCCAATCGAAAGTCGGATTATGCTTCTGGAGCCAGGGGTACCCCAAGACCACCGAGTAGTGTGGAGACGAAATAACCTGGAAGCAGACCGACTCTCTGTGAACGGCACCAATGGCTATCCCCACTGGAAGGGTCTCATGAGTCACGTGTGGCGGCAGAAGGGGTCTGCCGTCTATCGCCTCAAGAGCCAGTGGAGAACCTCGGGCCTGCAGAGGCATGGAATTGGCGGCAGCGAACACACTATCAATGAACAAACCACCAGCACCAGAGTCCACCAACGCCTGGGTCGTCACTGAGCCCCCGACCCAGGAGAGGACAACAGTGATCAGTGGTTTGTCAACACGGGAAACCGGGGACGAGGAGACTCCACCCAAGATCTGCCCCCGACAGGATCTCAGGTGCGAGCGTTTCCCGGACGGTTCGGACATGCCAACCGAAAATGCCCACCGAGACCACAGTACATGCATCGACCCTCGCGTCTTCGGAGTACCCTCTCCCCCTCGGACAGGCGAGCAAAGCCCAGCTGCATGGGTTCACCCCCAGCCAAGTCATCCCCAGGAGGCGTGGGAGGAGAGGGAGGCACGGGTGGGACAGCAAAGGTAGGCGCCAATCTGTTAGGAGGCCTCCGCAGACTCTCCTTAAAGGAAGGTCTCTCCCTGAGTCTGGTGTCAATCAAAATCAAGAAAGAATTAAGAGACTCGAGCTCCACTGGTAGGTCCTTAGCTGCAACCTCATCCTTCAAGGCATCCGAGAGACCATGAGAGAAAGCAGCGACCAGAGCCTCATTATTCCAGCCCACCTCTGCTGCCAGGGTACGAAACTCAATGGCGTATTCAGCTACGGATCGTGAACCCTGTCTGATGGACATAAGGAGCTTCGCAGCAGAGGCAGCACGAGCCGGCACATCGAATACCCTCCGAAGAGAAGCAACAAAACCGGAAAACTTGGCAACCACCGGATTGTTGTTCTCCCATAAAGGGCTGGCCCAGGCCAAGGCCTTGTCCGAGAGCAGCGAAATTAAGAAGCCCACCTTTGATCTCTCAGTAGGAAAGGCATGTGGCAGCAACTCGAAATAAATGCCCACCTGGTTAAGGAAACCTCGGCACTGAGTTGGCTCTCCCCCAAAGCGCTGTGGAAGGGGGGCAGAACCGATCATACCCCGAAACACCGCAGGCGCAACAACAGGTGTCGGGGTAGACTCTGGCGCAACAACCGGAGCGGCAGTAGGAGCGGGCCCAGGAGCGACAACCGACCCATCGGCAACGGGAGCGAAATGAGCCGTGCGTTCAAGCAGGGTTTGCAACGCCACGGCGAACCGACCCAACAGGTGATCCTGCTGATCAAGTCTGGCAACCAGCGTGGGTAGCGAGGATGGCCCTGTACCGTCAGAATTCATGGCTTGGTCCTAATGTCACGGAACCATGAACCAGACGTACAACAACAGATAAGTGAAAATAAGAAGGCTTTATTGAAAATCAAGCTGTAAAGCAGAAGTCCAAACGGATGGCGAAACCGAGGCAGAGTCCTTGCGAAGCCAGAGGTCAGGAACCAGGAGGGTAGTCAGACGAAGCCAGGATCAGGAACCAGCAGGGTAGTCAGACGAAGCCAGGATCAGGAACCATCAGGGTAGTCAGACGAAGCCAGGATCAGGAACCAGCAGGGTAGTCAGATGAAGCCAGGATCAGGGACCAGAAGCAGCAGCAGTCTTAGAAGCATGTGAACACAGGAGGACCAAGCAAGGAACTGAAGCCACAGACCTCCTATATATATGAGCTAGGCATCCAGCTCCTCCCAGTGGGAAGGAGAAGCCGCAGGGTGGGAGGCTACAAGAAACCCAGAAACCAAGATGGCCGACAGCACATGTCAAACGAAGGAGAACAGCAAGAAGGTAAGACCATGACAGGAATCCCTTATTCAGTCTGAAGGTTGGTTGTTGGTCAAGTTGGAGTTCCTGATAGCCTGGCTCCCATTTAGGCTCATGACTACGGGTGAGTTGGTGTTCACAAGGCGTTTTTCCTCCTCTCTGGACACATGGCTGTAAGTAAATCTTCTCTTGCTCCTCTAAAGATTGCCACTCACAATGTTCAGGGCCTGAACTCTCCCATCAAGAGAAGGAAATACTTTCAACATGCCCACTCCCAAAAACTTGACATACTCCTGCTTCAGGAAACCCACTTTCCTGTGTCTTACACACCTAAATTCATCCACTCCAAATTTCCTCAATTCTTCCTGGCCAACGCAGGGACTAAGACCAAAGGGGTTGGAATTTTTCTTTCTAAACATACAGGATTTTCTCCCACGTCAAAAGTCAGGGATCCGGAAGGGAGATACATCCTGGTATCAGGGACTTTGGAAGGGACTCAGTACACATTTGTTTCCTATTATGCCCCCAACCAGGGACAAACCCAGTTCTTTGTCTCCATGTGGGCTAAACTTGCACCGTACCTCGTGGGTAAATTGGTCCTGAGGAGGATTCGAACACGTCCTTTGACAGAATGCTGGACAAATCCAGCCCCAGACGAGCAAGTAATTTATTTCGGCCCAAATGTGGCCTCACTATAGCCAAACATTTTCACTCGCTAGGACTCATAGACATATGGCGGGAGCTGAACCCCTCCTCCAGGGAATATACCCATTTTTCTGCCCCACATGGTACATTTGCCAGGATTGATCACATTTTCTTGTCATCAGTAAATGTCCCCCTTGCCGTAAAGGCGTCTATTAAGGACTCCCCACTTTCGGACCATTCCATGGTTCTTTTAGATATCTTAACCTCACAGGCCCGGGACGGGGTGTTTAGATGGCATCTGAACGAATCTTTACTCAGTAATCCTTCTCTCTGCAATATGTTGGAAAAAGATATTACTGAATATTTCCAATCGAATGATCTGGGAGATGTGTCTCCTAAGACCCTGTGGACTGCTCACAAGGCTGTCATGCGGGGGAAGCTTATTCAGTTGGCAGCTAAACTCAAACGGGAAAACCAAATTGATGTTTCTAAACTTGAATGGGAATTCCAGGAATTATCTAGGGCACACAGAAGGCAGCCTACTTTGGCCTCACAACAGCGTCTGGAGCCTGGTCGTCTGGCCCTTAACATGGCCCATACCACCCGGGCTGAAAAAAGCCTGCATTGGTCTAATGCTCAATTTTACAACCATAATGACAAAATAGGCCCCAGACTAGCAGCCAAATTATCTCCCACACCCAGATCTTTTGCTTTCCCTAAAATTAGGACCCCGGAGGGCATCCTGACTCAGAATACACAAAAGATCATGAATGCATTTAATAGGTTCTACTACCAGCTATATACTTCTAAACGGGGTCAATCCCATCAGGCCAGGACAGCCTTCCTGGATGGTTTGTCACTCCCTACTATTTCTAAGGCCCATAGGGCAAATATGGAATCTCCCATCTCTGATCTTGAAATTTTAGATGTGATCAAACATTTGAAAAAGGGATCTGCTCCCGACCCTTATGGATTTTCCTCTGGCTATTATAGGACATTTGGACCGGTGCTTGCTCCACATATGGCCCGCTTTTTCAATTCCCTCCGGCAGGGTAAGCATATATAGGCTTCCGCCAATACAGCGTACATTTCGGTTATCCCAAAACCTGGCAAGGACACCTCAGATGTTAAGAATTATAGACCAATCGCATTGATCAATAACGATTTAAAAATTATGACAAAAGTTATGGCCAATAGGCTTGCAGACTTTATAGGTCGCTATGTCCATAAGGACCTGGTGGGATTCAATGCCGGGCAGGCAAAGTCCAGATCAGATCCGCAGGGCTGTGGACATCATCTCCCTTTTGGGGGCACCTTAGGATGGCAGGAGGCCCCAACAGGGCTTCCTCCTTTCCTTGGACCTCCAGAAGGCCTTAGATACTGTGGAGTGGCCGTACGTGTTTGATATCTTGGCAAGGTGGGGTTTCGGACCTTCCTTTTTGAATATCCTCGAGGCCCTTTACTCCACCCCCAAGGCACAGGTAAAGTTACAGGGCCACTACTCAGAAGCTTTCTCGATTTATCGTGGCACTAGTCAGGGGTGCCCACTGTCTCCCCTAATTTTCGCGATAGCCATCGAAATGCTGGCTATCGCAATCAGAAGTAATCCAAACATTCATGGCATCACGTGTGGAGGTAGGGAGCACAAGTGCGCTTTATTCACGGACGACCTTCTCCTTTTCCTATCAGACCCGCTTATCACTACTCCTAACCTACTCAGGCTCTTAGATGAGTTTGGGAAGGCCTCGGGCCTTAAGGTCAATCTTTCCAAGTCCGTAGCATTGAACGTCAGTCTTCCTCCTGCTCTACTAACAACTCTCCAGGACCATTTCCCGTTTGACTGGGCCTCCTCTTCCATCCCGTATCGTCAATTTAACTGCCTCCATTGGATCCCTTTATCAAGCTAATTAACCCCCTCTTTTCAAAAAACGTTCAGATGAAATGGAACTTTGGGGCAGATGGAACATCTCCTGGCTGGGAAGAGTTCATTCAGTAAAGATGAACCTTCTCCCCAGGATACTGTACCCATTTCGCTCCCTCCCTATACAATAGCTAAGGTGAAACTTCAAAAGCTTCAATCTAACATCACACGGTTTATTTGGGGTAATAAGGGACCCAGACTTCCGAGGAGGGTCCTCGTCAGAAGCCGACTACAGGGGGGCTTGGGGGTCCCACTGCTTTGGAGATACTACCATGTGACCCAACTGGCGCAATTCTCAGTCATCTACGCGATGGGCGGTAGACCGGACTGGGTTGATATTGAAAGACAAGCAGCTCCCAATCACACAATAGACTACATAGTTTGGTCCCCTCCTCGTCGGAGACCCCCTATCTTGGCACCCACCCTGTCTCACTCTATTGCTCTATGTGACAGGTTATACAAACTCCCTACACTCATATCGGCTCATAAACCCCTGACACATGTTTTCAACAATCCAGATTTCCTACCAGGAATGAACATAAGAGCTTTCCAATGGTGGACTTAGCAGGGCCGGACTGGCCTACCAGGATACGGGGAAATTTCCCGGTGGGCCGCCGGCCCTGGGCCGCTTTGGGGCCGATTTAAGATTGGGGCCGCTTTAAGATTGGTGGGGCCGCTTCAAGACGCAACCGCTATTGGGACCGCGCCGCGGCCGCGCCGTGATGGCCGCTGCAGCCTGCCCCGCTGAAGTCTTTCCTACGTGACATCAGCCGCTATGAGCGGCATGACATCACATCTGGCGGGAGCGGCTGCGCAGCGCCGGTGTTCGGTGGTGGATCATGTGACTCAGCAAGACGGACGTCGGACGGTCACTCGCGGCGCCGAGAGTCCCACACCAGTACCACATAAAGTACTGTCAGTACACAGACGACAGCAGCATGATCAACTGGATGAATGAATCGACTGACCAAGTTAGTCATAAAAATCAGCAGCAGTGCAATTATTGGTCCCATCCTCTGACCTCCACCACTGCCCCCTGGCCCTGCTGATCTCACCACCCCCACAGATCTTATCCCTGATAGGATGGGGGGGAAGCAGTGGCGGTGGGGAGGATGGCACCCCCCATTACCACTGCCACTAATCTCCCCTCACCACTATAGCTGCCACTGATCTCACCACCACCACTGATCCCCCCCCACCACCCCTGCCACTGATCCTATCCCCCCCACCACCACCCCTGCCACTGATCCCATCCAACTCACCACCACCACTGCCACCGATCCCATCCCCCTCACCACTACCACCGATCCCACCCCCCTCACCACCACCACTGCCACCGATCCCACCCCCCTCACCACCACCGATCCCACCCCCCTCACCACCACCGATCCTATCCCCCTCACCACCACCACTGCCACCGATTCCACCCCCCTCACCACCACCACTGCCACCGATCCCACCTCCCTCATCACCACCACCGCTGCCACCGATCCCACCCCCCTCACCACCACCCTTGCTGCCACCAATGCCACCCCCTCACCACCACCGCTGCCACTGATCCCACCCCCCCTCATCACCACCACCACTGCCACCGACCCCACCCCCCTCATCACCACCACCGCTGCCACCACTGCCACCCCCCCTCATCACCACCACCGCTGCCACCCCCTCACCACCACCCCTGCGGCCACTGATCCCACCCCCCTCACCATCACCGCTGCCACTTATCCCACCCCCCCTCATCACCACCACCGCTGCCACCCCCTCACCACCACCCCTGCTTCCACTCATCCCACCCCCTCATCATGTCTGCAACCTCTGACATCTCCTGTACCATGTCCGCACAGCCTCTGACATCTCCTGTACCATGTCGACACAGCCCCTGACATCTCCTGTACCATGTCCGTACAGCCTCTGACATCTCCCGTACCATGTCCGCACAGCCCCTGACATCTCCTGTACCATGTCCGCACAGCCTCTGACATCTCCTGTACCATGTCCGCACAGCCCCTGACATCTTCTGTACCATGTCCGCACAGCCTCTGACATCTCCTGTACCATGTCCGCACATCCTCTGACCTCTCCTGTACCATGTCTGCACAGCCCCTGACATCTCCTTTACCATGTCCGCAGCCTCTGACATCTCCTGTATCATGTCCGCACAGCCCCTGACATCTCCTGTATCATGTCCGCAGCCCCTGACATCTCCTGTACCATGTCCACACAGCCCCTGACATCTCCTGTACCATCTCCGCAGCCTCTGACATCTCCTGTACCATGTCCGCACAGCCCCTGACATCTCCTGTATCATGTCCGCAGCCTCTGACATCTCCTGTACCATGTGCTTAGCCCCTGACATCTCCTGTACCGTGTCCGCACAGCCCCTGACATCTCCTGTATCATGTCCGTAGCCTCTGACATCTTCTGTACCATGTTCACACAGCCCCTGACATCTCCTGTACCATGTCCGCACAGCCCCTGACATCTCCTGTACCATGTCCGCACAGCCCCTGACATCTCCTGTACCATGTCCGCACAGACCCTGACATCTCCTGTACCATGTCCGCACAGCCCCTGACATCTCCTGTACCATGTCCACACTTTTAACTAGAATTTGCTCTTTTATATATAAAGCCCTATATGCTTTTATATCTATCTTATCTATGATAGTACACTCTTCAAATTTGCTTTAAAATGCATGGTTTTCCCTTTTATAAACAAGAAAATAATGGCGTTATGCTATTGGGCCGGTATAATAATGCTATGGGGCTGGTATGAAATTTTTTCCAGGGCTGAATTTTATTCCCAGTCCGGCCCTGCTAATAAGGGGCTGTTCAGGATAGGTCACTTCCTGTCACCCCAAGGCCCTTTGTCAATCACGCACTGTGTTAGTAAACTAGGCATGCCACCTGCGGAGAAATTTAGGCTACATCAAAGAGGTGGTATATCACTGATCTATGGGGCACTGATCGACTCGCCTGAGAAGCCCCAGTATGCCTTATCTTGGGAATGGGATCTCGAGCTGACACGGGAGCCGGATGTCTGGAACTCCATCTTCAGGAGGGCATTTAAAGGTATTTCTCTAATAGAAGCAAACGTTAAGATTGTCACTAGTTGGTATCTTGTACCCACCCGTTTAGCTAAAATGTTCCCGGGAACCGATTCCCTCTATTTCCGGGATTGTGGACATCAGGGCTCCATACTTCATATTTGGTGGGAGTGTCCTCGTATCCGAAGCTTTTGGAATAAAATTTTAGTATGGTACGCAAAGTTACTGGGCTGTTAATTCCCAAGGCTCCGGAAGTTGCACTGCTTAATGGCGCCCTGGTGAAGGGCCCAAAATTCAGTTTGAAACTGCTACACTTTATGTTGTTGGGAGCGAAACTTAACTTAGCACGAGCGTGGAAGTCACCCTCGATCTATGTGGCGGCAGCCAAAAGAAAGATCTCCTGGATCATGACCCAGGAGAAGATAGTTAGTATCTTCTGGGATAAGCAGGCTGAATTTGATGCAATATGGGAGCACTGGTGTCTGTTTATCACCCCTCCTTCACCATAGCTACATTCTCTGGGGGGGGGGGGCGAGGGAACCCCTTCTATTCTTATGGGTTTTACAACTTTTACAAGTTTACAATTTTTGGGGTCTTCTCTTCCCTTTCCATCTTCTCCACCTCCACTCCGGCATCTCACTACTCTTTTCTTGAAATCTTAATTTCATCCTTCTCTTATTTTCCTCTTCTACTTCCCTCCTTTTTGTTTCTCACTTGGTTCGTTTTATCTGTCTCTTTCTCAGGTATCACCACTGCCCAGCCCTTGGGTGCCCGAACTAACCTGTTAACGTTGGAACTCGGGACACCTCCCTAGTTGGTTCATAGCTGGCAATGACGTTTTTCCACTCATGGTTGCTGATCTGCTCTTAATTGACATAGGTTTTATACTCGATGCCTGTAGTGGTGGATTTAAACGTTTTCATTTTCCTCTGCTGTCTGTTGTTTGTTCTACATGGTAAGCATGTATTGCATCTGAAGAAGCCTTTTATGCTTGTAGGGAGGTTGATTGTTTTAGGAGGGTCCACTACATTGTGTACCAGTTTATCTCTTAATGTAGGTGCTTTTCTGTACACGAAGGATGGTTTGTTTGGTAGTATGTTTTTTAAAGTTCTGTCCGCTTTGAGGATGGGCCAATGCTTTTTGATTATGTTTTCTAGATCTTTCTGTTGTCTATTGAATCCTGTTAAAAAGGCAAATTCTTTCTTATTCTGTTTTTCCTTCTTCTTGTGTTCTTGGATCAGGTCCTCTCTTTTCATGTTCCCTACCATCTTTTTTAGGTGTTCCAGTTCTTTCTTTTTGTATCCTTTTTCTAAGAATCTATCCACAAGGATTTGTGCTTGTATCTCGTAATTTTGGATATCACTGCAATTTCTTCTTATCCGCATCAATTGCCCCTTTGGTATGTTCCCAAGCCATTGGGGATGGGGATGTACCCATTTTTGTCTGTTTTTTTTTTTTTTTTTTTAAGTTTTGCTAGCTAATTTTCCTTCTTTTTTATATAGTTCCAGATCGAGGTAGGTGATTTGTTGTTGGTTCCAACTCCCTGTGAAAGTGATTCCATAGTGATTATTGTTGATCTTGTCAAAAAAACTTTGTATTGATTCTACTCCTCCTCTCCAAATTATAATGATATCGTCAATATATCTATGGTAGTACTTCAGATTTGGTCTCTCCACACTAAAAACCTGTTCTTCCTCCCATTTTTACAAAGAAATATTGGCGACACTTGGGGCATATTTTGCCCCCATGGCTACCCCTTTAATTTGTCCATAGTACTGTCCCTTGTACCAGAAGTAATTGGAGTCCATAGCCATCTCCAGGCCTTCCAAGATAAAGTGAATTTGTGCTTGTTTAAGGTCCGTATTCTTATTTAATGCCCATTCTACTCCTTCTAGTCCATCTTTCTGTACAATATTTGTGTATAGGGAATTTACATCTATAGTTACCAATATTTTATCTTCCGTGATTTCCGTGTTTTGTATTTCTGATAGTAATTGTTTACAGTCTCTGAGATACGATTTTCCCAAAGGAACTAACGGCTGTAGGAATTTATCAAGGTATTCTCCTAGTCTGGAGTGAATGGAGTTAATACCGCTCACTATGGGTCTCCCCGGCGGTTTCTTTTCATCTTCATGCCTCTTAGGAACATAGTATATAATAGGTGTTCTTGCTGCTTCCAAATGTAGATATTTTGCCTCTCTCTTGTTTAGGATTCCCATATCCTTACCTTTTTTGATTTAACCTTTTAGTTTTGTTTCATACTTTTGTTTGGGGGTCTCCTCTGAGTTTAATATACGTATCTTCTGCACTTAATACATGCTCTATTTCCTTTTCATAGTCCTTTTGGTCCAGATTACTAGACCTCCCCCACAATACAATCCTTTAGAGAGAAAGTTGATTCCAATTTTCAGAAGGTATCTCAAGGCCCATAACAGCCAACAGGGCAAAAGGGCAACAGATTAAAGAGAAAACGGATAAACATTTTCAATGGCACTGATCCTTAGTTGAGATCTCTTACTCTTGGTGTTTTAGGAGGAGAAGAGAAAGGTAACTGAGAATTTTTGCTCTTTGTTTTCTTCCCTTTGGGGAAAGGGGCTCTGTGAGTGGATGTAGATGGAGATCATTTCATAGGTGTGGTGTGTTGCAGGAGACAAAGGCAATAAAAATTCCGCGTACCAATCTGGTAGGCTGATGTATGCCAATTGTAAATTTGAGCAAAAGGAAGACAGGTCTTCAAGGGTTCGTAAGAGATACTGTTTTCCTTGAAAGGTAGCTTGTAGTGCAAACGGATATTTCCATTTATAAGGGATATTTCTTTCTTTCAGAGCTTCCAAAACAGATCTCACCACTCTCCTGTTTTTCAGGGTGATTGGGGAGAGATCCTGAAAGAGCAGAATTTGAGCCTCATTAAACAGTATTTGATCGCTCTGTCTGGATTTGGCCAGGATTTCTTCTTTGAGTGTGTGGCTGGTTAAGCAACAAATCACATCTCTTGGTGGCATAGAGTCTGGGACTTTCTGTCTAAGGGCTCTGTGAGCTCTATCCATTTCAATAGGCGATTCAGATGGCCGTTCTAATAGGTTATTAAAGATGGATGTTAGTGCGGATCGAATATTGCCCCCATCCACAGACTCGGGCAGGCCTCGCACCCTGATGTTATTTCTTCTGCCACGATTGTCTAAGTCCTCTAAATGTCTATTTATTGCAATTAGGTGGCCGGAGTGAGTGCTTGCAACATCCTCTAACCTTTTGATCGCTCTTTCTCTCTTTTTGCCCGCTCTTTCCACACCCGCCATTTGGTCTGTCAGTCTCACAATGTCCGTTTTTAGATTAGTTATGGCTGCCGCAAAGGAGCCTTTAATGTCGGCCGCTATTGCCGTCATGTCATTAAAAGTCAGTTTTCTGTCTTTGGGAGATGAGTCACTTACGGTATCCTCTGAAGCCGCAATGGATTCATTATCCATCTCCTCATCTTCATCAAAGGACGGCCTCCGCGCCATTTTGCTGCCTGAAGTGTGTCTCCTTGCGAGCGCCTGGGCCTTAAAAATATTCTCAATAATCTTCCCTTGGGGAGCCTTGAGGTTCTTCAAATTTTTGCCCTGAGGATTTGCCTTAGTTATCCTGCCCATATTTCAGCGAAATTTTGCTGGAACAAAGCTGTGGAACAAGTGTAGAGCCTCTTCGGGTCCGGAGCTTCGGTCTCAGGCAGCCATCCACGCTGCGCGCCAAGCCTACCAGACCTTATCTCCCACCTTGTGTGCAGGGTTCACCTTCCGTTTGAGGTCAAAGAATTTCTTATAATCCTGTTGGGCTTTCTGAATATTGTCCTGTAGTAACTGAAAATTAGCTTTAATGGCAGCCAGTCGATCCAGAACTGCGGGAACCGTGATTTCCTGTTCCAAGTTGGGCAAGAAAGAAGGATGGAAGCCATAATTAGCCCAAAACGGGGTTTGGTTGGTTGTAGAGTGTACAGAATTATTATAAGCAAATTCTGCGCATGGGAGCAGGGAGATCCAGTTGTCCTGAGAGCTGGTGCAAAAGCATCGGAGGTACTGTTCTAGAGTTTGGTTTGTTCTTTCAGTCTGCCCGTTGCTTTGTGGATGGTAGGCAGAGGACAGGGACACTCCAACCGCCAAGGCCTTGCAGAGCTCCTTCCAAAATCTAGAAGTAAATTGAACGCCTCGGTCTGATACTATATTATTTGGAAGTCCATGTAACCTGACCACCTCTTTTATGAATGCGTTGGCTGTTTCCAAGGCAGAAGGAGTGCCCATCATGGGCAGGAAATGAGCCATTTTTGAAAATCGATCTACGACTACTAGGATGGTGGTAAACCCTTCTGAGGGCGGTAGTTCAACTATAAAGTCCATAGATAAACCTTTCCAGGGCTGCTCTGGAATCGGTAATGGCCTCAACAGGCCCCATGACTTGACTTTTGCCCCTTTGTTCCGTTGGCACGTAATGCAGGAATTCACATACATTCTGCTGTCCTGGTGCAATTGAGGCCACCAAAAGTGGCGTTGAATAAGTTCGTAGGTTTTTCTCACCCCAAAATGTCCGGCGAGTTTGTGGTCATGAAAGGTTTTGAGGACCATCAATCTCACTTGTGCGGGAACAAAAATTTTTTTCTGGTACCAGAGGAGTCCATCCCGTTTCTTTAGAGACTCGGCTTTGAGTCCTGTACATTGGGTAGAGGCTTGTTGAATTGAGATTTGTAGGTCAGCGTGGATCAGGAAAAAGTTTTGAGCTGACAAGATGGTATTGGGCTCCGTTTTGCTGGGAGAGTCTGGAAACATCCGGGACATGGCATCCGCTTTTCCATTCTTCGACCCTGGCCTGTAGGTGATATGGAAATTGAAGCGTGAGAAAAATAAAGCCCGCCGGCCTTGCCGAGGTCTTAGGCGTCTAGCGGCCCTGAGATATTCTAGATTTTTGTGATCCGTGAATATCATAATAGGGTGCATTGCACCTTCCAGCAGGTACCTCCATTCTTCTAAGGCACATTTAATGGCCAATGTTCCCGATCCCCCACATCGTAATTCCTCTCTGGGGGTGACATTTTCCGAGAGAAGACCGCTACCGGATGTAGTAGGGCCTTTGGGCCTTGTCGCTGGGACAGGATAGCCCCTGTGGCTACTTCCGAGGCATCCACTTCGAGGATGTAGGGTAAAGCTGGGTCCGGATGTTGGAGAATAGGTGCGGTCACGAACAGGTTCTTTAACTCATCGAAGGCTGACTGAGCCTCCGGTGACCAGCAGAAGCGGATCTGCTGGCGCGTAAGTTGGGGGATGGGTCTGCGGATCCATAGATACACCCCCTGTTGAGATAATGAGCCCTAGGAACTGGATGGACTCTCTCTCAAATTCACACTTCTCCAGTTTCACATAGAGCCCATGTTTCCTCCGGGTGGCTAGTACTTTCTTAACGTGGATCCGGTGGAGTTCCAGAGTGGAAGAAAAGACCAGGATGTCATCTAGGTACACAATTAGGAAGTTGTCCAGAAACTCTTGAAAAATGTCATTCACCAAATGTTGAAAAGTGGCCGGGGCGTTACACAGCCCGAAGGGCATGACCATACATTCGAAGTGGCCAAACCGGGTCCTGAATGCTGTTTCCACTCATCCCCCTCTCGGATGTGGATAAGGTTGTATACCCCTCGGAGGTCTAATTTAGTAAAGACCCGAGCAGTCCGGAAGTGCTGAAACAACTCTGGAATCAAAGGGAGAGGATAGCGGTTCTTGATGGTCACCTTGTTGAGTTCCCGGTAATCAACGCAGGGTCTTAATGTGCCATCTTTCTTCTTAACAAAGAAGATTCCAGCACCCGCTGGAGAGGACGAGGGCCTGATGAACCCCTTTTCCAAGTTTTCATTGACATAGGTCCGAAGAGTTTCCAATTCCTTCTCAGACAGGGGAAATATTCTTCCGAAAGGGATCTCTGCCCCTGGGAGAAGTTCAATAGGGCAGTCGTAGGGCCTGTGAGGGGGTAAAACATCAGCCTTTTTCTTGTTGAATACATCCCTAAAGTCCCGATAAGCTTCAGGAAGGTCTTCAAGGGGGTCTGAGATCGGCTGGACGGCTAGACAAGCGGCAGGGGCATTGGGTCCAGGAGGGAAGCAATGATCCAGGCAGTATTTGGATGAGAAGGAGATCTTCTTTACCCAATCAATTTGGGGATTGTGGGCCTGGCGCCAAGGTAGGCCTAGGATTACCGGGAATAAGGGAGAGGACAAGACATCGAAGCGGATGAAGTCTTGATGGCCCGTGCTTGTGATAGTAAGAACCGGATAGGTCTCTTTGGTCACGGGTCCGGAACTAGGCAAGGACCCGTCGGCCAGAAAGACTTGAAGCCGTTGCTCCTTAACTTGCAGGGGGACTTCAAGTTTCTTAGCTAGAGTGCAGTCCAGGAAACAACTACAAGCTCCGGAGTCAATAATTGCCGTGAGCTTGATCCTCTCTTCGGCTACCTGTAGGGAGACAGGAAGGATAAGGTAAGCAGGGGACGGCTCAGAGACCTGACAGTTCAGAACAGACCGTGAATAGCACTTACTAGGCCTCACAGGACAGTTGCGGAGAAAATGGCCAGAAGCTCCACAGTATAGGCAGAGGTTCGCCTGGCGGCGACGTTGTCGCTCTTCGGGGGTTAGGGAGGAACGAATTAGCCAAATCTGCATGGGTTCACCATCTGCAGAGGCATTGACAGCTGGTCCAGGAAGAGGAGAGGCCGCAAATGGAACCTTAGGCATGACCCAAGTAGCTCGAGCCCCCTGGAGGCGTTCTGAGCGTCTTTCCTGGAGACGCCTGTCCATCTGGATGGCAAGGGAGATTAAATCTTCCAAGGATGCTGGTGTCTCTACTCGAGCAAGCTCGTCCTTTAGAGCTTCAGAGAGGCCATGTCGGTACTGATACTTTAATGCTGCCTCATTCCAGTCCGTGTCGGCTGCCCACCTACGGAAATCTACAGTGTAGTCCTCGGCCGGGCATTTGTTCTGTTGTAGGGCATGTAAGGCAGACTCTGCTGTGACCGTGCGCTGGGGATCTTCATATAATTGGGCCATAGCCTCAAAGAAGGAGCTTACGGAATTTAGGATCGGGCTCTTCTGTTCCAGGAGGTTGTGTGCCCAAGTCTGAGGTTTGTCAGCCAATAGGGAAATTATAAACCCTACTTTAATGGATTCAGAGGAGAAGGTCCTGGGCTGGAGAGCCAGATATAACAAACAGGCATTCTTGAAGGCCCTGAACTTCCTTCGCTCCCCACGGAAGCGTTCTGGCATGGGCACCCATGGCTCTGGTGACGGAGCTGAAACTGAAGGGGCGGAGCTAGCTTGATCCGGTTGGGACAGAGCCAGTAGCGAGCTAGTGGCAGGCTGAGTAGGGTCTGTCGGGGAGGAGGAGCCGTCTAGGTTAAGTACCCGACCTTCCAGCTGGAAGTAACCATCTTGTAGTCTTTGCACCGCCTGGGTCAGGGCTGAAACCTGTTGGCACAGAGCCTTGAGCGGGAAAGCACCTCTGTCGGCCTCTGACATGGCTGGTTTATGCTGTCAGTTACCTTGGTGGAGGCCAAAGTGCTGAGAGGGCTTCCCTTGCAGCTCTGTGCAGATCACCCCTGGTGGTGAAACAGGAGATGACACGTCCCAAGGAGCACTGGATGAGGATGGATCCCGGATGGATGGATGGATGGTGATTCAGGACCGCTTCCAGGAGATCTATAGATGCTCAGAGAAAAGAGACAAAGGTTAATGCCAGGCTGAGGGTCATACACAGATAATCAGTCCGAGGAGATGAAGGTACAGAGGGCCGTACGAGAGAGAGTCTGGGGATCCAAGCCAAGGTCGGTACACAGGAGATCCAGCAGAGGTGTCTTTTAGAGTAAAGGGTGGTCAGGCAAGCCGAGGTCAAACGAAGGAGAGATGCAGGTAAGTCAAAGGAGCTAGCCGGGTCAAACAGGAACAACAGGCAATCGAACAGGTCACGGGTACAGGAGCTGATGATAAACCAGCACTGAAGCACAGCCAGAGAGCGCCTTATATAGGGCCAGGGCTGGGGAGATGGGTGTGGTGACACATCTGCTCTGCCTCCGGCGTTCTATTGTTGCTGAATGCTGATTCCTTTGCTGACAGGGGCACTCTGGACACTCTGCATTGAAAGGGGGCACGCTGGACACTCTGCATTGAAAGGGGGCACGCTGGTCTCTCTGCATTAAAAGGGGGCACGCTGGTCACTCTGCATTGAAAGGGGGCACGCTGGTCACTCTGCATTGAAAGGGGGCAGGCTGGTCACTCTGCATTGAAAGGGGGCACACTTTACCTTGATTACTGAAGGCCCCTTTCACACTTTTGTGACCTCAAAGTCACGCAATATTTTACAGCATTTTTTGCCGCAAAGCAATGCCTATTACATTTTTCTGTTTGCGCCCCCCAAAAAATTTTGAGCACCAGCCGCCACTGCCGGAAGGACAGGGTAGCAAAAAGAGGGGGAGGGGTATGTTTCTATGTCAAGAATAATGTAAAGGTGATAGAGAGGAATGATATTATGGAAGGGATGATTGCGGAGTTAGAATCTGCATGGGTAGAACTCCATAGGGAAGAAGTAAAGGGAAAAGTAATTTTGGGGGTTTGTTATAGGCCACCCAACCAAATGGAGGAGGCGGAACTGGAATTTATATCACTGTTGGGTAAAGCGGCAAAGCTGGGATCAGTCATCATATTAGTGGACTCCAATTATCCCGACATTGACTGGGAAGAGGGGACTACACACTCACAGAAGGCCCGTCTCTTCATGGAAACCTTACAGGACAACTACAATCTAATTTACCCCTGAAGAAGGAGCATACAGCTTTGAAACGCGTTGGGTATTTGTACTGCTCTATTACATATTTGTTTGTATCTGTACTGTGTTTTTTATGGAACTGTTTACCCACTTATGGGATTTATTATGTTCTAATCTGTTTGTTATTCTACAATAAACGTTATACTTTTATACATTTTTTGCATTTCTTTGAGTGCCGTTAAAGTCTCAAAACCTTAGGGGATCCCTCTTTTTTGTAGCTATTGCTTTTCGGGATGTGGCACCTACCTCTCTAAGGGGGTATTTAACTGTGGATTATCTTTCTTTTACAGGACAACTACATGTCTCAGTCGGTGGTCCTACTAGAGATAATGCAGTGCCGATCTATTTATCACTAATGACCCAGACCTAATCTCGGAGGTAGGAGTGCAGGACAACCTGGGCTCTAGCGATCACAGGATGATCACATTTAACGTAAATAACAATATAACAAGGCAAGAGGGGGACATAAGAACCCTAAACTTCAGAAGAGCAAACTTTCCCAAATTGTGCTCAATGATGGAAAGGGTAAACTGGGACCAAACCCTAGGAACACTGACCATGGAGGAAAAATGTGAATGCTTTAGGAACATATTAAATAAATGCATCTCGCAGTGCATTCCTATGGGACATAAATTTAGAAGAGACAAAGCCAAACCTGGCTGGCTAAACCGTAATAATAAAAAACGTATTAGGGGGAAAAAAATGGCCTTCAAGAAATATAAATCAGAGGGCACATTATTGGCTTTCCAGCAATACAAGGAGGCAAATAAGAAAAGTAAATACGAAATCAAAATGGCTAAAATCAGCTTTGAGAGACAAATAGCGGAGGATAGTAAAAAGAACCCTAAGAAATTCTTTAAATATATCAACAGCAAAAAAACAAGGGCAGAGCATGTTGCACACATAATTAACGATGAGGGGAGGATGGTTACAGAGGACACTGAAAAGGCAACCGTGCTTAATGCTTTTTTCTCCTCAGTCTTTACACAGGAAAAGGAGGGGTACACTGACCATGACTGTATGTTTAGCAGTAATTCACAGGACTTGCCACTATGGCTAATAGAGGGTGAAATCAGGAAAAGGCTGGATAAAATTAACACAAATAAATCACCAAGCCCGGATGGCGTACATCCGAGAGTACTCAAAGAACTTAGTAAAACTATATCTAGACCACTGTTCCTGATCTTTGCTGACAGTATTATGACAGGAAATGTACAGGGGATTGGAGGAAAGCTAACGTGATACTGATATTCAAAAAAGGGCAGAGGCATGTCCCGGGAAATTATAGGCCGGTCAGTCTGACATCGATAGTATGTAAACTTCTGGAGGGGATGATAAGGGACTATATCGTAGAGTTTGCTAAAGACAACAACATCATCAGCAGTAATCAGCACAGGTTTACTAAAGGGCATTCTTGTCAAACCAATCTCTTAATATTCTATGAGGAGGTGAGCTGTGAGCTAGATAGGGGGAGACCAGTGGATGTGGTAATGTGCAAAGAAGGTCTGCAGGCATCGACCACAAGGTTTTCTCTTGGATATGGAACTGGCTAAAAGGGCTTGTCCAAAGGGTGGTAATAAACAGAGCATACTCAGACTGGTCTGAGGTGGTAAGCCGGGTCCCCCAAGGCTCAGTCCTGGGACCAACCTTGTTCAATTTATTCATAAACAGCATTGAGGACGGGATCAGTAGTAATATATCAGTTTTTGCAGATGACACAAAATTGGGCAGGGCAATAACTGCACAGCATGAGGCAGATATCCTACAGATACAGATGACCTGAACAAAATAATAGAGTGGGCAACGACATGGCAAATGAGGTTTAATGTGGAGAAGTGTAAGGTTTTGCACTTGGGGACTAAAAACATAAAAGCACAATACACTTTAGGGAGGGAACCTTTGGGGGAATCAAAAATGGAGAAAGATCTGGGAGTCTTGGTAGAGGATAGACTAAGCAATAGCATGCAATGTCAAGCGGCTGCTGCCAAAGGCGGCAGAATATTAGCATGCATAAAGAAAGGGATGTATTCCAGAGATAAAACTATAATCCTACAAGGGGCGTGGTGAGGAAATGGCGCCGTGAGACAGCACACAGCGGAGCTCCGAGGCTCACAGGAGAGCTCACGCCTTGAACAGCCAGCGTTCCCTGCTATGCGCCGAGGCGACTGATACAGGCCAGGCGGAGGGTGAGCAGTAACCCCGGGCTGAGAACCCAAGATAGAGCACTCATACCTGGAGGAGGATTGAGAAGGAGGGCTGGTGGAGCCGATCCGTAGGCGGAAGGAAGGTGCATCACACCGGTCGGGGGGTGAGACAGCCTCTCCCTGGCTCATGAGTGGCGGCGGGGAAGTGGCGGGACTGAGAACGGCGGTGCGACTTTGTCCGAAGCCCCCCCGCACAGGAAAGTACGGTGGTTCGTTCCAAGATGGCGCTGACACGCTCGGGGACGGCAAATGCAAACGCCACTAAAAAGGATGGAAAGGCCGGCAGTAACCAGCGGGAATACCAAGAGACACCTCAGGAGAGCCAGCAACAACAAAGGCCAGATAAAAGCAGATTCACCCATATCCCACGGGACCCGAATACAGCAATTCCAAAACCCTGAATGGCAGGAAATACTCGCTATAATGCCAGCAATGTCAGCAATGGCAACTACAATAGTAAGTGCTCTTACACAAGAAATTAACTCTTTAAAGGGTCAAATGGATGATATGGCTAAAAAAATAGAAGTGGTGGAGACAGGATGCAGTGCATTAAGCTCCAGAGTAGTTAATATGGAGGACACAAAAAAAACCTTTGCTAAACAATTAGTTATATTGAAACTCCAACAAGACGATGGAAAGAATCGAAGCAGACGAAACAATATACGCTTGCAGGGACTATCGGATAAAATCCATGGCCCAGAGTTAAAAACTAAGGTGATGGCCATACTGAACGACCTTCTGGAGTTGCCATCAACAGAAGACATTGAGATAGACCGGGTGCATCGGGTACAAGCTCCACGAAGTATGGGGACAGATTTCTCACAGGATGTGTTGATAAGGATTCATTTTTACTCCACTAAAGAGAAAATAATGAACAACGCATGGAATAAAGGTCCATTTGACTTTGAAGGTTCAACTATACGGTTACTTCCAGACCTGTCAAGATACACCCTCAAAATGAGGGCCATGTTAAAGCCTTTATTAGAAGTTATACAGAAAGCTGGAGCCACTTATCACTGGGGACACCCCTTCCACTTGACATTGGTGAGGGAAGATGGCTCATATACCTTAAAATGGCCTGATCAGCTGCCAGGACTGTCTTCCTTCTTAAAGGTTCCACCTATGGAGGTCCCTGATTGGCTGGGACTACAGGGGTATAAAAATTCCCAGGGGTCCCCGCCACTTAGGGGGTAACTCCTAAGGGATTAATATTTGAAAATTCCCATACAAGGAGAATGGGTACGCCCCAATTGGGGGCTACTAGAGCTTACTAGTGGGTGAAGACTATCCTTCTTGGTGATACGATTATGCTGAGACAGAAGGGAATCTTGGAGAATGGGTCAATAGAGCAGGGAAGTTAAATAGATGTGTTTGGGGGGGGGGGGGGCACGAGGGGATATAAGGGAACTGAGGGTCAATTAGAATAAAAGGGAAAGATATGAATTAAATCCCATAAATATAAAATTAGTCATATAAACAGTATGCCTCTTAGAGGTATAAATGATCTAAAGAGATATAAATCTCCCTTTGGAGTCAGGTGGACCTCTCGTGCGTCCTCCCCCCTCTTGAAGTAATGTCAGGGCGGTCTCGCTGGGGTCACGGAGCCGCTTTTGCGGATTAAGTTAGGAATTTATTTCTTTCTTTTTTTTTTTCATTGATCTTGCTGTATGATATGATGTTATCTATCAAAAGGCATGTCGCATGGAGTGACCCTCCCACACGCCTCTGAATTAGGATGCGCATAGTTGCGCTAGGTCAAGGTTTGACCAATTAGGGGAAGGGGATAGAAGACAGGGACGATCAGTGCACTGATATATCCCCCTTGTATTTGGTGTTTTTTTTTTGTTCCCTCCTCCTTCCCCCGGGCTTGCGGGTGCTCCTCCTATAAGATTGCCGGAGAGGAATAGTGTGTGAACATGACGTCCAGGGATATCAAAACGGGTCTTAAGCTGACCTCCCTGAACATGAGGGGGTTGTCCACTCCAGAAAAATGCATGCGTGTATTGAACGACATGAGGAGAGGTTACACACAGATAGGTTTTTTCCAGGAAACATAGTTTAAACTCGAAAATGTACCAAAACTACATAATAGAAACTTCCCATGGGTATATCACGCACCCTCTCCTATACCAAAATCTAAAGGAGTGAGTATTGTAATAGCAAAAGAAGTAGAGTGGACTCTTCGGGAGTCAAGGGTGGACCCACAGGGAAGATTTATTTTGGTAAAGGGTACAATAGGTCAAAGCTTAGTGACATTAGTAAATGTATATTTCCCTAATACTAACCATTTAATATTTTTAGAGCAGTTAATGCCATTGATTTTGGATTTCCGAGAGGGACTTTTGATAATGGGAGGAGACCTGAGCTTTGCACCAGAGCCCCTTTTAGACACTTCACGTGGGTCATCTCATCTATCGTATGCACGGTTAAATGGACTCAGGAAAGAACTCTCCCTCCTTGACTTAATCGATCCCTGGAGGATCATGCATCCAGGTGAGAAAGACTATACACACTACTCCGCATCTCACAACACATATTCAAGAATAGATATATTCTTGATTCCTCAGGGAGAATTGGGAAGGGTTATTTCTTTTGAAATTGACTCTGCTACCATGTCAGACCATGCGCCTGTACATATTGTGGTCGACCTGGACTCTGTACCACCAAAACCACCCACATAGAGATTAAAAAAAGCTTTATTGCAATACCCCGAGATAAGAACAGAAATAGAAGTAGCCCTAATAAATTACTTTAAAGAGAATATTGATCAGCAGACTTCTCCCTCATTGGTGTGGGAAGCACATAAATGTGTCATTAGGGGGGTATTAATGAAGTTAGGAGCCCGGCGTAAACGAGAACAAGAGAAAAGCGAAGCGGAATTGATGATACGGATAGAAAAGCTAAGTGCAGTACATAAAAAATCCATGGCAATGGAACATTTACAACCCCTTATAAAAGCAAGGGAAGCGCTTAACAATTTGCTTTTTCAAAAATTAGTAAAGAGTCTGATTATCCTGAGGAGACAGTTCTATGAATTCTCCAACAAACCCGGGGCCATGATGGCCAGGGCATTACGGGGCCCTCAGAAAAGGACAGTGATTTCACATATTCAATCAAAAAAGGGGAAAAACATCATAGAGACAGGAGAGATAGTAGAGGAATTTTGTAAATTTTACCAATCTCTCTATAGCATAGCTTCCTGGGAGGATTCGGACAAGAAAACAAAGTCTGTGGCAACGGAAGTCCGTGATTATATTAAAGCATCAGGGATGCCTTCATTAAAGAAAGAACAGGCTTTGGCACTGGAAGGAAATATCTCGAAAGAGGAATTAAATTATGTGTTGAGTCAAAATAAACCACATAAAGCACCAGGTCCTGATGGATTGACTTTGCCGTATTACAAACAATTCTGGTCGTGCTTGAAAATGCCCTAACTGTCCCATTTTAACAGCATTGGCAAGGGAGGTTCATTGCCTCTTGACTGCTTACGGGCTTAAATCACCCTTATACACAAAGAGGGTAAAGATCCCTTGGCATGTGGGAATTATCGTCCCATAGCCCTATTGAATCTTGATCTCAAATTGTTCGCTAAGATCATTGCAAATAGAATTATAACATATATCCCTCAACTGATTCACTATGATCAGGTTGGGTTTGTCCCCTCCAGAGAAGTGAGGGACAACACGACCAGAGTAATTGACCTCATATATCAAGCCCTGAGTCTGCAGAAACCGATGATGCTCCTTTCCATTGATGCCGAAAAGGCATTTGACGCGGCTGTCTCTCCCCCTCAGATGTGCGGGGGATCATCTCCACTCGGTTTTTCTCCGTCGATGCATCGGTTTTGATTTATTTGGCTTTGTTGCTAAGTACAAGATGGGATTCTCCCTTCGATCCGGGTGATCTTTCGTGTGGATTTCCCTTCGCTTTGAAGTGGGGGTTTCTGTCCCTTCTCCTGTTTGAGAGTACGGGACTCGGCACTCTTCCTTTCTCTAAAAGTGAGGTGCTAGGGGTGTTTAGCCTGAAGTCCCCACCTGGTTGTACCCCCTCTAATAGCCCTTTGGAGTGTGTTCTTCACAGCCTATGCCTACGTTTTATGTCCGCACCTCTGTAGCACTAGCACTTTGTCAACTAGGGATTATTAAGTGGTCTTTGAGAAAGCTCAACCTAAGCGAAACGCGTCAGTCCCATCCTCACCGGTTGTTACTACAACAAGTGCCTGTTACTTAATGTGAGACAAATGATGTCAGGTTCATGGATTTTGTTCCATTTTTATGTCTTTATACATCAGTGTTGCCAACCCCCCGGAGGGAAATTTACTGGCAGAACGTCCAAAATTTATGGACGGCACCAATTTTTTACTGGCACTGCAAAAATGTACATAACATAGCCGTTTTCAGTGCTAAACCGTGCAAATATGAATAATTAAGCTATAAACATGTAGATAGTGCTATTAGCAATGTGTTTAAGTTAAACAAAAGTCATAAACCATATTTCTCCATTTACATGAAGGTCAGCCAGCACAGCGTTCCCCCATATATCAGAGTGTGCAGGATTCCCCCTCACAGTGTAACTCTGACGTAAAGAGGAATGCTGCAGATCTTGATTCAAGGGGGACTCTGATGTAATCGGGTGCTCTGCTGACCAGAAACCACCTTATATCAGAGTCCACTGCACTCTACTTTACATCAGAGTTCCCACTTACATCAGGGTCTGCAGCATTGCCCTTTACATCAGAGCTCCCTTTTACATCAGGGTCCACAGAGTTCCCCCTTGCACTGTAAGGGGAGAATCCTGCAGACTCTGATGTAGAAAAGAATATCAGGAACTCTGATGTGGGGGGGGAGGGGGAATCTGGTGACCAGAGACCCCCTTCTGCAGATTAATTACACTAAGGTAAGGGGGAAGGGATTCCCTGCTATAAGGGGGAAACCTTTATCTTAGTTCCCCCTTACATTATTATATTCACCCAGCCCTTACATCAGTGACCCCCCGTTAGACTGACCTGGCTGCGCTGTCACTTACCTGAGGGTGGTCAGAGGCTGCGGACATCATACAGGAGGTGGTTAGAGGCTGTGGACATGATACCAGAGGTGGTCAGAGGATGCGGACATGGTACAGGAGGTATTCGGAGGCTGCAGACACCCCCATTCCCCCCAACAGTAGTGTCCTAATCTGCCCCCCTTCACCCTCCACATCAGTGTCCACCTCTGCCACCCTTTACATCACCCTGCCACAGCAGAGTCCTCCTCTGCCCACCTTCATATACCCTCTACAGCACTGTCCTTCTCTGCCTCCACTTCAGCCCCCACAGCACTGTCCTTCTCTGCCCCCACAGCACTGTCCTTCTCTGCCCCCTGCCTTTAGCCCCCCACAGCACTGTCGCCCTCTGCCCCCTGCCTTTGACCCCCACAGCACAGTGTCCTTCTCTGCCTCCACAGCACTGTCCATTTCTGCCCACACAGCACTGTCCTTCTCTGCCCCCATAGCACAGTGTCCTTCTCTGCCCCCTGCCTTTAGCCCCTATAGCACAGTGTCCTCCTCTGCCCCCTGCATTTAGCCCCCATAGCACAGTGTCCTTCTCTGCCCCCTGCATTTAGCCCCCATAGCACAGTGTCCTTCTCTATCCCCTGCCTTTAGCCCCCCATAGCACAGTGTCCTTCTCTGTCCCCTGCCTTTAGCCCCCATAGCACAGTGTCCGTCTCTGTCCCCTGCCTTTAGCCCCCATAGCACAGTGTCCGTCTCTGTCCCCTGCATTTAGCCCCCAGAGCACAGTGTCCTTCTCTGTCCCCTGCCTTTAGCCCCCATAGCACAGTGTCCTTTTCTGTCCCCTGCCTTTAGCCCCCATAGCACAGTGTCCTTCTCTGTCCCCTGCCTTTAGCCCCCATAGCACAGTGTCCGTCTCTGTCCCCTGCATTTAGCCCCCATAGCACAGTGTCCGTCTCTGTCCCCTGCATTTAGCCCCCATAGCACAGTGTCCTTCTCTGTCCCCTGCCTTTAGCCCCCATAGCACAGTGTCCTTCTCTGTCCCCTGCCTTTAGCCCCCATAGCACAGTGTCCTTCTCTGTCCCCTGCCTTTAGCCCCCATAGCACAGTGTCCGTCTCTGTCCCCTGCCTTTAGCCCCCATAGCACAGTGTCCGTCTCTGTCCCCTGCATTTAGCCCCCATAGCACAGTGTCCTTCTCTATCCCCTGCCTTTAGCCCCCATAGCACAGTGTCCTTCTCTGTCCCCTGCCTTTAGCCCCCATAGCACAGTGTCCGTCTCTGTCCCCTGCATTTAGCCCCCATAGCACAGTGTCCTTCTCTGTCCCCTGCATTTAGCCCCCATAGCACAGTGTTATTTTTTGCCCCCTGCATTTAGCCCCCATTCATAGCACAGTGCCCTTCTCTGTCCCCTGCATTTAGCCCCCACAGCACTGAACACTGTCCTTCTCTTGCCCTGCCTTAGTTTAGCCCCCAAAGCACAGTCCTTTTCTGCCCCCAATTCAGCCCCTTCAATACTATCCTCTGTCCCCGGGACCCCAGCCAGTCCTCACATGATTCTCCTCTTCTTCTTCTACTGGCCGCAGCCCGCAGCGCCAACAAGACAGTGTCACTGTCTTTTAAAAATGGCGCCAGCCTTCGCCAGTTTGTCACTGCGCATGCGCCCGTCCAGCCGGAAATAGGCGAGCTTTTCCGAGCCCGACAGGCTTCGGAACGGCGCATGCGCAGTTGCGTGGCGGCCCCGTTCGGACATCTTTATTACGGGCGCCGCTGCCCGTAATGGGCATTTACGGGCAGCCCGAAAATGGGCTAAAATTCACGGGCTGCCCGTAAATCTACGGGCGGTTGGCAACACTGTTATACATGTCTTAATAAAATGAATTTTTAATACAAATCTTTTTTCTTGGTTCTCCTAACTGTTGTTCTATGATGCTCAGACTTACTGGTTTATGATACCCTCTTCACCATCCCCTTCTTTTATAGGTTTAGTCGGGACCCCACCTAATTTATTGGTCGGACCTCACTATCCCTGTTTTGTTTTATCTAAATTATGTGTTGAGTCAAAATAAACCACATAAAGCACCAGGTCCTGATGGATTGACTTTGCCGTATTACAAACAATTCTGGTCGTGCTTGAAAATGCCCTTACTGTCCCATTTTTACAGCATTGGCAAGGGAGGTTCATTGCCTCTGGACTGCTTACGGGCTTACATCACCCTTATACACAAAGAGGGTAAAGATCCCTCGGCATGTGGGAATTATCGTCCCATAGCCCTATTGAATCTTGATCTCAAATTGTTTGCTAAGATCATTGCAAATAGAATTATAACATATATCCCTCAACTGATTCACTATGATCAGGTTGGGTTTGTCCCCTCCAGAGAAGTGAGGGACAACACGACCAGAGTAATTGACCTCATATATCAAATCCTGAGTCTGCAGAAACCGATGATGCTCCTTTCCATTGATGCCGAAAAGGTATTTGACAGGGTGGCCTGGGATTTTATCGGGCCACCCTGTCACATATTGGATTGGGAGTGTGGATGAGAACATGCATCATGGCCTTATACTCTGGGCCTACAGCAGCAGTGAGGATAAATGGATGGAGGTCAAACTTTTTCCAGAGTAAAAATGGTACACGTCAGGGCTGCCCGTTATCTCCATTAATCTTTATCTTGACTCTAGAGCCTCCATTATGTAAGATCCAGAAAGATATGGAGATCACGGGCTTGCAGGTCGGTGGGGTTCATCATAAACTAGCCGCATATGCAGATGATTTAATCTTCTTTGTAACAAACCCAAAGAAGGTGCTGCCATTGATTCTGGGGGCAATACGGGAATATGGAAAATTTTCCTATTTTAAAATAAATTTAATATCCATCCTTCAGGATGTATGGAGGGGACTGCAATCATCTTTTTCGTTTCAATGGGCAAGAGACTCATTAGTATACCTGGGGGTACATATGACTACAAACTTGAAAGACCGATATGGGGTAAATTTTCTTCCCTTGCTAAGGACCCTTAAGGTGGACATACTGAGATGGCAGACCCTTACATTAACATGGTTTGGGCGCTGTAATGCCTGGAAAATGAATGTACTCCCACGAATGCTATATGTCCTACAGGCACTACCAATAGAGATACCAGAACATTTTTTTTGCAAGTGAAAACATTACTTAGATCCTTTGTCTGGGCCAATAAATCCCCACGGATAGGAATGAATATTCTATCCCTCCCTAAAAACAAAGGGGGGGGGTAGGCTTACCAGACCTAAAGCGATACCATAGGGCGTTACATCTTATGCGGGTGTTAGATTGGCACTGCAACTCTGCAACTAAACAATGGGTGACACTGGAAAACAACATTATAGAACGGCCAGTACCTATGGCTACATGGGTCCCAATTTCATCAGTGGATCCCTTACATTTCCATCCTACGATTGGAACTACAATTAAGGAATGTAGTAAACTACAAAAAATGACAGAGATTGCACCTTCAATTTCTCCTATGCTACCTTTGGCGGGCATTGCAGATTTCCCTACAGGGTGTACAAATGGTAAGATAAGAAATCTTGCTCAGAGTGGCAAAGTACGCTTAGTAGACATATGGAGCCAAAAGAAACCACCCACTCTGATGGAGATTATGACTTGGTCGGGGGAGACCTTAGATGTTTTTACCGCCTTTCAAATTAGACATTATCTTCTTGACCTACAAAAACGGGGTTATACCCCTCGCGCCTTGACGCCATTTGAAACACTTTGCAGAGGAGGAAATCCAATTCCACATGCACGGTCTTATTTCTATTCCCTATTGTCCAAGACACAGGGGGAGCAATCACTGTCATATATCCAAAAATGGGAACGAGAGATGGAAATCTCCTTTAATACACAACAGGTTTAAAAAATATTAGCTGTTGCTCATAAAGCTTCAATAGCAAATAAATATCAGGAGATTAGTTATAAAATTCTTGCAAGGTGGTACAGAGTCCCGGCGGTTTTACACAAGATAGACAAGAAAAACCCTGACAAGTGCTGGAGATGCGGAGCGGAGGGTGGAACAATGATGCATATCTTCTGGACATGCCCCTTGCTAAGGGGTTTTTGGTCAGAAGTAGCGAAAGTGATAAAAGATCTCATCGCAGTCGAGGTGGGAGAGGATCCGTCTTTTACATTCTACAAAAATGTCAATTGGGAAATATAGAAACTCCTTATTGATTCATCTGCTCAACGTGGCGAAAGCATGCATTCTGGCAGTATAGAAACAAAATAGCCCCCCAGCCTTACAAATATGGTTTTCCAAGGTCAATGAAATCCAACTAATGGAAACTTTGATGCCTGCACGTTCAGGTAGGGAGGAACTGACACGTAAATGTTGGCAACCCTGGTCTCTTTTTGTGGGCACGGAGGAGTACCTGCAGGGTCGGGGAAACGGAGAATAGCAGATGTAACTTTTTTCCTCTTTTTTTTTTTTTCTTCTGATGTTTTTTTTTTTTTTGGGGATGGATCAGTGCAACTTATTGAATAGCATATATAGATGCGTCTGGGAACTGAGGTTACTCAACCCCCCCCCCCCCCTTCCAGCAAAAAGGTGTGCACTTTTTTTTTTTTTGCATTAGGGATGGGCACAACATGACACGGAGGTTGGTGATATTGTTGAATTTTTGAAAACTTTCAAACGAATAATAGGCTTAAATATATCCCTGAATCACGGTATGAGGTAGAAGTTTTTTTTTTTAATCGCGATATCACGATTGACACATTTTTATATACTAAGTGGGTTTTTTTTCCCCCTTCTTCTCTTTCTCCTAGGGTTACTGGGAAGGGGGAAGGGGGCTGGAGAATTATTCACAGTTATTGAAATAATGGTATTGAACTTATCATTAGAATTTAATCACGTCATCACGATAGACACATTTTTATATATGAAGTGTTTTTTTTTTTTTTCCTTTAGGAATTGTGTATAGTGTTGGTGTACATTCATATGGAATGGAATGATGGTATTAGATTTAGTATTTGAATTTGTTCAAGTTATATACATATAAATATATACACATACCTTTCTTCTTTTCCCTACTCCTAGAGTTAATGGAATGGGAAAGGGGGGCTGGAGAAATTCACAGTTATTGAAATAATGGTATTGAATTTAGCAATTTATGATATAAACACTTTAATATAAAAGGTGGGGGTTGTTTTTTTTTGGTGTGGGGAATGGGGGAGGGAGGGGGTTGGGTCACCTGGACAGATCATTTGGAGGGGATTATATGCTAGATGCTGATGTATGATAATTGTATGTTTGTGTATAAATTGTAATGTTGTGAAAAACAATAAAACATTTTAATTATAAAAAAAAAAAAACTATAATCCTACCACTTTATAAAACTCTGGTCCGACCAAGTCTGGAGTATTCTGTCCAGTTCTAGTAGCCAGTCCTCAGGAGGGATGTGTTGGAGCTGAAGAGAGTCCAGAGAAGGGCAACTAAATAGGGGATTGGAGGACCTTAATTATGAAGAGCGTCTACAATCGTTTAATTTATTCTCCCTGGAGAAGAGACGCCTGAGAGGGGACATGATAGCAATTTATAAATACCTCAAGTAACTATATTGGTGATTCCTACAGCTCTGAGACCCCTGTAGAAAGATCCACAACTGGGCAAAGGTTACTGTGGCTGATATCTGCAGTGATCTCTATTCCTACAGGTCTGAGACCCCTATAGAAAGATCCCCAACTCAGCAAAGGTTACTGTGGCTAATTTCTGCAGTGATCTCTATTCCTACAGGTCTGAGACCCCTATAGAAATATCCAAAACTGAGCAAAGGTTACTGTGGCTGATATCACACAGGAACCTTGGCCCTCCCTACACTGCTACTCACTCACTGGCGCTATACTGTCTGATATGATGTAAAGAAATCAATCTATCCCTATCTCACACAGGAACCTGGCCCTACCTACACTGCTAGAAATGTCTCTGCACTGCCTGACTCAAAAAAAAAAATACTCTCTCCCTGCCTGAATCGCATGCCTGTCCCTGTCTGATTGCCCGCACAATGACACTAAACGCTGCGGCTGCGTGAGCAGCTTTTATGTAGTGTGGGGCGTGTGCTTGGCCCCTGAGCCATGATTGGCTAAAGGCAGCCTGCCTTTAGTCCAATCATGGCAGAGATCATTTGATTGGCCAAAGCATGAGGTCAGGGTGCATGCTTTGGCCAATCACATAACGCGCTACATGCACGGCATGCGTGCAGTGCATTATGGGAAACTCGAATTTCCCGTGAAGAAGCACATTTGTTCGTCATTCAACGAACAATCTAATTGGCGATGTTTGAGTCAAACTTACCTTCGACTTGAACTTGAAGCTCATCCCTAGTGCAAAGCAATGCAGATAATTCTGGGTCAGGATGGGGATACATTGTGGAAAGGGATGCGGATAATTCTGGGTGGGGATACATTATGGATTATTCTGGGAAGGGATGAGGATAAATTGTGCAAAGGGATGGATAGTTCTGGGCGGGGATGGGGATACATTGTGGAAAGGGATGCAGATCCTGGGGAATGTTGGTGGTCAGGCCCTGGGGGGCCAGGCCTAAAGCTGTATAAGGGGCCCCAAAATTTCTGATTCCGCTGCAGACTGGTGTGCTGAAAGTCCAGACAGGACTATTACTCAGTCTGGACCTCAGTTCGCCCTATAGTGAAAATCTGGTATACACCACTGGGTATACATTGCAGATGAGCAGTGGTTTTGACTATATAGCAGAAGCAAGTTACTGTAGAAATCTCATGGAGCAGTGGGCTGATTTTCTGAAGAACAGCTGTGGGCAGGAGTTGGCTCTGCTTCAATGATGTCAGGTGCAAATGTATGTCTGCATTCTGCTAATGGCTCTGGTGTTACATTGCACGTATATAGACAAATTGTTGCCCAAAAATAGGGGGGGGGGGGCTCCATAAAACACCCACTTAGGTGTGGACAAACATTGGAAAAAATTACTGCAAAATCAACACATAAAACAATTTTTTGCAGTAAACCTAAAATGTGACTCCCACCCCCGCTGCTCTGCTCTATTTCCTTTGTTTTCCCTGCTACTGCACAATCCCTTACCAGGAAATAAAAGTGCTCCGTTTTTGAAACCCTCGCAGCACTGAATCTTTTGAATGTAAATTGTATCCTGATGTAAAAAGAAATAGAAGGTAAACAAAGTTGACTGCAGAAACATGCTATGAATACGATGTAAATAAAACTGCAGAAAATATACCAAGAGAATACTTTTTTTGATACAACCCAAAAAATATATTCCAAGGTATCCCATGTGCACATCTTGACTCTACTGAAAATATGGATATAGCAGATGAATTTGGAATCATCAATTTGTCATATCACAGCCTTTCATAACTGGAAATTCTCCAGTTGATTGAGAGTTAAGTAGTAATGCTTTTAAAATATATTTAAATTTTTCATGTACCTAGTACGTGATCCTGCACTTCTGGGTTTGGGGTGCATGCATGTGTCACCAGCAACCTGCTCCCACTGTGATTAGACACAGCGGGAGCTGATTGGCGGGTATGGTGGATTCGATGTCTGATGGCATCCGCCGATGCTTCGGTACACTGACAGAACGGTGGTCTGCTTATGTAAACAAGGCAAATTGCCGTTCTGTCACTACAGAAGACATGGACCCTCCTTCTAGTACAAGCACCTCCCCCACAGTAGTAAAGCACAAGTCAGGCACGCATTTAACTCTTTGATCGCCCTCTGATGTTAACCCCTAACCTGCCAGTGTCATTAGGACAGTGACAGTGCATATTTTTAAGCACTGATCACTGTATTAGTGTCATTGGTCCCAAAAATGTCAGTTAGTGTCCCAACTGTCTGCCTCGATATTGCAGTCCCGCTATAAGCCGCTGATTGCCGCCGTTACTAGTAAAAAACAAACAAATAAATAAAAATATCCCACAGTTTGTAGATTCTATAACCTTTGCGCAAACCAATCAATATATGCTTATTAGGATTTCTTTTTACCAAAAATATTTAGCAGAATACAATTTGGTCTAAATAATTGAAGAAGTTTGATTTTTTACATTTTTTAATGGCTATGTTTTAAAGCAGAAAGTAAAAAATACATCTATATATATTTTTAATTGTTGGTCTTTTTTTTGTTTACAGCGCAAAAAATAAAAACCGCTGAGGTGATCAAATACCATCATAAGAAATTCCTGTTTGTGGGAAAAAAAAGACATCAATTTTGTTTCGGTACAGCGTTGCAGTGTCGTATCACAAAAAATGTCCTGGTCATTAAGGGGGGGGGGGGGGGTAAACCTTCTGCCGGAGCTGAAGTGGTTAAGTGGTTAAAGAAGATACAGTACATTGTTGCTCCATTAATGTCTTTGGGGATTTTCTAACTTTCCACCATTATTAAAGTAGCGCAGGGATACAACTATTGTAAAATTACCCTACATGTTTCACTTACTGTACATCCCCCCCAGTGTTGCAGAACTACATTTCCTAGAGTTCTTCTTTATCTGACTTGTCTTTTCACAAGTGGTAAAGGAATGCAAACTATCAATAACTTTAAAATTCCTTAATGTTTTATCACTAGGTTAACTATGTTTTGAGGGCTTCTGGTGTTTTTCTTCAGTGTTACTTTGTGTTATATTTATAAAAAAAAGTATTTGTATAAATGAGTATGAAACATATGTCTGCTATTCCACACAAGATTCAAATAGTGCTGCAAGGTACACTTCATTTTTGTATAAGCAATTTAATCTTGTAAAATATTGAGTGGTGTTGTTAACCAAATGGCACTGTGTTTAGAAATTGCTATGGGCTATTATAGAGGTGTAATGGAAATTAGCTAAAAATACATTATTGTGTTCTACAACCTCATTTCCATTGTTAATCTTTGAATAATTAATGCAACTCCAGAAGTAAAGTTAATGTCATTTTGAAATGTGAAATTTAGTAGATAAATCACAAACACAAATGCTACAATCAAAGTCATGGCACTGCTAAATGTGCTGCTAAAACAATTCTGGTAATTTCTATTTGATATTATACGTTGTATTTTAAATATAATTAACATATTTATCAAAGATGATGCAAGTTGTAGTTTTTTTTTTCGATTTGAAAGGCTGCCTGATCTGTGAACCCAAAGTGAACAAAATTATTTTCTTAAAAGGGCATTGGAACAGAATAGAGCTAATTTGCTGTTGATGAAAATCTGCAAACTTTTGGTCATGTGAACCAAGAACAAAAAATTATTCTCACACAAAAAATATGACACTTTCACAATGCACTTTAGGATAAGGGAAGGCTCCTACCCTGTTAAGTGTGCTAAGATTGGGACCTTGACCCACACTCAGGATGTATCAGAGTGATTTACAGCCCCGTAAACTTAGTGCCTTTACTGTAGATAGTATAAGAAGGGAAAGTGAAGAGAAAAGTATTCGCAGTTCATCGGCTCTTTTACATTGGTGGGTGTGTCTACTGTCCTTGGTGGATTGCTTTCAAAAGGACAGTAGAGCAGCAGCAGCTGTCAGACATTCAGGATTTGACCCTGCCAGGTCCTGAATGTCAGTTTTTTTAAACCCAAGGGTGGTTTTGTGTTAAAATATTGCATCACAACCGGAAGCCAAGCGTTTGGTTTGGGGTTGCAGCATGTTCCATTGACCTTAATAAGAGTGTTTGGCAGATAGTGCTGCCTGTCAAACTATGCAAGCTGAGTTAAAATAGCATGTGTACAGTCTTGTGCAGCTTCATAGGTAGAATTTAGGTGGACAGTAGGGGTGTCATAAAACCACAGTTCAACCGCTTGTTTTTATCACCTTTTAGCTGCTGGTATGAACGGAGCCAAACAAACTTTATGCTCAATTAAAGCTCTAAGAAAAGTTGGCCTTACCTACAGCTTCTTTATGTGTCTGTCTATGTCTTTATCACACTGGGGTCCTAGTGTCCAAGTTGTCAGGAAGGAAGTTGTCAAATTTAGCATTGGTACTAATAACACTGCTAATTGTATAACTTCCCACCTGAAGTGGGAGGTTCAGCTTAGAAGGTGGACAAACACCGTATTTAGTTTCTCTATTTGCCAAACAGCCAACATTTGGGCTTAATCCTACAACAGTCCAAACGTGAACCTCATTCCTATTATTGTTATTGGACCAGGGGATTCACCACTGGTTGCTAGGATGTCATGGGCCTGTGAGCAGTAAACTCTCACATTTATCACATGAAGTAATAGCACTGCTAAATTTATGATCTGCCTTGCAGTAGGAGGTTCTGCTCAGCTGGTAAGTGGAAAAAGCATCCTATTTAGTTAACTGAATAACCAAAATTAAGACTAAATCCTATATCTGTCATCTCCTGAACCTCATACCAATTTTTTCCTAGGGTATACATTTTTTAAATGGAGTTTAATGTGAAAGATAAAGGTAACTGTTTGGGCCCTGTCACTCCTACATGTGTGCATTACTATGCATGTAAAGGGACCCATGAGCCAATGCTTATAACAGAAAAGTAGTGCATGTAGCATGGAGGTATCTGGCGCTGAGTATAAAAAGGGGAATAAAGCCCTGCGTATAGCAGAGACAGATAAAAAGCACTATATAACAGAGAAGCATGAAGAATTGCATGTAACGAGCTGTGAGGCTCTTTAACATATGAGGCACTATGTGTAATAGAGAGGGGTATGATGAACATTTGTTTCAAATTTGTTTTCTTAATAACCCTCAGCAGAGTAAAAACATAAGGAACTTACATTGCGCTGTTATTCATCAATCACAATCCATGCAAAAAAAAGATATCCACCAGAAGGACAAAGGTAAAGACCACAGTCTTTAGGAAGTACACTACTAACAATCTCTGTGGTTCTGGTTCCAGTGGATTAGAGAGCGCCACTAAAAAAAAACTTAACAACCTCAGTGATTTAGAACAGCTATGGTGTTTTCTAAATAGCATTAGCAGTCATTGATTGGTTGTTTGGAACTGCACTTTAAGGGCTGGTTCACACCGGAAATGGCACAGGATCACGCTGTGCATTCCTGTGCAATTTGCATTCAGTTCTGTGCAGTGCATTTCAGTCTATCAATTTTGAAAGGGCTGAAGTTGCACTGCACCACATAAAAATAGTGCATACACTACTTTTGGAAAGTGGCTGCAACCGGATCACAGCTTCCCTGAATAAAACAGCAGTTAGGGCCAGTTCACACCAGAACACTCGGAATGTGAAATTTCGGCACTGCGTTCTGGTGTGAACTGGCCCTAACAAATGACAAATTTGTTTACAAACATTTGTTAACTATAACAATTCAATTATGTCAATATGATATTGTGTATGAATATTACAATATAAGGGTAGTGGAACATAGGTTCACTGTAGGATATTTATCAAGCATATAACATTATATGAATAAGGAGGATTTAGTTTTCTGACCTTTCAACAGTGAAACCTTCACAACTTAGTGATTAAGGCAAAAGTAGAACTTTAAAGGTCAAAAGTAGTTTATTACTATACCTTGCCTATTGTACTTCCTAAATTAATGTCAAAAGCACAAACGTTGCACAAATCAATACATATTATTGATATTATACTAAGCACAACTGGTTGTAATGGCAACAAAATCAATGTGTTAGTCAGCTTTAATGCAGTTTCCATCTTAAAATATATTTTCATAGAAACAGATTAAAAAGATATGTAACTTTTGAGGAATATGTGCGACCTTTCAGAATCAATACGATAAAAGGAGTAAGACATAAAAATGTTCATATTAAAGTATCTTTAAAGAGACATTTTTGCTTAACCTTTAGTAAGAGTATGCCTAAATTAAGGATATTATGGTAATGTAACATTCACTTAAAATAGGGTTATACTGTTGAAATGCTACAGGACATGAAGTTACATGATAGTAACAGTGATTGTAAATTACAAACTTTTTTAAAACATTCATTGAAAATATTATTCTTTATTTTTTTTTTTTTTTTTTTTTAAAGACATTTTATTGAGTTAAAATGGAATGAAATAACAAGTAAAAAAAAGTAAACAACACTTGTAGGCATACGAAGTGCATCAAATGAAAAAAAAACAAACAAAAAAACAAGGGAAACAGCAACATTACATACTGTGAATAGAAAATATTATTCTTTATAACACATACTTATTACTTATATCTAGGGATGTAACGATATCAAAATCTCACGGTACGATACAATTTCGATATTGACCTCACGGTACGATATTTATTGCGATATTGTGGAAAAGCTCACGGTATTGTTAAATAGCTCATGATAGTGTTTGTGATGATAATAGCGAAAAAATACCGACATTTATTCTGCTTTTGCCAGTCAACAGGCAATTTATTGTTGTATTTATGGATCCATGACAACATAAAACACTGATCACATAGTGCTTTTAAAGTGCAAGTTGTAGTCAGGAACATCAATATTCTGTATAGTAATATTTGGTTGCATAATTGATTCTTCTGTGCAATGTTCAAGTTAAGAAGCAGCTAGAACAATTGTAAACAAACAATAGGCAATTCCCTTTAAGTGCAAACAAAGATCAAGTTAAGTCAGGTTTAAATGTGCAAGGCAAATAAAGGCAGCCTTTTAAAACTGGTATTTAGGAACATAACTTAAACTTAAATAAAATAGTCAGTCAAAAAGCCTTTAAAAAAAACACTGACCTATCATTTAGCTTATGTTCACGTTTTTCATCAGAAAGATCAAAATATCTACATTGCAAGAAAAAAAAAAAAAACAGTAAAAAAAAATCCTTAAACTCTGGTCTATGTAGTTAACAATGATTTGTTCCGCGGACTGTGTTTATTCCTCTTGCTTTTTGACGGACACCTGTCCTTTTAATATTGTAACCCAACCACGACGATATCGAGACACGACCACGACGATATCGAGACGACCACGACGATACGATATTGCGATATCTTCGATATCGTTACATCCCTACATATCTACATTATACCAAATAATATATGAATATGTTGTGTCCAATGCAGCATGTTCTCAATGGGTGCAATGTGTGCCACACATATGGGTCCAAAGGGGGTGGAACACATTGTGCTAGCACACTTTAAAATTGTGGACAAGCATCATGTGGTTTTGTATCTGTGCTGCAGCCATACGTGTCACTCGCGGCTACAGCACTGTAAGAAGATACATCCAGTGTTTGTGCATGCGGGACAGGGGATAATTTTTTTTTATGTAAAACTGTGAAAGGTTCCTAATTTCCGAGGGGGAGTAGTAATGATCTTGGTTGCTACTGTGGCCATACTTTAGCCCCACCCTCGGAAGTGTAGGAGGACCACCCTCATTGGGGAAAGAACAACCTTGAGTCCAGGGAAAGCAGTGGTAAGGTGTGCAAGGGAGGGCTGTTTGGCTATATTGTGAAATTGAGGGTTACGTGCTACTGACCCCTGCACTCAAAATTCTTACTGCTGACCCAGAAACTTTGCATCACTTACTACTGACTCCTAAACTCTGCATCACTTGGTGCTGATTCCTAAACTCTGCGTCACCCACTGCTGACCCCTGAATTCTGCATCACTCGCTGCTGACCCTTGAATCCTGGATCACTTACCACTGGCCCTCGAACTCTGGGTCACTTACTACTGATCCCTACACTCTACACCTACTACTGCACTCTGTGTCTCTTACTACTGATCCATGAACAGGTGCCCCAATATCTAATATTGGTCTCTAGACCCTCCTATTGTA
The DNA here is from genome assembly GCF_965119305.1 of Pelophylax lessonae. Lineage (NCBI taxonomy): Eukaryota > Metazoa > Chordata > Amphibia > Anura > Ranidae > Pelophylax > Pelophylax lessonae. The sequence goes on from NC_138773.1 coordinate 160,102,182, forward strand.
CCTCCATGAATACTGTGCTGTACATTTCCTATTCAACACTGCCTCTGTCCCCATTATATACTAAATAAGTTGTTTCAGACTCTATTTAACCACACCCCTTTCAGCCATGGCCAATAGTCAGCACAATAAAAACCATGCCTATTTTTTGACTTTTTTCTTTTTCTTTTTCTTGAACAAGGGGACCCAACTTATTATCTTGCATACTGCTTTCAGAAAATGCCCCTGATACAATGATATATATATATATATATATATATATATATATATATATAAATCTGTATATATATATATATATATATATATATATTGTGACAAGTCGAGTCTCTATCACAGTGAAAATGGTAACTTAAAGGACACAGATTGTACACATTGGCTCCGTGCAGAACTACACGTGTGCAGGGGAGAAAACTGATTTTGCAGCTTTCTGCAGGTTTTGGTATACCTAGTTGGGGCTCCATAGTTTGGAGATTCCATAGTGTCTTGGGTGGGACAGAATCTCCAACCGTGTGTCCATGTTTTGTGAATGACCAGCAGGGTGTGTGCTCAGGTGCACACAGCTCTTATAATGGAGGTGAAGGAATACCTCAGAGCTCCCAGTTGGAGATGGCTCCACCCAAGAGAGGCAGAAGGTCTCTAAAGCCCCGTACACACACGCAGATCGTCGTCATACAAACGTCGGCGGACGAAAGATCTGCCGATTGTATGCGTGTTAGTATGGTACCTCCGACAGATGTCTGCACACAATCCGCGGACAAGAGTCTTTCTTGCAAACATGAAAATTTTTGTCTGCAGACACCAGAACGGACGATTGTCTGCCTGTCAGTACAGAAATCAGCCGACAGACCGCAGATTTGCAAGACTGGGCATGCTCAGAAAATAAAAAACACAGGGAAAGTTAACCATTACATGACATCACTTCTGCAGTCAGCTGAAGTCTGCGGACAAAATTCTTGTGCTGTCCTTGTGCTGTCTTTGCACTTTTCAACAGACACCGACATCCCGGGGAGAAAAGACGAACATTTGTATGACGACGATCTGCGTGTGTGTACGGGGCTTAAGAGTCAGAGGCTACAGGTGGCAGCCAGAGCATGTGTGTGTCTGCAAGAGACAGGTGATGGCCTCATGACTAAGGCCAGAGTGAAGCTGTCATCTTTGGAGAATTCATGGTCTGGGGACCAGCATAAAGAGTAGAGGTACTGCAACTGAAAAGCTGAGTGAGAGCTTAAGAGCCAGGTGGGCTAGCATTTTCTGTTTATCATATATTGACTGGAGAAGAACCCCTGCGTGGGTAACCCTATATGTTATGGACTTTCCTTTTAACACAAATGGGCTACCATGCCCTAAAACCAAAGTGCTGACTGATGTGAATGCCTTGAAAAATTAATTTGCCACTACAGCTAACGGCCCCCGTGCTATAATTGGTGGTGAATGCATTGGACAGCTGATGGTGGAATCCAGGTCTGCGCTCCAATGGTGAGTTCTTGTCAGGAACTGTTGGCTGTGTGTTGAAGTGCAGCCAGGCAATAAGCATTGTGTGCAGGTGGTGTACGTGCAAAAGGATAATTTATTTTTTCTGCTGTGAACTGTGTTTCAAGTTGCTGTGTGCATAACTGCAAGGATGGGGTGGTCAAAGTGCAAAAAGGAGGCAAGATTTGCTGCGATTTGCTGAGATGAGAGACAGAGATTGGTGGCTGGAGGGGTTGTTCCTGCAAGAACAACCCCCTAGACTAGTCCAAGATGTATATTGCCACACTGGAGCAAAGGAAAAAGGAAAGCAAGCAATCAATCAGTAGAGATGGCTTTGCCGTTCGCCCAGCGGTCGGTTTGTGGCATATTTTGATTGTTCGCAAATTCGCGAAAAGGCGGACTTGTGCCGATGTTCGCAGTGACCATATTAGTTTACATTGGGGAGAACTTTGACCATGACACCGCCATCAGGTGGAACAGGACAGCCAATTTAAACATTTCAGCACATGGACATGCCCCCTACCTTCTAAATAGACCAGAGCTGGCAGCCATTTCACATTCTGCTTTTTGTCAGCATAGGGAGAGGTCTGCTGTGTTCATCAGGGAGAGATTGCCAGACACAAATCGCTCTGTTAAGATCCACAAAAGTCCTTTTAAGGGCTGGTATTGGTATAGGTGTACAGTTTCTGTTCAGTTTAGGGACAGGTATGCATTTTTCATCAGGGACCGATCGAGATCGGCAGTGACACAAATCGCTCTGTTAATGTCCACAAAAGTAATTTCAAGGGCTGCTATATATTTGGTATAGGTGTGCAGTTTTTTCAGTTTAGGGACAGGTATCCAGTGTGCTCCAGGGACAGAGATCAGCAGTGACACAAATCGCTCGGTTCGCCCGGCGGTCAGTTCGTGGCAAATTTTGCTTGTTCGCAAATTCGCAAAAATTCGGACTTTTGCCGATATTCGCAAATATGTCCACGCCGCCATTTTCTTTTTCATTCAGAAGAACTTTGACCCATGACACTGCCAGCAGGTGGAACGGGAAAGCCAATTGAAACATTTCAGCATGTGGACATGCCCCCTACCCTATAAATAGACCTGAGCTGTCGGCCATATCACAATCCGCATTTTGTAAGCGTAGGGAGAGGTTGCCTGTGCTCATGAGGGAGAGATTGCCAGACACAAATAGCTCTGTGAATATCCACAAAAGTCCTTTTCAGGGCTGGTATTTCGGTATAGGTCTACTAGTATCTTTTCAGGTTAGGGGCAGGTATCCAGTCAGTGCTTTAGGGGCAGTTAGAGATGGGCAGCAGTCACACAAATCGCTATGTTAATGTCAACAAAAGTCCTTTTCAGGGCTGGTATTTCGGTATAGGTCCAGTTTCTCTTCAGTATAGGGACAGGTATCCAGTCTCTACTTTAGGGACGGTTAGAAATCGACATCTGCAGTGACACAAATCGCTCTGTTAATGTCCACAAGTCATTTAAAGGGCTGCAATTTTTTTGGTATTGCTGTGCAGTGCACTATATGGGGGGGGGGGGGAGAGGGGTAATCCACGGTATAATCTACTTTGTAGAAAGCATATTATAGTGGATTAGTAGTATTATTGCTGCAGCTCTGACGGGAATATTAAAGGGGCACTCTGACCACAATATTAAAGGGGCACTCTGACTGGAATAATAAAGGGGAACTCTGAGCGGGACACATAAAGGGGCACTCTGATAGGGACACACTGGATGTAAAGGGGCACTCTGATAGGGACACACTGGATGTAAAGGGGCACTCTGATAGGGACACACTGGATGTAAAGGGGCACTCTGATGGGGACATATATGTAAAGGAGGGACTCTGACAGGGACACACTGGATGTAAAGGAAGAGTCTGATGGGGACACGGACACAGGCTGAATGACGGCGGGGGACACGGGCTGCATGACAGCAGTGACACGGGCTGAATGACGGGGGAATACAGACTGGATGAGGGGGGACACAGGCTGACAGTGTGTCCCTGTCAGAGTGCCCCTTTATATCCAGTGTGTCCCCATCAGAGTGCCCTTTATGTGGGCTAATTTTTGGGGCCTATACAGGCCGACACTTCTGTATCCTGTGAATGCCTAATGTACCTTCAGCCACAGAATACTACGTTCTTAGCTGTCAGGTAAACCCATGTGGGCTAATTTTTAGGGCCAATACTGGCCGACACTAACTTCTGTATCCTGTGAATGCCTAATGAACCTTAAGCCAAGGAAGGTATCCTTGGCTGTATGGGCTGCTACTTCCCCGGAAGACAGAAAGGACAGGTTGGTGTAACGACAAATCTTGACAGGTGGAGAAGAGTCTGTTAATGTCATTGTCAGACGGGATATGGCGTCCGCATTAGCATTGGCATCATGGCTGCGATACTAGATTTTGTAGCATAGCGTTGAAGACGGGCCGCAGTCGTCTGGGAGATGCCTTTGTCAGGGCTAAAGATCTGAAGGAGTGGTTTATAATCAGTCAGTATGGTGAATTCCCTACCATACAGGTAAAGATGAAACTTCTTAATTGCCCATATGAGCGCCAGAGCCTCTTTGTCAATGTGAGAGTAATTGCTTTCTGCTTTTGTCAAGGACCTGGAGGCGAATGCCACATGTTTCTCTGACCCATCTGGTAAAACGTGAGATAGTACAGCCCCTAGACCATAGGGTGAGGCATCACAAGCCAAGGTGAGAGGCCTTTGGAGGTCATAGTGCACGAGCATGCGTGACGCCAACAGCTTTCGCTTAGAAACTTTAAAAGCACGTTGGCATGCAGCCGAGCAGTTCCATCTGGTGTGTTTCTCCAAAAGCTTGTTTAATGGAAACAAAGTGTGTGCTAGATCCGGCAGGAATTTGTGGCAATAGTTCAGCAAACCCAGGTATGATCGCAGCTGTTGGACGTTGGTTGGGGCTGGAGCTTTTACTAAAGCATCAACTTTGGCTTCCGTGGTGTGTATACCCTCTGCATCCAGAAGGTGGCCACAAAACTCCAATTTAGGTACCATGAATTGGCATTTCACTATGTTCACTTTTAGACCCTGCTCTTGGAGTCTCGCCAACACAAGCTCCACGTTATGCTTGTGTTCCTGGTCCGTCAGGCCCGTGATGAGCATGTCATCTAACAGGCACTGTGTGAAAGGAATGTCCGCCAAAATCTCATCCATTTTGCGTTGCCAAATGGCTGGGGCGGAGGATACCCCAAACACCATCCGATTGTATTCATACAGTCCCTTGTGAGTGTTGATAGTTAGAAACTTGAGGGACAAAGGGTGGACCTCAAACTGTAAATAAGCTTGCCTGAGATCAAGCTTGGTGAACTTTTGACCTCCTGCAAGAGAGGCAAAAATCTCATCTACTCTGGGTAGGGGATACTGGTCTATCTCCAGTTGAGAATTTAGTGCCATGTGGAAATCACCACAAATGCGCAAGTCCCCATTCGCTTTCTTTACTGGTACAACTGGTGATGCCCACTCGCTGTGCTCTACCTTTGAGATGACACCTTGTTCCTCCAGCCGGCTTAGTTCAGCTTCCACACCTGCTCAGAGTGCGAAAGGTACCGTCCGAGCTTTGAAGAACCTAGGCTGGGCATTGGGTTTCAGCCTGAGTCTCACACAGTCATGCTTTATTTTTCCCAAATGGTGATCAAAGACTTGTGGGAACCGCTGTTTCAGGGATTCCACCCATCCCTCGTTATCTCTTGATGGGATGGTCACGGTGTTGCAGGGGTTTATGGCGATATCTGGCATGCCAAAGTGAGCAATCCAGTCTCTCCCAAACAGAGGGGGTCCCCCATGTTCTAGGATATACAATGGCATTCTCTTTGTCTGACCCTTGTAGGATACCTGTAGTTTCACGTAACCCAGTGAGTGGAGTATCTGCTTTGAGTATGTCTGCAGTTTGATTGGTGTTGGACGGACAGTTGTTCGGATCAGAAGTTCTCTCCATGGTTTCTGGGTGATAACTGAAACTGCTGCTCCTGTGCCTACATCCATCTTGAGTTTCTTTCCTTCCACGTTACCTCTACAGTCATTGCTGAGGGTGCTGAATGCATATGATGTATGTCTAATCTGTGGAGCACTTCCTCATCCCCCTGATTCCGATGACGAAGTATATGTTCCCACCATATATGCTTTTGTCCTGGTGTTCAGAGGTTGTTTATTTTGCACCTTCTTACTACGGCAGACTCGTTTCAGATGGCCTGCCTTACCACAATTATGACAGAGCTGATCCTTAAACCGGCAGACTTTGTGATCATGGTCTGTATTCCCACAATGGTAGCAAGCTGACTCCCGGCTTGGTAAAGGTCTATATTTACAGTTAGCTGCAGTTGGCTTGACTGCTGTTCTGAAAACTTCCTCTTTAACCTCTTCCCTTCTGCTCTGGGGGTTCAATGCCTCTGTATCTTTCACAGCCATTTCCATCCCTGAAGCTATCTCAATTGCCTTTGTAAGGGTAAGGTCTTCCTCTGTTAACAGTCTCTTTTTGGGTAGACTCACTATATAGCCCCATGACAAACTTATCCCTCAGTGCAGTCGTTAAGTACTCCCCAAAAGAACAGGTTGAGGCTAGTCTGCGAAGAGCGAGCACATAAGTCTTAATATCTTCACCTGGCTGCTGCTGCTGCTGATAGAACCGGAATCTTTCTGCAATCTCTAGTGGTTTAGGCTGGAAGTGATTCCCTAACAATGTCAGGAGCTCTGCCAAAGTCTTAGTTGCTGGTTTTTCAGGGAAAAGGAGATCCCTAAGAGTGTCATATGTCCTAGCACCAACCACTGTCAGAAATACTGCTACTTGCCTGTCGCCTGGGATGGCATTTGCATAAAAATACTGTTCTAGTCTCTCAATACAGGAACTCCATGATGTCTGTTCTCCATCAAATTCACTTAATGTCCCGATCAAAGACATTTTCCTGCTGGGCTCTGTGGGTGTTTATATCAAGCTGACAATCCAGAGTTTTTTTCCTTCTTTTCTTTTCTCACACGGATAGTAACCTTGTAAATCCCATCCTCGTTGCCACTGTTATATTCTCCGTGTTGTGAGAGACACAGGACTCTGGTCTGGAACAACGGTTGTTTATTCAGGACTCACTGTACACTACAACATGCATTACAGGACAGCTCTGTATAACCACACATCTCCTACATGTCTCCAAGAGGGCCACTCTGCCCCTTGACCCCTGTCATCACTCCTGGGTGGAGCCAGCCTTAAAGTTACAGTACATGTGAAACCCTTCAGGTATAACATTATCTGTCAGGTAAATGCATGTGGGCTAATTTTTGGGGCCTGGAATGGCCGACACTTACTTCTTTATCCTGTGAATGCCTAATTTTTCAGACTGGAATTGAAAATCAATGGGTCTGTAAAGGTTCCGCCAAATTGTGGAATGGATGCGGACCCATTTTACAGATGTGTGAATGGACCCTATGTGTATTAGACATGTATTTACTGGCTGCTGTCAGTTCTGGTTGATTTATGAAAAAAAAAAAATAAAACTTTTTTTTTTTTTTTTTTTTTTTTTTTTTAGGGCAATTTTTCCAAATGCAATACTTCTGTTATGACATTGTCCACTCGTGGTTCGCGGACTTTTGAGAAAATTTGCGGCTGACGTTCGTGAACCGCCCCAGCCGATGTTCGTCCATCACTATCTGTTAATGTCCACAAAAGTAATTTCAAGGGCTGCTATTTATTTGGTAAAGGTGCACTATATAGGGGTGTAATCCACGGTATAATATACTTTGTAATATAGAAAGCATATTATAGTGGATTTGTATTGTGCACTGTGCAGCATTGTGGTCTGGTGTGGTGACTGAGCATTGCTGCAGCAATACTACAAACAGTGACAAAAGCACTTTTAATGTATTATAACTGGTGTGATAGACCAGTGGCCCCCCAATTCCACATATTGAAGTGGGGTGTTATTTAACAGTATACTTTTCTATTGTATTTTAGTCCTGCAAAAATGTTGCCTCTTTTGCTGTGTTAACTGTGCTACACACAGTGACAACAGTTATTGGCCAATTATTTGTAGAACTGATGTGATAAACCCGTGGCCCCCCAATACCACTGTCACAAGTTAGCCTGTAGTTTGTTTGTATCTCTTACCTCCTTGTTGCTATCTTCACATGTGGTGTTTTGGCTGCTCTGTTCTCCTATGGGTGTCGCCTGCTCCACTGTGGGTTATATCCTGTTCCTGTCTATTACTTTCTGGGTCACCTCCCTGTGTGCTTCCCTATATATACACATGCTCGTGCACTGCTCCTTGCTTGAGCAACATCGCTGTTCTCTGAGCTCCCATCCCTGTAACCTTGGCTATTGTATCTGATCTCCTGTGTACCGACCCGGCTTCGTTTCTCCGTCTATGTACGTCTGCTGCCTGTCCTGACCTCAGCTTGTCTCTTGGATATCCTTGTAGTCTCCTGTTAACACTGCACACGCCAACAGTCTCCACATCTTCAGCTGGGCCTACCTGGGGGCCGCAACCTGGTTCCAGTCTGCTGCAAGTCCATCCCCACCACCAGGGGCCCTGGTGAAGAGGCAGGCTGGGACTTAGACTCCGCGCCCTGGGGAATCCTGAGATGGGGATCTATAAGGGCTCACTACCACAGACCCGTTGACAGTTTGCTCAAGCCTTGAGCTCGTTGGAGACACTGCAGCCACTTCAGGATCAACTTCAGAGTTTGGAACAGAGAGTTAACGTTCAGCATGCTTATCAAGAACAGATTATGCAGTGTCTGCAGGCTCTTTCCTCCCATCTGGATCAGCTTCAGATTGTGCCTACTCCCGCTTCCTCCGTTCCAGCTCCTGTGTCTGCCCCTGTCGCTTCCGCAGTTTCTCCAGCAGAGGACAGTTCTGCAAAACTCCAGCTGCCTCCGCCATCTCGCTTCTCTGGGGACCCCAAAGCTTGTCGGGGATACATAAATCAGTGCTCAATCCACTTCGAGCTAGCAGGCCATTACTTTCCTACTGATCGTTCCAAGGTGGCATACATGATTTCACTCCTGTCGGTACCAGCCTTGGCTTGGGCCTCGCCGCTGTGGGAGCGTCAAGATCCTACCGTATCCAGTCTCTCTGCCTTCCTACAAGCTTTCCGTAACACCTTTGATGTGCCTGGCAGGGCCTCATCTGCTTCTGGAGCCCGTCTTGCAGATCGTATTAAGGATGAATTAGCTGGCAGAACTATACCCACCACCTTGGATGGCTTGATTTCCCTTAGTATCCAAATTGATGTCCGCTTTCAGGAGCGAGTTCTGGAAAGGACTGTGTCACGTCACCCCCCGGTTGGTCACCTTGCTCCTGTTGTCCAGAACATTCTGGAACAACCCATCTCTCCCACAGTATTGGCTTCTGAAGAACCCATGCAATTAGGCCGGACAAGCCTCGCTCCACAAGAGAGGTCCCGTCGCCTGAGACACGGCCTGTGTCTTTACTGCGGAGCTGGTGGTCATATGATAAAATCCTGCCCCGTCCATTCGGGAAACTCTCGGGTCTAGGTTGCTCAGAGGGAGGCGATCTAGACCAGAATTTGAACTCTGCCACCTACCCTCGATTTGTTATACCAGTCTCTATTCATTGGGCCCTAAATTCATATCAAGTTTCTGCATATGTAGACTCTGGAGCAGCCGGGAATTTCATTGAGCAGTCTTTGGCCACTAAACTGGGCATTCCTCTAGTTCCCCTGGCTATGCCTCTAGCTGTTTCGGCAGTGGATGGCTCGACCTTGGCCTTCGGACCCCTACGCTTCAGAACAGCCTCCATCACCATGCATGTCGGTGTCCTTCATCGGGAGGAAGTCTCCTTCCTGATACTTCTCAAGTCTTCTAGTCCCATCATTCTTGGACTTCCATGGTTGAAGAAACACTCACCTTATCTGGATTGGAACTCTGGCCAAGTGTTATCTTGGGGGTCGCAATGCCATCAGACCTGTCTTCCTAAGCTGTCTCCACCTCTCCGTGTACCTCTGGCTGAGGTCTCTACCTCTCCGATTCTTCCTCGGCAGTATCTGGCCTTCCAAGATGTCTTTTGCAAAAAAGCTGCTTACAGTTTGCCTCCTCATCGTCCCTACGTGCGATTGACCTCCAACCCGAGGCTTCACCACCCCGAGGTAGAGTCTACCCTCTCTCCATCCCGGAAACCCAAGCCATGTCCAAGTACATCCAGGAAAATCTGCAGAAATGATTTATACGTAAATCCAATTCTTCTGCTGGGGCTGGGTTCTTCTTTGTGGAGAAAAAGGATGGTACACTCCGGCCCTGCATTGATTATAGAGGTCTCAATGCCATCACCATTAAGAATCGGTACCCGTTACCCTTGGTTTCCGAACTTTTTGACAGGCTACGAGATGCTCATATTTTCACCAAGTTGGACCTCCGTGGAGCATACAATTTGATTAGGATTCGAGAGGGAGATGAATGGAAAACCGCTTTTAACACCAGAGATGGGCACTATGAATATCTCGTAATGCCTTTTGGCTTGTGTAATGCCCCAGCTGTCTTCCAGAACCTTGTTAATGACCTTTTTTCTGATCTCCTATACGTTTGTGTCATCGTGTATCTGGATGACATACTCATCTTATCTCCAGATCCGAACACTCATCGCCAGCATGTTTGTACGGTTCTTCAACTTCTTCGGGACCACCGGTTGTATGTGAAGTTGGAGAAGTGCCTCTTCGAGCAAACCCAAGTTCCTTTCCTAGGCTACATAGTCACAGATAAAGGACTGCTTATGGATCCTGCCAAACTTCAGGCCATCTCCAACTGGCCTCAGCCTTCTGGTCTAAAAGCTACGCAACAGTTCTTGGGATTCACCAATTTCTATCGCCAGTTCATCCCTGATTACTCCTCTCTGGTGGCACCCATTACATCCTTGACCCGGAAGGGCGCCAATGCCAGAACCTGGCCTCCTGAAGCTGTCGAGGCTTTCCACAAGCTCAAATCGGCCTTCCTATCGGCATCTATTCTCAAAACGTCCTGACATTCTTCAGCCTTTCTTCTTGGAAGTAGATGCTTCTTCCTTGGGAGTGGGGGCCGTCCTTCTCCAAAGGCATGACAGTAAGCTCTGCCCCTGTGCCTTTTTCTCTAAGAAGTTTTCTGATGCAGAGTAATTGCAGAGAAAAATTACACCATCGGGGATCGGGAGCTTCTGGCTGTCAAGCTGGCACTGCAAGAATGGCGACATCTACTGGAGGGGTCTCCTCATCGTATTCTGATCTATACCGATCATAAGAACCTCCAGTATCTGCAGTCCGCCGGCATTTAAATCCCAGGCAAGCACGATGGGCTCTCTTTTTTGCCAGGTTTAATTTTGACATCACCTTCCGACCCGGCTCCAAGAATGCTCGTGCGGATGCCTTGTCCAGATCATTTGACGTTGCTGACTCCGAGTGTCATATTGAACCTGAACATAATATTCCAGCCAATTGTTTCCTGGCCTCCACTCACCTTCAGTCTCCACGTATCCCTCCTGGAAAGACCTTTTGTGAGGCCCTCCCTTCGCCCTAAGCTTCTCAAATGGGCACATGACTCTAAACTTTCTGGACATCCTGGTGTGCAACGCACCTGTGCCTTCCTGCTGCATTACTACTGGTGGCCCTCACTCCCGAAGGATGTTGAGGAATATGTCCAGGCTTGCTCCATTTGCGTGCAGTCCAAGTCTTCTACTTCAGCTCCAGCAGGACTCCTGTTACCTCTACCTGTTCCAGATGTACCGTGGTGCTGCATCTCTATGGACTTTATATCAGAACTACCCCCATCAGCGGGCTCCACCGTTATCTGGGTGGTGGTGGACAGGTTTTCTAAAATGTGTCACTTAACTCCACTTCCAGGCCTGCCCTCTGCCGTCACTTTGGCTTCCATCTTCATTAGGGAAATCTTTCGTCTCCATGGTATGCCCTCACACATTGTCTCAGATAGAGGAGTTCAGTTTACGGCCCGCTTCTGGAGAGCCCTGGCCACGTCATTTGGAATCAAGTTGGATTTCTCCTCAGCTTTTCATCCGCAGTGAAATGGTCAAACGAAAAGGGTTAACCAGAATGTGGAGCGGTATCTTCGTGCCTTCATTTCTGCCCATCAGGATGATTGGGTAGACCTTTTACCCTGGGCAGAATTTGCCCTCAATAACCATGCTAATGCCAGCACTGGTGAGTCTCCCTTCTTCACGGTATTTGGCCGCCATCCTTCAGTACCATTTCCTGTTCCAATCTCTGCTGAGGTACCGGTGGCCGCAGAGATGCAATGGTCTCTCAATTCTATCTGGGCAGATGTTTCCAAGAAATTACATCTGGCAGCTTCCAGGTACAAGGTAGCTGCAGATCGTCATCGCTGTGTGAGCCCCAAAATTCTCCCTGGTGATAAGGTTTGGCTCTCTACCAAGAATATCCGTCTCTGTGTACCCTCTATGAAGTTTGCTCCCCGTTTCATTGGTCTCTTTACAATCCTCTGCCAGGTTAACCCTGTCGCTTTTAAGCTCCGTCTCCCGTCACATCTAAAAATCCCTAATGTTTTCCATGTTTCTCTCCTTAGACCATACATCATCAATAGGTTTTCTCGTCCTATTCGTCGTCCTTCTCCAATAGCCAGTACTTCGGATCAGTATGAAATCAAGCAAATCTTGGATTCCAAATTCTCCAGGGGGAGGCTCTTGTATCTAGTTGACTGGAAGGGATATGGTCCTGAGGAGAGATGTTGGATTCCTTCCACTGATGTTTCTGCCCCTCGCTTGGTGAAACTTTTTCATCAGAAGTTTCCTTTCAAGGCAGGGCCCAAACGAGTGGGGAGGCCCCGTAAGAGGGGGGGTACTGTCACAAGTTAGCCTGTAGTTTGTTTGTATCGCTTACCTCCTTGCTGCTATCTTCACATGTGGTGTTTGGCTGCTCTGTTCTCCTATGTGCGTCGCCTGCTCCACTGTTGGTTACATGCTGTTCCTGTCTATTACTTCCTGGGTCACCTCCCTGTGTGCTTCTATCTATATATATATATATATATATATATATGTATTCTCAGTGCACTGCTCCTTGCTTGAGCAACATCGCTGTTCTCTGAGCTCCCATCCCTGTAACCTTGGCTATTGTATCTGATCTCCTGTGTACCGACCCGGCTTCGTTTCTCAGTCTATGTACGTCTGCTGCCTGTCCTGACCTAGGCTTGTCTCTTTGGATATCCTTGTAGTCTCCTGTTTACACTGCACATGCCAGCGGTCTCCACATCTTCAGCTGGGCCTACCTAGGGGCTGCGATCTGGATCGTCTGCTGCAAGTCCATCCCCACCACCAGGGGCCCTGGTGAAGAAGCAGGCTGGGACTTAGACTTCGCGCCCTGGGGAATCCTGAGCTGGGGATCTATAAGGGCTCACTACCACAGACCCGTTGACAACCACAGATTGAAACGGGGTGTTATATACCTTTTTTCCAGATATACTGCGATTCTCTAGAGACTTTTGTCACAGGGTAATTTAAAAAATGACAGGCAGAGGAAGAGGCAGGCCCTTCCGCAGGGAAGGTAGGGGTAGGGCAGGAGCAGTAGGCCGGAGCCAAAGTGTGAAGTTTCAGAAGGTGCATTCGATTACGTCAAAGGACGCACCAGACTTGGTTGAGTTGCTCACTCAGCCTTCCTCTTCTGCACCCTCCTCCTCCTCTCTATCTGCACCCTCTTCACTCTCTGCTGTGTGCACCCCCAAAGACACCACCACCACATACCCTCCCTAGAGTCACTGGAATTATTATTTTCCGATCCATCACAAGGCATTTGCGATGCGCAACCATTCTTGGCATCGGATCAGGAAGAGGAGGTAGCAACAGCTGCCACTCAGTAGTCTGACGACAGTACCCAGATCAGCCCAAGGAGGTTGGTCCCCCTGTTGCTGCCTACTCCGAGATCTCGAATATTAGTGGTGGGGAAGGTGACGTGGATGATGTGTCTATGGACGTCACGTGGGTGGCCACGAGAGGAAGAGGAGGGGAGTTCAGAGGGAGAGACGGACCGACAAATAGGGAGGAGAGGCAGGCAGAACTTGCATTGCACAAGAGGTACAAAGCAGACTGCAAATGTATCATGAGCGAGCCATCAACCATGTACTGTCACATCTGGTGCTCCCAAGACGCCGGCACATGGCTCCGCAGTGTGGGCTTTTTTCAATGTGTCTGTTGCTGACAACAGTGTTGCCATCTGCAGCCTTTGCAGTCAATGCATAAGTCGCAGTAAGCTAAACACTCACCTAGGGACAACCGCCTTAAGAAGGCACCTGAACTCCCATCACCGAGCCCAGTGGGAGCAACACCGTCAGAACCCACAAAGCCACACTCCAGGCTCTCACCGTCCAGCTTCTTCTCCTCTCTACTCAAAATTTTCCTCCACTCCACCTTCCATGATGCCGTCATCACGCTGTTCTGGAAAAAGGCAGGCTTCTGTGGCCCAAATGTTAGAGCGGAAAAAAATGACGACGCCGGATAACCCTCTTGCCCAACGTTTGACTGCTGGCTTGTCGGAACTGATAGCCCGCCAACTACTGCCATATCAACTGGTGGACTCGGAGGCCTTTCGTAAATTTGTGGCTATTGGAACACCAGAGCTATATGGCCATGTTCAGCGGCAAGTGAATAAATCTCTGGCACACAGTGTTGGTGCCAAGATACATCTGACCACAGACACATGGTCTAGCAAACACGGGCAGGGAAGGTATTTCCCTTTTACTGCCCACTGGGTGAACCTTCTGATGGCCGTCAAGCATGTATCCCGTGTCACCCGTGTAGATTTGGTTGCACCACCATGGATTGCATGCAGGCCTGCCTCTTCTCCTCCCTCTCCTCCTCAGCTGACTCCTCCTTTTCTGCTGCTACCATCTCTTCCGCTGCGCCACCTAAGATCCCCAGAACGTATTCCACATGCCAGGTGAGACGTTGCCATGCTGGGCTGTGTCTGTTGTGTCTGGAAGCCAAGAGCCACACTGGTCCTGCACTCCTTTCAGCTTTGCGTTCACAGGCAGATTAGTGGCTGACACCTCTCAATTTGTTGTTAAAGTGGTGTGCGACAACGGTGCCAATCTGCTGAGCGCACTGAAACGGGGCAAAATAACACGCGTGCAATGCATGGCACACGTCCAGAACTTGGTTGTGCAGCGATGCGTTGCCAAATACCCTGGGGTCCAGGATGTCTTGCGGCAGGCCAGGAAAATCTCGGTCAATTTCAGAAGATCTTACACAGCTATGGCTCGCCTTGCTGACATTCATCGGCGACACAACCTGCCCATCAGGCATCTTATTTGTGACTGTCCGACGCGATGGAACTCAACGTTGCATATGCTTGATAGGCTGCTCCAGCAGAAACGTGCTGTTAACGACTACCTGTACAAACTCTGCGGCAGGACTGGTTCTGGGGAGCTTGGGTTTTTTTCACCTTGCCAGTGGCTGCTCATGCGGGACGCATGCAGACTTCTGTGGCCGTTCGATGAGATCACCAAACTGGTTAGTCACGGCCAGGGCTCCATCAGTGACATCGTACCTTACGCCTTCTTTCTGGAGCGTGCATTGAATCGTGTCATTGATCAAGCCGTCGGAGCAGGAAGATGAGGAAGTCCCAATGTTGGATGAATTCCCAGTGGGTGCTACTCAACAACAGGAGTCTGAAGAGGATGGTGCCGGGGGGGGGGGGATGAGGAGGAGCAAGAAGAGCATGCTTTAAACCTTTCTGGGATCTCTGGTGTTATCCGTGGATGGGGGGAGGAGAACGAGGACGACATTATCCTGGAAGCAGGCCACTACACCGCTTCCAGTTTAGTGCGAATGGGGGCCTTCATGCTCCAGTGTTTTAAGGAGGACTCCTGTATAAAAAGCATAAAGGCCAAGGACCAGTACTGGGTGGCAACGTACTTGGACCCCCGGTACAAACAAAAAATGGCGGAAATGTTACCACAATCACAGAGGGCAGTCAGAATGCAGCACTTCCAGGACTTGCTGCGGGAAATGCTGCATTCTGCTTTTGCGTGTGCTGGCAGAGGAATTTCCAGTCACAGAGAGACAGTTGCGGGTAGCAATCCAAAAGTGCCTGCAAGAAGAGGGCAGTTTGAAGATGTCTTGGTCACTTCAGATATGAGATCCTTCTTTCAGCCGAACCATCGACAGCTGTACTCCGGATCCAGCATCAGGGAACGCCTAGACCGACAGATTTCCGACTACATTGGGTTAACTGCCGGTGTGGACGCTCTGAGGAGTGACGAACCCCTGGACTACTGGGTGGGCAGGCTTGACCTCTGGCCAGAGCTTGCACAATTTGCAATGGAACTGTTGGCTTGCCCCCCATCTAGTGTCCTGTCCGAAAGGACGTTCAGCGCAGCAGGGGGGATCGTGACCGATAAGGGCACTCGCCTATCTCATGACAGTGTAGACTACCTCACATTTATAAAAATGAATGAGGCATGGATCTCTGAGGAATTCAACACATGTGACCAGTAGACCATGTTTCATTGAAATTCCTCATGCCAGGCCACAAATATCCGCCAGACCGCCATCCACCCACAACAATTCCTGGTCCTTGTCTTCGCTAAATACAGCGGCATAAAAGGCATTTCATGTCCATGGAATGCCAAATTTTTGGGGCCTTTCATGGCCGACAATTATTTTTTCTGTGAATGCCTAATGTACCTCCAGCCACCAAATACTACGTTCTTAGCTGTCAGGTAAAACGCATGTGGGCTAAATTTTGGGGCCTGGAATGGCCTAATTTTTCAGACTGGAATTGAAAATCAATGGGTCTGTAAAGGTTCCGCCAAATTGTGGAATGGATGCGGACCCATTTTACAGATGTGTGAATGGATCCTATATGTATTTGACATGTATTTACTGACTACTGTCAGTTCTGGCTGATTTAGGAAAAAAAATATTTTGTGGCTGCAATTATGACCTAACGGTTTTAAAGTTCGCCTCCTATTAAAGTCAATGGGGCTCGCCGCAAACTCGCGGTTCGGACTTTTGAGAAAATTTGCGGCTGACATTCGCGAACCACCCAGGCCGATGTTCGTCCATCACTATCACTCAGTGCAAGGAGATCACAGGTGGGGACGGTTGCCTGTGGCAACAAATAAGTAATCTGTGTGCCTGATTTAATACAGCCTATGTTAATTGATGATCACGTCGAGGACTTTTTTGCTGAATTTGTGAACATGGCTTCATTTAAAGCGTGGCCCAGAAGCCGCTGGGCTGAATTGGTGCAGCCATTTCTCACCGAGGAGTACTAAGATATGTACAGCTTGATGATTTATAACCAAGATGACTACGACAAATACAAAGCAGCAATCCGGTGTGGAGAGTGCTGGGAAAGTTCTGCAGGGAGAATGCTGTATCCCATGGGAGTGGAAAAAGTCAGTGTGTTCCTGAGGTGTATAAAGCTGCAGTTACCCCTAACAACTGGGAGCCCATCTTTTTTGCAGAAGGTGCCGGAGTGTCAAGAAGGGCTGCAGTGGCGCCCTGTGACCCCCCCCCCCATGGGGGAATCAGCCTGTGCCACAGCTAACAGACACTCAAGTGAAAGCTTTAACGCCAGCTACAGGATATGGTAAGACCAATGCAGTATAGGGGACTTATCCCAGTGAAATGGGAGTGTGTCCAGCGGGTAGATCTGCACTACATGTGAAAATTGGCTTGTGGCAGTGTGCTACCCAGAGCAGTGGGGAGACACAGATTGAAGCTCAACCTGCAACAAGATCAAGGACTGAAAAGGACATATGGACTCTGTATGCACCTAAGGTAATCCAGCAAAGTGCTGGTAGAGATTTACTAGGGGTGACCAAGGGTGCCAGGTTCCTTAGTAACAGGTGCTGCAGAGATGCCCAGGGAAACCTCCTAGGTGGTGAGGTTTCCCAGGACAACTGTGGAGCCACCTTACTGGGCAAAATAATCCCTTTGGAGAGGAAGGGTGGTGTGCTGAGCAGCACACAGGTTGCAGTTGGTAATGAGCAAAGAGAGCCTGCTAAAGCTCATAACACTGTTTGAAATGACAACACTGAAGAAATTACACTTTGCTACAATGTAAAGTAGTGAGTGTACAGCTTGTATAACAGTGTAAATTTGCTGTCCACTCAAAATGACTAACAAAACACACAGCCATTAATGTCTAAACCACTGGCAACAAACGTGAGTACACCTCTAAGTGAAAAAATCCAAATGTAGCTGAAGCCATTTTCCCTCTTTGGTGTCATGTGACTCGTTAGTGTTACAAGGTCTCAGGTGTGAATGGGGAGCAGGTGTGTTAAATTTGGTGTTATCTTTCTCACTCTGTCATACTGGTCACTGAAAGTTCAACATGGCATCTAATGGGAAAGAACTCTCTGAGGATCTGAAAAAAACTGTTGCTCTACATGAAGATCGCCAAGACCCTAAACTGAGCTGCAGCATGGTGGCCAAGACCATAAAGCAGTTTAACAGGACAGGTTCCACTCCGAACAGGCTTCGCTATGGTCAACCAAAGTAGTAGTAGTAGTTGCACGTGTTCAGCGTCATATCCAGAGGTTTTCTTTGGGGAAATAGACGTATGAGTGCTGCCAGCATTGCTGTAGAGGTTGAAGGAGTGGGGGGTCAGCCTGTTGGTGCTCAGACCATACGTCGCACACTGCATCAAATTGGTCTGCATGGCTGTTGTACCAGAAGGAAGCCTCTTCTAAAGATGATGCACAAGAAAGCCCACAAATCATTTTCTGAAGGCAAGCAGACTAAGGACATGGATTACTGGAACCATGTCCTGTGGTCTGATGAGATCAAGAGAAACTTATTTGGTTCAGATGGTGTCAAGCGTGTGTTGACGGCAACCAGGTGAGGAGTACAAAGACAAGTGTGTCTTGCCTACAGTCAAGCATGGTGGTTGGAGTGGCATGGTCTGGGGCTGCATGAGTGCTGCCGGCACTGGGGAGCTACAGTTCATTGAGGGAACCATGAAAGCCAATATTTACTGTGACATACTGAAGCAGAGCATGATTCCCTCCCTTCGGAGACTGGGCCACAGAGCAGTATTCTAACATAACGACCCCAAACACACCTCTAGGGCAACCACTGCCTTGCTAAAGAAGCTGAGGGTAAAGGTGATGGACTGGCCAAGCATGACTCCAGACCTAAACCCTATTGAGCATCTGTGGATCATCATCAAACGGAAGTTGGAGGAGCGCAAGGTCTCTAACATCCACCAGCTCCATGATGTCGTAATGGAGGAGTGAAAGAGGACTCCAGTGGCAACCTGGTGAAGCTCTGGGGATCTCCATGCCCAAGAGGGTTAAGGCAGTGCTTGAAAATAATGGTGGCCACACAAAATATTGACACTTTGGGCCCAATTTGGACATGTTCACTTAGGAGTGTACTCACTTTTGTTGCCAGCTGTTTAGACAATAATAGCTGTATGTTGAGTTATTTTGAGGGGACAGCAAATTTACACTATTATACAAGCCGTACACTCAACACTTTACATTGCAACAAAGTGTAATTTCTTCAGTGTTGTCACATGAAAAGATATAATAAAATATTTACAAAATTTTAGATTAAAGTGGACCAGTAGATCGTTGAAATACTTGGGAATACAGATAACACCGAAATTCTCCCAGTTGTATGCAGAAAATTACCCTGCACTGTTGAAATCTGTACATATATTGCTGCAGAAATGGGGAAAGGGAGTGTTCTCATGGATGGCAAGATGCAATATTGTAAAAATGTCTATCTTACCAAAATTCCTGTACTTTTTTCAAACCCTACCCATATCCATTCCACAGAAATACTTTAAACAAATACAGTATATTGAAGGAATTTATATGGGCAGCCAAACATCCCAGACTGAGTAAGAAGGTGATGTCACTACGAAAAGAGGAAGGAGGACTGTCAGTCCCAGATATGAGGAGGTATTATCAGACCATACAGTTGGGTAGATTGGTGCCACCATAGGAAAACAAAACTATGGCCAACCATGGAACAAGCTCAAGTGGAAATTCCACTGGAAAGAGCTCCATTTTGTAGTAGCATTCAACCAGTAGCATTCAACCAGCCCCTATGAGACACACCCGATTTATAGGTCTTACAATTAAAACTTGTGCAAAAATTTTTCAACAATATAAATTGACAAGAAAATATTCCGCCTTGGTCCTGGGAAATCCTAAATTCACACCTGGTTACCAAGACAAAAAATTTAGAGATCTAATGGAAAAAGGTTTTTATCAGGTAGACCACTTTATGACGCCAGAGGGATGGAAAACAGAGAGGGAGCTGGTGGACCCCCTAGGGGATTTTCAGCTGGATAGATGGAGAGCGATCCAGCTCAGACATTTTCTGGGGACTTTACCAAAGCCTAACGAGGTGACATTACAATATACAAAATTTGAAGAGATTTGCGTACAAAAAGGGACACTAGCACATTCTATATCTAAATTGTATTCGATGCTGGGGGACAATGGAGATAGCCGCCAACTATTATATATGAATGATTGGGAGAAGGAATTAAATAACACTTTCTCAGACGTAGAGAAAAAGCGGATATTCCAGTTGGCCCACTCAACATCTATTAGTACAAAAATACAAGAGATGAATTACAAAATATTGTCAAGATGGTATCAAACCCCAGTTAAAATGCATAAAATAGTACCAACGAACACAGATGGATGTTGGAGATTTTACCCTCCCCCCCCCTTTTGTTTTTGTTTTTTAAACCCCCTATCTACCTGTTGGAGTTCTGCACATTTCAGATACTCACCACCCAGAGGATCCAGCGTTGCCCAGCTGAGATACTCTTCTTTCTGGCAGTTTTCGGTCTTGTGCTGCCATGTTTTGCTGTGATGTCATCGAGAGGCTGCCAGCTGTTCTGGGTTCAGATGATTCCCTGCTAGACCCGCCTCATACATTATTTACATAAAAATGTGACTTGCATATCACAGGATGCAAAGGGAAGACAGTGCACGTCATTCAGCTAGGTGAATAATGTGCAGGGGCAAAGAATTTATTTAAAAAAAAAAACAGGTTAATAAAGAAGAAAAAAAACCCTATCCATGTAGAGGACCGGAGGAGGGGTGAATTAGAGGGATCATGTCTTATATCCACTTTAAATTAGCATTATACGTTGGTTCTCTACTCAGGGATCTCCAAACTCTGGCCCTCCAGCTGTTGCTGAACTACATGTCCCATGAGGCATTATAAAACATGACATATAGACATGACTAGGCATTATGGGAATTGTAGTTACTAAATCACTGGAGGGCCATAGTTTGGAGACCCCTGCTCTAAATCTCTTGTGTCTTAATTGTAAACTTTCTAACTAGATCTAATATTGCCTAAATAGATTGCAATAATGACTATGATGTAAATAAGTGAACCAGTCAAAGTTTGCCCTGCTTACTTTTTTTTATGAATCAGACTCAAGAGTTTACTGGTAAATAGCCATGCTAAACATTTATAATACTGTACACGGCCACTTTTACACCTTTTGCAAACAAGTTTGCCAGATGGTGACCTAGCTGCCCTAAAAAAAAAAAAAAAAAAAAAATTCCTTTTTGTCAATCTCCTCCCACCCAGCAAATGCATATAAATGGCCAGGTGGGAGCTTCCTCCTTCTGAGTGGACGTTTCTGAATGTCCTTCAGAAGGAGGGAGATTGCGCAGCCATGTGCACGCGCAGCTGCGTGATGTCATTGTGCCTGTGTCCCCAGGACACAGCACAACACCGCTCGGCAGGAGGGCTCTGTGATTGGTCCAATTACAGCCATCATGTAATGTCAATACAGCCATTGTAACGGCGATCGGCTCTGCTTTTCCTCACACAGTCTTTTTTTCTTTTTTTGTTTCTTCTCCATAACTTCTCTGAATGGATGCAGCAATTCAAGTAGGTACTGCTGAGCCTGTACCAAACTACCAGCACATTGCGAGACTTCTCCCCAACACCAAGATAATCTCTTCACATGTCCCAGAGCTTCTTCACCCTGAGGCCTCTCACTCTTTATATACTCCTCTTCCATGACAACTCAGGCTAGGTACTTGGGACACCCTGTACCATGATTTTGGTCCCGGTATATGGGGCACTGGTTGCTAAGGAGGGGGCCAAGCTCACAAGCCCCCCTCACTACCAGGGCCTTTCGTCACTCTTGCCAGTTCACCAACAACTCCCTGCTGGCTGGCTAGCTGCTTAAGCACCTGACATAACCTGGGGTGCCCCTAGCAATGATGATATAGCCTCTCCTACTTCCACTGCAGGTTAAACCATTGTAATGCATCCACACTGACTCTCCCCCCCCCCCCCCCATTCATCCAAAGTAGGCACCTGCCTACAAGTTCCAGGCTCTCTTCTCTACCTCCAAGGGAACAAAAGGAAAGCACATCACTAGTGCAATAAAAACTTTTATTTAGCAAATAATAATTAAAACAATATGCACACCCCAGCGAGATGTATGGCTATAGTCCGGGCCAGAGACAACAGCCTGGTAAAGAATCCTTCCTCTGCACTGTTAACCAGCAAGATTTGCAAGACAGAGCACTCTGGCATCTGCGAATCCCTTCTGGGGCTCTAAAGAAAGGTATATCAATGTCCCTCTGCCAGAGTAAATCATGGGACACTTTCACATCTCACTTAGTGGGTTGCCATGATGACATGAGTTTTGGGGGCGTAAGTTTCTCCTGAAAAAAAAAACAAATGTGTAATACTTACCTTCTCTGTGTAGTGGTTTTGCACAGAGCAGCCCAGAAGAAGCTTGCTATGGGGGCACCCAATCCGAGCCACAGCTCCCTCTGTCTAGTCAGACATGGAGCGGCCACCTGCCCCCCTTCTCTCCTTATTGGCTTACTGACTTGTAAATGAGGCCTCATTTACGCTTCCGGTTGCGGTGGAATGCACGCCGGGACCAAGCCTCGTCCTGAGCAAACACCGCATTCAGGAAGCCAGGAAGTGAGACAGAATCTGCCTTTTGATTATAACCAAAAGCCTGTAATGTCTGCACAAATGTGAGTGTAACCTTGTATTTTGATTTATTAAACTTTAAATCGGATTTACACTGTTGTGCATTTCTCCATCTTTGATTCTATGCCGTGCTGCTGTTTTGCGGAGAGCATTATCCACTAGACCTCCAGGGATTTCATCTGGTTCCTTACTTGGACACAAGCTATTCTGACTTTCTATGCTGTATGGCATAGGGGTCAATTTTGTCCGGTAAGTGGAACATTCATAGGGGGTGGATCTGCATCTCTACACTGCACTGGATTGCTGGCATGGTTTTGCACATTTTTTTGGCACCTTAATATTTGGACTATTTGTTCACTGGCTGCTTGCTGAATGCACTTTTATATTTATTTTTATGTGGACTATATATATATATTTTCACTGATCACTTGCTGAATGCACTTTATATTTATATGTATTGATATTTCTGGACTTTCACGTGAAATATTTAGGATTCAAGTGTTTCACTATATATGGTTGTTTTTTGTCACCATTGCATTTTCCACACAATTTTGTTGCAACTATCTGGCATGTTGCACTTTCACCTGTGTGTGTTACACTTTAAATGTTTATTGTAATGTGTATGATTTTATCACGACCTTTGTGCGCTGTGTAGTAGTCATTTCACAATAGAAAAACGTAATACAAATAAATTAGTGACACAATAGTGGCACATCAGCCTGCCTCTCATTCAGGCAAGTGTCTGCAACTGGTGTGAGTCTTTATTCCTGAGCAGCCATGTGTGAGAGTTTGCACCATTCTCAAACTCCGCAGAGGACAAAAGTTGGCTATACACTTTACCCAAAAATGTGCCAAGTGGAGATGTACCGTTTCCTCCACCTGTCCGGGTGTTTGTAAATCTTTACACTTGTCTCCACTGGTACAAATACAAATTCTTAATGTTGAAGTCCCCATCACTAACTACTCCAGTTTTCTGGGTTTAGAATGTTGGCGGAGTAGCCCAACTAGGGTCCTCTGGGTCTTTTGGGACTAAAGCTAGAGGTCTGGCATTGATGATGGCTGAGACCTCTGGCATGAAAGTTGCCATACTCTCATGAATGAGTCTTGTTGTCTCTACTTGGAACGAAAATAGAATAAAGTATTCTGCAAGCTATGCCAGTCATTCTTGTGACTGAACCGACCCACACTCCACTTGAATGCTTCCATCAGTATACTGCTTCCTCCAGTCTCAAACATTAGATATCAGATATTAGCCACATATTGCAACCGAGAACTAGGCAGATTTCATTTTAGCTGCAAATCTGGAACTTTTTATTGAACAAACTCACACAGGGTATATACCCCACAGGAGGACATCCCCCTCCTGATCATATTGCTCTAACAATAAAAACTGCACACAGAAATATAATTAACCTAAGCTAATTAACTAGCCATCTGGACATAAACAATAGGTGAATGGGAATCCACACCTAGACAATGCTTTGATTATTCGGGAGCTCACTCTTTAGACTGCCGGCATCAAACTCATAACATACAATAAACATGATTACAGTATAAACACATTTCCGCTCTAGACAATAGGGAAGTTAATTAGCACAATGAACAATAGGTAGAAGACAGGTAATTTAAGCTGATGAGATTGGCATCTGCTATGGGTTTCCCAGTGTTGAGCAGTCATGGCTGGTAATGTGCTATATAGGTCTTTAACATGGATCCCAGACCTAGACCCAGAGTCTGTGTGTCTTGGGCAGACCGACTTGAATCCAAAGTAACATTACACCAAGGGTCCCCCCATCATACACCTCACAAAGAGTAGTGTTCACCTAAAAGACACTGCCCATAGTCAGTAGGCAAGAGGCTAGCTTGCTATCCCCTCCAAAAGCCTCTGTCTCAGGTGAGTCTATCACAATTCTTTCCCAGGCTTCTCCCATTTGCGACGAGGGAGTTAGGTTGAAAGTCCATATACAGCCCTGATCTCTAAGATATCTCTCTACTCCTTTAATGTCAATGTTTGAAGAAATGTTCACTTCTTTGGCTGCCCTAACAAAGTTAGTGCCTCTTGTCTGAACGTATGTGTTTCACAGGTCCCTGTATAGCAATTACATGTCTAAGAGCATTTATTAAGCTGGATGTGTCCGTAGACTCAATCACTTTAATGTGGACAGCTCTGATAGTCATTCTGCTTCTAGTGTGGGGTGTAACGATAGAGAAGGGATCAAAGAAATCAAGGCCAGCATTGGTGAATGGAGGGTCTGGACTGAGTATCTATACCATGCCACAAAGCTTATGGCAAGTAACACAGTTGAAGATTACACCACTCACTCCTTTTCTGGCTCCAACTATCCACAAGCCACTAGCTTGTGAAGCCCCTTCTGTAAATAGTTGTCCTTGATGCTTAACTTAGAGGTTAGGGTGGAGCACAATCACAGAAGCAATGTGATGATGTCCAGGAATTATTTGGAGGTTTCTCTCCTCTGGTTCTAAGTTTGATTCCCTGAGATGGCAACCACTTTTTAAAAGGCCATTTTAATCAAGAAGAGGGTCAAGCAGAGCACGGTCAGTGGGAATTGATTTCTTGTTTAGGATACAGCCATTCTCTCTGGTATAAGTTTAATTTTGCACAGTGCAGATGATGAAATCTTGAGACTGCTTGAGTTCTACTGCTGAACCAATCTTTTGGCAGTAGTGCCAGCCTTTACAGTCATATTCATTTGTACGAGCGGCAAAGTTAAAGGAATGAGCTACAGTATCTCACAAGTGCGTACACCCCTTACATTTTTGTAAATATTTTATTATATCTTTTCATGTGACAACACTGAATAAATTACACTTTGCTACAATGTAAAGTAGTGAGTGTACAGCTTGTATAACAGTGTACATTTGCTGTCCCCTCAAAATAACTCAACACACAGCCATTAATGTCTAAACCGCTGGCAACAAAAGTGAGTACACCCCCTAAGTGGAAACGTCCAAATTGGGCCCAAAGTGTCAATATTTTGTGTGGCTACCATTATTTTTCATCACTGCCTTAACCCTCTTGGGCATAGAGTTCAGCAGAGCTTCACAGGTTGCCACTGGAGTCCTCTTCCACTCCTCCATGATGACATCACGTAGCTGATGGATGCTAGAGACCTTGCGCTCCTCCCCCTTCCATTTGAGGATGCCCCACAGATGCTCAAAATGGTTTAGGTCTGGAGACATGCTTGGTTAGTCCCATCACCTCTACCCTCAGCTTCTTTAGCAAGGCAAAGCTCGCCTTGGAGGTGTGTTTGGGGTCGTTGTCATGTTGGAATACTGCCCAGTCTCCGAAGGGAGGGGATCATGCTTTTCTTCAGTATGTCACAGTCTATGTCGGCATTCATGGTTCCCTTTAATGAACTGTAGCTCCCAAGTGCCGGCAGCACTCATGCAGCCCCAAACCATGACACTCTCACCACCATGCTTGACTGCAGGCAAGACACACTTGTCTTTGTACTCCTCCTCACACACGCTTGACACCATCTGAACCAAATAGGTTTATCTTGGTCTCATCAGACCACAGGACGCGGTTCCAGTAATCCATGTCTGCTTAGTGTGCTTGTCCTCAGCAAACTGTTTGCAGGCTTTCGTGTGCATCATTTTTAGAACAGGCTTCCTCCTGGGACGACAGCCATGCAGACCAATTTGATGCAGTGTGTGTGGTGTATGGTCTGAGCACTGACAGGCTGACCCCTCCCCCCCCACCCCTTCAACCTCTGCAGCACTCATACGTCTATTTCCCAAAGATAACCTCTAGATATGACCCTGAGCATGTGCATTCAACTTCTTTGGTCGACCATGGCGAGGCCTGTTCTGAGTGAAACCTGTCATGTTAAACCGCTGTATGGTCTTGGCCACCATGCTGCAGCTCAGTTTCAGGGTCTTGGAAATCTTTTTATAGTCTTTTTTTCAGATCCTTAGAGTTCTTTGCTATGAGGTGCCATGTTGAACTTCCAGTGGCCAGTATGAGAGAGTGAGAGCGATAACACCAAATTTAACAAACCTGCTTCCCATTATCTGCATACTGTGAGTACACAAGCACTACACTGACACCAGTACACATAGGCACATATTTAACCCTCTGTTATTCCTTTACCTCCCTGTCACAGTGACACAGTATACATATAATTTACTGATCACTGTATTAGTGTCACTTGTGAATTCAGTTAGTGTGAGAGACAGTTAGTGGTAGTTAGTGTCTGTCCCAGATAGGTTTAGGGTACCCGCCATACATCCCCTAATAAAGATTTAACCCCTCCATTGCCCTGTCAGTGTCACTATTATAGTGTACAGATCTTTTTCTGGGTCACTGTATTACATAGTTACATAGTAGGTGAGGTTGAATAAAGACAACAGTCCATCCAGTTCAACCTGTGTAGGTGTGTGTGGCTGTAATCATCTCGCATACCCCTGAATGTTCTGATCCTTGAGATGTACGTCTAATAGTCTTTTGAAAGCCACCATACTACCCGCAGAAACCACCTCTTGTGGTAGAGAATTCCACAATCTTGTAGCCCTAACAGTAAAGAACCCCCCCACGTTTCCTGAGGTTAAAACGCTTCTCCTCTAATCGCATTTTATGCCCCTGAGTCCTCATGCAAACCCTTTGACTGAACAGCTTTTTTTCTAAGCTGAGATCCCCTTTGAGATATTTAAAAATTGCTATCATGTCCCCCCTCAGGCGTCTCTTCTCCAGGGAGAATAAATCAAGCGATTGCAGACGCTCTTCATAATTAAGGTCCTCCAATCCCCTAATTCGTTTAGTTGCCTTTCTCTGGACTCTCTCCAGCTCCAACACATCCCTACTGAGGACTGGCGACCAGAACTGGACAGAATACTCCAGATGCGGTCGGACCAGAGTTTTATAAAGTGGAAGGATTATAGACTTATCTCTGGAATACATCCCTTTCTTTATGCTTGCTAATATTCTGCTGGCTTTGGCAGCTTCCGCTTGACATTGCATGCTGTTGCCTAGTCTATCATCAACCAAGACTCCCAGATCTTTCTCCATTTTTGATTCCCCCAAGGGTTCCCCTCCTAATGTGTATTGTGATTTTATGTTTTTAGTCACCAAGTGCAAAACCTTGCACTTCTCCACATTAAACCTCGTTTGCCATGTCGTTGCTCATTCCGTTATTTTGTCCAGGTCATTCTGTAGGATATGTGCTTCATGCTGTGCAGTTATTGCCCTGCCCAATTTTGTGTCATCTGCAAAAACTGATATAGAACTACTGATCCCATCCTCAATGCTGTTTTTTGAATAAATTGAACAAGGTTGGTCCCAGGACTGAGCCTTGGGGGACCCCACTTACCACCTCAGACCAGTCTGAGTATGCGCTGTTTATTACCACCCTTTGGACACGCCCTTTTAGCCAGTTCCGTATCCAAGAGCAAACCCTGCTGTCAATACCTGCAGACCTTATTTTATAAATTAAGCGCTTATGGGGAACTGTATCAAACGCTTTAGCGAAATCTAAGTACACCACATCCACTGGTCTGCCCCTATCTAGCTCACAGCTCACCTCCTCGTAGAATGTTAAGAGATTGGTTTGACAAGAATGCCCATTTGTAAACCCGTGCTGGTTACTGCCGGTGATGCTGTTGTCTTTAGCAAATCTACGATATAGTCCCTTATCATCCCCTCCAGAAGTTTACATACTACTGATGTCAAACTGACAGGCCTATAATTTCCCGGTATATGCCTCTGACCCTTTTTGAATATCGGAATCACGTTTGCTTTCCTCCACTCCCCTGGTACATCTCCTGTCCTAATACTGTCAGCAAAGATCAGGAACAGTGGTCTAGATAAAACCTTACTGAGTTCCTTGAGTACTCTCGGATGTACGCCATCCGGGCCTGGTGATTTGTTTGTGTAAGTTTATCCAGCCTTTCCCTGATTTCACCCTCTGTTAGCCATAGTGGCAAGTCCTGTGTATTACTACTAACCATACAGTCATGGTCAGTGTACCCCTCAGTTTCCTGTGTAAATACTGATGAGAAAAAAGCATTCAGCACGGTTGCTTTTTCAGTGTCCTCTGTAACCATCCTCCCATCATCGTTACTTATGTGTGCAATATGCTCTGCCCTAGTTTTTTTGCTGTTGATATATTTAAAGAATTTCTTTGGGTTTTTTTTACTATCCTCCGCTATTTGTCTCTCAAAGTTTATTTTAGCCATCTTGATTTCGTGCTTACTCTTGCCTCCTTGTATTGGTCGAAAGCCAATACTGTGCTCTCTGATTTATATTTCCTGAAGGCCAATTTCTTTCCCCTAATAAGTTTTTTAATGCTACGGTTTAGCCAGCCAGGTTTGGCTTTGTCTCTTCTAAATTTATTTCCCATAGGAATGCACTGCAAGATGCATTTGCTTAATTATGTTCCTAAAGCATTCCCATTTTTCCTCTGTGGTCAGTAATCCCAAGGTTTGGTCCCAGTTAACCCTTTCCATCAATGAGTACAATTTTGGAAAGTTTGCCCTTCTGAAGTTAAGGGTTCTTATGTTCCCCACTTGCCTTGCTATATTGTTGTTTACACTAAATGTGATCATCCTGTGATCACTAGAGCCCAGGTAGTCCTGGACTCCTACCTCCGAGATTAGGTCTGGGTCATTAGTGATCAATAGATCCAGGATTGCGTCCTCTGTAGTAGGAGAATCCACCAACTGTGACATGTAATTATCCTGTAAGGTTTCCGTGAATAGACAGGCCTTATGTGAGTGTGTAGTCCCCTCTCCCCAGTCAATGTCGGGATAATTGAAGTCCCCCCAATTTGATGACTGATCCTAGCTTTGCCCCTTTACCCAATAGTGCTAAAAATTCCAGCTCTACCTCCTCCCCTTGTTTATGTGGCCTATAGCAAACCCCCACAATTACTTTTCCCTTTTCTCCTTCCCTATGGAGTTCTACCCATACGGATTCTAACTCCATACTCATCCCTTCCGTAATGTCACTCCTCTCTATCACCCTTACATTGTTCTTGACGTAGAGACATACCCCTCCCCCTCTTTTTCCTACCCTGTCCTTCCGGTCCCCCGAATGCCCTTGGATATTTGCCAGCCAGTCATGTGAGGGGTTGAACCAAGTCTCCGCTATTCCCACAAGGTCTATGTCCTCCTCATGTACTAACATTTCCAACTCATCCATTTTAAAAGCTAGGCTCTTGGCATTAGCATATACCCCTCTTAGTTTTACGGAAGTTAAACGTGATTGGTGGTTATGTTTATTCCTGTTTGGTCTGAGGTTCTCCCGCACAGACCTACCAATTGACGTTGTGGACCTACTGTTGCTGCTGACCCTACAACTGCCTTCAGTCCTTTGCTTCCTCCTAACTGACTCTACTTCTGAGCCCTCCCCCCCGTCTCCTAGTTTAAAAGCCCCTCCAACTTGGTGGCCATCTTTCTCCCCAAAAGAGCTGTACCGTCCCCATTAAGGTGCAGCCCATCCTTACTAAAGAGCCGGTAGCCGACTGAGAAGTCAGCCCAGTTCTCACAGGTGAAGTCAGTTAGCGTTAACGTTAGTTATCGTCAATCCAGGACAGTGCCAGATTGCCTGCCGCATATTTAGTATAATATAATAACTAAATAAAATAACCCTTTGATTTTCCAGTGACACACACACACACACACACACACACACACTAAACACCTCCAATATTAGTATAGTGTCTGAAGAGATCAATATCTTTGATCTGATCAGAACTACACTAGTGTCCCCAATAGTTTAGTATAGTGTTCCCAAAATGCAGCGTTAGCAGGATCAGCCCCGACACCTGCCAGAACCTGTGTTTAGCTCCTCCGCCCATCCCCCAAGAAGTGCAGTATCACTTTTCTTGATGCTCTCTTCTCTCACACTGCAACTGAAAAGGACTCCAGGAGAGAAGATTGCATCATTTCCTGTGCCTGTGTTTACATTACACAGGCACAGGACGTTCTGCAATTGATCAAAACCGATCTTTAGGTCCAGGCCAAAAATCATTGGCCCGGACCTGATGACTGATCCATTCTGAACCGCGCAGCCGAGCCCCGTTGCCGCAGTAAAACTGTGGCGGGCGGTCGGCAACTGGTTAAACTCTATGTTCATGGACTTGCAGCTTAGGGCAAACACTCCCCTTTCTGCAGCATTCTGCAATTGATCTGCATACTTCAGATCATGACAAATTTGCATTTATTTACTGTTAGCCTGTCAGTCTGCCACCCAGTCACCTTTGTGTATCCTACCAAGACATAAGGGTTTTTACCTTCTTCCGCTGGTTTTGATAATGTTGTAGATGACCCTGATAGGAAGAATTCTGTAGCAGCAGGATATACAGTATATCTGCCAGAATTCAGACATAGAAAGTGTTATGCTATAACAAGAAGTACCGTACATTGAGTTCTGTTAAAAGTTTCAGTGCAAAAACTTTTTTTTTTTAAGAAAAAATAATGTGGAAATAACAGCTTCCCTTTTTCATTTTAGATTAATAAGTACAGTAAATGCTTCTACAAAGCTTATTTTTAATGTTTTCCTAGGAAAGAGCAGATGCTAATTTTCAAATGATTCCCACTTGAAGGAAAGCTATCTTGATACACAAAAGCATTTTTGTAGCTCAACAAGACATAAATTATATATATATTATTTTAAAAAGTGCTACAGATGAATACTTGTAAATTTGATTAAAATGTCACTACAAATATGAATTGTTTATCATAAAAATTACATTTTTATTTCTACTAATGTTACATTGCAAACTGTAATTTAAATGATATATTGCTTATATTACATAAAAAAAAAAATTAAGTAAAACTGCTAAATATGATATCCCAGTAATCAAAGTGATACGCCTGTTCCAGTCCTCCTTTTAATGGATGCTGTCTCTTTTGGTATTTGTCATCATTGTCTGTCAGATAAATCAGTCTTGACCAGGGATGTTCCCTAAGAATTGATTCAAAAGAATAAAATGTTAATATAATTACTTCATAATATTTATAAATAAAATTAGATTTAAGACTGTCCTCTCATGAGAAACAACATTTTAAAGCCTCGACATAATTCCAATTCTGCTTCACATTTAAATTAAATAGATATTATTAGCAGAGATACTGTATATTAAAATGTGGGGAAAGAAATAAAAAGGGTTGAATGCAGAACCATGGTCTTGCAACATTATTGTCAAAAAATGAGCTAAAGTTAAGTAAACTCCAAATCCTATTCATTATGTTTAGCATCATTTTATTTTTATCAAGGTTTTTAACTACTTGTCTGCCAGCAGCATTTATAAAGAGAGGCTGGGATATTCATGTGGAGCAGGTCATGGTAGACATGGATTTTTTTGTAGAATGTGTGATGGGTTTTCGTTTAGAAGTAATTTGTGCAGATGTAAAGCCTAGTACACATATTTACAATATCGATGATATGATAATCTCATAGTTACTGTAGTATACAGCTTTCCTTAAAAATTAATGGAAGGGACAGACACAAATTTTCTCTTACGATACCAGATCATACAATTTTTGTTTAATCAGTACAGTTTCAGTCTGAAAATACAAAACATTACATGACTTACGAATTTTTATTCTGTCGTACAGGAATTTACTTAACTCTAGCAACCTCTTCATTTTCGGCATGGAGACTAGCCTGCAAAAAAAATCTCGACAATCATTCATTCATCCGATAATCTCATCAATCATGTGTACGAGGCTCATTGGTACCAACCCCTGTGCCCAACTTCCCCCGCTATATATATCTCAGGCTCAGCTGTCCCACCTGCAAACCTGGTACCAGCATGGCAGGTGTAGGCGGGTGAATGAAGGGAGAGCAGTGAATATCTATTTGCTGATGCCCCTTTACATCACTTCTGGGTTCACCTGTCACTGTTCTTGGTTGCTGTGCCTGGGGAAAAAGCTAATGGAATACAATCTTGCTCCATTAGATTTAGTGGAAGGCAGGGGGACACATCAGGGATCTAATAGATCCCTGATATTTCAGTAAAGAGAACCTGCTGGCTGAAAAGGGAATGCCAAATACTGATATGCAATATTTTATAGTTATCAAAAAGCAAGTATTTTTTATTTTAATTTTCAATCCTAACTATAAAAATTACAGTATGTACAAGAATACTATATATCCCCTATAAAACCTGTCAAATTTAAACATCAGTGGTATGTGGTAAAATGGAGGTAAATTTCCAGTGCGAGGAGACCATACATGTACATAATAGGAATTAGAGAAAGCAAGGAAATTTTAAATAAAGAAAACTGTTACACTGAAAAAGAAGAGTTGTTTTTCCACGTATTGCGTGGAAGTATCCTTATAATCAGCTTCACAGAACACTGCCATAAAATATGTCCTCTCCCCACATTAGTTGATCTATATCTCTCCCTGAGATCATACACAAGGGGATGCATAAGCTTCAAAATATAAGGGAACAAAGGGAAGTTCACAACTAGTGCAGTAAACACTTTATCAAACTGAAAGGATAAATAAATCAAATGCACTCGCATAAACCAGATCAGGTGTGTCCCTTTAAAGGTCCCCATAGATAACAGAAGAATCCTGGCCAAGGATACAATGTGTTTAGTAACAGCTGCTCTCTCTCACTGCAGGTTGACAGGGAAAGGATCACACGCACTCCTGGTTAAGGTCTGCTCCCCACGGAACTCAGGTATGTGTTAAAAAGGTTTGAAAATGTGTTGGCCATTGGTTCCCACACCAAGTAGGGCCACTTTGGGGTACAGAGAGCAGGAGATGTTTGACCGATGCAATAAAATGAACGATTTTCCATATTTCAAGATGGGGGCAGACATTGCAACCAGATATAAATAAAAGTACCACAATGTCCTCAGTTATGCCAGCAAAGGGGTTAAGAGGATGGAAAAATATAAGCAAGTTTGTGAGGTGTATAATACCATCTTTGTACTAATTTTTGTAGAGATTCCCAGTGGGAGATGCAACTTGAGCATTGCAGAGAACAATGTGCCACTGCTCCATGAGTATGGAGAATTTGAGCTTTGATTCTCAGTATTGCATTGAGGGGAGTTTTAATTTGAATGCTGGTTGTGTTTATGAAGCAGCACATGGAAATTTGAGATGCGATTGGTGGAGAGAGTTTGAGAATTTTAGACCCTCAGGATATCTTCCAATTGTGCATTGTCACCTAAACAAAGGTGCAATAAAATGTCAAATCCTGAGGAATTTGTAAAATTCTTAGCGGAGGAGACCATAGGTAGAAGAGGTCCTGAAAGTTGCAAAGATGTGGTCCCACAAAGAGATCCTGATGACAGGTGATGCCTTTAGTGGTCCAGGGGTGCAAGTCCATATTCGTGGATAGTAGTTCAAGAGTGAGGAGTGGAAGACTTTTCAGTACATTTTGAGGGATATCTCCCTTTTGTAGAAAAGAGAGGGTTCCAGGTTCAAAGAGTTGCTACGAGCGTACCCGGGAAGGGTTTATGTTGTATGGAGGAGATCAAGGTGGCCCCAAGGAAAAATTTTAGGGATAGACTGTAAGACTTGAATTTCAATTTGGATACAAGGATTGAAGGTTCATGGACTCCACCCTTGTTTAGTTTGGGCCAAAATGTTGGCCTTATAGAGGGCTATGCATCAGGCCCAGGAGGCCTGAGAAGTTCGAAGAGATGTAGAAATTGATTTAAGTTTATCAGGTTATAAAAGTTATGACAAAGAATATGGGTACTAGGGGACATGAGTGGTATACCTAAATATGTTAGAGAAGCTGATGGGGCCAAGGGAATAAGTATGTCTGAGAGATTTTTGATACTGAAGGTTGGTCTAAGGATATGCCTATCGTATGCGACTTGGAGTGGTAACTTTATACAATGAGACTGGGCTGAAGTTTTGCTAAAACCTCTTGTATGTATAACTAGAAGTCAGCGGAGTAGGTCAATTATTGATAAAAGGACATTGTCCTTGTATAGACCTATTTTATGTTCAATGCCGCCAACTTTTGTTCCTGAGATACAGGGGGCAGTACGAATAGCATGTGCTTGAGGCTTTATGACTAGGGCAAAAATAAGTGGGGATAAAAGACACCCCTGATGGGTACCATTACTTATTTGGAAGGAATCGGACAGTAGTCCCGAGGTTCAGACTAAAGCAGAGGGAGATGTTTATAGTTCATTTTTTATTTTATATTTTTTAGCCATTGGAATACAATGGCAAATGCAGTTGTTTATTACTTTCGTTAAGGCTAAGTTCACCTTTCAGGCAGAATTTCACTTTTCAAAATAAATAGAAGCCTTTTCTAATGTTCTTTCTATTTAATCCATCCCAATGTGCTTATCTCTCACTTACCTCACCCATGGAAGCTTTGAATTTTTACCTGCCTGTTTGAAATTTAAAAAATAAAATGCTTTTTATCATTTTCTGTTGATCATATCCCATCATGCACTGCTTTAGTGCATCACAGAATAGGCATGTATAACCACTCGTGATCACACCTCCCTCATTACTATACCACCTCTCATTTTATTTCCACCCACTTTCCTCCAATCTAATTAGACAATCTCCTTTAGATCTACCATCAACTAGGTAGTGCAAGGGCCTGTCTGATTTGATACAAATTGAATGAAATGTTCAGGTGGGACCTGCTTTTCCGTTGTTTTTGTAAATCTGCAACTAATTGAGAAGCAGTCCTGTGACTGTGTTAGTAAACATAGGCACAGGATCTAGATGGTTCTTCTATTCCTGGATCCTTTATTGTCCAGGAAGAGAAGAGAGAGACACTGTGACACCCTAAGTAAAAGCAGAACATTTTACACACTCGCATGTACTTTAGATTAGGCGCATTTTCCCTTGTTTGCCCTAATTAACCCTTTGATCACCTCTTTGAAAGTCTCTCTGACAGTATCCGCCTAAGAATACGAACCTGTAGAAAGCAGCTGCAACCTGACAGGTAGCTCAGATGATGGGGAAGGGGGTCCCTGTTAAGGTCAGCTGTACCCAACCCCAGGTAGCTGAAGTGGTAGGAACGCATGACTTATATATACAGCAAGGTCCAAATACTAGCACAGCAATACCTTTTGGTGTTCTGGCAAGCACCAGCAGCCTAGTACATCCTGGCATTTTACACACAAGCACTGCAGTATCACTTGGTGACGTGGCGAGTCCCATAAGTGCAGTCCAAGCTGGTGCGGTGGCTAGCACTAGTAGCATCCTGCAGCCACCAAGTAGGAATGGGCTGTGTGTTCTGTTTGAACGTAAGTTCGACTTAAACATTAGCTGTTCATGTGTTTGCTGAACACACAAATAAATGGGGTGCTTTGCGGGAAGTTCGCCCACTGATGAGCGCCCCATAATGCAGTGCGCTTTTGCAGATGATTAATTATTGATGTTTAGCCAATGCATGCACCTGACGTGTATGCTTTGGCCAATCACCGCACAATGTACTGTTAGAGCCATGATTAGCCAAAGGCAGTGTGCCTTTGGCCAATCGTGGCTCAGGGGCTAAGTCCATGCCCCACACTCTATAAGGCTGCTGCTTACATGTGTATAGTGTTTGACAATGGAGATTAGGTTGGTAGTTAGTGAATAGTGTGTTCATTCAGTTTAGTGTAGTATACAGACATGCACCACTTTTAAAATGTATGGATATGTTGTAGTCCTGGGTCCCCTCTCGGTGCACCCCAAGTTTGGTATCCCTGTCACTTATGGTTTGTGAGCAGTGCCATTTCAAACTGACCGAGATTTCCCATAGACACCAATGTTAAAGACTGGGAGCAGTGCCATGTCAATCAAACCAAGATTCCCATAGACGCCAATGAGCACTGAAAGCTGAAAATTGGTCTAGGCAGGAAGGGGGTGAAAGTGCCCTGTATTTAGGTAGAACAAGGGAATTACGGAATGTGGGACTTTAAATGTACTCAAGTACTTGCAAAGACATTGCCAATACAAAAAATATATTTATCTTAAATATTTGTACTTTATTTTATACACAAATTCATAAAAACATATAACAGTACATTTTGTGTGTCTTATGCAAATGTAACATTACAGTGGGTTATATTATACTTCAATTTCCAACCGGTTTAGCCAGACTGGCTTCTTCAGGGAAATAAAGATATAGTACAGTACTAAGAAAAAAACATATGTAAGACAAATTGGTATTTTAATACATGTAACATAATATAAAGTTGGTCAAATAAGCCAGAAAATAGTTCAAAAGACTCAAAAAGGCGTCTAACAGGGTCAAAGATCAAACTCGATCTTTACTTAGCTACAGAAAACGTAATCCAATAAAATCTGCAACTACCAGAGTTATAACAAGGTACAATAGACAACATCAAAAAATATGTGCTATTTATAGCAAATATTGGTACTTGTTAACCTCAGACTCTAAAATCCACAACTATATTCAATCCTACCCAGAAATTACCTACAAACGTTCCAGATCTTTAAGAGATAATTTAGTGAGGAGTAACTATTCTGCAGCTGCTCCCAGTAGGAACATTACAAGGGGTACCTATATGTGTGGCAAATGCAATTATTGCTCTCATATCTTAGCGGACCCAATGTTTAATTGCCCAATAATATCATATGGAGTCAGAGGCGTAACTAGAACCTTCAGGGCCCCGATGCAAGAAACCATGAAGGGCCCCCCAGACCCCTGGCTGGGGCCCTTCCCTTCAAGCCCGGGGCTCTTCCCACTAATCCTGGGGCTCTTTAATCTCATTGCATGGCCTTTTATTATGGTCCTGCATCAGGGTCCTTTCACAAGTTCTGCAGTGGGCCCCCTTCCTGCAATCTTGGGGCCTCCCCACAGTGGTGAAATGCCAGGGCCCGGTCGCAACTGTGACCTTTGAGATCCTAGAAGTTCACCCACTGGTTTGCTACCGGCCCCCTGGAGCATGGGGCCCGGTAGCGATTGCAACCCCTGCAACCCCTGTAGTTACGCCCCTGTATGGAGTCCTAAATACAGAGTTGCATGCCAAACAGTAGGTGTTGTATACATCATGAAGTGCAAATGTAACGCATTTTACATTGGGAAAACGAAACGTCCCATTTTTAATAGAATCCGGGATCATGTTTCCCTGATCAAAGCTAAAAAAATGGAGATCCTGATCAGTAGGCATATGGGTTTTTACCATCAATTTGACCTTAAGTGTATGGGATTCTTTGCTTTAGACCATTTTCCAACACATGAAAGAGGTGGCGACATTGACAAAAAACTTCTCCAAATTGAAACTAAATGGATCTACTCTCTCCAAGCTACTAGGCACCCAGGTTTAAATGAAGGCATTAGCAATAAACCATTTCTATAGTTACATCTCTGTGCTTTTTTCCTCTTATCCTCTTTACCATCCATTTCCTCCCCTCTTATTTCCATCTACCTCTTCCCTCCCATTTGTTGCCTTTTCATATAAGCATTACATATTTTGTTTTTGCATGTATGTAATTTCTTAATTAAATAACATTTTTTTTTTTTTTTTCACTATACATTAAATTTGTATTTTTTCATAAATAATGTTCAACTTAATTTATTCTAATGTGTGTGTGTGTGTGTGTGTATGTATATGTATATATGTATATATATATATATATATATATATATATATATATTAAAAATTTAATTTTTGCCTCTGTATCTGTAAATTTATACATATGTCATTTACTTTTTTGGTTTGGTATTGATTGTAATTTGCCGGAATGAATTCAATGCATAAG
This sequence comes from Pelophylax lessonae, assembly GCF_965119305.1. Lineage (NCBI taxonomy): Eukaryota > Metazoa > Chordata > Amphibia > Anura > Ranidae > Pelophylax > Pelophylax lessonae. The sequence continues at coordinate 160,140,228 of NC_138773.1, forward strand.
TTTATTATTCATTTTGATTGTGTAAGTCATACGCCATCTTTCCTTATTTAGGAAATCACTTCTGCAGCTCTTTGGCACCTGTTTTATGGAGACTTGAACACCGCCTCCTTGTGGGGTCCCCGTACGGACGGCCGAGGCCTCATGGGCTGCCCTTCTTCTGTCCTGGAAGAATTATCCTCCTCGGTCGGGCTGGGTTAGTCCTTGGCGCCACCCCCTCTTGGGGGACCCTCACTTGCTCCTTCGTTTCCTGCTGCCGGCCTCACACATGAGCATCAGCTCCTACGTCGTGGACATGGTGACCTGGGGGCTCCCTCCCCGTAGGATGTGGTTGCCGGCCAGGCGGAAGCACTCATCGTGCGACCGGTGTTCTGTGAAAAAACCCTACCCGTGAAAATTCCCTACCCTCGTCACTTCCGGTGAGGGTATCTCATACATCAGCTAAGCCGCTAGTCAGTGCGCATGCACACAGATGCGGAGGGTAGGGAATTATCACGGGGTAGTGTTTCTTCACAGAACCCCGCCTCATTCATCAGCTGTTGCTGCGCAAAATTATCTCGGCTCCAACCCATCAGACTTCCCTCATCTCTGCTCCAGGAAAATTAAATCGGCAGTGGGTCTATGAAAATACAAATCGTGGCTACAGTGTTTTAGAACGTAACAGTCACTCATTTGGGATGCCGCACCTGCTGATAAGGGAAGTATCCGAGATTTAATTTAGCGGCTGGGCATGCGCAGTGGGACACGCTGCAACAGATGATAAATGACGTGGGGTAAGGTTAAAAAACCTACCCCATGAAAATTCCCTACCCGCCGCAGCTGGGAGCTTGTGCACTGGGAAGCTGCTCAGCTGTTGAATGATGTACCCTCACAGGAAGTGACGAGGGTAGGGTTTTTTAACGTTACATCGGTGTTCTAAAATTTCATCGGACCCGTGAAAATTCTGGACCTTGTCACTTCCGGTGACACTACGTCATGACCCAGCTGGTGTGAGTCACCAGTGCACATTCGCAAGCCACCAGTGAACATGCGCGGCGCACAAGACATTTCCGAAGTCCGGTGAAATTAAGACCTAGCCAACAGCTGACTGAGAGGAGGTGGAGCTGAGGTGGGACGGAGTTGCCGCCGCGTCATCGAGTTGTTACAGGGGGCGGGGAGTGTTAGGAGAGCTGAGAGGAGGCGGTATGGAGGCACATGTAGAGCTGACTTAGAGGAGGCGGGACAGAGGTGCGGCCGTGTAATGAATGCATTAAAATCGGCTCCTTCTGTTCTAAGTGTACTAAATAATAATAATAATAATAATAATAATAATAATAATATTTTTTATTATTTATTTTATAAGAAATTAAGAAATACTAAATATAACAAAAAAATACTAAAGATAAATATTACAAACCAAATCTGAAATATTAGTAGTAATAAAAAAAAAATAAATATATATATATATATATATATATATACAAAAAAAGTGTGTGTGTGTGTGTGTGTGTATGTGTGTGTATATATATATATATATATATATATATATATATATATAACAAAAAAGTGTGTGTGTGTGTGTGTGTGGGTCCTAAACTCGGTGAGGAGGTCAGTGGGGCCCGATCGGAAACCGGAAGCAGGAACTTGTGTGTAGCGTGTGCTGTGTGCAGAGAGAGGAGGAGAAGGTGCTGCGGGGGAGCCGAGGTGTCCGGTGACTGAAGAAGAGGATCATCTGAGCTCCGGCAGAGGAGGACCAAGAGGGACTGAAGGACTGAGTACCCCCCACCCCTCAGAAGAGCCGCGGCGTCCGGGCTAGAACCCCCCTCCCCCCGAAAGGAAGCGGGCGGCAAGCGGACCGATAACCCCCCCCCTCCCTTGTTGCGGCGGTGGCGTCCGGTGCTAAGACCCCCCCCACACCCACCGAAGTAAGAGCGGGCCCCCCCCTTGTTGCGGGCGGCGTGCAGTAAACCGTCTCTTGCGGTGCGGGAACCCCCACCCCACAGAGGAGCAGAGGAGACTAGCTGACAGGGAAGTGACCGAGGGAGGCGGGTGCTGAGAGGAGACTGACCGACTCACCGTCAGGAACTGCTAGGGACAGGCTTAAAGGGACACACACTAGGTAAGTAAGACTGGTGACTTAGATTGAACAGTGACTGAGGGTGTAGTGTAGTACCTGAGTATCTGTGAGTACCTATTGCTACCTGAGTGTACTGTGAGTGTTGTGCGTCTGACCGGGCTGTGCGACTGAGTGTTGTGCGTCTGACCAGGCTGTGCGACTGAGTGTTGTGCGTCTGACCGGGCTGTGCGACTGAGTGTTGTGCGTCTGACCGGGCTGTACGACTAAATGTTGTGCGTCTGACCGGGCTGTGTGACTGACTGTTGTGCGTCTGACCGGGCTGTGTGACTGACTGTTGTGCGTCTGACCGGGCTGTGTGACTGAGTGTTGTGCGTCTGACCGGGCTGTGTGACTGAGTGTTGTGCGTCTGACCGGGCTGTGCGACTAAATGTTGTGTGTCTGACCGGGCTGTGTGACTAAATGTTGTGCGTCTGACCGGGCTGTGCGACTGAGTGTTGTGCGTCTGACCGGGCTGTGCGACTGAGTGTTGTGCGTCTGACCGGGCTGTGCGACTAAATGTTGTGCGTCTGACCGGGCTGTGCGACTGAGTGTTGTGCGTCTGACCGGGCTGTGCGACTGAGTGTTGTGCGTCTGACCGGGCTGTGCGACTGTGTGTTGTGCGTCTGAACGGGCTGTGCGACTGTGTGTGTTGTGCGACTGACCGGGCTGTGAGATTGTGAGCATTGTGCAACTGAGTGTCAAGCGAGTGTAGCGGAGTACCAGAGGGTAAGAAGGTAGCGTTAGGAAGCCAGGAAATAGCCACATAGGATAGACTTAAATCGCTGAATCCCCATTAGATTCGATTAGTAGGTACAATGCCCGGCGGGTGTGGAGATGCGACTCGGTATACATCTTGTGATATGTATGCGTTCCTCAGACATGTGATCAAGGGCGAATACAAATGTGCAAAATGTAAGCACGTTGCTTCCCTGAAAGCTCAGGTCCTGAATCTAGGGAAGCAGCTGGCAACCCTGAGACGAATGTCCATACCGGAGGAGAGCCAGGATCGTACCAGTCAGGTGCAGACAGAGGTCTGCAAAGAGGTGGGCGGAGTATTGGAGGTGCAGGCATCAGAGCAGAGTAGAGGGGTGACAGTTAGGAGGAGTAGAAGGGGACAAGGCAAGGAGGCTGATCCTGGGCTGGAGCACCCCAGTAGATACGCCCCGTTGTGTGATGTTGGGGAAACCAGTCAGGGACCAGCATTGCTGGAGCAGAGTGACGCCCCTAGCTGCCAGGGGAAGAACTCCTCCAGTGAGGCCGGGAGAAAGGGAAAGGAAAGACAGGTGCTGGTGGTAGGGGACTCAATTAATAGGACAGACAGTGTAATCTGTGACAAAGACCGTGTAAGCCGAACAGTCTGTTGTTTGCCGGGCGCTCGGGTTCGGCACATTGCGGATCGGGTGAACAGATTATTGGGTGGGGCTGGGGAAGACCCAGCTGTCATGGTACACGTGAGTACCAATGACATAGGCAGAGGAAGATGGAGAGTCCTAAACGATTTCAGGGACTTAGGCGCTAAGTTGAGGACTAGGACCTCCAAGGTAGTATTTTCCGAAATACTACCTGTACCTCGAGCCACACCAGAGAGGCAGCGGGAGATTAGGGAAGTTAACGAGTGGCTGAGGAGCTGGTGTAGTAAGGAGGGTTTTGGGTTCCTGGAGAACTGGGCAGACTTCTCAGTCGGCCACCGGCTCTTTGGTAGGGACGGATTGCACCTAAATTGGGAGGGTGCAGCCGTACTGGGTGAGAGGATGGCCACAAAGTTAGAGGGGCTTTTAAACTAGGTGACGGGGGGAGGGTACAGATGTAGAATTAGCCAGTATTAGCCAGTGGAAAGCAAGTTTCAGAGGGCAGAAATGGGGGCATTAGCGGTAGGGTGTTCGGAGCTCCTTTACCCAGGGTGGGTATGGGGAAAAATCAAGAGAGCAGCCTAATGACAACAAATGAGAATATATGTAACCGATCAAAATTAAGAGGTTTGTATACCAATGCCAGAAGCCTGGCCAACAAGATGGGAGAGCTGGAGCTGCTGATGTTTGAGGAGGACTTAGATTTTGTGGGGATAACTGAGACTTGGTTTGACAGCTCTCATGACTGGATAGCGACCATTCAGGGGTATTCCCTTTATCGCAGGGATAGAGAAGGTAAAAAAGGGGGAGGGGTATGTCTGTATATTAAGAACAGTATACAGGTAAATATGAGGGATGATATTAATAATGGAGCTATGGATGAGGCAGAATCCCTATAGGTAGAGCTTCAAAGGGAAGGCACGGTGGGGAAGGTAATATTGGGCGTATGCTATAGGCCCCCCCAACCAGAGGGAGGAGGGTGAGGCGGACCTCCATGTTACAGATAGGATTGTCAGCAAGGATGGGAAATGTCATTATAATGGGGGACTTTAATTATCCAGATATAGACTGGGCAGAAGGAACCGCACACTCAGCCAAGGCTAGGCAGTTCCTAAATGTTTTGCAGGACAATTTCATGGGTCAGATGGTGAATGCACCGACAAGAAACAATGCGGTACTTGACCTACTGATTAACAACAATACAGATCTGCTCATGGATATAGAAATACGGGACAACTTAGGAAACAGTGACCATAGGTCAATTGGTTTCAGTATTAATTACAGTAATAGGAAACACAAGGGTAATATAAGGACACTGAATTTCAAAAGAGCCAATTTCCCTAAACTGCGCTCGCTGCTAGAAAATATCAAATGGGATAGAACCCTGGGAACAAAGAACACGGAGGAAAAATGGGAGTGCTTCAAGAGCATACTTAACAGGGGGATTGGCCAGTGCATTCCAAAGGGAAATAAATTTAAAAGAGCAAAACTAAACCCTGGGTGGCTAAACTCGAACATAAAAATGTATATTAGTGCTAAAGAAAAGGCCTTCAAAAAATACAAGACTGAGGGGTCATTGGCAGCATTTAAGCATTACAAGGAGTGCAATAAGAAATGTAAAGATGAAATCAGGGCGGCTAAAATAGAACACGAGAGACATATAGCGGAGGAGAGTAAAAAGAACCCCAAGAAGTTCTTTAAGTATATAAACAGTAGGAAAGCGAGGCCAGAACACATTGGCCCCATAAAAGATAAAGGAAATATGGCCACTGAGGACAGGGAAAAGGCGGAAGTGTTAAATAATTTCTTCTCTTCAGTCTTCACAAAAGAATCGGGGGGCTACACGAACCTTGCTTGTAAGGCCGAACTAAATAATACACCTCAGGAAGTGCCGCCATGGCTAACAGAAGATAGACTTAGAGCTAAACTAGAGAAACTTAACATAAATAAATCCCCGGGACCGGATGGCTTGCACCCGAGAGTTCTTAATGAGCTCAGCCAGGTGATTGCCAGACCATTATTCTTGATCTTTAAGGATAGTTTACAGACGGGTATGGTGCCAGCTGATTGGAAAAAAGCCAACGTGGTACCAATATTTAAAAAGGGGCCAAGATATATCCCGGGTAACTATAGGCCGGTCAGCCTAACATCAGTAGTCTGCAAAATTTTGGAGGGGATGTTAAGGGACCACATACAAGACGTTAGTAATGACAATGGTATTATAAGTAGAAATCAGCATGGATTCATGAAAAATCGTTCGTGCCAAACCAATCTATTAACCTTCTATGATGAAGTGAGCTGCCACCTAGATAAAGGAAAGCCTGTGGATGTGGTGTATCTGGACTTTGCAAAGGCCTTTGACACCGTTCCCCACAAACGCTTACTGTACAAACTAAGGAAGGTAGGTATGGACCATAAGGTGAGTACCTGGATAGAGAACTGGCTCCAGGTGAGAGTACAGAGGGTGGTGATTAATGGAGAGTACTCGGATTGGGCGGGTGTGGAAAGTGGGATCCCCCAGGGTTCTGTCCTGGGACCAATCCTGTTTAATTTATTCATAAATGATCTAGAGGAGGGGGTATCTAGTACAATCTCAGTATTTGCAGATGATACTAAACTGGGCTTGCCAATATCTTCTATGCAGGATGTGGAAACCTTGCAAGCGGACCTGAACAAAATAACGGGGTGGGCAACTACATGGCAGATGAGATTTAATGTTGAAAAATGTAAAGTAATGCACTTGGGGGCCAGAAACCAGAAAGCAAGCTACTCACTAGGGGGGGAACCTCTGGGTGAGTGTAGGATGGAAAAGGACTTGGGGGTACTGGTAGACAACAAGCTTGGCAGTGGCATGCAATGCCAAGCCGCCGCAAGCAAAGCCAACAGAATACTGGGATGTATAAAAAAGGGGATTCACTCCAGAAATAAAGAGATTATTCTCCCACTCTACAAGACTCTGGTCCGGCCACATCTGGAGTATGCTGTCCAGTTCTGGGCACCGGTCCTCAGGAAGGATGTGCTGGAACTGGAGAAAGTCCAGAGAAGGGCAACAAAAATAATTAGGGGAATAGAGGACATCAGCTATGAGGAAAGACTACAAGCACTGAACCTATTCTCTCTGGAGAAGAGACGATTGAGGGGGGATATGATATCAATGTACAAATACTGTACTGGTGACCCGAGCATAAGGAACAAACTATTCAGAGAAAGGAGATACAATAAGACACATGGCCACTCACTAAAACTCTTCCATTAATAAATATAAAAAAAAATATATATAATATCAGTATTAAAAAAAAATTCTATATATATATATATATATATATATATATAATCTATACATGATGGGCGACACAGGTTGCATGAGCGACGGGGGACACGTTACATGAACGACGGGGGACACAGGCTGCATGATGGCAGGGACAGGGGACACAGGCTGCACGATGGGGGACACAGACTGCGTGATGGCAGGGACAGGGGATGCATGATTGGGGACACAGGCTGCTTGATGGGGGACACGACTACACGTTGGCAGGGACAGGGGACACAGGCTGCGTGATGGGGCACACAGACTGCATTGATGCATGATGGCAGTGACAGGGGACACAGGCTGCATGATGGGGGACACAGACTACATGATGGCAGGGACAGGGAATACAGGCTGTGTGAAGGGGGACACAGGCTGCATTGCTGCATGATGGCAGGGACACAGGCTGTGTGATGGAGGACAGGTAACATGATGGCAGGGACAGGGGACACAGGCTTCTTGATGGGGGACACAGACTACATGATGGCAGGAACAGGAGATACAGGCTGCGTGATGGGGAACACGGGCTGCGTGATGGGGGACACAGGCTGCATTGATGCATGATGGCAGGGACAGGGGACACAGGTTGCATGATGGCATAGATGGGGGGGGACAGGCTGCGTGATGGGGGAGGGGACACAGGCTGCATGATGAATGATGAATGAGGCACAGGTGGGTATGAATGAGGCAGGAGTGGTGCCGATCGGTGTGTACAGGGTGCTAAGAGAGAGCTGAACCGGACATGCAGCGGTTTGTTGACAAATGATTGCTCCATCATTGGATGAAGCGATCACATGGTAAAGGGCCCCTGTCATTGGCCCTTTACCAGAATCTGCAGGAATAAGAATAAGCTGACCGTGCTGTAGCAGTCATTGGGCTATGTCCCGGTCGGCAAGTAGTTAATCCCCATAGTCTTAGCTATCCGATAGTACCCTTGAACTGGGGCTTTGCATTACCTATTGTCTGCAGTATTTGGCCAAAGACTATCACCATACCAGTCCCTGTAAAAATTAGGCATTTCCCCAAAAATATTTGTGTTGCTACTGGAGGTCCTCTAGTATAAGTTTGCCAAGTATGGTGCCCTGAACCCCTGTGGTTTGGGCCCTACATTTATAGAAGCTTGGTCTGCTATGTTAATCTATGGCAGGGTCACAGTCTGGAAGTTTGAGGGGCTACAGCTTGGACACCAAATGTGTCCGGGGGGGGGGGCATATTTGGCATAGAGGTAGGGGAGGCCTTCCTTTACCACCCAAAACATTTTGGGGTTGGTAGCCCAAAATGTCCTGGTCTCAAGGGCCCCTTGAGAATATGTGGCCCCCTGGGCCGTACAGCGCAGCAGGGAGTGCTGGATACCCCAGGGATCTCTTGACTCTTAGCTATTCAACTATACCTGCAGAGCGGGACTCCGTAGTTCCCATGTTCTGTGGTGGTCAGCTAAAGTCTACCCCAATGCAGGTCCCTGTGAAAACTAAGCATTGGCTCCAAACAAATGTATGTGGTCCCTGGGGATCATATAGTATCCCTGTGCCAAACTTGTTGCCCCTGGGTACCGTTGTTCGGCTACCATAGGGCCTTACATTTAGAGTAGCCTGGCCCGCTATGTTAATCTATGGCAGGGTCGTAGTCAGGAAGTTTGAGGGGCTACAGCTTGGACACCAAATGTGTCCGGGGGGGGGTCCATATTTGGCATAGAGGTAGGGGAGGCCTTCCTTTACCACCCTACAATTTTGGGATCGCTAGCCTGAAATTTTATGGTCAAGTTTTTAAGGGGCTCCTTGGGAGTGTGTTTCTCTCGGGCGATAGTGCTGAACTTGAATTGGTAAGTACTGCAGGAATCTCTGGACTCTTAGCTATTTGACAGTATTTGCAGAGCGGGGCTCCGCAGTTCCTGTGTCCTGCGGTGGTAGGGCAAATTACACCCCCCATACAGGTCCCCATGAAAATTAAGCATTGGCCCCAAAAATGTTTTGTGACCCCTGGGGGTCCTTTAGTAACCCTGTGCTAAGTTTGGTGCCCTTGGGCAGCATTGTTTTATTACCGTGGGGCCCTACATTTAGGCTAGCTTGACCTATCTATGTTAATATATGGCGCAGTAGGGAATTTTGAGGGGCCACAAGCTGTAGGAGCCTGGTCTCTTTTGGGGCCCGAGCTGTGGCCCTTCAAATTCCCAACCGCAACTTAGCCATAGCTTAAGATGGCAGGCCAATCTAACATAAATTTAGGGCCCTGTGGTACCCGAACCACGGGGTTTACGGGCACAAAATTTGGAACAGGAATACTAGATGACCTCAGGGGCCACACACATTTTTTTGTGGCTGATGTCTAATTTTTACAAGGACTGACATGGGGGTCCAATTTGCCCGAATACTTTGGAACATAGGTGTAGCACAATTCCCAGCCGTTTCGCTGGATATGGGTCCCCCTGGGTTACCACTAGCAACAACAGCACATTTAAGCATGTTTCTCCAAGTGTGAGCACTGAGACAATGACCAGTCCAGTATCTTTGGGTTTTTGATTTCTTTAGGAACTTGGATGGGAGAAGGGATGAGTGGGATACGCCTTTAACTCAACTATGCACAATCTTGCAGAGACACTTGAGAAATGCTGGTTAATGCTGGCTTGACGCTGTTTAACGCTGGCCGGATGCCGGTTAATGCTGAACTATTTCTGTAACTGGTTTGCGACTAAAGAAGTCCTCTTTTAGCTCCCTTGGGCACTCCTTCCTGAGGTAGCTACATGTACACTTTGCTGCACTGCTGAACGCTTCAGGGCCCACACTGGCGCCCCCTTTCACTCCCTTATCTTCAGGGCTTAACACTTGGCACCCCCTTTCAATGCCACAACCACCGGTTCCCTTTGACCTTCTGGAGTGGCCCCCTATCCTAGCCAGACCCCTGGGCAGATTTCGAGTACTCACAACACTGTTTTTCCTGGAAACCTTCTGCCCAGCAGCTCCACTCTGTCAGCGACACTCTGGATCCTTCTCTGTAGTCCAGCTCAACCTCCGGTCCCTCAGGCCGACTGCCCAGGACCTCTCCACTTGCTCTGACAGGAGGAGAGACAGCCTTCACCCTCCTCCTGGGACTCTGCTTCCCACTAAAGAGCACCAAGCTTGCTGAAATTGAGGGCCTCATGGTACCTGAACCCTGGCGGCTAGGGGCCTCAATATTGGCTCAGAGATACTATAGGATCCACATGCATTTTTCAGAGCCAATGCTTATTTAGCACCCTCCTAGATACAGTATGTGCTAGGAAAAGCATAGTTTTTGCTCTGCCTGCATACAAGGAGAGTCTGATCGATAGTTAGGCCTGTTACATGTGTCCATGTGTGATTAACCTAGTCTTAGGGTGTGTCCCCACTGTATCCAATAGGGGAGCCTGTTGGACAGTGAAGGAAACCCAGCCAGTGGCGCACAGGCTTTTGTAGCTGTCCCAATGGGTGGGCACAACAGTGTTGCATCCTGGGATATGTGATAAAAGCCAAGGGCATATGTGACAGGGCATCTTTGGGCGGGAAACCAGGTCCCAGAAGGAGGATGCTGGCTGTCTCTCCTCCTGTCAGTGTGAAAAGTGGTCACAGGCAGTCGGCCTAGTGGACCGGAGGTGTGGTGCTGAGCCAGGAGGTCCAGAGGATACTAACTGTGGAGCAAGTGGCAGAGTAACCTGAGGAATAAGTGTCCGTGAGAACTGGGAAGCTTGCCGAGGGTCTGCCCAGGAAGGGGACCACTCCGGTGAGAGTCAGTGGACAGGAGCTAGCACACACAAGTAAGAAAGGGAGTGCCAAGTTAGACCCTGAAGAGTAACCTGAAACAGAGTTCACTTTCTTTATCTTCACTTCAGTGGCAAGGTGAAGCAGCGGCCTTGCCGCACACACTACAATAAGTCGTCCTCAGGATTGTGCATAGTTTCTAAGTTGGAGTATCCCACTCATCCCTTCTCCTATCCCAGTTCCAAATATAACACAAAAAAAACAAATCCCCTGGACTGTTCATTGACTGAGCCAAGGACTTAAAGTGATAAGTTTAACAGACTGTTGCTATGGGTAACACAGGGGAATCCAATCTCATCAGCTCCCTAGGGGCAGTGCTACATTTAATTGTTTCAGGGACCTACATAGGGGTATATTTGGCTAACCACTATGAAATACAGGAACTGCAGAGCCCCGCTCTGCAGGTACAATTGAATAGCTAAGAGTCCAGGGATTCCTGCGGTACACAGCACTCCCCGCTCCGCGGTACAGGCCAAGGGCCACAAACTCTCAAGTGGCCCTGGAAATAGTTGACCAGGAAATTTTGGGCTAGCAACTCCAAAATGTTTAATAAAGGAAGACCTCCCCTATCTCTGTGCCAAATGTGGGACCCTGGACTCTTATTCAGGGCCCGAGCTGTGGCCCCTCAAAGTTCCCTACCGTGACTGCACCTATACTAATATGAGGCGCCCCCACTCCTCTAACCGCTCATTCTGCCCCCCACTGACAGATACCCCATCTTCATGCTACAGCCTCTGTGAAATCCCCAGGGATACGCACTGACCATATGGCATGCGAGGGGTGTGTGTCCCCCTCATGCAGCCTGTATCCCCCCCACCCGTCATGCAGCCTGTGTCCCCCATCATGCAGCATATTTTAATACTGATATGTCATATTTGGTTTTTAATATTTATCTTTAGTATTTTGTTACATTTAGTATTTCTTAATTTCTTATTTTTATTTAGTATACTTCGAACAGAAGGAGCCGATTTTAATGCATTCATTACACGGCCGTACCGCCTCCTCTCAGTTCTCCTAATCCTCCCCGCCCTGCCCCCTGTAAGAACTTGATTAAGCGGCGGCAACTACGTCCCACCTCAGCCCCGCCTCCTCCCAGTCAGCTGTTCACTATGTCTTCTAATTTCACCGGACCTCGAAAATGTCTTGTGCCCATGCGCACCGGTGACTCTCGCATGCGCACCGGTGACTCACATCAGCTGTTTCCTGACGTAGTGTCACCGGAAGTGACGAGATCCGGTATTTTCATGGGTCCGACAAAATTTTACAACTTATTCCCTACCCTTGTCACTTCCGGTGAGGGTACGTCATACGTCAGCTGAGCGGCTTGCCAGTGCGCATGCTCACAGCTGCCGAGGGTAGAGAGTTTTCACAGGTTAGTGTTTTTTCACGGAACACCACCTCATTCTTCAGCTGTTGCCGCGCAAAATCATCTCGGGTCCAACTCGTCAGACTTCCCTCATCTCTGCTCCACGAAAATTAAATCACCAGCGGGTCTATGAAAATACAAATCACAGCTACAGTGTTTTATACCGTAACAGTCACTCATTTGGGACGCCGCACCTGCTGATGAGGGAAGTCTCCAAGATGATTTAATTTAGCGGCTGGGCATGCACAGTCGGACACGTTGCAACAGCTGATAAATGACGCGGTGTAAGGTTAAAAAACACTACCCCATGAAAATTTCCTACCCACCGCAGCTGTAAGCATGAGCACTAGTAAGCTACTCAGCTGTTGAATGACGTACCCTCACAGGAAGTGACGAGGGTAGGGAATTTTCACAGGGTAGATTTTTTTTAACGTTACACCGGCATGTGTGGGAACGTCTGTGCGGACCTCCAAGCATAGCGTCCGCATCCCGCCCTACATCAGTACATGGGCGGGGTGGAGGGGGTAATTATTGGAGCCCTAACCGCAATAATCTCAGTGTCTCTTTGCACTCCCTGCGTGTCGTGATCTGTTCCCTGACTGTTAAAGGTAAATGAGAGTTGCCTCTTCTCCCATGGGCTATTACGTACTTTTTTTTTTTTTTTTTTTTGAGATCCCTTATTGGAAATGCTTTCTCTTTTTCATTTTTAGGTGTGTATTCTATCTATTTTTGCTTGGGTAAATCCTCCCGTCTTTTGGAGCTTTTTTGGAGTTTGCAGTATTTATGAAACATATTTATAATTTTGTGATGTTTTTACCTTGATAATTCATTACTGCATGTCCTTGATTTAAAGTGAGAACACCTCTGAGGAAGAACACATTTTTTTCAGAGGCCTTACAATCAGGGACACCGTTGGGCACTTCAGGTGTATGGGACATGTTATATGATATATGTAATTACACATAAATGGGACTCCATGCCTCAGGTATGGTGTATCCCTATGTTTATGCATTGAACTATTTTTCTGGCTTATTTGACCAACTTTATATTATGTTACTGTATATGTATAAAATATGAATTTGTCTTACATATGTTTTTTTCTTAGTACTGTACTATATCTTCATTTCCCTGAAGAAGCCAGTCCAGCGAAACCGGTTGGAAATTGAAGTATAATATAACCCACTGTAATGTTATATTTGCATAAGACACACACAATTTACTGTTATGTTTTTATGAATTTGTGTATAAAATAAAATACAAATATTTTTTAAGATAAATATATTTTTTGTATTGGTAATGTCTTTGCAAGTCCTTGAGTACCTGTAAAGTCCCACATTTCACAATTCCCTTGTTCGACATTTTCACAGGGATGTTGGTACTCTAGTGTTTTCTCCTTGGTTCCACCCACTACTTGATTAAACCTTGCCATGTATTTAAGTGGTTAAGGGGAACTCTGACAGAATTAAAAAAAAAAAAAAGGCATTGGGGCCCTTTGGGTCTGGTATAGATTTTAAGGGGAACTCCACACCACAATTTAAAAAAAAAGGTGTGGGGTCTTTCCCAAAATCCATACCAGGCCCTTATCCAAGCATGTAGCCTGGCAGGCCATAAAAGGGGGGGGGGGGGCGAATGAGCTCCCCGCCCTCTTGAACAATACCAGGCCACTTGCCCTCAACATGGGCAGGGTGCTTTTGGGCATCCCCCAAAGCACCTTGTCCCCATGTTGTTGTGGACAAGAGCCTCTTCCCGACATTCCTAGATTGTGGTTATGGGGGTCTTTGGGTAGGGGGGCTTATCAGAAAGTGGAAGCCCCTTTTACCAAGGGGGTCCCCAGAAGATCCTGTACCCATTCAAAAAAGAAAAAAAAACAGGAAACCGTTTTTGACAAGTCCTTTATTAAAAAGAAAAAAAAAAAGTGTCCCTTGATGTAAATTCATCGCCAATCTCGATGCTTGCCAACCCAAAAATAGAAAAAAAAAGGGGGGGGGGCGAGCAAGGCCTCCCCTCCTGTCACATGCCTTCAACATGGGTGGGTGGGCACTTTGGGGCAGGGGGGCACAGGAAACAGTTTACAAGTCCTTTTTTTTTAAAAAAAAAGTGTCTCTCTATGTAAATCCATCATCAATCTCGATGCCCACCGACCCTCAAAATACAAAAATTGCAAAAAAGGCTTCGCCTCCTAAGAGGCAACCTGCCGAATGCTCGCTCTTGACGATGGATTTACAGTACATCGAGGGACACTTTATTTATTTTTTTCTTCTTAATAAAGGACTTTTCAAAACTGTTTCCTGTGCCCCCCTGCCCCAAACTACCCACCAGCAATGATGACATGTGACCTGGTATGGTTCAGGAGGGGAGGCCTAGCTCGCGCTCCCCCTGCTGACCAGCCAGGCTGCATGTTCGGATAAGGGACTGGTATGGATTTGGGGGGGGGGGGGCGGGGGACCCTATGTCGTGTGTTTTTTTTTTTTTTTTTTTTTATTTGTATTGCTGGGAGCCCACAATGCATTGGCGCTGCGAGCAAGTTTAAATGACATTTTTTCCTTTAGAAATGTCAGTATTGCTGCAGCAGGCTCCATACATCATACAGATGCGCCACTTTACAGGTACAGTAAGGGGATCCCCCCGCCACGATATTTATTTTTCATTTTTATTGTTTCACTTTAAGCTTAATTAATATTCACTGCTCCTTTAAACGATCATTCAAGAAAAAAAATGCATCGATATATGTCCCCAAGGAAGATTTTACCCCCTTCCTGACCAGGAGGTATTTTGCGATTCGGCACTGCGTGACTTTAACGGACAATTGCGCGGTTGTGCGATGCTGTACCTAAACAAATTTGACTGATTGTTTAATATACCTTGTTGCACATTTTATGAAGATTGTACGCTTTGACCGCATTTCTTGTTCATGTAACACTATTGTCTGTTGTAGCTGCTCTGTTCCGCACTACTCATCCTACAAGTTGCTATGCGGCTGCGACCGTATCCTTGTTTTCTGTTGTTTGATGTTTGAAAACCTCAATAAAAACCATTTGAAATAATAAACAAATTTGACGTCCTTTTTTTTCCCCACAAACAGAGCTTTCTTTTGGTGGTTTTTGATCACCTGTGCGATTTTTTGATCATGCGCTATAATCATAAAAAGAGCGACAATTTTGCAAAAATAACAATATTTTTCACATTTTTTATATGAAATTCCCCCCAAAAAATGTAAAAATCAAAATTTTTTTAAATTTTTGGCCAATTTGTTTTCTGCTATCTATGTTTGGTAAAAAAGATCACAATAAGCGTATTTTGATTGGTTTGCGCAAAAGTTTTTGCGTTTACTAACTAAGGGAAAGATTTTTGTCATTTTTGTTGCGTTTTTTTTTTTAACGAGTAATGGCGGCGATCTGCGATTTTTTTTTTTTTTTTTTTGCGGGACTGCTACATTGCGACGGACAGATCGGACCCTTGACTGACATTTTTGACACTTTTGGGGGTACCAGTGATCAGTGCTATACATATGCACTGTTACTGTAAAAATGACACTGGGAGGGAAGAGGTTAACTTTATTGGAGAGGAAGGGGTTAAGTGTGTCCCTAGGGGCGGGTTTCTTACTGTGATTGGATGTGGCTGTGTGTGTAACAGCACAGATCAATGGTCCTACATAGCAGGACCGAGTGATCTGTGCTTTTACACAGGGGAGAATGACAGGCGGCTGTGTTTACATTAGCCGCCTGCCTTTCTCCCTCTCTACCCGCCAATCGCGAGTGACCGACGGGCATCGGGTCCGCCGGTCACACGCGCCGCCTTCTTCGGGTATGAGCGGGAGCGCGCCTCTGGCGGCGCGCGCTCGCCCCCTATTCGCTCCCAGGCTAGTGACGTACCCTTACGTCACTTTGCCTGGGAGGGGCTGACCGCCACCGTATATAGTCGGGCGGCGGTCGGCAAGTGGTTAAGTGCACCTGCGCTTGGTGTGCTGGGTAAAGTGGTTTTGATATGCAAATAAGCAAACAAGATGTAATGTAAAAATAGGTAAAATAACTTTTGGTAAATATATGATTGCAATACCTTTTTATTAGTTAATACATTTATAAAACACTGGAATCATCAAACGTATGCCTTATGCAAAACATATAAGATGCAACAAAGTGACTGTGCTGTGCTTGCCGTGAAAAAGTGACATGTGGTATAATGCAATATAAAAGTCCATAAAGTGGCTTGTGCTAAAAAAGCAAAAATGTATATGTCTGTAGGCACCCTACATGTAGGTACTAGGTAAAATTATAGTGTGCCTTGGCTGCCTAACAGCAGCAAGAGGGCATTGTGTTTCACTTCATTTAAGGACTCTGAATAGTTAGCCAGTGACAGGCTACAGACTGAATAGTTAGCTGGTGACAGGGTACAGACTCATTGGAAAAGGAGTGAACCCCGGTGAGTCAAGATACTGGTCAGCAGAGGTAGTCAGGGAAGGGAGTGGAAAGGTCGCCCTTAGAGTTAAAAGGAGGGTCTTTCCACTCAACTGTCAAGATAGTTAGGCTTGCATTTTCCTATGTGTATGCAGTTGACTAACTTTTGCTTCCATTTCTCTTTACAGGTGGGATCGCCTTATAGATAGTTAGGGGATTTGCATTGTATTTTCCTTCTTAGTCCACACCAAACAAGTTTGTTTGGTGGGGGGTGCATCAGTTTTCATGCACCTTAAAATGTTTGTAAATTTGTACAGCAGAGTGTAAAGCTATATTTTTCCACCGTAATTTATTTGTACAGTCGTTTTTTTCCTTCTCCCCCTTTTTCAATTTTGTCAAAAAGAGGAAATTGGTCTGGAGCCATCTGTAGACCACCTCCATCCCGAAACAATCATAGAAAGAGAAAATTGGCCCGTGGGACTTTATATGAGGTGGGTACATGTGACTGGAAATAACAAAAATGAGTAATTGAAAAAATATAATCTTTATTGTAAAAAATGACATCAAAGTTGTGCGCGTGAAGCGCTGGGATAACAGACTTCATTGGAAATCATTGAAAACATGTATAACATAAAGTACCATACATAAAATATACAATATTCATGAGAATGCAAAACAACTAAATCTCAAGGATAAAGACATGGTAAATAATTTTCACATAGCGTATAAATGTCGTATAAATGTCATGCATCTAGCCTGACGCGTTTCGCGAGTCACTGCTCGCTTCTTCAAGAGAGAATGCATTGGAAAAATGATAAATCTGAAAAAACGAAAAAAAGAATTGAAAAAATGGAAGTATAGCTCATGAAGGTATTATTAAGAGAGGATTTTGTAAGTCATGGGGAACTCATTGGAGTGCCCATTACTCACATTTCAAAGGCTGGAATCAAGGAGTGGAACTCCGTGCGGTAGCAATGGTGTAGGTCTGGCCCGGGAGCTGAAGGGTCCCATCGGACGACAATACAGCGGAGTGGCCCATGGGAGGTAAGTGACCAATGTGTGGAGTAATAGCCATAAGCCTTCCATGTCTGTCATAAAATTGGAATTTATAAAATAAAGTATATAGGTAAATATGTATAGTATATGATACAATGTAGTACAAAGTCTATCATGTATATTGAACAATGAGTAAATATCCAAATGCCATGCACAGTGCAGGAAGGACTGATATGATTGGTACAATAAAGTATTAGACAATGTGGAAAAGAGTAATGGCTGAGAGAAAGGTGAATAGGTAGAAAGTGGAAGTGAAAAGAGTGTGACAATGAGTGAAGGAAAGTGTAGAAGATGAAAGTGGTGCAAAAAGAAAGAAGAAGGCAAGGCTGGCGTCCAGCAATATAACAACCATGGTGATAGTGAAGTGAAGATATAGGATAGTGTGTGGCAGGTGTCGGGAACCCACAAAATGAGGGATGGGAAGGAGTGGTGCAAATGGGAAAAAGGTGCTTACGAGGTGAAGTGAATGGGGAACGAGTGCCATGTGTAAAGTGAGAAAGGAGAGAAGTACCAAGGGTCAGCCTTACCATGGGCATCTTCGGCCAGTGCCGTCTGTGGGGCCCTAACGTCATACAGCGGGTGGAGCAGAGACAAGCATCTGCAGCCTCGTGGGGGAGCGGACGCATAAGCGCAAACCTCCCCCATCTAGAACCCGTGGATGTAGAGCACATGGACGTGATGGCGCCGCGCAAACGCGCCGGCGTGACGTCAGATGTGCGGCATGACGCCGATGTAGGGGTGGACCCGTCCGACGAAGGGAAGGGCGGGTACAGCAAGGGAGGAGGCACCTCCCTCTTTCTACATCGCAGCTCCCGGGACACAGGCATCCACCAAACACACTAGCACAGATACATCCAGGAAACCAGTGTGTTGAAAACCTCCAATGTGATGTATAAGTAGATCATGGGCAAAAAAGCTATCTGGATGTGTAAATGCTAAAAAATAAATGAAATGAAATAAAATAAAATAAAATAAATGGAATACCAGCACTGATGACAACAGACCAAAAAAGTGGGCACTTGTGGGTGTCTTCCACCCGGGTTCAAAATCAAAAAGAGGAAATTGGTCTGGAGCCATCTGTAGACCACCTCCATCCCGAAACAATCATAGAAAGAGAAAATTGGCCCGTGGGACTTTATATGAGGTGGGTACATGTGACTGGAAATAACAAAAATGAGTAATTGAAAAAATATAATCTTTATTGTAAAAAATGACATCAAAGTTGTGCGCGTGAAGCGCTGGGATAACAGACTTCATTGGAAATCATTGAAAACATGTATAACATAAAGTACCATACATAAAATATACAATATTCATGAGAATGCAAAACAACTAAATCTCAAGGATAAAGACATGGTAAATAATTTTCACATAGCGTATAAATGTCGTATAAATGTCATGCATCTAGTCTGACGCGTTTCGCGAGTCACTGCTCGCTTCTTCAAGAGAGAATGCATTGGAAAAATGATAAATCTGAAAAAACGAAAAAAAGAATTGAAAAAATGGAAGTATAGCTCATGAAGGTATTATTAAGAGAGGATTTTGTAAGTCATGGGGAACTCATTGGAGTGCCCATTACTCACATTTCAAAGGCTGGAATCAAGGAGTGGAACTCCGTGCGGTAGCAATGGTGTAGGTCTGGCCCGGGAGCTGAAGGGTCCCATCGGACGACAATACAGCGGAGTGGCCCATGGGAGGTAAGTGACCAATGTGTGGAGTAATAGCCATAAGCCTTCCATGTCTGTCATAAAATTGGAATTTATAAAATAAAGTATATAGGTAAATATGTATAGTATATGATACAATGTAGTACAAAGTCTATCATGTATATTGAACAATGAGTAAATATCCAAATGCCATGCACAGTGCAGGAAGGACTGATATGATTGGTACAATAAAGTATTAGACAATGTGGAAAAGAGTAATGGCTGAGAGAAAGGTGAATAGGTAGAAAGTGGAAGTGAAAAGAGTGTGACAATGAGTGAAGGAAAGTGTAGAAGATGAAAGTGGTGCAAAAAGAAAGAAGAAGGCAAGGCTGGCGTCCAGCAATATAACAACCATGGTGATAGTGAAGTGAAGATATAGGATAGTGTGTGGCAGGTGTCGGGAACCCACAAAATGAGGGATGGGAAGGAGTGGTGCAAATGGGAAAAAGGTGCTTACGAGGTGAAGTGAATGGGGAACGAGTGCCATGTGTAAAGTGAGAAAGTCTTTATCCTTGAGATTTAGTTGTTTTGCATTCTCATGAACATTGTATATTTTATGTATGGTACTTTATGTTATACATGTTTTCAATGATTTCCAATGAAGTCTGTTATCCCAGCGCTTCACGCGCACAACTTTGATGTCATTTTTTACAATAAAGATTATATTTTTTCAATTACTCATTTTTGTTATTTCCAGTCACATGTACCCACCTCATATAAAGTCCCACGGGCCAATTTTCTCTTTCTATGATTGTTTCGGGATGGAGGTGGTCTACAGATGGCTCCAGACCAATTTCCTCTTTTTGATTTTGAACCCGGGTGGAAGACACCCACAAGTGCCCACTTTTTTGGTCTGTTGTCATCAGTGCTGGTATTCCATTTATTTTATTTTATTTTATTTCATTTCATTTATTTTTTAGCATTTACACATCCAGATAGCTTTTTTGCCCATGATCTACTTATACATCACATTGGAGGTTTTCAACACACTGGTTTCCTGGATGTATCTGTGCTAGTGTGTTTGGTGGATGCCTGTGTCCCGGGAGCTGCGATGTAGAAAGAGGGAGGTGCCTCCTCCCTTGCTGTACCCGCCCTTCCCTTCGTCGGACGGGTCCACCCCTACATCGGCGTCATGCCGCACATCTGACGTCACGCCGGCGCGTTTGCGCGGCGCCATCACGTCCATGTGCTCTACATCCACGGGTTCTAGATGGGGGAGGTTTGCGCTTATGCGTCCGCTCCCCCACGAGGCTGCAGATGCTTGTCTCTGCTCCACCCGCTGTATGACGTTAGGGCCCCACAGACGGCACTGGCCGAAGATGCCCATGGTAAGGCTGACCCTTGGTACTTCTCTCCTTTCTCACTTTACACATGGCACTCGTTCCCCATTCACTTCACCTCGTAAGCACCTTTTTCCCATTTGCACCACTCCTTCCCATCCCTCATTTTGTGGGTTCCCGACACCTGCCACACACTATCCTATATCTTCACTTCACTATCACCATGGTTGTTATATTGCTGGACGCCAGCCTTGCCTTCTTCTTTCTTTTTGCACCACTTTCATCTTCTACACTTTCCTTCACTCATTGTCACACTCTTTTCACTTCCACTTTCTACCTATTCACCTTTCTCTCAGCCATTACTCTTTTCCACATTGTCTAATACTTTATTGTACCAATCATATCAGTCCTTCCTGCACTGTGCATGGCATTTGGATATTTACTCATTGTTCAATATACATGATAGACTTTGTACTACATTGTATCATATACTATACATATTTACCTATATACTTTATTTTATAAATTCCAATTTTATGACAGACATGGAAGGCTTATGGCTATTACTCCACACATTGGTCACTTACCTCCCATGGGCCACTCCGCTGTATTGTCGTCCGATGGGACCCTTCAGCTCCCGGGCCAGACCTACACCATTGCTACCGCACGGAGTTCCACTCCTTGATTCCAGCCTTTGAAATGTGAGTAATGGGCACTCCAATGAGTTCCCCATGACTTACAAAATCCTCTCTTAATAATACCTTCATGAGCTATACTTCCATTTTTTCAATTCTTTTTTTCGTTTTTTCAGATTTATCATTTTTCCAATGCATTCTCTCTTGAAGAAGCGAGCAGTGACTCGCGAAACGCGTCAGGCTAGATGCATGACATTTATACGACATTTATACGCTATGTGAAAATTATTTACCATGTCTTTATCCTTGAGATTTAGTTGTTTTGCATTCTCATGAATATTGTATATTTTATGTATGGTACTTTATGTTATACATGTTTTCAATGATTTCCAATGAAGTCTGTTATCCCAGCGCTTCACGCGCACAACTTTGATGTCATTTTTTACAATAAAGATTATATTTTTTCAATTACTCATTTTTGTTATTTCCAGTCACATGTACCCACCTCATATAAAGTCCCACGGGCCAATTTTCTCTTTCTATGATTGTTTCGGGATGGAGGTGGTCTACAGATGGCTCCAGACCAATTTCCTCTTTTTGACAAAATTGAAAAAGGGGGAGAAGGAAAAAAACGACTGTACAAATAAATTACGGTGGAAAAATATAGCTTTACACTCTGCTGTACAAATTTACAAACATTTTAAGGTGCATGAAAACTGATGCACCCCCCACCAAACAAACTTGTTTGGTGTGGACTAAGAAGGAAAATACAATGCAAATCCCCTAACTATCTATAAGGCGATCCCACCTGTAAAGAGAAATGGAAGCAAAAGTTAGTCAACTGCATACACATAGGAAAATGCAAGCCTAACTATCTTGACAGTTGAGTGGAAAGACCCTCCTTTTAACTCTAAGGGCGACCTTTCCACTCCCTTCCCTGACTACCTCTGCTGACCAGTATCTTGACTCACCGGGGTTCACTCCTTTTCCAATGAGTCTGTACCCTGTCACCAGCTAACTATTCAGTCTGTAGCCTGTCACTGGCTAACTATTCAGAGTCCTTAAATGAAGTGAAACACAATGCCCTCTTGCTGCTGTTAGGCAGCCAAGGCACACTATAATTTTACCTAGTACCTACATGTAGGGTGCCTACAGACATATACATTTTTGCTTTTTTAGCACAAGCCACTTTATGGACTTTTATATTGCATTATACCACATGTCACTTTTTCACGGCAAGCACAGCACAGTCACTTTGTTGCATCTTATATGTTTTGCATAAGGCATACGTTTGATGATTCCAGTGTTTTATAAATGTATTAACTAATAAAAAGGTATTGCAATCATATATTTACCAAAAGTTATTTTACCTATTTTTACATTACATCTTGTTTGCTTATTTGCATATCAAAACCACTTTACCCAGCACACCAAGCGCAGGTGCACTTAACCACTTGCCGACCGCCGCCCGACTATATACGGTGGCGGTCAGCCCCTCCCAGGCAAAGTGACGTAAGGGTACGTTGTGGGATACTCCTGCGTTTTTGGCAGTATTTTTGATAGGAGGCTGTTGCCTCAGAGTCAGAGGGACATGACTCCATTTGGTGTGGGGTGGATGTAGCACCCTACAGGAAGGTGCTAGGTAAAAGTATAATGGGCCTTGGCTGCCTAACAGCAAGGCCATGATTTCAGCTGGCTGTATTGTCTCCCAGGTGTGTCTGCTGAGAGGGGAGTCTCCCCACTGGCTCCATTGGAGGGTTCCCATTGGGCAGTGGAGGAAACCCAATCAAACACACTCAGCCTGTATCTACTCCAGAAGGCAGATTCTGCCACAGAGGATTCTGGGAGTGGGTATAAGTTCTGAGGGAACGCATGACGCAGCGTCTTTGGCGGGAAGCAGAGTCCCAGGAGGGAGAGTACGGCTGTCTCTCCTCCTGTTAGAGGAAGCGGGTGTCTCGGGTGGCAGCCT
The DNA here is from genome assembly GCF_965119305.1 of Pelophylax lessonae. Taxonomy (NCBI): domain Eukaryota; kingdom Metazoa; phylum Chordata; class Amphibia; order Anura; family Ranidae; genus Pelophylax; species Pelophylax lessonae. The sequence goes on from NC_138773.1 coordinate 160,163,152, forward strand.
GGGAATCCAAAGAGTGTTGAGCTGAGCTGCAGAGGGGATCCGGTGTGCCGAGAACCAGCGGAGGGAGAGAGGGGTCCAGTTCCAGGAAAGCCTACAAAGGTCATTAGTACTGTGGACTGCCCCTGGGGGTCTGCCTAGAGTCACTCCGGAGAAGGTTCTAGGGATCCAGGAGTCAGCTAGTCTAAAGGGGGTGCCTAGTCAGAGGACCCTGAAGTGTAAAGGGGTACCCGTGGTTAGGCCCTGAAGAGTCAGTGTGCAGTGTGCAGTGTACAGAGTTAAGAGTTACAGCAGCACAAGTAGTGACAAGGAGCTACCTCAGCCAGTGAATGGTTGGGGGGAGCTGTTTAGTGACTTTTGAGCTAAATCGAGTGTCAGGAGTCAAGAGTTCTACAGCCCTGGATCTTTTGAGTTAACAAATAAGTTAAAGTCGAGGTTCCAGCACTAATTCAGCTAAACAGTATTTGCAAGCATCAGGAAGCGCTGGTCGGCATTCAGCTGGTGCCAAGACAGCGCTAGTGAACATTTCTGTACAAAGTCCCATTTAAGCCTAGAAGAGCCAGAGGAGTATCCCACTCATTCCCTTCCCCAATATACAATAAACAAAACAAACCAAAGATGCCAGAATGGTCATTGTCTCAGTTCTCACACCTGGGTTCACAACTTAAATGTGTTGGGAGTGTTACCGGTACTGATGGCAGATAGAGATGGCCTTGCAGTGCGCCCAGCAGTCAGTTTGTGGCAAACTTTGCTCATTCGCTGTTCGCCGAACATGCGAACATATGGCGATATTCGCGACCTCCATATTCTTTTACATTGTAAAAAAATTTGACCCTTGACACATCCATCAGGTGGTACAGGACAGCCAATTGAGACATTTCAGCACATGGACATACCCCCTACCTTTTAAATAGACCTGATCTGGCTGCCATTTTACATTCTGTCTTTTGTCAGTGTAGGGAGAGGTTGCTGTGTGAAGCAGGGACAGACTGTTAGTGACACAAATCGCTAGCTGTACTATTGTTTGGTGTGCAGTATATAGGGGTGTAATACACTTATAATATACTTTCTAATATAGAAAGCATATTATGGTGGATTTGTATTGTGCAGCAATATTGTGACTGGTGGTTAGTGGTTCTGCAGCAATACTACAACTACAAAGAGTGACAAACGCAATTAGAAAAAAGTATTATAACTGGTGTGATATACCAGTCGCCCCCCCAAAAACGACAGATTGAAGCGGGGTGTTATATATACTTTCATAATAGTGTACTTGGGTACTGCAGAAATTTTGCCTGCTTTGCTGCGTTCCCTCTGCTACACACAGTGACAAATGTTACTGGAAAAAAGTATTATAACTGGTGTGATAGACCAGTGGCCCCCCAAAACGACAGATTGAAGCTGGGTGTTATATACCTTCTTCCACATATACTGTGTTTTTTCTAGAGACTTTTGTCACAGGGTCATTTAAAAAATGACAGGCAGAGGAAGAGGCAGGCCCTTCCGCAGGAGTGGTAGGGGTAGGGCAGGAGCACCAGGCCGGAGCCAAAGTGGGAAGTTGCAAGTTGCAGAAGGTACGTTCGATTACTTCAAAGGACGCACCAGACTTGGTTGAGTGGCTCACTCAGCCTTCCTCTTCTGAACCCTCCTCATCCTCTCTCCCACTTATTTATCCAGTGAATGCCTAATGTACCTCCAGCCACAGAATACAAAGTTATTTGCTGTCAGGTGAATGCCTGTTGGTTAATTTTTGGGGCCTGTACTGGCCGACACTTACTACTTTATCCTGTGAATTCCTAATTTCCCTAAAACGTCTTTCAGGACAGCACCTTAGAGAGATGGCTCCTCCCTCTCCTCATCAGGAAACACCCCATCCACCAGATTTTAAAAGGAGGCTTCTCCCACCATTCATCAGTTTTTGTGTTTCCTCCGGCCGAGGAACACCTCTGTGGGGAGCTGGGCTCTTAAGGTGCTATCCTGAGAGACCGGGCTTCCTACGTCCACCTACCCTTTTTTGGAGACGATTGCTTCTCCCATTCACGTGACCGACTGCAGTGCATGGGCTCCTTCTTCCTCTTCAGTGCTCTAGGCTGAGTCAGGACCCCGCAGAGCACAGCCCTGGGAAGGCATCTTGGACGATTTTTCTTAGGCTTCCGCCGCCTTTTTTTTTTCAAATTTGCAGCCATTTCTCCGGATCGAGTGACGCTCGTCCGGCCCGGAAGTGAGGTTCCGGAAAGGGCAGCGTTCTGCAGGGGGCGTATGGCGTCATTTCCGCCGGACGCAGAGGAAGAAGGGAGGAGCAAGCTGGTGCCTTATTCCGGATCCGGTCCAGTGCAGGTGCGCTTTGGTCTCCGGAACCGGTACCGAAGCCAGGGGGTGATACCGCTGCCAAGCGATGGAAGCTTCTTCAGCGAGTGGGACAGGCACAGGCACCAGTAAGGCCCAGGTAAGGGGTATCTTTATATGGCCTATCTTACTGTGGGGTCTCTCTCCAACCCTTTTTCCTTTCCCCCCGGTGGCTGGGGGCCTGTCAGGGCACATGGGACTTCCCTTAAAATGTCTTTTTGTGCACCTTGGTGACCCTGAGAATCAGGCTGACTCTTAAGAAGCATGTGTATGTTTTCCAATTCATGTCTTCCAGGCTAAAAGCTTGGAAATTGTTTCCAAGAGAAAGTGTCCTTCATGCAAAGCAAAGTTGTCGGAAAGCTGGAAAAAGACACTTTGCCAGGGATGTATTGATGCACTAGTAAAGGAAGAAGCATCTGCAGTTTGTGGCGATCTAGTCGCATCTGTGAGGAAGGAATTGGATGCTACCATCCAATCTTTTCGGTCATCCCTACAGGATCCTGCCCTGAGTCAGCCATCAGCCTCACTGTCCTTTCAGGGTTCACAATTGGTTCCTTCGGTGGGGACAGAAGGGGTTCCTTCCACCCAAGGAGATAATTCCCCCTCACATTCCAAAGAGGATTCAGAGGAAGAAGAGGAGGGAGGGGCATAAAGTAGGCCCACTAAATACAAACTATCCTTAGAGCAAGTGGATGGTCTCCTGAGGGCAGTTTACATCACCCTGGGTCTAGAGGAGGAAAAGAAGGAACTGTCCCTACATGACAAAATGTATGCAGGCTTGGAAGAGCCTAAGGGCCGTATCTTCCCAGTGCATCAGACCATCTCAGATGCAATAAAACATGAGTGGGCTGATCCGGAAAAGAAAACCTTCTTCCCTAAAGCCTTTAAAAGGCGATTTCCTTTTGATGAGGACCCAGGAGCTCCCTGGAATAAGATGCCAAAGATTGATGCAGCCTTCTCCCAGGTTTCTAGGTCAACAGACCTAGCATTTGAAGACATGGGAGTCCTGAGGGATCCCATGGATAAGAAGATGGACCAGCAACTTAAGAGATCCTGGCAATCCATCATGGGGAGTCTGAAGCCTGCCATGGCAGTAACCTGTGTGTCCAGGAATCTGGAATACTGGCTTAGCCAGCTAAAAGCACACATCACAGCAGACTCACCTAAACAGGAAATTTTGGATTCCTTTTCCACGCTCTCCACGGCCATAGCCTTCATTGCTGACGCTTCAGCAGAGTCAGTGAAGATGACAGCAAGATCTGCAGCTTTATCCAACTCAGCCAGAAGGGCTCTTTGGTTAAAGACATGGCCTGGAGATACAGCTTCTAAAAATAAGCTGTGTGGACTTCCTTTTCAAGGGGATCTACTATTCGGGCCTGGGCTAGACTCTGTTCTAGATAGAACAGCAGACAAAAAGAAGTCTTTTCCTGTGAAGAAGAAACAGGCAGCAAAGAAGCTTTTTCGACCTCAAAAAGCTCAGCAAAATAGCAGACCCCAGGAGAAGAGAAGAAACTGGTCGACACAAAAACCCAAAGGGAAAGGAGGTGTTCTCTTCCATCCTCCTGTGTCAACCAACAAAACACAATGACAAGACATTGCCGGTGGGAGGAAGATTGAGGGAATTCCTCCCCTATTGGGCAGCCATAACAGAAAATCAATACATTCTGGATATGCTGTCCCAAGGCTACAACATAGAGTTTTCAGAGACGCCACCCAAAAGGTTCTTTGTCACAAACCTCCCAAGAGATGCAGAAAAAGCCCTGGCTATGATGGACCTGTTAAAGGACCTGAGGCGACAGGGAGTTGTCTGTCCAGTTCCAGTGGAGGAACAACATCGGGGATTCTATTCCCACATATTTTTGATAAAGAAACCATCGGGGGATTTTCGTCTTATACTGAATCTGAAACCTTTAAACAGGTCAGTTCTGTACAAAAAGTTTCGAATGGACTCAATTCTTACAGTCAGAACCCTGTTAACAAAAGGATGCTTCATGGCATCAATCGACTTAAGGGATGCTTACCTGCATATCCCTATTGCCCCTCGCTCACAGAGATTCCTAAGGTTGGCAGTAAATCTGGGAAAGGAAATGCTCCATATCCAATTCAAAGCACTCCCTTTCGGGCTGTCATCCTCCCCTCGTATTTTTACGAAGGTAATGGCAGAGTGTCTAGCTCCCCTCCGCCTTCAGGGAATCTCTGTGGTGCCTTATCTGGACGACCTGCTTTTCTTTGCCCCGTCAAAGGAAAAACTTCAAGAGGACCTACACAAGGCAAGAGGTCATCTAGAAGCTCTGGGATGGATAGTGAACATCAAGAAATCGAATCTCACACCGGCTCAGCGGGTTCAGTTCCTAGGGTTTCAGTTATGCTCTGTGGAACAAAGAATCTTCCTACCAGAAGACAAACAGGTCAAAATACAGAATTTGGTAGCAAGGCTACAAACAAATCAGTGGTGGTCGATCAGAGAGATCATGTCAGTCCTTGGAAACCTGACTGCATCAATTCCAGCTGTCCAATGGGCAAGGCTGCATTTTCGGCCACTCCAATATTTCCTCCTCAGAATCTGGGATCACAATCCAGAGACTTTGGACTTAAAGGTAAAAATCCCCACCAAGGTCAAGAGGTCCCTTTGGTGGTGGAGAAATCAGATAACCTTGTCCCAGGGTTTGGCCTGGTCCTTCCCAGCAGACCAGAGGTTAACAACGGATGCCAGCAGTTGGGGGTGGGGAGCCCACTGGAACCAAAACCTGGCACAGGGGGTTTGGTCTCAGCCCGAGACAAGGAAATCCTCAAATTGGAAGGAGTTAAAGGCAGTCGGCCTAGCCCTAGCTGCCTTCTCTCAAAATCTTCAGGGGACTCGTGTTCAAGTCCTTTCAGACAATGCCACTACGGTGGCATATCTAAACAAGCAAGGGGGCACAAGAAGCAAAACCCTACAGCTGTTGGCAACGGAAATTCTGCAATGGGTGGAAAGGCAGTTACTTTCCTTGTCAGCAATCCACCTAAAAGGTACACTAAACAGTGTGGCGGATTATTTAAGCAGGCAGAAGATCCGAGAAGCAGAATGGAGCTTGAACCCAGAAGTCTTTATGTTGATAACCAAGACTTGGGGAAAGCCAGAGGTGGATCTGTTTGCAACGAAAGAAAACGCAAAACTTCCACTTTACTTCGCACTCCACAGAAACGACAACTCTCTGGGAGTAGATTCCCTGGCACATCCCTGAAGGTTCAGGTTGGGGTATGCCTTTCCCCCCTTCCAGCTCATTCTGTTGGTATTGAGAAAAATCCAAATGGAAAGAGCCTCAGTGATCCTGATCACTCCTTATTGGCCCAAAAGGGTTTGGTTTTCGACTGTCCTTCAACTATCAGTCAAACCTGCTTTTCAGCTCCCTCTTCGTCAAGACCTACTGCTTCAAGGTCCAGTCTATCATCCAGAAGTGGAAAAGCTAAAGCTCACCACCTGGTATCTGAGGAGCAACTGCTGAAAAGGAAAGGATTTTCAGACGCATTAATTGCTACTCTACTTTCCAGTAGGAAAAAAGTCACAAGGAATATATATGCAAAAGTTTGGAAGACATATAATACCTGGTGTGAATCGAAAGATCAAAAATTGGACAGTATTACTTCAATTTTGGAGTTCCTACAGGAGGGCGCAGGAAAAGGTTTGGCAGTAAGTACCCTCAAGGTACAAGTTACAGCCCTGGGGGTATTCTTGGAAAGGCCCATTTCTTCAGAATCTTTAATCATCAGATTCTTCAGGGCCCTTACCCGCTCCAGACCAGTGCCTATCAGAAGCTTCCCCAAATGGGACTTGTCGGTGGTCCTTCAGGCCTTCACAAAGGAACCTTTTGAACCACTAGAAACGGTTACACTAAAAAACCTTACCCTCAAGACGGTCTTCTTGGTGGCAATAACATCAGCAAGAAGAATCCGTGAATTACATGCTTTATCAGCTATCGAACCTTTCTTGTCCATATATCCAGATAGGATAATTCTCAAGACGGATCCAGGGTTTCTCCCAAAAGTAGCTTCAACGAGAAACCGCTCACAAGAAATTGTTACCTACCTTCTGCCCTAATCCATCAGGAGATAAGGAAAAAAGCTTTCACTACCTAGATGTAAGAAGGGTCCTTATACATTACTTGGAGGTTACTAAAGAGTTTAGATCATCAAACTCTTTTTGTTCTTTTCTCTGGCAACACAAAAGGTCGCCAGGCATCAAAAGGATCAATAGCCAGATGGCTCAGATCCGCTATTTCAGAGGCTTACTCCCAAATGAAATTGTCTCCCCCACAGGGGATCAGAGCTCACTCTACTAGAGCGTTAGCCACTACATGGGCAGAGAAAGCTGGTGCCACTCCAGATCAGATCTGCAAAGCGGCTACGTGGTCAAGCTACTTTACATTTGCAAGACACTATAGGTTGGACCTTTTGGCAGCTGAAGATCAGGCTTTTGGCAGAAAGGTCCTGCAAGCTGTAGTCCCTCCCTAAATTGAGTAAGTCTCAATAATCCTCTCTAAGGTGCTGTCCTGAAAGACGTTTTAGGGAAAATTCAAGTTAGACTTACCGGTAACTTGTTTTCCAATAGTCTTTCAGGACAGCAGGAGGATCCCGCCCTATTGTATAAAATGTATTGCTGTGATTAACCATATCTGTTTATGTGTTCCAGCATGGGCCGGAGGTACTCTTCTACAAACTGATGAATGGTGGGAGAAGCCTCCTTTTAAAATCTGGTGGATGGGGTGTTTCCTGATGAGGAGAGGGAGGAGCCATCTCTCTAAGGTGCTGTCCTGAAAGACTATTGGAAAACAAGTTACCGGTAAGTCTAACTTGAATTTTTTCACACTGGAATTGAAAATCAATGGGTCTGTAAACGTTCCGCTAAATTGTGGAACGGATGCAAACCCATTTTACAAATGTGTGAATGGACCATATATGTATTTGACATGTATTTACCGGCTGCTGTCAGTTCTGGCTGATTTAGGCCGAGCTATTACACCAAAACCGAGAAATATTACAAAAAAAAAAATACACGTTATAACTGTATAAACGATTTATATAACTTCTATTAAAAAAAAAAAACATTTTTATGGCAACTTTTCCAATAGCAGGATCATCTCCTGCACCCCCTTCATAGCCTGGCATTGCCTCTCCTCCATGGCCTTCATGCGCTTCTGAATTGACGAAAATTCGCAGATAAAAAAAGAATGCTTGTCGATCGCAGATTCGCTTAGTACTTCTGCTATGTCAGTGTCCACGTTGTGGGACTGTGTGTGCACAGCTAGTAAGTATTTTGTGGCTGCATATATGACCTGGAGGTTTTTCATGTTCGCCTGCCATTAAAATGAATGGGACCCGCCGCGAACATTTGAGCGATTTTGCGAACCGTCCCTTCAGATGTTCGTCCATCACTAATGGCAGACCCACCTTAGGCCCAAGGCCTAGAAATATTGCTACATGTCAATAATGCAATATTATTTAGGTTCATAAATCTTGTGGTGTGCTGGTGATTTTCAAACGTGCTCCCCCTTCTCTACCTTACTCACTAAAATCTCTCCCCTTTAAGGGGTAGGCCAGCATTCACAGCACTTGTGGCTGTACACAATTTCCAGATACAGGACTGTTTCAGCTTCTCCTATGACTTCCTGTCCCTCCAGATTCCTCACATGCAGAGATAACAACAAACAGGCCCCATAGTGTAAATCTGTAATAATCATTTATTGTTGTATTAGTTAGGGGCGGAGCTTCAAGTGTCAGGGCATCACTTCCGTCACGTTTACGTCCTGGACTTCCTGATTTTAAACGCTGTAATATTTTGCAAACAATGTAAGTGTATTTTAAACTAATACTACAAAAAAAAAAAAACAATAACCTTAACATGGGGGGTAGACTTCAATTACTTAGTTTCCCGCAAAGTCAGACACTGATACAAAAATTTGTTTATTCATTTATTTCAGTTGACTGTATATAATGCTTTTTTATATTACAAAGCAACAGGACGAAGTAGATCCTTCCTAAAATTTCAGGAAGAGACCGTCATGGCCCTTTTGTATCCAGAAGGTGCCAGTTGCCTATATGTGGCTAGGCTGCCAAAAAAGTCTCTCACATGTGGTATCCCAATACTCAGGAGAAGGGGAGAAAGGGTGTAATTACACATATACCCATGACATGTGTGAGCAATATCTCATTAAACTGCCAACTTTGTGTAAATAAAATAAATTGTACTTTTCCAAGAATCTTCCATCTTCTCAACATGCCTCTCAGCAAATACGTTTGAGTTGTACAAAACAAAAACCCTTTTTCCCTGATGTCATCTATGACAAAATGAGTGGGGCGGAGCTAGGGCGTGTGACGTGGAACTTTTTATGTACTGGCGAAAGGATCCAATTGCAATTACATATACACCTGAATGCTTTTTTAAGTGCAATCTTTATACTTTAATAAATGTTCTATACTGGATTATACTATGGTTGGTTCTTTTGTTCCACGTATGTGCTGAGCTACCGGATTGAATGAGGGGAGGATCGGGTTGAAGATGTTTACCCCTTGTTAAAAGCAGGAGCTCCTGAAGTAACTTCCGGTAACCACTCTACCAGTGTGGTTACCATTGATGTCCTATTATATCCACAATGGCCCATATTGACCACCTAATTGGGGTCATAACCATCTTGTAAGCCCCCCTCTTTATTGCACATGGTGGAGTGATCTTTTGTGCATTTACTCTGGATACTTACTTAATTTATCTCTCTGGTGACATTTCAATATACCCATGGACTGTAGCTATTGTTATGTATCACCCATTAACAAGGACTGATTTTTGGCTTTGGTTAATTTCTTATTCAATTTCCTATGATATTCATTAAGATTAAGAGCTGTATTTTATTTGTTTTTTAAAACTGCATACATTTGTTGTAAGTGCTTCACACATTTATTGAATTTTTTGCATTGCACAGTATTTTATATCAGCAATCTTTAGATTTTTTTTTTTTTTTTTTTTATCCATAAACATTTTTTTGAAGATTAATGAGCATTACAGAATAGCAAGGTTACACTAACAGTGTACATAGGAACAAAAGAATAGCATACAGATAAAACAGTAGGCTTGGCTATATAACGAATTGAGGAGAGGTATGGAAATGTGGCAATCCATAGCTAGGTACCTGAAAAATGCAAGCATGAATTTGTGGTCAAAGAAGCACTAAGCATTCACCTTGGCATAGCTAGACAGAATTATCGTGCCACAGCGGCACAGGAAACAGGCGAGAGTTAGCCAGGTTGGTATGATCATTAATCGTAGAAGTAATTGAAGGTGAGCATGAGCGTGCATAACTGAAGCTTTCAGCCTAAAATGTGTGTAGCCAAAAGGTGCGTCCAGAAGGAGAGATCAGAGGAAGAGTTAGAGAAGAGAAGAAGAAATAATAGGTCAGGAAGAAGAGAGAAAGAAAAGAAAAGAAAAAAAAAGGGGGGGGAGGGGCCAATGGGGTGCTCGGACAAGAGGTCCAGTTAAAAGTGTGGACATCTGTCTTCAGACGGCAGTCATAGTCACAGCATAGAGGTCCGATTCCTTGAACCGGATCCAGTCGTACCAGGTGGAGACAAATTTAGAGAAGGTGTTGTAAACAATGCTAATCCTTTCCTCCATCTGTTCAATATGATTTAGCCTGTGAAATCACTCTTTGATCGAGGGAATAGAGGAATCACTCCAGTGACACAGCACACAGAGCTCTGCCGTGTTCACCATATGCATGGCCAAAGATCGTTTGTAGGAACGGCATTGGTTTAGAGCAAAGTGTAGTAAGTATTGTGGGGAAAAGTTAAGCTCAGCGGAGGTGACCCTTTTGACAATATCATGCACCTCCATCCAGAAGGGTTGAAGTGTCGGTCAGGTCTACCAAAAGTGCGTGGAATGGAGGGGTAGAATTTATGGATGCGGTCTGGGATCCGATACCAGCCCGTGAGGATTTTGTATCCATTTTCCTGAATTGGAACATTAATTGAAGACTGGTGAATCGTGCGGCATATGTACTCCCAGTCAGTGTCTGAGAGAGACATTTTCAGATCTCTGGCCAAGGCCCGGGCAAACATGGACGAGGAAGCCGGCAGAGCCGTCAGCAGGAGGCGGTAAAGTTCAGAGATGACATGGCGTTGGGGTCTGGCCCGTTCGCAAATTGCCTCGATCCCGGGCGAAGGTCTCGTCCATGCGTCCTGGGATCTGTGGTAAGATAGGAAGTGGCATATCTGGAAGAACGCTCCGGGGAGGTAAGGAATTAGGGCTCAGCTTTCCGGTACAGACGACAGGGGAAGTCAGGAGAGCAGGTGTAGGGGAATTCCGGAAAGGGAGTTTTCCAGCACCACTACTGCTTTCAAGGATGAATGTAGGTTCAAATCAATTAGCCTATTGAGAATACAGGCCTTGTAATATGTGCATAGATTAGGGAAGCCCAGGCCACCTCGCTCCTTGGGGGCCATAAGCCGCGTGAGCTTGATCTCGGGCCGTTTGTCTCCCCATATAAACTTTAGGGCCTGCGACTTGAATGTAGCAAAAAAAGAGGGGGGGAAGGTGTACCTGTACCGTCTTAAAAAGATACAGGAATCTGGGGAGGACGGTCATCTTAATCAGAGCAGCCCTGCCAAACCAAGATATCTGGAGAGACCTCCAGGCACGGAGGTCATTGCAAACATCGGCAGTATAGGCTGGTAGTTCACGTTGTTTAAATCGGACAGCCTGTGTGGGATGAAAAGTAAAGCAGAGCATTCGACATCCATCTGAATGGAAAGTTAAGTTGGCATCGGTCCACCTCGGCTTGAGAGAGGGAGACATTCCGGGCCATAGATTTGGAATAATTGATCTGTAAATTCGACAAGGATTTGAGGTGTTCAAGGTCGTGCAGTAGATTGGGAAGAGAGAGATGAGGCTGGGATAGGAAAAGCAACATATAGTCGATGAAGGCTTTATGCTCCCAATCCCCGATTCGAATCCCATGAACGTTGGGATTAGAGCGGAGCAGGTTCTGGAATGGTTCCAAAGAAAGCACGAACAGGATCGGAGACAACGGGCACCCCTGTCTCATACCGTTCATCAGGCTAAAGGCATCCGACAGGTGGCCGTTGATGTGAACCCGGGCTAATTGCTTTGTATAAAGGGCCTGAATGCTCGAAAGCATGCGGCATTGCAAGCCCAGAGCCACTAGGGTCGACAGCAAGTAATCCCAGGCCACTCTGTCGAACGTCTTCTTGGCATCCAATGACAAGAAGAAACAAGGGGTATCGTGGGAAACCAGCCAGTGGTGCACGTTCAAGGCTCTGGTGGTATTGTCCCTCGCCTCTCTCCCCGGAATTAATCTGACCTGATCCAGAGAGACAAGCGAGGGCAGAAAAGGGAGAAGCAGATTTGCCAACATCTTAGCATAGATCTTATAGTCCACATTCAGGAGCGAGACAGGGCAGTAGCTCCCCACCAAAGTTTCATCCTTCCCCCCTCCTTGGGTATCACCATGATGTGGGCCTCCAAGAGGGAGGGGGAGTGATGGGTCTCATTAGCCAAGCTCCGAAGTGTGCGCAAAAAGTGAGGTTTGAGTATTTCCGAGAAGGTACGATAGTATTGCAGCGAGAAGTCATCCGGGCCAGGACACTTGCCTGGCTTCATCTCCTTGACCGCCCTGTCAAACTTATCTCCCGAGAGGGGGGGATTTCAAAGCGGCCGCTTCTGAAGAAGAAAGGGGTAGCAAGCCGTAGGATCAGAAAGGACCTCAGGGATTCCCTGCAGGCAGCCAAGGACTCGGTGGACGGTGAAAGTGCCAATTGGTTATGAAGCGAACGGTAGAAGGATTCAAATTGCTGTGCGATAGCCATATTGGAACGATGTTGTGGTCCATGGTCGTCACGAATAAGGTGTACCGTCGCAGTTTTTTTGTGTGCGTGGACAGCATGGGCCAGCAGGCACCCACTCTTGTTACCCTGTTCATAAAATATTTTGCGGTACAGGACCTGTCTACGGTGACACTGCGCCTCAAAGATCTCCCGGAGCTCACTCCGGACTTCAGTCAATTTAGTCTGGAGCGCCGATGCCAAAGAACACTGGTGAGTATGGATGATCGAACTTTTCAAAAGTTCGGTTCGACCAGAACACCCAAACTTTCCAAAAGTTTGGCCCGGATTTCAGAACCCCATTGAAATCATTATCTTTATTCACATATCATGTCCATGGGATGGCGAGAGATCGATTCAGGAAGTGGCATTCCCTATACTGGTCTTATTAGAGGATTCAATGCTGGTTTAATGCTTCAGTGAGATCGATTCAGGAAGTGACATTCCCTATACTGGTCTTATTGAGGATTCAATGCTGGTTTAAAGCTTCAGTGAGGTGAGAGGCCATCTGGTGGCTAAACGGTGGTGGTGTCACTTGCACTTTTATATGAAACATCGATCAAGCACTTTATTGAATTTTAATCCACGGTTATATTTATATTTTAGTGGACTCTTATGCACTTTACTTTGAATGCACTTTATGGACATTATATATTGCACTTAAGAGGAATATATATTGCACTTTAGGCGAGTTTATTGATTTATATGATGCACATTGTCACTTTATTTGATTTTATATAGCGCTGTATACATATTTGTTTATAGTGGTTTAGATATAGTCTTACTAAGTTGAGTACTCTCGGATGTACGCCATCCAGGCCTGGTAATTTATTTGTGTTAATTTTATCCAGCCTTTCCCTGATTTCACCCTCTCTTAGCCATAGCAGCAAGTCCTGTGTATTACTACTAACAATATAGTCGTGGTCAGTGTACCCCTCCTTTTACTGTTTAAAGACTGACGAGAAAAAAGCGTTCAGCACGGTTGCCTTTTTCAGTGTCCTCTGTAACCATCCTCCCATCATCGTTAAATATGTGTGCAATATGCTCTGCCCTAGTTTTTTTTGCTGTTGATACATTGGAAAAGATTAGATTAAGATCCTTTTTTTCAAGCGCGCTGGCTATGGGAGTAGTCGCATTAAAGCGGTGTTCCTCCCTCAGAATAATTTTTTTAACAAAAATAGCCCATTAATATTAATACATCTCGCTTGACAAAACCACTATTTGCATATTTATGAGTTGAACGGTGTATATGTTTAGTGAAAATCTTACTTTTAAAACTGCTGCCTGTGCGTTGTCATCTTTAGTAAGGGCACCTGAAACCACAGTGTAAGACTTAGTGACCTTCTTCCTGCTTGTTGTTCATTCTGGCTACCCAGAATGCAGCAGGAAATCCCGCACATGGGCAGTACTATGCTTTAGGCATAGTACAGGTTGCTATAGAGACTTGGCTCTGGAGGAAGTTTCCGCCCTCTATAGCTCTTCCCCTCCTCCCGGAAGACATAAGCGAGAGAGAGAGAGAGAGAGAGAGTCAGATAGAGTCAGATAGAAACACACTGCCAGCTATTATGGTTAGGAAAGCTCTTGTCTGGCTGATGGGGAACTTTAATGTAACGGATGGATGGCAGCACTATGAATTGGGGCAGCATGGTTATTGTGGCAGCAACGCTGTGATGGCACCCTTTGATTTGGGGCAGCATTGTGGAAGTATGGCTGGTTCGATGTAACACAGTGATGATTGGGGCAGGACAGTGATGGGGTCTGCAATGTGCATTGATGGATGGATGTCACACTGTTATGGGGTCAGCACTGTTGATGGATGGATGTCACACTGTATTGAGGTCAGCACTTTGCATGCATGCATGGATGGATGGATGCATTTCACACTGTTATGGGGTCAGCACTTTGCATGGATGGATGCATGTCACACTGTTATGGGGTCAGCACTGTGATGGGGTCAGCACTGTTGATGGATGGATGTACCACTGTAATGGGGTCAGCACATGATATGTGTGTATATGTATATATATAATATATATAATATTTTTTTTTTTTTGTAATATAGAGAGAGATTTTGAAGATATTAATTATTTGATAGCGTATTAAAAATGATGTAAGGTGAGCTACTATGGCTGTCATTCAAAATCTGTAATTTTTAAAAAGTATATTAAAAGTGTATATTTAAGAAAATTGCAATGAATGTGCCCCCATCTGAGTTGCCCTCTAATTGCACGGACAAAAATGTTACCATCACATTGCCCTAAATAGAATATCACCCACCACATTTCACCAATAATAATGCCCCCATCACAGGTCTGCTTTCACAATGCTGCCATCACATTTCCCCCATCACAGTGCTGCTATGTTATTGCCCACCATCACAGTGCGACATACACCCACCCACCCACAGTGATGCCACCAATAGCAGTGCTATCATATCGCTACCCCCTTTACATTGTGCCCCTTTACATTGTGTCCCCGTGCGGTGAGAGTGCCCCTTTACATTGTGTCCCCATGCGGTGAGAGTTCCCCTTTACATTGTGTCCCCTGTGCGGTGAGCGTGCCCCTTTAATTTGTCCCCTGTGCGGTGAGAGTGCCCCTTTAATTTTTCCCCCGTGCTGTGAGAGTGCCCCTTTAATGTCCCCCGTGCTGTGAGAGTTCTCCTTTAATGTCCCCCATGCGGTGAGAGTTCTCCTTTAATGTGCCCCGTGCTGTGAGAGTTCTCCTTTAATGTGCCCCGTGCTGTGAGAATTCTCCTTTAATGTCCCCCGTGCAGTGAGAGTTCCCCTTTAATGTCCCCCGTGCGGTGAGAGTTTCCCTTTAATGTGCCCCGTGCTGTGAGAGTTCCCCTTTAATGTCCCCTGTGCGGTGAGAGTTCACCTTTAATGTGCCCCATGCTGTGTTGACTGCTCAATAATCAGATAACATTCCTCCATTTCTCACTATGAAAAGCACAGAAGAATAATCCGTTCTGTCCCCATAGAATCTAGTGCAGAGAGCAAGGTAGAAACTGACATTACATTCTCTCCCCTCTGCTCTCTCACTATCATTGGATAATGCATCCGATACACTGCCCCGCCCCACACCGCCTCTGTCCCGCCTCCGCCCCGCCTCCTCAGTGAGTTCCAGGGATGTAATGCTTTCAGTCACTGATAGGAGGCGGGGCGGAGGCGGGCGAAGCACGGACTGAATGAAATACATCCCTGAGCCCTGGAAATCACACGAGATTTCGTCACTAGGCGAATTGCAAGGGCTGCTGGGATACAATGTCCCAGGAGCCCTTGCAAATCGCCGAGTGACGTAATCGCCGAAAGCATCAAGACCAGGAAGTGCAGATGAATACAGAAGATAAAAGGTATTTCCAAAAAAAAAAAAAATAGTTTACATTGGTATTAGCATACTTAAAGGAGATTGCATACAGCTCAACTTGCAAAAATGGGTGGAACTCCACTTTAACACTCATCAAAAGACTGCTATCTATAAAGCGATATAATAGCAAGGGATAAATTCAGCAAAACTCCCACCACCCCCAGACCCGAGTGGAGCATAGGCAGGAACAGAGAGAGAAGATGAAAAACCAAAGGTAGTGAAAGGTCCCCCGGAAAAGCAGAAGGGGGGTAGAGAGTGGGGTGGGGGGGGGAAGGGAAAAGGGAGAGTAAGAGAAGTCGGAAGGAAGTGAGGAGAAGATAAGAGGAAAGGGAAGGGAGGGAGAGAGGGAGAAGAGAAGCGTGAACAGGGACAGGATTTTAGATTTATTTATTTGCACCATGCACTTTACTACACAAAATTTAGAGTGCTGCACATTTTTCCCTAAATACCTTGAAGTGTCTACTTTCCAAAAGGGGGTAATTGGGGGGTGTTTGTACTATCCTGACATTTCTGGGCCTCCAATACTGTGAAAGGTTGTCAGGAAATGAAGTGAGGGAAATGTGCCCTTTGAAAGCCTGAAGGTGGTGGTCATTGGTTTTCGGCACCCATAAGTGGCTAGGCTCCCAAAAAGTCTCACACGTTTGTTATCCCCATACTCAGGAGAAGTAGCAAAATGTGTTTTTTGGGGTGTAATTTTTTCATATATCCATGGCATGTGTGAGAAATACCTCATTATAGTGAAAACTTTGTGTAAAAAACAAAATAGTTTTCTCTAGCGCTCATCGACAGACGTAGTCCTCGGTGATACACCACCTTCGGGTTATGTTACCTCCGCAGGAGCAGGACTAGACAGGAAATTAAAAAGCTCTGGCCACACCCTAGGGGCAGTCCCAGAGGGTATATCCTCTCTCTCTCTGCCTCAGCAAATCAGTTATTTTCTGTCTAGTTAGGAGTAAGGACCTAGATACCTTGCTGGGATCTTAGGTCCTGGCAAGAAATTTTTTTCTAAAAGGATTTTTGGACAGCTTTTTTCTCCAGTGTTCCTGTGAGATCTTCAAGCAAGAAAGCTGAACTGGGCGACGGGCTGGATGTTGAGATCCGGTGGTCACCCCAGTTCAGCCTACGAGCGCGTGCAGGCCATAGCTCCGCGCTGAGTCGGCCGTGACAAAGTCCCATTAAAGGACTGAACCCGCGAGTTAAACGTCTCGCTGAAACGCCAAAGACCATGAGTCACGGCGTCTGTATCGGTCGACAGCCCTCCCGCCCCGGTGGAGAGGGGTACTGTCAGGAGTTGGTGCCCGCCTGGTTCCGGTATGGTGAGTAGTATGTTCCCCCTGTTTTCCCTGACGGGTTTTGTGGTGAACGCGGGCCCCTCTCTGTATGGTAAGAAAGAGTTTCTTTCTATCCTATAACATGTCACAAATCCTCCTACTTTGAGTGTGATTTTATGTGTGCAAAAGCCAGGAGGCTTGGTTTGGGAGCTAACAATCTATTGTATACATGTTTCAAAGATGTAATCTGTGGCATTCTGGGAATCTTATGGGTTAAGTATAAGCTACCTACCAGTCAGAAGCCATGGACATGTAGACTGCCTTCCAAGTCAGATCTCCAGCTAATAGCAGGCCTCCCGAACGGCCATGCGGTCCGCCAGGGCCGGTACCGCCAAACACGCCATATCCCCATGCAGAGAGAGTGTTGTGTGCCTGCAGCACACCGCTAGTCAGCACAGGCCGCCGCCATGTTTTTTTGCTGGATCGCACGAGCCGCCATTTTGGCGTAGCCTCGTGTCTCCAGCATGGGGGCGGCCATGTTTTAGGTGATTCTACACCTCGTGGAGCTTGGGGGAGGCGCCGGAAGGCGTACAGAGGGGCGGAGCCGCCTCCTTTCTTCCTGGGCAGCCAGCCAAAAGACTTCCTGTTTGTCTAAGACAGCGCTGTAAGCTGTTGCAGTTCAACTCTGAACATCAAGTGGTGAGCCTGGGGGTCTATCTCTCTCTCTCTCGATCGATAGGGATCCCTAGCAGGTAACACTAAGGGGTTTTTTGTGGCGCTGAGGGTCAAAAAAAAAAAAAAAAAAAAAATTTTTCTTTACTTTGAATTATATCATCCAGGAAGTAACTGGAGTTATTATGGACCCTGCCACACAGATTCCCCCACCTGTTTCCCTCGAGGGGGCCTCGGGACCCGCCGGTGTACAGAGTATAGAGTCATTTACAGCAATTTTGGAGTCTATGGTGGCTCGGGTGGAGGCGGCCTGTCAGGGACGGGGGTCAAGGAAGCGACCCCCGCCTACCCCTATACTATCTGACACCTCTGACTCTGATTCAGAGATGGTCACTGCAGTTGCAGGTTCCTCTGCAAGGGCTGCTATCCCAGGTAAAGCCCCCTCAGACAGTGAGGAGGACGCTTCTTCTCCTGCTATAATTCAGGAAGAAGCATTGGTGGACGCACTAGTTGTGGCAGTGCAAGAAACCTTAAAACTTGAGGCTTTACCGGCAGAGGCAACTGAAACAGAGAGGCCTTTTGGGACTAATAAGCCCATCAAGACGGCGAAGGCCTTTCCTGTACCTAAATGTTTTGGAAATCAGATTAAAGGAGAATGGGAACATTCTAAACGTACCTTTACTATTTCCAAGCGTATTGCTAGACGCTATCCGTTTGAGGAATCCATCATTAAGAAATGGACGGTACCACCAGTCGTGGATCCGCCTATTTCCAGGCTGAATAAAGCCACGGTTATTCCAGTGGAGGACACTTCGTCCTTTAAGGATCCGGTGGATCGAAAGATAGAAGCGGAGTCCCGCACTATCTTTTCTCTGATAGGGTCAGCATTTAGACCAGTAATTGTTATTGGTCTAGTTTCCCAGACACTTACAGAATGGGCGAAGATGGTACGCCAAGATCTTAGGGGAAAAGATATTCCCCAGGAGACATCTGATTTGATAGAACAGATCATACAAGGGCTACGGTTTATCTGTGACGCAGCCTTGGACACTACTCCCTTGTTAGGGCATGCATCTAAGTTAGCAGTGATCCTCAGACGTGTGCTGTGGTTAAAATGCTGGTCAGCTGACCTAGGTTCCAAAAAGACTTTGACCAATCTCCCTTTTCAGGGGAATCGTCTATTTGGAGCCAACCTAGATGAAATCATTAAGGATGCCACCGGGGGCAAGAGTACTTTTTTACCACAGGCTGCAAAAGCTAAGGAACCTCGCAACAAGCGAGGACCTTTCTTTACCGCCCATAAAGGACGCCCGGCTGGTACTTCCGGGAAAGGCAAGACTCCTCCAGGAGGGTTCAAGAAGGGCTGGTCGGACAAGCAGAGGACCAACCCAGCCAAACCCGAAGTAAAGGAGTACACAGCCTGAAGGTGCGCCCCCACCCAATTTCAGGGTGGGGGGACGTTTTCACCGGTATTCAGGACATTAGATCGAGCATCAACCACTACTACCGGTGCGATTCTTCCCTTCCAACATTTAAGTACAGGAAGCGGTAGTTACCGTTCCCTGTATAGATCTTTTCCTTTACCCTTTCCTAAGATTAGTCCCGATACCTCACAGAGATCGGATCTGATTGACCAGATAGGCCAAGTAGCCTCTAGTCGGGTGACTTCGGTCCCTGAGGTTCAACCAGAAAAGATCACCTTGCCTGATAACTATCAGGTATCTGATAAATGTGTGGGAACAGAAAACGACCAGACTTTCTCGGATGGTCGGGGCCAGATAGCTCTAGGGACGCCTGGTTCAGATCCAATCAGCGCCAGTGGTCCTAGAAATTCTAGGCTGGCCTCTTCAAGCCGGCCTGGCCGACTTGGACAGGTTAGTCGCAGACGTTCCGTGGGAACTTCGTCTCAGGGAGTGTCTGTAGTCTCAAGGACCTATTTACCTTCGTGCTTTACAGTCGCTGGTTTTAATGGCCTGGCCATTGAGACCCAAGTACTGAAGGACAGAGGTTTGTCTACTTCTGTCATTCCTACCCTTATTAAAGCAAGGAAAGCGACTTCCAGCAAAGTCTATTATCACACATGGAAGACTTATATTGCGTGGTGCGAATCTTTAGGATTTCCTCCACGTACCTATTCGGTGTCTCGAATATTGGCCTTTTTGCAACAAGGGGTTGAGCAGAAGCTAGCCTTGAGCACCATCAAGGGTCAAGTTTCAGCATTAGCAATCTTCTTTTAGAAACCTTTAGCTACCAAATCCTTGGTGCGGAATTTCATCCAGGGGGTGCGGCACCTGGCTCCTCCAGTCCGCGCGCCCTTACCGCCCTGGGATCTTAATTTGGTTTTGTCGGTTCTACAGAAACCTCCCTTTGAAAACATCAGGGAGGTTCCCTTGCTTACTTTATCCCAGAAGGTGGTCTTCTTGGTGGCTATTACTTCTGCTCGCAGGGTGTCAGAACTGGCTGCATTATCATGCCAGTCCCCATACCTAGTGATTCATAGGGATAAGGTAGTACTTCATCCTAAGCCATCTTTTCTTCCTAAGGTGGTTTCAGATTTTCATCTGAATGAAGATATTGTACTACCTTCCTTGTGTCCTCAGCCCAAGCATCATCGGGAACATGCGTTGCATTCCTTGGATGTGGTTCGGGCAATCAGGGTATACCTGAAAGCTACGGAATCATTCCGTAAGACGGATTCACTTTTTGTGATCACGGATGGGCCCAGAAAGGGTTTGCCTGCATCTGCCGCGACCATTGCCAAATGGATTAGACAAACGGTGGTACAGGCTTATTCTATTAAGGGTCAGAGTCCTCCGTTCCCTGTTAGGGCGCACTCCACTCGAGCGCTCAGTACTTCCTGGGCCTTTCGCCATCAGGCGTCAGTGGTCCAGGTATGTAAGGCGGCCACTTGGTCGTCGGTACATACCTTTACTAAATTCTATAAAATTGATGTGACGGCATCGGCGGATGCCTCATTTGGCCGCAAGGTTTTGCAGGCCGCAATTTGAGGAGACCGGTGGTCTACCTCGAGGGTTTTTTTCTGTTTGAAAAATTTTTTTGTTGAGTCTCATCATTAAGGATGAGCATTGTAAACTTCTAGTTGGCACCGGTTGGGCCTTCTAGATTGGGATTTGATTTCCATTTTCCCACCCCTCAGTTGTGATACTGCTCTGGGACGTCCCGAAGGTGGTGTATCACCGAGGACTACGTCTGTCGATGAGCGCTAGAGAAAAATGGATTTTTGTAAAATCTTACCGTAAAATCCTTTTCTCTTAGCTCATCGACAGACGTAGTCCCCGCCCCTCTGTTTTGGAGTTGGGTTGGGTTAAATTCTCTAAGCACTGCTTTTTCACATAACTGATTTGCTGAGGCAGAGAGAGAGAGGATATACCCTCTGGGACTGCCCCTAGGGTGTGGCCAGAGCTTTTTAATTTCCTGTCTAGTCCTGCTCCTGCGGAGGTAACATAACCCGAAGGTGGTGTATCACCGAGGACTACGTCTGTCGATGAGCTAAGAGAAAAGGATTTTACGGTAAGATTTTACAAAAATCCATTTTTCTTTATCATTTTCCAAAAACTTGTGGCAAAAATAAAATCCTCCAAAAACTTGTGGCAAAAATAAAATCCTCCATGCACTCGACCCCTTTTTTGAAAAGTAGACACCACAAGCTATTTGCTGAGAGGCATTTTATTTGAAAGGAAGGGGGTTGCTTGTGCTGTCCTGGCATTTCTAGGCCTCTAAAACTGTGATAGGTAGTGAGGAAATGTCATTAGGAAATTACAGCCTTTGAACGCCTTAAGGTGGTTTTCAACCCCTGTACACGGCTAGGCCCTCAAAAAGTCTTACATATGTTGTATGCCCATATTTAGAAGAAGTAGCAAAATGTGTGAGAAATATCATGTGTGAGAAATATCAAATTAAATGGATTAAGTCTTCCATGCACTCAACAGGCCTCTCAGAAAATACCTTGTGGTTTGTCTACTTTCCAAAAAAGGGGTAATTTGGGGGGTGTTTGTACTGCCCTGGCATTTTAGCACCTCTGGAAATGTGATCGGCAGTCATAAAACAAAAGCTGCATAAATTCTAGCGCAGCGCAGTGCTGAATAGCAAAAAATTGTCATGTTGCTTTGCGCATTTTTTTACTGCGTGTTTTGCTGTGTTTTGAAGCTCGTTTTTTCACGTGGAAAAATGTGTGTTTGCTTCTGTGTTTGGAGTGTTGTTAACAATGAATGGCATCAACCAAATGCAAATAGTTAATTTTAGGTGTATAAAGATGGCCATACACAATACAATCTGACCAATTTTTGTACAATTTCCTTTAGATTTACTAAAACTACATAATAGGAGGACACATCTATCTATACAATCACTCTGTATCCAATCAGGCAGATCTTTGCACTACATAGCTGTTAGCAGATCTAAAGGAGATTGTACAATCAGATTTTATAGAGCAGTGTTCATTTTGGCAGCAGATTTCGTTTTAGTCTTAGTTTTTTTTTTTTTTTTTTTTTTTTTTAATAATTTCTTTATTTAGTAAAAGGTTGTGATACAGAAAATGGAAATTAGTGCAATAAGAAAAATTGCATGGTACAGAACATACATTGTTGACAGATACATTGCTCCGCAGAGCTCCAAAGCAATCTGAAAAAGGGTAAAACGGAATTCCAGAAAGGACGTATGTATGAAAAGATGTACCGCAGAAAAGTGGCATTGACAGCTGTAAGAACCAAATAATCGACAACCAATTTTAGAGATTATCACGGGTGTCGGTGACAAACGTGACACCGGCGGGCAGACTCCTAGACCATCACTAGTGCATAAATCAATGTCAAAACCAAGGAGTTAATCAGAATACATGTAGATATTAGAGGGAAGTAGATGAAAAGGTCCACACAACAGAGACACAGTGCTAGATGCATATGGAAGGGTCCACTGACATAGGTATAAGGCGAATAGTGGAAAGATAAGAACAAGGAAAGAGGAAACAATGAGAGAGAAAGAAGGACAAGGGAAAATAGGAGAGAAAGACAGAGCGACACCCGGACCCCCCAGACCTATACCCCCACCGCCCCCAGCCCTCAGCCAGGACAAGGAAGCTCCCACAGGTATGCGTCAGTAAGGGTGAAGTAGTCCCATGGTTCCCATTTGTCCTGGAAGATGCCCTCCCAGTTATATAGAGTAGCTGAGAAGTCCTCCATGTCCCTAAGCTCGTTGATCTTGGAAAACCACAGAGACCTTGCAGGTGGGACAGCTGATCTCCAACAGAGGGGTATGCAGGCTTTGGCAACCTTCAAGAGCTGGATAGTCAAAGATGTTTTATATTTTTTAATGGGCCTTCGGGTGAGATGAAGCAAGCATGCTGCAGGGTCATCTCAGGGTCATTCGTGAGCTGTTTGATGGTGTTGGTCACTGCTTGCCAAAAAGGTTTAATCAGCGGGCATTTCCAGAAAATATGGAACATGGTCCCTTTAGTGCCGTTGCAGCACCAGCACCTATCCGATACTTGTGGGGAAAAAACGATGTAACACAGAGGGCACCCTATACCCCTATGCGTAAGTATCTTGTAACCTGTCTCCTGTATATTAGAGGCAATAGAAGATTTTTGTGCAAAGAGAAGGATCTTGTCCTTCTGGGCATCTGTGAAGGTGGTGTGCAGGTCTGACTCCCAGTGTGCAATAAAGGGAGGGGAGAAAAATTGGGTCGAATTGGTTCCCATCGATGGCATATGCGTTCCATGTCAGTCAGCTGACAGGAGATGCCCGGGAGGCGAAGAACCCCATGAAGGAAATGCCGAAGCTGAAGACCACTCCAAAAATCCAATAGAGGGTCCACAGACCTAGACATAGCCCCCCACGGAGAGGCCTCCATCACACCCCAGAAAATCCACAAGGTGGAGGCGGCCCACAGCGATCAATCCACCAAACCCCACACCTCCGAGACCCGTAGGAAAATCTGAGTTGCCCACGACAGGCACCATCAACAAAGGGTGCGGAGAGACCGAGGTGTGTTGGAAAGCATCCCTAACAACGGAGAGCGTACAGCCCAAAGTGGGGTGAACACATATATCCCTGGGGATAGGAGTAGAAGTCCACGTCCAGCTTTTCGCTGTGCCACCCGAATCTTTCAGTTCCATGTCCACCCACCTCTTAACCCAGACCACCCCGAATTTTAGGGAGATAGAGGAGCTGTCGTTTAATACTCAGTCTATGATGAGACCAAACAAACTCACGGAACAGAGAGTCCAGCCGCTTGAAAAAACTAGATGGGAGGTGCACTGGGAGAGCATGTATCAAGTATAGGATCCTAGGTAAAGTAGTCATTTTAAGAGCGCTGCACCTGCCGAACCACGTCGGGGTGAGAGAATGCTTGAGGGTGAGAGAAAATTTGAGAAGGGGTATAAAGTTTGCCGCATATAGTGCCATAGGATCAGGTGTGATGTTCACTCTAAGGTAGCGAATGGAGTCCGTCGCCCACTGGAACGAGCCGACTGTCCGCAAACTCTCCATTGTGGCTCCATTGATGATGATGGGCATAGCAAAAGATGTTGTGAAATTTATACAAAAAAACTACAACGTACCATAATGATGAAGGGCCTTTATCAAGGCAGGGACTGAGGTCAGAAGATCAGTCAGGAAGAAGGTCAGGTCACCAGCAAAGGAAGCAACCTTGTGCGTTCCGGATGGCTTTCAGAAACCCGTGATCTCCGTCTCCCCCATGGATAGTGCAAAGGAAGGGCTCCAGGGTGAGGATGATAATCAAAGGTAAAAGTGGACAGCCCTTGCGAGTCCCGTTGGTGAGCTCAAAGAAGTCAGAATGGGTGTCATTGACTTTGACCGCCACAAAGGGGCACGAATAGAGGGAGAGGATCCAGGACAGCATAGAGGGCCCTAGCCCGATATGAGTCAGAATGGCCCAGATAAACTGCCAACAAATGACCTCCAGCAAGGGGCGCAGCATCCCCCTCATCGCCCACGTGTGACAGGAGACATCTGAGTAAAGATGGATGGAGGCCCCATTAAAATCCATGGGGCACTTAGTCCATGCCTGGCGCAAGATCTCCTCCTTAATGGTGAAGAAATGGACTCTGCAGACGACATCACGGGGTGGAGGAGCCGATCCGGGGTCCCGCTGCTCCTGCGAGGTTGTGCGAGTACCTTGTACCCTGTGGACACGGTCCAATTCCAGCTCCTCCGTCGGTGGGCTAACCAGGAGCTGATTCAGGATAGCAACAACCGTGGAGCGCAGGTCAGAGCCCATAGTGGCTTCAGGAATTCCAATAAGACGCAGATTATTGCGCCTGCTGCAGTTTTCACTGTCATCCAGTTTCAATTGAACATCAATAAAGTGCCGCCACATGGCCCATCTGATTCTAAAGCTGAAAGTCTGGCCTCTGTGGAATTGGAGGATTCCTCCAAGTCTGCCACCCCTCCTCCACAGACTCCACTTGTGTGCGGATATCTTGCAGCTCCTTAGAAAGGGCATTTACAATTGTGGCTGCCATTTCCTGCATGTCTTGTTTATTGGGCAGATCAGCAAGCAGCCCCCTAAAGGCAGCCTCAATCTGCCTAGCCAGTCCCTGAGCATCCGAGAGTCTGGGGGGGGGGGGAGTCTAGCCCAGGGAAATCCGGGGAAATTATCGGAGAGTCTGCCCTGCGACCGTGGGGCTGATTATCACCCGGGAGAATAGTCTGTGCACTCTGTACCTTTTTGGCCATCTAGCCTGCAGTGCTGGAGTGGGGTGGCACCATCTTGGATTGCAGGGTTGGGGAGAATTATGGCTGCTGGAGGAGGAAATAATGTGAGATGTCACAGCTCCTGGCCTCCCCTGGCGTCAGCGGGATGTTCCGGTCACCGGGCATGTAGAAGCGAGCTGATCGGTAGGCTGTGTGAGGTGAACCCGCTCCCGGCCTGTGCAGAGCTCCACGAGGTGCGTCCTCACTCCACCATCGCTAAGCCACGCCCCTTAGTCTTAGTCTTTTGACTAAAATGGCATTTTAGTTTTAATCTTCTGCAATGGTTTTCATTTCAGTCGTATTTAGTTGACTAAATCTCCAGTACATTTTAGTCGACTAAAGTCTTCTTAAAAAATACATTATTTAAGTTTTTCTCTAGAGTTTCAAAACTCATTATTTACTCCCGGAGTAAAAAAAAAAAAAAAACCCTAATATGTTATTTATGGTTTGAACAAACTACACAGACACAGATTTAGCCATAATATAACCAAGTTTCGTTACAAAATAGTGCTTTTTTGAGTCACAGCTTCATTCCTTGCTATAAGTGCATGCTACTTTTTTGTTGTTGAGAACAAGTAGCCCATAGCCCACCTACACACTGCACAGTCTGTTGAAACACCGTGTGGACAAATAAATAAAGAGCTGGGGGGGCACACCCTGAACATGCATTTCTAAAGCTGGTGCAGCTATGAACCAAGCGACATGCATATTTACAGAGAATAGCGCACACATGCAAAAGAAATGACTATCAAATATAAAGGCAAAAAATGGGGATTTGGTCCCACCATATTGCCATATTGTGCTCAAGCCCACCACTACGTCAAAGTACCCCATTGTCAGTGGGTCCTACACTATCCATAAAAAGAAGGATGAATCCAACCTCTCACCATTGGAGATGCTTACTCCTTACTGGGAGAGATGTGCAACTGCATTATAAGGGACTCCTCCTATATCTGCTTGCTAGTGGACACTGATAGAGAACAGGTGTGGGAGGGTGGGGTGCTCAACCCTAGAAGTCTGGTCAGGACCGAATACATAACAAACAAACAAAGAGCTGGGGGGGCACACCCTGAACATGCATTTCTAAAGCTGGTGCAGCTATGAACCAAGCGACATGCATATTTACAGAGAATAGCGCACACATGCAAAAGAAATGACTATCAAATATAAAGGCAAAAAATGGGGATTTGGTCCCACCATAAGGCCATACCGTGCTCAAGCCCACCACTACGTCAAAGAACCCCATTGTCAGTGGGTCCTACACTATCCATAAAAAGAAGGATGAATCCAACCTCTCACCATTGGGGATGCTTACTCCTTACTGGGAGAGATGTGCAACTGCATTATAAGGGACTCCTCCTATATCTGCTTGCTAGTGGACACTGATAGAGGACAGGTGTGGGAGGGTGGGGTGCTCAACCCCAGAAGTCTGGTCAGGACTAGGGATGATCGAACGGTTCGGGTCGACCATCGGTTCGACCCGAACATTGACTGTTCGGAATTCGGTAACGAGAACCGACCAAAATGCAATGGGACAGGAACTGGGCTTTAAAAGCATGTGATTGGACCAGAACCATCCGCAAAAGCCAATTGAGGGGGCAGGAGGATGCTAGGAATGGGATTGGAGTGACTAGGGGGTCCAGATGGCAATCAGTAGTGAATACGCCCCCCAGTATATAACATAGCCCCCCAAATCTCTAGCACTGTAATAAAGGGGCTGTGGAAGAGAGTGGAAGCAGTTCTGTTACTCCTGCTTCAAAAGTGTCATTTAGCAATTATTAGTGTGAGGAAAGGGATATCTAGTGTAGTTAGGGTACTATTTTTCCACTATAGTTAAATTCAATAATCTAGTTTCTGTAGGGAAAGTGTTAAGTGTCAGGGTGACCGTAGTGTAGTGTAGGGTGAACTGACTCTGACTGCTATGGCAGGGTGACCAAACTCTTCCATGTCAGGGTGACCCCCATAGAAAAAAGATTGTTTGTCTTAGAATTGCAGTATAGCAGGCATAGGGCTCCACTCCTGTCACACCTGGCCCTTTTTGTTGCAGGCATTTATTGGGCTTTTTTGTGGACGTCTTTGGAGGAAGGCATGACATCTGAACTTCTGTGTAGGGGTATATACACACACACACATATATGTATATATACACATACACACATATAGGTGTGAAAGTAGCAGAACCCTATGCCTGCGCTAATGAAATTATTTGCAGGCATAGGGCTCAGCTCCTATCACACCTATATGTGTGTATGTGTATATATACATATATGTGTGTGTGTGTGTGTGTGTGTATATATACCCCTATACAGAAGTTCAGATGTTATGCCTGCCTCCAAAGACGCACAGAAAATGCCCAAAAAAAACGCCTGCAACAACACATCTGGGCATTTTTGTTGCAGGCGTTTTTTTGGGCATTTTTTGGGCGTTTTTGGAGGCAGGCATAACATCTGAACTTCTGTATAGGGGTGTGTATATATACATACACATATATGTATATATACACACATACACACATATAGGTGTGAAAGTAGCAGAACGCTATGCCTGCGCTAATGAAATTAATTGCAGGCATAGGGCTCCGCTACTTTCACACCTATATGTGTGTATGTGTATATATACATACATGTGTGTGTGTATATATACCCCTACACAGAAGTTCAGATGTTATGCCTGCCTCCAAAGACGCCCAAAAAAATGCCCAAAAAAAACGCCTTCAACAAAAACGCCCAGGTGTGTTGTTGCAGGCGTTTTTTTTGGGCATTTTTTGGGCGTCTTTGGAGGCAGGCATAACATCTGAACTTCTGTATAGGGGTATATATACACACACACACACATATATGTATATATACATACACACATATAGGTGTGATAGGAGCGGAGCCCTATGCCTGCAAATAATTTCATTAGCGCAGGCATAGGGTTCTGCTACTTTCACACCTATATGTGTGTATGTGTATATATACATATGTGTGTGTGTGTATATATACCCCTACACAGAAGTTCAGATGTCATGCCTTCCTCCAAAGACGTCCACAAAAAAGCCCTAATTAGTTACCTAAACCAGCCTAGGTAGAGGGCACACAATACTAGCAGACAAATAAATAATAGGTGACACAATTAACCATGGAATCCACATCTAAGCAATGCTTTGATTATTGAGGAGTCACAGACTTCGTGGCAACGGTCTACAATAGGCTATAAGTCTCACAGTGTAAAGTGGGAATAAATCCTCATATATTTCTTGGGGGATATTTATGATAAATATTACTGTCCCGTTTGAAGTAATCTAAACCAGTGGTCCTCAACCCTGGCCTACAGGGCCCACTAACAGGCCAGATTTGCAAGATAACTGAAATACATCCCAGGTGATATCATTTGCTGCTCAGTGATTGCAGTACTCTAGTCTGCATCTCCCCAAGGTAATACTTAAAATCTGGCCTGTTAGTGGGCCCTGAGGACCGGAGTTGAGGACCACTGATCTAAACCATATTCTCAGTGTCCATTAAGTAGTTATGGAGGGGTGTGATGCGCTTCAGGGTGTTCTGAATCTTATATAAAGTGCTTTTGTGTAATTTACCACCTATTAACCAATTAACTATGTTAAAATAAATTTCATAAATCCTAATGCATGCGTTTCATTCCAAAATTCATAAATATATCCTTAGTTCATATAAATATAAAGTGCTTGTGTGAATATCTCATTCAATTGTTATTATAATCAAAAGTGAATAAGTGCTTCTTCTATATAAACCACTATTATAAAAAAGTGCTCTGTGCATCCGGTGCCAATAAATATAAATATAAATATCTCTTCAGTGGTGAAAACAATGTATATATCACATGTGCAAACAACAAATACATGTAGCAATGAGTGTCCAATCCAAATGGTGCGCCAAACAGTTCCAAATATTATCTGGTTGTACCAGACAGCTTAATAAAATAAATCGATAATGGAAATCTGATCGTGCAATTTCTTTTCCTCCATCTTTAATCTCCTTGGTGTGAACCTTGTTCAGTGATTCCACTTCTAGGTGTGCTATATTCTCACCTCAAAAAAGAAAAGAATACACCTGTATTATTTAGCCAGGGTTGGTGGTGGTTCCTCTTCCTCCTCTATTCCAGCGTGGTGTCTGAGGGTCACACTCTCCTCCCAGGGATCCGTTTGTACCTTCCCGATGTTGTGGTGTCTATGGGGACCTTTAGTGCCTTCCCTTGAACACGATCTCTTAGTTGTGTGTCACCTCCTTAGGGCTCATTAAAGTGATGGGGCCATCATTGTGCAGTATTTCAGCATTTTATTAAATAAAAAATAGCAGACTTCCATTTTAAAAAAACTTTTTCCAGTGTACGATAACCACCGTGGGAGCTCTGTCCCGTACCGCACGTTACTTCCGGGTTCTGGGTTCCTACGCGTTGCGTCACGGTATCACGTGACTTCCTCAGGGAGGTTGTCCATCATTTTCTCAGTCACTCTGTGCCCCTAATAGACACAGTGGGACTTACACATAAGAGGGACCTGGGGAGCTGAGACAGGGGTTTCCCAACCTGTCTAAGGTAAGCTGGGTTCCATGGGCCCCCCACCCAAAGTGACTCCCGTCACAAGTCAATTATCAAATGGATATGAGATAAATGATCTTGGGGCTGTCTGCTCTACTGGTGTACCTTTGGTATTTTTCCACTTTTATTTGTATCTCGTGTAAAACTATTCTTATAAGATGTTGGACCAGACACCATGTGTGGTCTCATCTGGTTCATACCTTGTGGTCCACATGATGCAGCAGAAGGAGGCAATTGTTAAGAAAATCTTTGATAATGCAAGATCAATAGTGAACATCTTCAAGTCTTCAATTCCATTTCAACACTGCAGATATTGGAGTTTTGTGGCCTTGCTCTTTTAAATGACTGCCCCACATGCCGGTCAAATAATACTACTAGTACATTCAACATGATCGAAAGACTCCTCAAACTGAAAGAGTCAGTCTGCCAAATTGCAAACTACATGGGATGGAATACAGCTTGCCTCCTAGTTAAATGAAAAAAGCTCACATCATTGCATGACCTACTACTGCTATTACTAAAACCCTCCAGAGTGACACCATGTCCATGTCCCTTCCTTCTTTGATCTAATCTCTACCCAGCCACCTAGATGACTTTAAACAGAACACTAGGTACTAAAACCTTGCTGTGGTTGCACAGAAAATTAAAGAGAATGTGAACCAGTGTTTTGCTTCATTCATTCTTGGATCCAAGTAACTGATGAAATGTTCTTGCCAGTGCTTGCAACAGCTGCTTGTTTTTTGTTAATTCTGCTGTCTGTCAAAACCCTTGTTGATGTGGCAGATGAGAATATTCAGGAACTGTCTAAGAAGGGAGAGGAGTATGCCAGTGCCATAAGAAAATCCACACTGCCGCACTTACAAGATGAAGATCTGTTTGACTCTGAAAATTATGTCTAAGAAGAGGAGAATATTGAAAAATTACAGGAAGTGGAAGAAGCACCATCCACCTCAAAGCAGCCAGTTTTTTGGTTTCTTTCAAAATGGCGCAGAAGACCCAGGCAGAGCATTTCACCAAACAGGCAGCATAGAGGAGCAGATCAGTCTGACTGCTAATCCAGTACACACAATCCATTTTGCTATGGCCTTCTCACTGGCCATAGCAAATGGCCTGTCATTCCTTAGAGTCAATTTTGTATTCTGAAACCCCCACAAAGAGCAGTGCAAATAGTTTGCTGTGGTAGTGTACTGGCTTGACTTAGCCCATCATTGGAGGTTTTATGTGTCTGTGGGGTTTAATTAGGGGAAAAAAAACCATTCTGATTTTAATTTCTCTCTCACTCCACACAGTCAGGTCTTTTTTATTCTCTCTACAATATACTACATGCATGGCCCTTCCCAGGGCCTTTAGGCACCCTGTGCCGTGTGAAAATTGACAGAGCCCCATCCAGTGACACCATCCCTCTACATATGTTTTGGTGAGATACTTCAATTCTGGGAAAGCAGTGCTGCAGCAGTCTAGAGATATTATGAAATCACTCCCATTAAGATTCAGTAACTCAGGCCTGCGAGAGCTTCTATCTATCCCGGATTGTCAGTTGTGGGCAACTAGGGGCATACTGTATCTGGACCAGGTGCTTTGTGATTCAGGCGTTCGTTCCTTTCAATCACTTAAAGCTGAGTACGATCTCCCTCCGCATATGTTTTTTCAATACGCACAGTTGCGTCACGCATTACATGCACAATTCTTGACACAATTTCCCATTTTACAAGATATCCCTCTGCTTGAGGTGCTGTTGGGCGACACGCATGAGGGTCTTATCTCATCCTTATACATTGAATTGCGTGGTGTTGAGGATGATCGCCAGGTGACCCGGATACAGGCTCGTTGGGCTGTGGATACGGGTCCCCTGGATGAGATGGATTGGGACAATATCTTGGTGGGCCCTAGGTTATCTTCGCCCAAACTTTCAGAGCGTGTGACTCAGCTGTACATCTTGCATAGAGCTTATCTTACTCCGCTTAGAATATTGAAATATAGGCGGTCATATAACTCCTCCTGCCCTCGTTGCCCCCTGCAACCGGGTACGTTTATACATCTCATTTGGTCTTGCCCGGATATTCAGGCTTACTGGACACAGGTTATTAAGTTTTTGCACGATCATATGGGCTCCCCCTTACAGTTGGATGTTTTGCCCAGTGTGTTAGGTTTGTTCCCTGACTGTGACATTGATACATTTTTTAACCATTTTTCTTCAGGAATCTATTTTTAGCGCTCGCAAACTTATAGCCAGACAGTGCATGCGTGAATCAGTCCCTATTCTTCAGGACTGGATCGCGGAAATAAATTCTGCTCTTCATTATAAACGATTGATTAATAAACACAGGGGGCGTCCCAAGAAATTGGATAAAATTTGGAGTCGGTGGTTAGAGAGTACTCGTACATTTAATGTATACATTTTTTGTGATTTTATTATGGGGTATGGGATATGATTGTTTGATTATTGCTCATAGTGACAGGATGTAATTGATATATCACCAGGGCGGGGTGCTGCTGAGTGAGATATTTATAACATTGCATCATTGTACCTCTTCTTTTGTACGGTGAAGGTATATCTCGTTTCACTTATTTCACTTTAAGTGTTTCACAAGTGTGTAACTCATGTGTTAATAAGTTTTTGTATTTTGTATTGTATTTTTGCAGCACAAATAAACTTATTTTCTATTTAAAAAAAAAAAAAAAAGATTCAGTGACTAAGTGCACAACATGACTAACAAACAAACTGCTATTACTTCAGAATAACAAAATGTATGCAATCCAATCCGACTGCAAGAATGTTATTTAAAAAATCCCTGCAATGTACATAGATAAGACTGTTCTCAACAAAACAAGAAAATAAACTCTAGACGTTCTACAAGGTCTCCAAAGGAGGGAGCTTCTCCACAATTGAATGAATGCAAAAACCCAAAAGAGAATGGATTGAAACTCAACCTCCCTAAAAATAAATGTAAACCTATTACCAAAAGTAACTATGATTGTATAAATTAGTGCATATCTGGCTTGGCAGCCAACATCTACATGCTAGATGTGACTCAGACAGGGCCACATGTGTGGATTTTGATACACCTTTAATCACAATTGCATTAATTAAATACATAGAAACCCACACAATGACATTAAAAAACTGAACCACCAAACCTGTAAATGGCCTATCCCTGCCCCATGTAAACCACTTTGCATCCTCATATTTATATATTGTACGTACTACTGAGCATCCTTGGAAAAGTACTGATTGATATGGAAAATAAGTTTATATGAAAGCATGAATGCACATCATGCCAAAAACAAGCCACAGCTTCTAATCCACTAAAGGAATTTTGATTAAAGTGTGAGACCTGTGTATATCATGAGCTGTAGTATTTATAAAAAATATGAGCACTTGTATATATTCCAAATAGATAATGTACTGTTGAAAAAAGGCCCATTAGAGGAGCAGCTGATGTTGAATGGAGCTGCAAAGCCCCCCCTTATGGACAAGTCACTCTATGGAGGAAGTTATATCCACCTGAAGGATTTATATAGATTCCATATGTGATATTGTGGTCTAGAGGAGGAGACATTCCACAATCCAGAAATAGACCTTATGAATAACTTAATTTTCTTGAGCTCTCCCTAGCACAGATGAGCTTTGAAATGTCCACACTGACATGCCCATGTGATCAATAACACTTATTTAAGTTTAAAGAAAAAATATATCAGGCCTAAATATTAAGAACAATGTAAAAGTATTGTATAGAGATCAATTCTTGACTAGAGGCAAAATAAAGGGGGATTTTTGTGGTACTGTTCCCAGACAGATAATCAGACCATAAGACATATATAAAATTGTATCAAAATTTTATTACATACAAGAGTAAAAGTACATTTCTACAAAAGACAAGACTTATAACAGGCACATTGTGAGAGTATAAAACTGCATGTATATAACCAGGAGGGAAATTGTATCCTCTAAAAAGGGGGTCCTCTCGTTGTAAATAGATTAATATATATTCTCAAAAGTTCGAAGCAAGCCGCTTCCTCAGGGGAATGAGAGAAGACTAAAAAAAACAAAAATATATAATAGAAAAAAAGTACAAAAAGATGTGCACAATTGTAGGTAAAGCAAAAAATAACAGTTAAATTATAAGACCAAGGGGTAATATAAATCCTAATGATAATTAAATAGCAGTGTTACATTGCATATAATCCAACGCTCACCCAGCCAGTGTAGATAGGCAGCAATGCCTCCCTGGACTGAGACTACACTAAGCAATGACAATAAAAATAATTGCAATAAATGTATAAAAAAAAGGGAAGAATGTTATAACAACCTACCAAAATGAACCAGGTAAAAAATTACAAAATCACTGGGCATAGAACAACGGAATGGGTAACTCGGTTGAGCAGACCTCCCCAGAGAGACCAGATGGCGTATAATTTATATGATTTGGAAACAGTTCCCACTATTCTCAGATTACTGAGATGGAATTAAAAGTGAAAGCCCATAGACCAAATTTGATGATGAATGTACATGCACTTTTACTGGGAAATAGCTATGTACATTTTTTAAAAATACACCTCTTGATGTATACTGTACATGTGTACAAATGTGCTAGGGAATTACGCTGTGGGCTCCTTTGGGTCGCAGAGACTAATGTGAACAGTTTACCTTTCTTTTTAAAGATCTGCTTGGAAATTAACAGCACTATATAACTAAATTAAAGTATAAAAAAAATCCTTGAATAAGCCTTAAGCATTAATTGTGAATGTATTGCTTCAATTCCTTTAAAAAGGTTTTACTCACAAAGATATGATCTATGTTGGGTCTAAACTTTGTGTTTATCCGTAATGGAAAAAAAAGCAAAAACCTTGCAAAGCCTTATTAATCAATATTTTATATAAAAATAAAAGTGAGTTTGTTATGTTGCCTCATTGTGTCAATTTGACTTTCTAATATGTTTGTATACTGTATGTCCTTGTGAAAAAGGTGCTTTTCCCTAAAAAGTAAATTTTTGCTAGGAAAAAAAAACAATGTTGCCATATACAAGTATACGCTGAGAAACAAGTACACACAAATAATCACATAAAGGTTTTGTGGAAAACAATCAAAACAAACCTTACTTTATAAATATCTGTAAAAAGGTTTCCATGCATAAATACTATATACATTTGGATGTAATCATATTTACTTCTTGACAAAAAAAAATGGATGCTTGTTTACCCCAACTTGTTTGCAGTATGAATGTTTCCACAATCTAATTTTCCTCACAAAAAGGAACAGTGGCAAATAATATGAAAAAGACAAAGTGAAATATACCTAATTTATATGTAGCACAGAACAACTCAGAGGAATACTGTAATATGCTGTTACTTCTTAATAATGGTTTTCGGCAGAATTAGCTTGTTTCTAGTATTCTATTTTAAAAACGACTTTATTTTTTGTTTAGAACTAACGTTTAAAGAATACATTTAAAAAGTCTTTAATGATATCCTAGGTGATTCCATAACAGAATTTTGTTTATTATAAGAATAAAAAGTGTTGCAAATAACCAAGTTTGTGAAACAGAATGCTCTTTCTTTTTTGGAATCAGCTGCAAAAAAAGTAAGATTGTGGCCTAAGAGTTGCTTACTTTTGTTTGCAGTCTACAACCTATGTCTGTTGTTTTGATTGTTGCTTGGTCATGTAAATGTTATGAGTTGTAAATAGGTTTCTAAACTAATCAATAAAGAAATTCGTAAGCCTACGAATTAAATTAAATATTAAAGTACAAGAATACTCTAAAATACTAATGAATAATCTGATATGGAAAAATTTCTGTGTAATTTCAAGTGTACTTGCATTTTTGCAGAAAAATTGGGATAACGCTGATGTAGCACCCTCCTAGGTAGGTGCTAGAAGAAAGAGTATAGTTTTGGGGTCTTTCTGTTTACCCAAGAGATTGCCAGGTAAATTTATATTGCTCTGGTTCTGGTTATATGTAGTGATGGACGAACATCTGCCGGGGCGGTTCGCGAACGCCAGCCGCAAATAATTTTCTCAAAAGTCCGCGAACCGAGAGTTTGCGGCGGGCCCAATTGACTTTAATGGGAGGCGAACTTTAAAAACCTTTAGGTCATATTTGCAGCCACAAAAGACATACTAGCTGTGCACAAATAGTCCCAGCACATGGACAATGTCATAACAGAAGTATTGCAATTAAAAAAGTTGCCCTAAATGTTTTTTATTTTTTTTTACAGCAAAAAATATATATTTTTTTTCATAACTCAGCCAGAACTGACAGCAGCCGGTAAATACATTGTCTAATACATATTGGGTCCATTCACACATCTGTAAAATGGGTCAGCATCCATTCCACAATTTGGCGGAACCATTACAGACCCATTGTTTTTCATTTCCAGTCTGAAAAATTTGACATTCACAGGATAAAGAAGTAAGTGTCGGCCATTCCAGGCCCCAAAAAATATCCCACATGCATTTACCTGACAGCTAAGAACGTTGTATTTTTTGGCTGAAGGTACATTAGGCATTCACAGGATATAGAAGTAAGTGTCGGCCATAAAAGGCACCAAAAAATAGCCCACATGGGTTTACCTGACAGCTAAGAATGTAGTATTCTGTGGGTGAAGGTACATTAGGCATTCACAGGATACAGAAGTAAGTGTCGCCCATTTCAGGCCCCAAACATTAGCCCACATGGGTTTACCTGACAGCTAAGTACGTAGTATTCTGTGGCTGAAGGTACATTAGGCATTCACACAGTAAACAGAAGTAAGTGTCGTCCTGTATAGGCTGCAAAAATTAGCTCACATGGTTTGAATTGACAGCAAAAAACTTAGTTTTTGATGGCTAGAGGTATGGTAGGCGTTCACAGTACACAGAACCGTAAGTGTCGGCCTGTATAAGCTGCAAAAAATTAGCTCACATGGTTTGAACTGACAGTAAAAAACTTAGTTTTTGATGGCTAGAGGTATGGTAGGCGTTCACAGTACACAGAACCGTAAGTGTCGGCCTGTATAGGCTGCAAAAATTAGCTCACATGGTTTGAACTGACAGCAAAAAACTTAGTATTTGGTGGCTGGAGGTACATTAGGCATTCACAAAAAAAATAATTGTCGGCCCTTAAAGGCCCCAAAAATTTGCCATTCAATGGACATGAAATGCCTTTTATGCCACTGTATGTAGCAAAGCAAAGGACCAGGAATTGTTGTGGGTGGAGGAATTTCGATGAAACCTGGTCTACTGGTCACGTGTTGAATTCCTCAGAGATCCATGCCTAATTCATTTTTATAAATGTGAGGTAGTCTACACTGTCATGAGCAAATTGTGCAAGCTCTGGCCAGAGGTCAAGCCTGCCCACCCAGTAGTCCAGGGGTTCATCACTCCTCAGAGCGTCCACATCGGCCATTAACCCGATGTAGTCGGACACCTGTTGTTCTAGGCGTTCCCTCATGCTGCATCGGGAGTACAGCTGTCGATGGTTCGGCTGAAAGAAGGATCTCCTATCTGAAGTGACCAAGACATCTTCCAACCGCCCTCTTCTTGCAGGCGCTGTTGGATTACTACCCACAACTGTCTCTCTGTGACTGGAAATTCCTCTGCCAGCGCACGCAAAAGCAGAATGCAGCATTTCCCGAAGCAAGGCCTGGAAGTGCTGCATTCTGACCACCCTCTGATTGTGGTAACATTTCCGCCTTTTTGTGTTTGTACCAGGGGTCTAAGTATGTTGCCACCCAGTACTGGTCCTTGGCCTTTATGCGTTTTATACGGGGGTCCCCCTTAAAACACTGCAGCATGTAGGCCCCCATTCCCACTAAACTGGAAGCGGTATAGTGGCCTGCTTCCAGCTCATCATCCAGGATAATGTCGTCCTCGTTCTCCTCCCCCCATCCACCGATAACAGCAGGGATCCCAGAAAGGTTTAAAGCAAGCTCTTCTTGCTCCTCCTCATCCCCCCCAGCACCATCCTCCTCCTCTGACTCCTCTTCAGAGACTCCTGCTCTTGATTTGTCTCAGATGGAGTAGCACCCCCTGGGAATTCATCCAACATTGCGACTTCCTCATCTTTCTGCTCCTCGACGGCTTGATCAATGACACAACGAAATGCACGCTCCAGAAAGAAGGCATAAGGTATGATGTCACTTATGGCACCCTGGCCATGACTGACCAGTTTGGTGATCTCATCGAATGGCCGCAGAAGTCTGCATGCGTCCCACATGAGCAGCCACTGGAGAGGTGAAAAAAACCCAATCTCCCCAGAACCTTTCCTGCCGCCGAGTTCGAACAGGTAGTCATTAACTGCACGTTTCTGCTGGAGCAGCCTATCGAGCATATGCAACATTGAGTTCATTGCATCGGGCAGTCACAAATAAGACGCCTGAGGGTCAGGTTGTGTCGCCACTGAATCTCAGCAAGGCGAGCCATGGCTGTGTAAGATCTTCGGAAATGGCCCGAGATTTTCCTGGCCTGCCGCAAGACGTCCTGGACCCCAGGGTATTTGGCAACGAATTGTTGCACCACCAAGTTCAGGATGTGTGCCATGCATGGCACGTGTATTATTTTGCCCTGTTTCAGCTCGCTCAGCAGATTGGCACCGTTGTCGCACACCACTTTACCAACTGACAAATTCAACGGTGTCAGCCACTGATCTGCCTGTGAACGCAAAGCTGAAAGGAGTGCAGGACCAACATTTGAGCCACAGAAGCCTGCCTTTTTCCAGATAAACATGACGATGGCATCATGGAAGGTGGAGTGTTGGACAACTGTGAGGAGAAAGAAGGAGAAGGGGGAGGAGAAGGAGAAGAGGCTGGATGGTGAGAGCATGGAGTGTGGCTTTGTGGGTTCTGACAGTTTTGCTCCCATTGGGCTTGATGATGGGATTTCAGGTGCCTTCTTAAGGCGGTTGTCCCTAGGTGAGTGTTGGGCTTACCGCAACTTATGCGTTGACTGCAAAGGCTGCAGATGGCAACACTGGTGTCAGCAACGGACACATTAATAAAAGCCCACACTGCGGAGCCATGTGCCGGCGTCCTGGGAGCGCCAGATGTGACTGTACATGGTTGATGGCTCGCTCCTGATACATTTGCAGTCTGCTTTCTACCTCTTCTGCAATGCAAGTTCTGCCTGCCTCTCCTCCCTATCTGCCGTCAGTCCGCCAGTTCTACAAATAATTGGCCAGTAACTGTTGTCACTGTGTGTAGCAGAGTTAACACAAGCAAAAGAGGCCAAATGTTTGCAGGACTAAAATACAATCTTAGAAAAGTATACTGTTAAATAACACCTCAATTCAATATGTGGCATTGGGGGGGCACACATTTATTACACCAGTTCTACAAATAATTGGCCAGTAACTGTTGTCACTGTGTGTAGCACTGTTTACACAGCGAGAGGCCAAATTTTTGCAGGACTAAAATACACTCTTAGAAAATTATACTGTTAACACCCCACTTCAATATGTGGCATTGGGGGGGCCCACGGGTTTATTACACCAGTTCTACAAATAATTGGCCAGTAACTGTTGTCACTGTGTGTAGCACTGTTTACACAGTGAGAGGCCAAATTTTTGCAGGACTAAAATACACTCTTAGAAAATTATACTGTTAAATAACACCCCACTTCAATATGTGGCATTGGTGTAGCACACCAGTTCAAAAAATTGGCCAGTGAGTTTGGCGCTGTGTACCAGACTTCACTCAGCAAACTAGGCAATATTGTTGCATGACACAAATACACTTGAAAAAGTTTACTCAGATAATACCCCACTTCAGTATGTGGCATTGGTGTAGCACACCAGTTCAAAAAATTGGCCAGTGAGTTTGGCGCTGTGTACCAGACTTCATTAAGCAAACTAGGCAATATTGTTGCATGATACAAATACACTTGAAAAAGTTTACTCAGATAACACCCCACTTCAATATGTGGCATTGGGGGGGGGGGCAATTGGTCTATCACACCAGTTATAATACATTATAAGTGCTTTTGTCACTATGTGTAGTGTTGCTGCAGAAACGCTCAGTCTCACCACCACACCTGTCACAATGCTGCACAGTGCACAATAATAGTAATAATCCACTATAATATACTTTCTACAAAGTATATTATACTGTGGATTACCCCCCCCCCCCTTTTTAGTGCACTTCACAGCAATGCCAACAAATTTGCATCGCTTTACATGACTTTTGTGGACATTAACAGAGCAATTTCTGTGTGACTGCAGCCGATCTCTAACTGCCCCTACAGCAACCACAGGATACCTGCCCCTATAGTAAAGAGACTGTAATAGACCCTAAAACAACATTGGAGCATTTTAAATGACTTTGGTGGACATTGACAAAGCAATTTCTCTGTGACTGCAGCCGATCTCTAACTGTCCCTACAGCAATCACAGGATACCTGGTCCTATAGTAAAGAGACTGTAATAGACCCTAAAACGACATTGGAGCATTTTAAATGACTTTGGTGGACATTGAAAAAGCCATTTCTGTGTGACTGCAGCCAATCTCTAACTGCCCCTACAGCAACCACAGGATACCTGGCCCTATAGTAAAGAGACTGTAATAGACTCTAAAACGACATTGGAGCATTTTAAATTACTTTGGTGGACATTGACAAAGCGATTTGTGTGTGACTGCAGCCGATCTCTAACTGCCCCTACAGAAACCACAGGATACCTGCCCCTAAGCTCTAAAGATAAAGATACTAGACCTATACTGAAATACCAGCCCTCAAAAGGACTTTTGTGGACATTGACAGTGCAATTTGTGACTGCAGCCGATCTCTAACTGCCCCTAAAACAACCACTGGATACCTGTCCCTAACCTGAAAAGAGACTGTAGAAGGCCTATATCGAAATACCAGCCCTGAAAAGGGCTTTTGTGGATCTTCACAGCGCTATATGCGTCTAGCAAACTCTCCCTAATGAGACCTCTCCCTACACTGGCAGAAAGCGGAATGTGAAATGGCTGCCAGATGGGGTCTATTTATAGGGTAGGGGGACTGTCCATGTGCTAGAATGTTTCAATTGGCTATCCCCTTCCACCTGACGGCTGTGTCACGGGTCAAAGTTCTCCCCAATGTAAACAAATATGGCCACCGCGAACTACGCCATGTGTCCGAAAATTTGGCAGGTAGCGAACAAGCAAAATTCGCCGCAAACCGACCGCTGGGCTAACTGACCGCCGGGCGAACCGCAAGCCCATCTCTAGTTATATGGTTCTGCGAGGCCTACGCCATTAGGGTCCCAGACCTATCCCTACCCTGCACCTATGCCTGGGCTCAGGCACAGAACGTCACCTACTCCAAGCTGATCGCAAAAGTAGAGACCCTTACACCCAACCTGGGAGAGAAGACAGACAGAAACTTACCAGGCTCTCTCGTTTTCAATTACTTGTCCAAAGGAAGGTGGCCATGGAGTATGGATATGATTATCCACATGCTCCCTGGTAAGTAATGGAAGAAAATGAGAGCATCAAGGGGGCTTGGTGTGAAGAGGCTGTCTGGGACTTCTTATGTCACTAAGACACATCAAAAGCAATCCAGGCCTCAGACAGGACACCTTCCTGTCTTTTAAGGCAAACTGGAATCTGGGGTGGTCCATTTACATTGATTGAGTGGAGGTCAACTGTCCAGATGGGAAAAAGCCAAGCCTGGGCCATCAGTATCCTGAGTCCTAAAGGCAAGATCGTCAGCATGCCTCATCCTGACCACTACTACTGAGATGCGCCGAGTTCTTGATTCAGCTAAGAGAATCCAAATTACAAAGGGGTTAGTGAGCCAGAAGAATTCTGTTGTTGCTGCTGAGAGAGTTTGAAGTACAAAGGGGGCTAGTACACCAGAAGAGTTCTTTGTTACAATGTTTCTGTTAGGGCTAGGAGCCCTCTTCACAGATCCCATTTCCCCTTTCCCTTCTATCCTTGCAAAAGAAGATGGGGATCATCAAAACTGCCATAGTTTCATCATCTGGGAGAAGGAATTTCTGCCACAGAGGACTTCTCCTGTTAAAGCCAGGGGCTGCTACCTAGAGGGGGTAAACCCCTAGTTCAGAGACACCTTGCTACAGGACACTTTGTGAAGATCTTTTGGGCCATTACTATTGCTAAAAGAAGTATTGAGGAAGGACACTTTGCCAAGATACTTTATTTAAAGGACACTTTGAGAAGATTCCTTTGGGCCAGTGGGCCAGAGTAATGTTGGAAGAAACTTTGTGCGAGTTGCTACCTTGTGAGAGAAGGGTAGTGGTTCATTGTCTCTTCAGAGAGAGGAATGCCAGATTAAAGGATCCCTTGAAGAGTTCTTACAGACACTCACAAGTAGGCAAGTTTTGCTCAGGCACCAGCAATAATAGCCTGCCGCCAGGGGATGTTTTGCCTCGGTGTTACAGAGAGGACACTGTGGACGCCAGTCGGGTGGACTCCGTACTTTTTCATCCTAACTTGTGGGTCTGACTAGGATAGGAAAGAGTCAGTGCACTGACAATTTGAGAGGGACTGTGTCTATTGCTAGTCATATGGTTCCCAGATGGAACAAGTACAGAAATGTTTAGTTAGATTGGCAGAAAGTTCGGATTGTCTATTACAGGAATACAACAGGATGACGACTCAAGGGTGCCCTCAAGGGGGTCATATGCATCAGAAGTCTCTATGGGAACGTTAGTTTTAGAGATTCTGCAGGTTAGAAGGTCACCTCTGCAGAGAGGGCCATCTCACCGTGAGTTTATAGGATGTAGAGTCACACATGCTCACCCTTTTTCCTTTACAGGCTTGTAGGGGATCTTCATACCTATCGTCTATTTTATGTATATATGTACAAATGTTATTTGTAGCATAGTTAGTCAGGATGTCTAACCTTTTCCTGTTAGACAGATTTTTGTTTGGTGGGGGTGCATTAATATAATGCACCTGGTGTATATTTGTAAATTTTGTACAGCAGATGTCTATATTTCTTCA
Organism: Pelophylax lessonae; assembly: GCF_965119305.1. Lineage (NCBI taxonomy): Eukaryota > Metazoa > Chordata > Amphibia > Anura > Ranidae > Pelophylax > Pelophylax lessonae. The sequence continues at coordinate 160,205,882 of NC_138773.1, forward strand.
CATAACCTATTGTATCTTCTGGCCACATTGTATCTACTGGCCACATATGGGGTATGCCCCTTGGCCCTGTACATATGTCCCCCCCCCCCTCTCCAAGTTTGTGGGATACTTCATATAAATTTGGGGTGGCGTGGCTTGGCGCGCAGCGGAGATGGCTGCCTAATAGAGTAGCTCCGGACGAGGGACAGCTCTATACACATTCTGCGGCCTTAAAACGCACAAATTTTACCAGCTTTGGGCAAGATCACAAAGTCGAACTCCCAGGGCAAACATCAGAAGATTGGAAAATCCGCTAACGGCAAGATTATAGCGGATATCTTCAAGGCCCAAGCGCTGACCCAGAGACACACTGTAGGCCCCAAGATGGCGCGGGTGCTGACACATGAGGAGGAAGAAGAATACAATGCTGACTCCATCACCGCATCGGAGGTCACGGTAGGAGACTTACCACACAATGATCGCCAACTGACATTTAACGATATGACCGCAATCGCGGCTGACATAAAAGGGTCATTTGCGGCGGCTATCACTGACCTGAAGGCCGACATCATAAGGCTCACAGATCAAATGGCGGGGGTAGAAAGAGCAGGCAAGCACAGAGACAAGGCCATAAAGAGGTTGGAGGAAGTCACAAGCACACACTCAAGGCCACTTAATCGCCATGAACCGCCAATTAGAGGACTTGGACAACCGAGGATGGCGGAATAACATAAGGGTAAGGGAATACCTGAAACAGTTGATAGTGGGAGTATTAGACCTGCCCTAGCTTCCATTTTCAATAATCTCCTTGAAAGGCCTTCTGAATCCCCAATTGAGATGGATAGAGCGCACAGAGCCCTTAGGCCTAAAGGTCCTGATACCATGCCGCCCAGAGATATTATCTGCTGCTTAGCTAGCCATACCCTGAATGAAGAAATTCTGCACAAGGCAAGACAAAGTGAACAAATCTTGTTTAATGAGGTCCAAATCCAACTCTTTCAAGACTTATCCCCCATCACATTAAAAAACAGGAGGGCTGTGAGACCTATACTGGATGCACTCAGGGAGAAAAATATCCCTTATAGGTGGAAGTTTCCCTTTGCAGTACAGGCCTCTTTTCATGGGAAAGCAATAATCACAAACCAGGCGCTCCTGGGATGCCTGTATGGTGGAGGGATAGATGTAAGCCTGTGAGGCTCCCCAGCGGTTGTTCTGCTGTTAGCCAACTAGTGGCTCAGTAAAGAGATTCGCACCCAGGGCAGCCATAGGAAAGAATCCAGTCCAGAAGTCAAAGCAATAATCACAAATCTGGCGCTCCTGGGGTGCCTTTAGGGTGGAGGGATAGAAGTAAGCCTGTGAGGCTCCCCAGTGTTTTTTCTGCTGCTAGCCAACAAGCATAGGAAGGGTGCTGATATGGACAAAAGTACATGAGGAAGGCAGCGCATGAACCACACTTGGATGCAATGGATAAGGAAGTCAGGTGATCATCCAGTATAGAAATTACATAAAATGCTTACATCTCCCTGGGCTGGAGTGGACAAGGGCACCTGGCAACAAGCAACACAAGTGCGAGGAGGTCAGTCTCCCAGGACTGCTGAGCAGTGTGTGCACAAAGCCGGAAACCAGCCGGCGCGAGGATGAAAGGACTTGGATGCAATGGATAAGGAAGTCAGATTAAAATCCAGTATAGAAAGGGTTAACAGTTTATTGGTATTGATAACCGAAAAACAAAGTGCATAAAATGCTTACATCCCCCTGGGTTGGAGTGGACAAGGGCACCTGGCAGCAAGCAACACAAGTGCGAGGAGGTCAGTCTCCCAGGACTACTGAGCAGTGTGTGCACAAAGCCGGAAACCAGCCGGCGCGAGGATGAAAGGACTCCGCTGTAGTTCCGTAGCGGTGACATCACTTGCGGGGAAATACCAGGAACCAGGGTGGAACACAAGCTATATGGTTGCCATGACTACATGTTTCGCGCTGTGCGCTTTATCAAGTCATCTAACTTGACTTCAAATACACTTGCCATATACACTTGCCAAAACGAAAGGAGTAGCCATACTGTTGAGCAAAAACGCTCCTTTTTTTGTGGAAAGACAACTTTCAGACCCTGAAGGTAGGTTTGTTTTCCTAGCAGGTACCTTGAATGGTCGCCCGACTACACTTGCCAATGTTTACTTCCCTAATAGGGCCCATGTGTCTTTTTGTACCAGACTAATGGACGAACTTAAAAATTTTGCGGTGGGGTGTGTTGTCCTTGGTGGGGATTTCAATATACCATTGGATCCCCTTCAGGACACCTCCTCCGGAAAGTCAAGTATTGCCTACAAAAAATTGAAGAGAATCAAGGTCTTATTGAGATCTTTAAATTTAGTTGATACATGGAGGACTTTTCACCCCTCAGGGAAAGATTTTACGCACTTTTCAGCCCCACATAACAGGTATGCCAGAATAGATCACCTTTTTATTTCTCAAAGAGACCTCCCGATTCTACTAGACGCCAAGATCGGGGTCATATCGTTCTCTGATCATGCACCGATTTCGATCACCCTTTCCACAAATACAAATTGTAAGCCAATGTTCAATTGGAGACTAAATCCGTCCCTCTTAATTGACCAATAGATCAACACAGATATTCAATCCACACTTACGAATTACTTTCTTGAAAACAACTCCCCTGACATCTCCCCAATCATGCTCTGGGAATCTCACAAAAGTGTGATTAGGGGGGAATTCATTAAATTTGGAGCCGGGAAAAAGAGGGAGAAAGAAAAACAGATAACGGATCTGATCTCGAAGATCGCTGCAGTAGAAGCCCAACATAAACTCTCTTTAGCACAAAACCTTAAACAAGAATTGATAGATCAGAGGAAGGTCCTTGCTGACACTTTAAATAATAAAATTAAAAGATTTTAAAAAAACGATTTATTATGAACACGGAGACAAAAGAGGTAAATACCTGGCTAAGGCCCTAAAAGAATTACAATTTTCTTCCCACATACCATACATAAGAGATACTGAGAATAACAAGCTCCATGATTCTAGGAAAATTGCAGAAACGTTCAGCACCTTCTACGAGAAATTATATAATCTTCCCCCACAAGCCCTGATCTCATCGGACCTAGAACCTCACTTATACTGCAATATATTAGGGAGAGTGGTTTACCTACTCTATCGGAAGATGATGTGACCCAACTAGAGAGAGCGAAATTTCCCCGGAGGAAGTGCAATTAGCCATCCAGAATCTTAAATCCGGGGAAAGCCCAGGACCAGATGGTCTGACTTCTCAATATTACAAGACTCATGAGTCTCTCCTGTTAACCCCCTTAACCGAAGCACTTAATGTTCTCTCCAAACAAGTTAAACCCTCATCAGAATTTTTGACCGCCCACATCACAGTGATCCCAAAAACAGATAAAGACACAACCTCTTGCGCAAATTGCAGACCTATATCCCTTTTAAATATAGATGTGAAACTACTAGCAAAAATTCTAGCTAACAGACTAAGGCCTTTATTACAACACATTATTGGGCCTGAACAGGTGGGCTTCATGCCTGGCCGTGAGGCCAGGGACAATATTGTTAAGTCTCTGAACCTGATTCACAATGCTCATAAGCGTGGCATAGAGGGCTTAGTCCTGTCCACAGACGCAGAAAAAGCCTTTGACAGGGTGGCATGGGACTACCTTCAGGCCACCTGCGAATATATAGGCTTAGGCAACAATATGATGACGTGGATAAAGGCTTTATATGCAGATCCAATTGACAAAGTTAAAGTCAACAATATTCTTTCATCACCAATTCACTTAAAAAACAGTACCAGACAGGGATGCCCACTTTCTCCCATTCTCTTTATTCTGGCACAGGAGCCCTTAATCAGACTTGTGAACGCGGAGCCGGCGATTCATGGTTTCCACATAGGTGGGAGAGATTTCAAAGTTTCTGCATACGCGGATGATTTGCTCTTTTATATCACACAACCCCACATTTCGATTCCTAACCTGAACCTTAGATTCCGCACATTTCGCTACTTATCGAACTTTAAAGTTAATCATTCCAAATCGGAGGCGATGGACATCTCCCTGCCTGATGAGTTAAAACGCCTAACCCAACTCAAGTGCCCCTATAAATGGGAACGGAAATCTTTAAAATATCTAGGAATACAGCTTACCCCTAAATTGGAATCCCTTTACGAGGCCAATTTTGTTCCCTTCCTGGGGTCCATTAACAAGGACCTCCGGGGGGGGGGGGGGGGGCGTGGCGTACGGCGCAGCGGATGGCAGCATAGCTCCGGAGCTCCGCTTGGCCACCCGGGACTACAGCCTTCAACGACCGGATCGATAGGCGCATTTACCGCCAGCAGTCTCCTAAGCTACCCCGCTGACTCCCCCGATGGCTAAGGGGAAGAATAAGACTCACCATTACCCCAGGATGGATGGCTTTCTCATCTCCAGCGCGGCGGGCCTATCCCAACATGGCGCCGGCCAGCACCAACAGCGTCAGCAGCATGATGTGGGGAAGCAGAGAGGCGCTTCACCTCCACTCAGGCAAGTGGCAAACCCTGACAGTGGGAACTCATCGGGCTCTTCCACCCCACCCTCACCCTCATCCCGCAGTCCGGCCAAGCAGAAGCCACGGAGAGGCTCTTCTCCCCCCACTCCTGAGCAGATGGACAGCATGGCGATCCCCCATCCCTCTGCAGCACAGGCTCCTCCAGTCGCTGACCCCTTTGCAGCCTTCCCAGTAGGAGATCACCCTATCTCGGCCACACTCCTGAAAGACATGATGCGCTCCCTCTGGTCATCCCTGCATGCAGATATGGTGCAGGGAATGACCCAGACAAGACAGGAGGTACATCAACTGGGGGAAAGGCTAGATACTGTGGAGACGTCCATGGACAAGTGCTCACTCTCCCTTAACACTCTTGTTGCAGCCCATAACTCCCATGCTGAAGACATATCCTGGCTCAAGGATAAAGTCGCAGACCTTGAGGACAGGTCGCGACGTAACAACTTGAAGCTAAGGGGGGTGCCTGAATCTTTGTCCCCCCAAAACTTGGAGGCTATGGCTAAAAATCTCTTCACTGCACTAGTGCCCTCATTGTCAGCATCTGACTTAATAATAGAGAGGATTCATAGGATCCCAAAGCCCGGTTTCATTGCTAAGGAACTACCACGAGATGTGCTTCTCAGGGTCCATTTTTTTCATGCAAAGGACCGCATCCTCATGGCATCGAGGCAACTTCAAGCCATGCCTGGAGAATACCCCCAAGTGCAAATACTCCCGGACCTGTCCAGACACACCCTGCAAAAGCGCAGAAACTTAGCCACTGTCACGAAGGCTCTCAGGAACCACCACATCCGCCACAAGTGGAAGCATCCAGCACACTTGTGTATTACGCATAATGGCTCCACGGTCACTATATCTACTATTGAAGAAGGGATGGCCCTCCTGAGACGGTGGGGGATCCTCGCGGATGCTACGCAATCTGGAGCAACACCATCTTCTCCGCCACTCATGCCTGTAATGGGAGACTGGCACATTGCCTCACGGAAGAGGTCCAACTCTGGACAGAGATCAAATGGCGGTGAGCGTGTCTTATTGCAGCATTCACCACAGTCCCAGGCCTAGGATGTGATTTTCACACATGGCCCCTCGTTCTCTGTTGCAAGCGAGGCTTGCTTTTGGACTTTTTTTTACGTTACTTTTCCCCTGTTTGGCGCCCGGCGCTGCTTTTGCAATACCCACCCTTTCTCCCTTTTGTTCTGACGTGCTGACCAGTCAAGTGCCTTTTTGTCTCAAGGAACTGTCATTCAACTCTGACCACCTCATTATGTGTTTACTGCTTATTGCTTTCGACCAGTATTCTTGGACCCACCTTGCAGATCCACCATGACGATCAAATTCCTGTCCTTAAATGTGAATGGACTGAATCACCCGGCCAAGAGGTATTCTCTCTGGACTGAACTGGACAACAGCCGAGCTGATATCGCATCCATCCAAGAGACTCACTTTAAAGCCTCCCAGCAACCGAGATTTTCTCATAAGAACTTCCCTAACATTTTTTTCGCCAGTGCCCCGGAGAAGAAACGCGGAGTATTGATAGCAATCAAGACAACGGTGGCCTTCTCCCTGAAAGAGACTTTCAGCGATCCAGATGGTCGATTCTTATTTCTCAAAGGTGACTTTAATGGTATGCCCATGACGTTGGTAGCTGTGTATGCCCCAAACAGCCACCAACTGCGCTTCATCTGCAGACTGCTCCAACGAATCTCTACGAATCTTTATGGTAATCTGGTTTTGTTTGGGGATTTCAATGCTGTGGTCGACCCTGGGCTCGACACTTCGGTGCCCGCCCGGGGCCGACAACTCTCCCTACACTCCTTGTTGCACAGGGAACTGTTGTACTATGTCTGGAGGTGTCAGCATGGTTCGGAACGGGATTACTCCCACTACTCCTCCAGACACCGTTCGTATTCTCGTATTGACCTGTTCTTGACTGACCTCCCTCTCCTGGGAAAGGTCTCCTCCTCATCCATCAGAAACATAACATGGTCTGACCATGCAGCTGTGGAAATGGTGGTGGAGGAGAGCGGTCCCAAGGAACGGACGTCAATATGGCGGTGTGACGCCAAGGTGTTTCAGGACCCCTCTACTGGCAGAGAGGTCACAAAAAAATTGCACGAATTCTTTGAGTTCAACTCTTCCTCGGTATCAGACCCGTGGATACTCTGGGGGGCACACAAGGCTTTTATGCGAGGGATTTGCATACAACAGACAGCTAGGGCCCGTAAGGCCTATAACCAGAAACTGAACGCCCTGCTGGCCGACATCCAAAAACTGGAGGCGGTCCATAAATGTAACCCCACTCCTTCTGTAGCCACAGACCTGACCCACAAGAGGGAATCCCTTCGATCCCACTTGATGGAGCGGTATGACCGACACCTTAAGGCCCTCAACCTTAGATATTATGCACACGCAAACAGGGCGGGTAAGTTTCTAGCTGCTAGGGTTAAACAAAAGCGGGCGTCTGCGTGAATTTCCCACTTGACGATCATCTGACAAAAGCCAAACTCTCCCACCCTAAGGACATTGCGAACGAGTTTGCCACCTTCTACAGTTCGCTGTAAAATCTGGCTCAAGATCCCTCCACGGTTCAGCCGACCCCTGAGACTATTAATCTTTTCCTGGATAGACTATCCCTACCTTCACTGTCTGCTGCCCAGGTTGAGTCCCTTTCCTCTCCGTTTTCAAACAGAGAGGTGTCCAAGGCTATTCGCTCCCTACCACTAGGTAAATCCCTGGGAGCAGATGGACTGTGTAACGAGTACTATAAGCTCCACAACGAAACCCTGAGCCTGTTCCTTGCTGACGTGTTCAACTTGGCGGCACAGAGGTCTGCCTTTCCTCAGGATATGCTTAGTGCCTATATTACAACAATACCCAAACCAGGCAAGGACCCCAGCCTTCCTGCCAATTACAGGCCTATCTCCCTACTAAACAGTGACATCAAGATTTACGCCAAAGTCCTCGCTGCACGTCTACAGCCCATCCTTCCCCATTTGATTCACAACAAACAGATGGGATTCATGCCAGGCAGGCAGACCTCTGATGCCACTAGGAGAATTATTAACTTGGTGCACCTAGCAAGCAGTACTCGAACGCCTTCTCTGCTCCTCACTTTGGATGCGGAGAAGGCGTTCGATAGGGTAAACTGGCTCTATATGCGGATGGCACTGGAGCGTTTTGGTTTCTCCGGGGGGATACTCTCTGCCCTGTTGGCACTCTATTCCTGTCCCTCAGCACAGGTCCTCACCTCGGGCGTTGCCTCGACTCCGTTCGCCATTACCAATGGCACCCGCCAGGGCTGCCCTCTCTCACCGGCAATTTTTAACTTGATGATTGAACCTCTGGCGGAGGCCATTCGGTCTGACGGTATGGTGGAGGGACTTCGCCTGGGAGACGACGTGCACAAAGTCAATCTCTTCGCGGATGACATTATTGTTATCTTGACGAACCCAGCCAAATCGCTCCCGGCGGTGCATCGCATATTGCTGTCTTTTGGGGCCATCTCCTATCATAAGGTCAACACCTCAAAATCCCTGGCGCTTAACATAGGTATTGGTCAACAAGTAGTGTCTCACTTAAAGTCTCTATACCCTTACCCCTGGACTGACGACAGTATCCCTTACCTAGGACTCCTAATAATCCCTAGCATTTCTAAACTTGTCCCCTCTAATCTTGACCCCCTTCTTAAGAAGCTCCACCTCACTCTGACTAATTTTGCTAAAGTCGAGCTGTCCTGGTGCGGCAGGATGGCAGCGTACAAAATGATGGTACTACCCCAGATACTCTACCTGTTTCAGGCCCTGCCTGTTCCCTTCCCAAAGAGATACCTGGATACTCTGACCCGGGGACTGCGAGAGTTCATTTGGTGCGGTAAGCGGGCCAGAGTCTCCTTGTCAATCTTATCGCTCCAGACCTCCACAACTACTATTGGTCCACTAGACTTGATCAGTTGAGAGCCTGGTTCTTTCCCAGCCTGGTTCTTTCCCAGTGGAGACTCCGTCTGGTCATCCATGGAACGTCTTCTGTCGCCGACCAAAGACCTTAGGCTGCTTCTTCTGGGGGACCTCTGGATTCCCTGGTCCCTCCCGGACCTCCCTCCGACTCTCCGGGTATCTTTGATGGCCTGGCGTAGATTGGGGGTCGCCCGGGGGAGACAGTGTGAAGACTTTACCCACCACTCTTCCTCTCTGCCCTTGAACCTTTTGGCAGCACACCTTCCTACCCTCCAGATCTCCATGTTGCAGAGGTTGGGAATCTCGGATCTCTCCCACTTCTTTGACAGGGATGCTCTGATGACCCCTATGTCTCTGATGTTTAGATTTCAGGTTCCGCCTTCCCTCTTCCTCAGCATTCTACGTATCCATAGTTTCCTTAAACAACACCCCCTTTCTACAGGACGGATTCCCCTCCGAGCCTGGACCCATTACCACTCCCCCAAAAAAACCGAGAAGGGCATATCGTTGTTCTACGACCTCCTAATGAGCAAGCCTGACTCGTCCAAATCTCAGTCTATGATAAAATGGGAAAGGGACCTGGACCTTCACTTTACTCCGGAGCAGTGGTCTCACGCTCTCTCCTCTACCTATCGCTACTCCCACTGTACGGCATACTGGGAAATGACTTTAAAAATCTCAAACAGGTGGTACTACACACCTGATAGATTAGCAAAAATCTTTCCTACACTCCCTGACCTATGTTGGAGGAACTGTGGCTATCGAGGTACTCTTGCTCACATCCTTTGGGACTGCCCATCCCTGACTAGTTACTGGAACAAGGTGTTCAAATGCATAGCTGAATGTACGGGAATACTCAAACCCCCACGGAAGGAGTTGTCATTACTTAATATTGCTTTAGACGGGTACCCAGTATGCTACAGACAAATGATCTTGAACATTCTCTTGGCATCCAGGGTGCTGATCCTGCGCCGTTGGAGATCTCTTGAGATACCTAGTTTCACGGAGGTGGTCAAAACTGTAAATGATAACTATATCATGGAAAAATCCTTGGCACTCAACTCCTTATCTTACTCAAAGTTCCAGGCTGCCTGGCTCCATTGGCAATATCCCCGCTGATACAACCATTCTTGAGGGGGTCGTGAGGCGGGGGGGGTGTGAGCTTCTGCGGCATTTATTTTCCCAATGGGAGCCGCGGGGGCACCGCCTTCCCCTCGCCGTCACGTACCTCTCTTTCTCTGTATATGCCTGATGTTAGATGTAAGGAGTGGCTATTATGACTTACTGCCCTAATGCTCTTGTTTCTCGGGCATTGCCCTTAGGCTATAACTACTTTGGCCGTATGGAGGTGTATGGCTTGTTAACTACTGGGTTAATGTTTATGAAGTTTATGAATGTTTAAGAACATTGTTTATGTCACCATGGTCAGAACGTCCTCCCCCCCCCTCCCTCCCCCCCCCTTACCCCTCTCCCCCCCCCCCTCCCTCCCCTTCTCTTTTTCTCTCTTATTGTTACTGTTATATGCAGAAAATGTTTGGTGCATGATGTCCACTGTTTTCTTTGTATACCGTTTGCCACATATGTACCTTCTATGCTTCTTTTCATGTATGTTGCAAATTTTAATAAAAAATATTATTAAAAAAAAAAAAACAAGGACCTCCGGAATTGGGACAGCAGGAGCTTCTCCTGGTTTGGAAGGGTCGCCATACTGAAAATGGTTATACTGCCGAGATTACTTTACCTGTTCCATGCTCTTCCCATTAGTATTCAATAGTTTTTTATTGATTTTAAACAACATATTGCAGTAGTACAACATAAAATAGAAAATGTAGAAAACATAGGCAAGAAAAAAAAAAAAGGGGTTGGCCTGTGAAAAGGCACTCCATACCCGGACAATACATAACAAAATATGACTAAAAAAACAGTATTAGCAACCAGGCAATCAGTGATAAAAATAAACAGCAAAATACATTAAATCGCAACAGCTGTAATCCCCTCCACAGAAGATACATCAAGAGTCCAGAAAACTCACCAAACTCCAATAAGATATCAGCGAGCAGAGGGCCCCCCCCCCCAGACACCCCCAATGGGCACAAACTGTGTCCATGAAAGGGTGAAGCCCCCCCCAGCCTCCCTCCCTAGAAGGGGAAACCAACCGGCTCCCACCAACGGTCAAATAGTAGAAAGCATCCTTGGCCCATAACAGAAAACCCAAACCAGAGTTCCGGAGCCTGAGTCAAGAACGCCCTTCCAGCAGCCAGAACCCCAAGAGAGTAAAGAAACGGAAAAGCAGAAGATCAAAAGGAAAAGGAAGAGAAGAACAGCCCATATCTCAATGGGTAGAAAGAGAAATAACCATGCAGGAAATCAGGAAAACAAAAGAGAGAAGGAAAGAGCCAGAAAGAAAAGAGACCAAGAGAAGAATAGACAGAAGACAAAGGCAAACAGCCACCCGTCCCATGTCCCCCGCAACTGGACTCCAATCCACCCAGCCGCAACTACGGAGCCTGTAAGTACTCCACCCAGGGGCATGCTCTTCCCATTAGGATCCCTAGCACATTCTTCCGGAAACTTGTTCGTGCCCAGAGAAATTTTGTCTGTGCTCAGAAAAGACCGAGAATACAACTTAGAAACATGCAATTGCCTAAACTGAGGATTGCCTGATTTTTTTCAAGTATTATCAGGCTACACACTTGACGAGAGTCATAGATTGGCACTGCCATTGTGCATCAGAAAGATTGGGTGGCTCTTGAAAGACAATGCTCTCGATTCCCGACCCAGCATCTGATATGGACAGACCCTCGTAATTACCCATCTGAGGTTAGGCAACACCCACTTGTTGGCACCACATTAAAAAATTTTAATCACCTTGCTGAAACACATCAATTGGTCACTAACCCTGGCCCCATGACGCCAATTATACTTAACCCAGATTTCCTACCAGGCATGAACCTCAAACAACTGAACTCTGATGTTTTAGCAATTGACTCCCCTCTCCAGGTAAAAGATTGTTTTGCGAAGAATAGACTTCTGTCTTTTCAAGTATTCAATACGGTGAAACCTAAGAACTATACGATCACTTATTGGGAATATATTCAACTACACAGCTTTGTTCAAAACCATAAACAGAAAACTCTGTTGACAGTACCTCTAACAGCCTTCGAGAAGATTTGTGGGGACCAATTGCCCTTTCCTAAAACTACATCTCAAGCTTACAACTGGATCTGTTACACATCCAAACAACCACCGGACAGATACAAAAAATTTGGGAACGGGACCTGGAATGCACAATTTCTGACAAAAATTGGCAGAAGGCATGTGTCTTTACCCATAAATGCTCCTTGAGTACAAAAATCCAGGAAACAGCATATAAAATCCATACCCAATGGTAAATTACACCAGCGAAAGTGAGGGCCTGGTCCCCGCAGTACTCGGAGAGCTGTTGGAGATGTTTAACACACAAAGGTACCTTTGTCCACATTTGGTGGTCCTGTAATTTGTTACAGGCTTACTGGATTAAGATTATACACTTGATTAAGTTTATTACAAACACCTCCTTAGACCTAAATGCTGCTAGTTGTTTATTACATGTCAATAACTTTTCTTACAAAAAATACTATTCTGTCTACTAAAGAATGGGCTTACAAGGTGAAATCTATTTATGAAATGGAGGAGGTTCTGGCCATCAAAAGAGAAAATGACATGACTTTCCACTAAATGTGGAGACCCTGGCTAATATTTACACTCTCTGATGATTACGTAAAACGAATAACACGTTAGCCACCTATGGCGGTTGTTACTGGTTGATATATACCCATGTGCTGTCTACATATCCTGTTTGCTTTAGACCTCCTGGTAGCCTCTCGGACTGTTTTTTCTTCTGGTTCTTTCATCCAAGTTGGAGCGATGTTCTGGTCCAGGGAGAGTCTGTGTTGTACCAAAAATCTTCCACTTCTTAATAATAGACTCCACTATACTTCTAGGCATTGATAAAGCCTTACTTTTTTTAGCATCAATTTTATTTTTTTTGCATTTAAAATGTTTATTTTATTTGCATATAAAATTTACATGTACTTCACATAAGATTCCAAAAAGGAATCGCAAAGGAAACATAACTTGGAAAGGAAAAAATATATATACAATACACTGTAATCTTATAATACTTTATCCCCCTTGCTTCCCCCTAACCCCCCCCCCAATACTCCCTCCCCGTCTCTACCCCATTAGCCTTCTTCCTCCTGTTTCCCCCCCCTGCAGTAATGTTTAAACATTAATTTCAATGTACTTAATTGATTTTTTTTTTTTTTATACTATATTTATTGAGATTTGTAGAAAAATACAGATAAACATAAACATGAGATCGAACTCTTTTTACAAAGGGTATAAAAGATATAAAACAGCATGGTTAATACACACGGTACAGTTGGCCTAGGGACCTAATGCCCCCCGGCGCAATGGGGTAAGCATAAATCGGTACAAAACAAATTAAGGAACACTGAACGAGTAAAGTACGTGGTATCTGGGTTAATGAGGGAAGTAAGATGCTGGGTAGGCACGAATAGACTGCCAAACATGAGACTGGTAGCAATGAAATAATTGGTAGTGTTATGTATAAGAGGATAATGGAATGCAACAGGGGTTCCGTATGGCAGGGGCTTAAGGTAGAGATGTAGACCCTGTTATATTCTGAGTGCTTGCAAAGTCCATGCGGGTGTTCCAGTTACTGAATGCGAAGGAGGATGTGTGAAGAGAGAGCTCCTCTGAGGAAAGAGAGTAGTCCATGAACTGACGCCATCTGCGTTCAAATTTCTTCATGTTTCCAGATGGCTAGGTCATGGAGTCAGTTTTTTCCAGTAGGAAAAGTTTGAGAAGAGCCTGTTTAACTAGAGCCAGCCGTGGGGGGGCAGGATGGATCCAGGATTGCATTATAGCTCTGCGAGCCGCAAGAAGACAGATATGAGCCCACTGCGGAGTTGGCGTGGTAGTTCCCGAGGAAGATTTGGCCGTTGACATATCATAGCTAAAAAGGCATAAAAGTGGTTCTGTTGGGAGACATAGAGATGTGACTTTGGAGATATAGCGCAGTACTTGATCCCAAAATGTAGCGCTAGGGGGGCATTCCCATAGTCTGTGAAAAAGGGTTGGCCGAGGAGTATTACACCATGTGCAGGTGGCTGAAGAGGGGTCCAGTTTGTCATGGCGAAAGGGAAAGTAAGATCTATGTGCTATCCGGAATTGGGTTTCACGCCAGGTTTCGTTGAGGACCAGGGAGCGAATTTTCTTGTAGCCCAGGAGGATTCGTTCCGGTGCATCCAGGGAATTTAGGACGGGTGACCATGGTTTAAAAGGGATTGTGCCGTATTTGGATGCTTGGTGGGCCACTAGTTTATGGTAGATCTCCGAAATAGAGTAAGAGTCTTGATCAATGAGGGTGTCAATAGGTGAGCGTTGACAAGGGTTCTTGTCCGGGTGGGAGCAGGCTCTAATGTAGCTGCACAGTTGGTGATATTGGAACACGTGTGAGGGCGGTAGGGAGTATTGCCGCGCGATAGCAGCAAACGGGAGAGGAGAGCCCGACTTGTGGTCTATTATTTTTGAAACAGAGGTTAGTCCCAGAGAGGCCCATTTTTTGAAGGTGTTACAATCCGTGGACGGGAGGAACATCGGATTACCAGTGATAGGTAGGTGGGGAGATATCATGGAGGGAAGGTCCATGAGCTTCCTCATTTCTCTCCAGGCAATTACTGTGTCCCTAATGAGTACATTCTTCCTCAGGAGATGTGGTAAAGCAGAATTAATTGATTTTTTAAAGTCTATCCATTTTCCCCATTTTTCCTTCATATTTATTGGAATCTCCTCTTGAGAGTTACTGATATATTCCATATTAAAGATATTATTTATCTTGTTACACCATTCCTTTAACTTTGGACTTTCCACCTCTCTCCATATTTTTGGTATTATTCCCTTCGCTGCATTTAATAAGGTTGGGACCAAGGTTGTTTTATATTTTTTTAGTGGCATTGATGTTTTATGAAATAGGCATGCCCAGGGGTCGTTTGGGATAGTCGTATCTGTAATTTCACCGGTGATTTGTCGGACCTTTGTCCAAAATTCTCTGATTTTTGGGCAGTCCCAGAACATATGGTACATTGTTCTGGTATTTCTGCATTCCCGCCAACATTTATCTGTTTTATCCGGTTGGTATTTGTTTATTAATTCTGGTGTAATATATAGTGTTGAGCGAACACGGACTGTATTATTCGTGTTCGTACCGAATAATTGGATTTTTGTTACCAGAACACGGACCCGAAAACTTTACTGTATGTTCGGGTTTAAAATCCGTGTTCGGTCATTTTATTTCCGGGTTTGTATGTATTGGCGCACTTTTAATGACGGGCTTTCAACAGCCAATCAACAAGCGTTTAACTGGTGTGCCTTAAGCCATCCCAGCCATGCCTACAAATGTATTAGTAGCTGTGATTGGCCATCTGAAGCATGTGACCAAGTCTTTATAAGTTCGAGACTGAGCGCCGCTGCATCATTCTGCTGTAGTACAGGGACAGAGCACACATCATACGTGCTGGCTGCTGATTAGGGACAGACAGTCATAAATTATATTGTGTCCGAAAAGAATTCAGAATCAGGGACAGGTCGGAGTGCTGCAGGCAGGGCGAGTTGTTAGGGCATTTTAGGGCGAGGCTGGAGATAGGCAGGGTCAGTGTTCTACAATCGATTTTGCTGTGTGGGGGGGTTTGCAGTGCCGGCAGTGACCGATCTTATCAATCATTTTAGGGCGAGGCTGGAGATAGGCAGGGTCAGTGTTCTACAATCGATTTTGCTGTGTGGGGGGTTTGCAGTGCCGGCAGTGACCGATCTTATCGATCATTTTAGGGCGAGGCTGGAGAATAGGCAGGGTCAGTGGTCCACATCGATTTTGCTGTGTGTGGGGTGGTGTGAACACAATCTTTTTGCCCGCTGAGGAGGAGGCAGAAAAAAAATCTTTTTTTATCAGTCAGTTGTGTGCAGCATTTTTCCTTCAGTGCTGCTGACTGTGATAATACACTAATGTGTTCACATGTGCTATTATTGAGTGATTTAAAAATTTATACACTTTTTTTCTATTCCACTATTCAATATACACCCTTTTGGGTTAAAAAAATAAATTCTGGCATAGTCTGTACTAATCTATTTAAAAATTACAAACTTAAAAGGGGAATTTTCTTTTTTTTTTTCCTCCATAGCCTGCAGCAGAGCTGACTGATATAAGACACTGCTGTTCACATGTGCTATTGAAAAATCACCAATTTTATATCATATTTTCTATTCCGCTATTCAATCTACACCCTTGGGGTAAAAACAATTAAATTGCGGGATAGTCTGTATCGGTACGTGTGAGATACACCTTTCCAATTTTTGGGGCGCATCTCATACTGCCGAGGATTGCAGGGTGCTTCAGTGTGCCTCCTGCCTGTTCAAAACTCCTCCTACTCCTCATCCTGCCTTTGGGGGTACAAAAAATAGTAATTTGGGCCTAGTCTGGGTCTGTACGAGTGAGATACATACACCTTTTGATATCATATTTTCTATTCCGCTATTCAATCTACATCTTTGGGGTAAAAACAATTAAATTGCGGGATAGTCTGTATCGGTACGTGTGAGATACACCTTTCCAATTTTTGGGGCGCATCTCATACCGCCGAGAATTGCAGGGTGCTTCAGTCTGCCTCCTGCCTGTTCCGAACTCCTCCTACTCCTCATCCTGCCTTTGGGGGTACAAAAAATAGTAATCTGAGCCTAGTCTGGGTCTGTACCTGTGAGATACATACACCTTTTGATATCATATTTTATATTCCGCTATTCAATCTACACCTTTGGGGTAAAAACAATTAAATTGCAGGATAGTCTGTATCGGTACGTGTGAGATACACCTTTCCAATTTTTGGGGCGCATCTCATACCGCCGAGGATTGCAGGGTGCTTCAGTGTGCCTCCTGCCTGTTCTGAACTCCTCCTACTCCTCATCCTGCCTTTGGGGGTACAAAAAATAGTAATCTGGGCCTAGTCTGGGTCTGTACCTGTGAGATACATACACCTTTTGATATCATATTTTCTATTCCACTATTCAATCTACACCTTTGGGGTAAAAACAATAAAATTGCGGGATAGTCTGTATCGGTACGTGTGAGATACACCTTTCCAATTTTTTGGGAGCCTCTAATACCGCCGAGGATTGCAGGGTGCTTCAGTGTGCCTCCTGCCTGTTCCGAACTGCTCCTACTCCTCAGCCTGCCTTTGGGGGTACAAAAAATAGTAATTTAGGCCTAGTCTGGTTCTGTACGAGTGAGATACATACACCTTTTGATATCATATTTTCTATTCCGCTATTCAATCTACACCTTTGGGGTAAAAACAATTAAATTGCAGGATAGTCTGTATCGGTACGTGTGAGATACACCTTTCCAATTTTTGGGGCGCATCTCATACCGCCGAGGATTGCAGGGTGCTTCACTGTGCCTCCTGCCTGTTCCGAACTCCTCCTACTCCTCATCCTGCCTTTGGGGGTACAAAAAATAGTAATCTGGGCCTAGTCTGGGTCTGTACGTGTGAGATACATACACCTTTTGATATCATATTTTCTATTCCGCTATTCAATCTACACCTTTGGGGTAAAAACAATTAAATTGCGGGATAGTCTGTATCGGTACGTGTGAAATACACCTTTCCAATTTTTGGGGCGCATGTCATACCGCCGAGGATTGCAGGGTGCTTCAGTGTGCCTCCTGCCTGTTCTGAACTCCTCCTACTCCTCATCCTGCCTTTGGGGGTACAAAAAATAGTAATTTGGGCCTAGTCTGGGTCTGTACGTGTGAGATACATACACCTTTTGATATCATATTTTCTATTCCGCTATTCAATCTACACCTTTGGGGTAAAAACAATTAAATTGCGGGATAGTCTGTATCGGTACGTGTGAGATACACCTTTCCAATTTTTGGGGCGCATCTCATACCGCCGAGGATTGCAGGGTGCTTCAGTGTGCCTCCTGCCTGTTCCGAACTCCTCCTACTCCTCATCCTGCCTTTGGGGTACAAAAAATAGTAATCTGGGCCTAGTCTGGGTCTGCACCTGTGAGATACATACACCTTTTGATATCATATTTTCTATTCCGCTATTCAATCAACACCTTTGGGGTAAAAACAATTAAATTGCGGGATAGTCTTTATCGGTATGTGTGAGATACACCTTTCCAATTTTTGGGGAGCATCTCATACCGCCGAGGATTGCAGGGTGCTTCAGTGTGCCTCCTGCCTGTTCCGAACTCCTCCTACTCCTCATCCTGCCTTTGGGGGTACAAAAAATAGTAATTTGGGCCTAGTCTGGGTCTATACGTGTGAGATACATACACCTTTTAATATCATATTTTCTATTCCGCTATTCAATCTACACCTTTGGGGTAAAACAATTAAATTGCAGGATAGTCTGTATCGGTACGTGTGAGATACACCTTTCCAATTTTTGGGGCGCATCTCATACCGCCGAGGATTGCAGGGTGCTTCAGTGTGCCTCCTGCCTGTTCCGAACTCCTCCTACTCCTCATCCTGCCTTTGGGGGTACAAAAAATAGTAATCTGGGCCTAGTCTGGGTCTGTACCTGTGAGATACATACACCTTTTGATATCATATTTTCTATTCCGCTATTCAATCTACACCTTTGGGGTAAAAACAATTAAATTGCGGGATAGTCTGTATCGGTACGTGTGAGATACACCTTTCCAATTTTTGGGGCGCATCTCATACCACCGAGGATTGCAGGGTGCTTCATTTTGCCTCCTGTTCGGACCACCTCCTACTCCTCATCCTGCCTTTAGGGTACAAAAAATTGTAATTGGGGCCTAGTCTGTGTTTGTACGTGTGAGATACACCGTTTTGTAAAATTTTTCCTATTCCGCTATTCAATATACACCCTGTTTGAGTGTAAAAAATTAAATTACGGCATAGTCTGTATCGGTACATGTGAGATACACCTTTTTAAATTTGTTTGGCGCATCTCCTTCCACCGCAGAGGATTGCAGGGCACTTCAGTTTGCCTCCTGTTCCGAACTCCTCCTACTCCTCTTCCTCATCCTGCCTTTACGATACAAAAAATTGTAATCAGGGCCTAGTCTGTGTTTGTACGTGTGAGATACACCGTTTTATAAAATTTTTCCTATTCCGCAATTCAATATACACCCTTTTGGAGTGTAAAAAATTTAATTACGGCATAGTCTGTATTGGTACGTGTGAGATACACCTTTTAAATTTGTTTGGCGCATCTCCTTCCACCGCCAAGGATTGCAGGGCGCTTCAGTTTGCCTCCTGTTCCGAACTCCTCCTACTCCTCTTCCTCATCCTCCCTTTAGGGTACAAAAAATTTTAATCGGGGCCTAGTCTGTGTTTGTACGTGTGAGATACACCGTTTTTTAACCTTTTTTCTATTCCGCTATTCAATATACACCCTTTTGGGGTAAAAATAAATAAATTGCGGCATAGTTTGCATATTTCACTGTGAGATACACCCGTGCGATACTGTTGTTGTTTTGTTCCGCTATTCAATAAACACCTTTCTAGGGCAAGATCATAAATTACAGAAATATGAGAAGACCGTCAAATAGGGGCTGTGGCCTGGGTCGTGGTGCTGCTGGTAGAGCTCCTGTTGCAAGGAGAGGACGTGGTCGATCTGTGCCAGCTACACGCACAAGTGAAACACCTTCCTCAAGTGCGAGTAGGCGACAGAACCTGCAGCAGTATTTGGTAGGGCATCATGCGCCTCTAGAAGTGATGAGGCCAGAAGAAGTAGAGGCGATAGTAGATTGGGTTGCTGACAGTGCCTCCAGTTCCTTCACGTTGTCTCCCACCCAGTCTACTGCAGAAAGCTCAGAGTTGGCACCTGCAGCCAATGTCCAACCGTCTTTCACCTCACCCCCTTGCAAATCAGGCAAGCAGTCTGAGCCCCAAGTCATGCAGCAGTCTCTTCTTCTTTTTGATGACTCTGTGAGCAGGGTTTCCCAGGGCCATCCACCTAGCCCTGCCCCAGAAGTGGAAGAGATTGAGTGCAGCGATGCCCAACCACTTATTTCTCAAGATGAGTACATGGAAGGACCATCGCAGCACGTCTCCGATGATGATGAAACGCAGGTGCCAACTGCTGCGGCATTCAGAATTGTGGAGACCGACAAGGAGGGCAGGGGTGAAGACTGGGTGGAAGATGATGTGGAGGACGATGAGGTCCTCGACCCCACATGGAATGAAGGTCATGCAGGTGACCTGAGTAGTTTGGAGGAAGAGGCGGTGGTCGCACAGAGCCACCAGCACAGCAGAAGAGGGAGCAGGGTGCAGAAGCGGAGCGGCCGTGCCCTAGACACAACGCCTGATACTGCCAAACGCAGCAAGGGAACGAGCGCACCAAAGCGAGCTCAAAGGAGTTCTCTAGCGTGGAAGTTCTTCAGAAAATGTGCTGAAGACAGGACACGAGTGGTTTGCACCCTGTGCAATCAGAGCCTGAAGGGAGGCATAAACCTTCTCAACCTGAGCACAACCTGCATGATCAGGCATCTAAGTGCAAAGCACGAGCTGCAGTGGAGTAGACACCTTCAAAACCAAGAAAGGTCTCTGGCTCCTCCTGCTTCCTCTTCTGCTGCAGTCTCGGCCTCTCCATCCACATCTGTAGTGATACCCGCACCTGCCACCCCGCAAACAGATGATCTGTCAGCAACACCACCACCTGGGTCACCAACCATCTCCACAATGTCCCGTGGAAGCATTCAGCTTTCCATCTCCCAAACACTTGTGAGGAAGAGGAAGTACCCCCCTACCCACCCGCGATCCCTGGCCCTGAATGCCAGCATTTCAAATTTCTTGGCCTTTGAAATGCTGTCATTCCGTCTGGTGGAGACGCACAGTTTTAAAAGCCTTATGTCGGTGGCTGTCCCACAGTACGTCGTGCCCAGCAGCCACTACTTTTCCAGTCAAGCCATCCCTTCCCTGCAAAACCAAGTGGGTGAAAAAATCAGGTGTGCACTGCGCAACGCCATCTGTGCCAAGGTCCACCTAACTACCGATACGTGGACCAGTAAGCACGGTCAGGGGCGTTATATCTCCCTAACCGCACACTGGGTAAATGCAGTGGCGGATGGGCCTGAGGCGGATAGCAATTTGGCGCATGTCCTTCTACCACTGAGGATTGCAGGGCGCTTCAGTTTGCCTCCTGTTCCTAACTCCTCCTACTCCGCTTCCTCATCCTCTACAACCTCCTCATCCAGTCAGCGTAACACCTTCACCACCAACTTCAGCACAGCCAGGGGTAAACGACAGCAGGCAGTTTTAAAACTTGCCTGTTTGGGGTAAAAACCACAGGAGTTGTGGAGGAGCATGGAACAGCAGACAAATGAGTGGTTGCTGCCAGCGAGCCTCAAGCCCGGCCTGGTGGTGTGCGATAACGGGCGAAATCTCATAGCAGCTCTGGGCCTAGCCGGTTTGACGCACATCCCTTGCCTGGCGTATGTGCTGAATTTGGTGGTGCAGAGGTTCCTTAAAAATTACCCCGATATGTCAGAGCTGCTGCAGAAAGTGCGGGCCGTCTGTGCGCAATTTCGGCATTCTCACCCTGCTGCTGCTCGCCTGTCAGCGCTGCAGCGTAACTTCGGCCTTCCCGATCACCGCCTCATATGTGACGTGCCCACAAGGTGGAACTCCACCTTGCACATGCTGGAAAGCAGCAGGCCATAGTGGAGTTTCAGCTGCAGCACGCACGCGTGAGTCTCTCTGCGGAACAGCACCACTTCACCACCAATAACTGGGCCTCCATGCGAGACCTGTGTGCCTTGTTGCGCTGTTTTGAGTACTCCACCAACATGGCCAGTGCCGATGACGCCATTGTCAGCTTAACTATCCCACTTCTATGCCTCCTTCAAAAAACGATTCGGGCGATGATGGAAGAGGATGTGGCACAGGATGAGGAGGAGGAGGATGAAGATGTAACATTTCCAAGGCTTTCAGGGCAGTCATTCGCAAGGGGCTCCGAGGGTGGATTCCTGCACACACAAACGCCAGGGACACAATTGTCCAGCAGGGGCACAGTTCTGGAGGATGAGGAGGATGAGGAGGAGGAGATGGAGGAGGAGATGGAACCATGTTCACAGCAGGGTGGCACCCAGGCCAGCTCATGGCCATCACTGGTGCGTGGATACAGAGGACACAGACGATACACCTCCCACAGAGGACAGCCTTTCGTTGCCTCTGGGCAGCCTGGCACACATGAGCAATTACATGCTGCAGTGTCTCCACAACGACCGCTGAGTTGCCCACATTCTAACTTGTGCTGATTACTGGGTGGCCACGCTGCTGGATCTCCGTTACAAGGACAACGTACCGTCCTTAATTCACTCACTGGAGCGCGATCGCAAGATGCGCGAGTACAAGCGCACGCTGGTAGATGCGATGCTGCTGGCATTCCCACCTGACAGCGGGGGCCACAGTGGAAGCACAAGGCCAAGGCAGAGGAGGAGGAGGAGGAAGAGGTCGCCAACGCAACCAGGGCACTGCCAGCACCTCAGAAGGCAGGGTTAGCATGGCCGAAATGTGGAAAAGCTTTGTCAGCACGCCACAACAAACAGCAGCACTAGCAGCTCATATGGAACGTCTTAGCAGGAGGCAGCATTTCACCAACATGGTGGAGCAGTATGTGTGCACACGCCTACATGTAGTGAATGACGGGTCTACCCCCTTCAACTTCTGGGTCTCCAAATTGGGCACATGGCCTGAGCTTGCCCTTTACGCCTTGGAGGTGCTGGCGTGCCCTGCAGCCAGTGTATTATCTGAACGTGTATTTAGCACGGCTGGGGGCGTTATCACAGACAATCGCAGCCGCCTGTCCAGAGACAATGTGGACAAGCTCACGTTCATTAAAATGAACCAGGCATGGATCCCACAGGACTTTTCCGTACCTTGTGCAGAATAGAGATGGATACCGACCTTACCCAGCCATTGTTCTATTTTTGCTCTTTCTCACTCTTTTGGGGTGTACCCTCATTTAAAATGACTGAAAAAAAGCAGTGTTGGCTACCTCGTCCTCCTCCACCGCCGCTTACACCTACACCGCCCATAGGTGTGCGCAGCCTATTGCATTAGGGTGTGCACCCCAAAGTTTAAATACACATGCATGTGTTTGCCTACATGTATATGGCCCCAGTACATTACTCTCCCTGCTGGCAAAGTGAAATAGAAGTGTGTGGCACTTCTCTTATGGCAGAGCAGGTCCGAGGGAGATCTTTCCCATCTCCTCACTGGCAAACAGAGTGATAATGCTAATGTGCCCTAGGTGATTAGGGTGTGCCCAGGCACACCCAGCACACCCTGTGCGCACGCCTATGACACCGCCACATCCACCACCACCTCAACCTCCCTCCTACTCCATATGGGCCTCGTCCTTCACAGATGAAGAACATTGTTTTATTTTTCTGTTTTTTTTTTTGTTGTTTTTTAAGTTATTTCCCTATCCACGTTTGTTTTCAGAGCACTCACCGTGCTCTTAACTACGTTTTGCTGCCATTTGCAGCACTCTAGCCCTTTCCATTGGTGTTTTAGAGCCATTTTAGTGCCTGAAAGTTCGGGTCCCCATTGACTTCAATGGGGTTCGGTGTCCGGGTAAAGTTCGGGAAAAGTCCGGGACACGGACCCGGACCTTTTTTTCAAGTTCGGCCGAACCCGCTGAACATGGACATCCAGGTGTCCGCTCAACTCTAGTAATATACCATCTTAACAAACACTTATAATTTCATTCTATTGTACTAACATCTATGGCTACGGATCCCACCGCCTTCAGTACTACATCCGATTCCTGTTTTGACAGTTGTGCCCCTATTTCTTTCTCCCATTTTACCATAAACGGAGGGTCCTCCAAACAGTGCCATTCTGTCAGCATTCTATATATTTGTGATACTCCATGTTTTTGAGTGGAGGTATAACTTAATTTCTCAATAGTATTAAGAGTTTTTTCCGATCTAATCGGTTGTGGTAATGATTTTACAAAATGGCTCAGTTGGAGATATTTCCATTCATCTAATTTCATATTTTTATCATTTTGTTTTAAATTTTGAAGTGTCTTAATGTGACCTTTGTGAAGTATGTCCTTTAATTGAGTGTTTCCAATCCATTTTCCAAATTTTTCCTCATTACCTGGTGGGAAGTATTTTGTGCCATTTAGTGATATCATTGGTGAATTATATTCCCATTTCAATTGTTTAATCCTATCCCATATTTTATAGACTACCTTTGTTAATTCATGTGCTCCTTGGGATTCCCTATATTTTAGTGGAATCCATATTGTTTTGCGTAAGTGAGTATTATTTTGTGCACAGTATTATTTTGTGCACATTCTATCTCCACCCATCTTTTCCCCGTTGCTTCTTTTGTCCAGTCAATCATTCGCATGATAATTACCGCCTTGTAGTACCTATCTATATCTGGGGTTGCTAATCCACCTTGTGTTTCACCTCTTGTGAGAATCTTATATTGCACTCTGGGTTTTTTCCACTGCCATATATACAGTATTTTGTTAGTTAAGTTTTTATTACCCTGAAAAAGGTTGAGGGAATGTTTATTGGTAGTAAAGAGAATTTATACAAAATCTTAGGTAACATAAACACCTTAACAACGTTTATTCTTCCGACCCATGAGATTTGATTATTTGATCTCCTTCTTATATCTGTTCTTATTTAATTTAATAAGGGTATAAAATTAGCTTGGTAGAGTTTTCCAGTTTGTGATGTTATATATATCCCTAAATATTTTAGTTTGCTTTTGCCCAAGTATATGGGAAGTATGTTTTTAATATCTGTTCTTCTTGAGTGTTTAAACTGATGTTAAGAATTTCTGATTTTATTGGGTTTATTTTGAAGTTTGATAGTTTTCCATACTCTTTCTTTTTGGATATTTGGGAGTGTAATCCTAGGGTTTGTAATGTAAAATAATAAATCATCCGCGTATACTGCTGCTTTGTGTTTGTCCTGATTCACCTTCACTCCATTTATATCTTTGTTTTGTCTGATTTTTGCTATTAAAGGTTCTAAGGTTAATATGAACAGTAGGGGAGACAGGGGAAACCCCTGTCTCATCCCATTGCCCATCTCAAAGCCCTCTGACAAGCCCCCATTTAATTTTATTTTTGCTGTTGGTCTTTTTATATAGTGCCTCTATCCATTGCCTCATTTTTAGTCCGATCCCTACATTTTTTACTGTCTCCTTCATGAAGTCCCAGTCCACCCTATCGAAGGCCTTCTCCGCATCAATCGACAATAGGAGGGAGGGGACTTCATGATTTTTAGTTTTTTGTAGGAGTAGCAGGGTTCAGATTACATTATCCTTCCCTTCTCTGCCTGGCACAAATCCAGTTTGATCCGGATTAATCTATAGTTCCAGTAGGCCTTTTAGTCTTATTGCCAGAATTTTTGCAAATATTTTCGTATCTACATTTAACAAAGCAATCAATTTTCTGACTTGTGCCTGTCCACAACTTTTGAAAGTGCTTTGCCACCTATAGTTGATTATTTGCTTCAGTTGCACTAACAGGGACTGAAATGCTCCAGAAAGCTATTTTTGCGCTAAGCTAATAAAAAATGATAAACAATGACCACAGTTGAAAACAGTTGAAAGTCAAATGGCTTTGTGTGCCATTGAGAAGGTAATTAGCTACACCTTATTGAGTTCACAACAGATTTTTTAGGAGGGGGTGATCCTTTTTCCAAATCAGCAATAATGTTTTTGAATTTTTTTTTCTGTCATGTTGGTGATATATAAAAGAGAGAAAAATTCTGCGCTTATGGATGTAAGCTAGGCTGCAGCCTACCCCAAAATATAGTCCACTGGGCTATATCGTACAATGAAGAAGTAAAACGAGGTAAAATGGCGCTGCCTATTAAAAGGTAAATTTAATATATTCCCTTTGTGGAAGGGGTTAAGTTGTCGTGCAATAAAAATACTAATGTGCAATTATATGTAAAACACTGTGAATAAACCTATGTAGAAACGTATAAAAAATGATATAGAAACGTTGTATAAAAAATTATATAAAAAAGTATTATCTTATAAAATAAATAAAGATAAAAATAGACACATAAGTTGTGAGCATAAAGTGATATGTGCAATCAATAAAGATGACAATAAACAAAGTGCCAGTGTAAAAAATCCAGTGAAAACACCAAAAGTATTAAATATATATATATTAACTCAAAAAAAGTCCAAAATCAGTCCATAAAGTGCTTGCAAAAAGGTGCTTCGCAAAACAATAGTGCTTCAATATTATTCGAGGGGTGATCCGGGTGATAAGTGTAGGGTGAAGAAAAGCATGCACCCCTCCAGTATATCCCGCACTCACCAGAGATATATACCCCTACAGGGGTAATAAACTTTAGGATAATAGCCTCTTTCCTACGGATCCTAGTAGTGGGCTCTTAGGTGGAGATATCCCTGGATGTCTCCTCTCAGCGCGGTCAGATGTTGCCAATACACAAGATCACCATAATATTCCTCTCTCAAATGTAAGGAGATATCCCGAGGTAGTATGTAAAAAGGAAGACCTCATATAGTGATGTACCATTTAACTTATTTATTAGGCATAAAATCAAGAATCGTACTCACATTTAAACGAGGTAAAACAGGCATAAGAAGCAGTAGGGGCCGCAAATCCCTCGTTGGCGGCTACTTCTGGGACGCTATGCAAACCAGCGACCGGATCTGCGTTCCAGTGGGGCGAAAATGACGTAACCACGCACGACGCGTTTTGTCACAGCTGACGTCAGCAGACTAAACACAGGGTAAAACACAACGTTGTCTCTAAAAAGCACCTACCCCCAACATATACCTGCAGCCAAAGTTACAGAGTAATGTAATGCACAGGAACACATGGAATAAATGTAAATTGATCTGGCTATACCAAGTTGCAGGTAACCTTGGCGGAGTCAGCTGTATACCAACTGTACAATCACACCGAAGACATCTGCGCTTGTATTTGCAATTGATCTAACACATGTAAGTCCCAATATCAGAACAGTGGACAATCATGCCCTAAAGTGTGCATGCATCCTAATCAGGTGATGATCATACAAAAGTGCACTGTTGGAAGCAAGGGAAAAAAGGCAATCATCACTCCTGTCAGGTACACATGGATAACTGGTGCAATGAGCAGACACTCCTCTTAGCACAAAATGTTGCAGTATGTGGTACAGCAGAAGCAAGTCCTATAGTCAGATACACTAATGTCCAGACTCAGATCCAGGGAGGCACGTGTAATCAGCTGAATCACGAGAAACAGGAGAGATCCCAATGTGGTGGGATAGATGCCTGAGTCACCACTGCAGCGGGTGACTGCCGTATTTGAAGGATAAAGATAAATCTTGCTGCGGGGTACTCGTGTGTCCTGAAAGGTGAGGGTCACCAGCGGAGAGTCAGTTCTTTGGGGCGATGCAACTCCAGGCTTGTAGGGCAAATAGTCTGCAGGGAGAGAGATCAACACAAAACCAGCAAGTCCAAAGACTGAAGGGGGATTGGTGGAGATGCAGGGATAGGTCAGGGGGGGGGTGCTGGGGCGCACACACCGACGCATTTTGTCCACTGGGTGGCGTGGACTTCAGGGTGTCATGTACACTTGTCTGGCCCATTTTTAAACCCTCATGGGATCACTTAAAGGGGGAGGGGTTTGAGATCACTCCCACCCGAGCTGTAGATTGTTGAAATTTTTAACCCCCTCAGAGGCCAGAACAAGCAATATGAGTGAAACAAATGCTAGTGCCATCTTGTGCACAGAATAGAAAAATACAAATATCAAAAAAAAAAAATGTATATAAAAGAAAGAAGAAAGAGGGGGGGGGTTGGGGTATGGCGCAGGATAGTGCAAGGCGGGCCAATTAGGCCTTAGATGATCCATTCTCTGTGAGAAGCATATTGGGATATCATTTGAGTCACTGTGAGTTAGATAGAGAAAAAGTTGTAGCCTGTTCAGGGTCCCAGGGCCCTTTTTATAAGCGTCTGACTCCTTGAATCGGATCCAGTTGAACCACGTATCGGTGAACTTGGCAATGTTGTCGTGGGAGATACTGATCAATTCCTCCAACTCCTCAATGCGGTTCAATCTACAGAATCATTCCTGGATTGAGGGAATGGAGGTCGATCGCCAATGGCATGGCACACAAAGATTTGCAGCGTTCAACATGTGTCGAGCTAGAGGAGTCTTATAAGTGGAGCTTCTGGCAGAGAAGTAGTGTAGCAGAAACTGCTCTGGGGAGTAGTTCAGGTTACTGGACGTGACAGCTATTATGGTTTTATGGACCATTTCCCAAAAGGGCTGCAATGCAGCACAGGACCGCCAAATATGGAGCATGTTTCCCAGGGCTGCACTGCATCTCCAACAAGTATCCGGTACCTCCGGGAGAAATTTGTGGATCCAGGCAGGCGTTCTGTACCAGTGAGAAAGAATCTTATACCCATTTTCTTGGGTCGTAACGTTTTTATAGAGGCCCGATGGGTCGAGCGGCAAATGGATTCCCATTCCTTGTCAGAAAGGGAAAGTTGTAGGTCTCTTGACCAAGCTAGGGCAAATGGGGCCAAAGAGGCAGAGGGGGCATCGAGCAAAAGACTGTATAGTTCTGAAATCATGTGGCGTTGGGGTCGAGCACGTTCACAAATAGCTTCAAGGGGAGTCAGAAGCCTCGTCCACAGACTGGAGGACTGTCGTGCCGAGAGGAAGTGGCGGATTTGAAAATATGTCCACAGAGAGGTAGACCGTGAGGTTTGAAGGTTTACTTTGGGGCTTCCCAGGAAGTGGGGGCCCCTTTTGTGAAAAAATTGTTTTGCCAAAACATCTTGATGTGGCCAGCAGTGCTGTAGGAAATTAGCGGACATACCAGGAGGGAAGGCCGGATTCAGTCGGAGGGACATTAGAGGCCCACAGCAACGTTTTACAGCAGTGATCATGAGTCATCAGTGGGGGGCCAATCAGTGGGTGTAGTTTAAAGTTTTTAGGTACATCTGCAATGGGGAGCCAGGAGAGTAGGTGTAGTGGAATGGCAGATAGTGAGTTTTCAATCCCAACAACTGCCTTCTGGGAGGAATGCAGGTTCCAATCGACCAGTCTGCTCAGGAGGCAGGCCTTGTGGTAGCTAGGCATGTCGGGAAGTCCCAACCCCCCCCCCCCCCGTTCTTAGGAGCCGTAAAGCGTGAGTGTTTGATTCTGGGCGGTTTGTCACTCCAAATGATTTTCATGCTGTGCATCCGAAAAGTGGTAAAGAAAGATGGTGGAAGGTGGATAGGGATTGCCTGAAAGAAGTACAACAATCTAGGTAGAATTGACATCTTGATCAACGCCACTCTCCCGAACCAGAAGACCTGAAGGTCAGAGCAAACAGCAGTCAAGAGGTCCCGGTATATAACATCATAGAGGTTAGAAAGGTTTTCCGGGATGTGTATGCCCAAATACGGAAGCGAGGAGGAAGTCCATAGAAAGAGAAAATTAGCTTGGCTCCTCTCCACCTCCGCTCGGGGAAAATAGACATTAACCTCCTTAGCGGTATTTCCGAGTGTGGCTCGGGGTGAAATTTTAGTGCCATTAGCGGTAACCCCGAGCCACACTCGGGGTACTGCCAGGGAGCATCACTGGATCCTGTAAGAGAGGTTACTTACCTTGTCCCCGGGATCCCACGATGTGTCCCTTAAGCATACGGCGGGCGGATCTCCCGCCCGATGCTCTGAGACCCGGCTTCCGTCTCCTGCGACGTGACGCTCGCAGGGGGGCGGCAAATTAAAAAAATAAAACCCACAAACTGATATATTGTATTCCTATTGGATTACATTACAAAATAAAATAAATTGACATTAGTTTGCCCCCCAGTGCCCTTTCCTGCAGTTTTACTGTACTATATACTGTGTGTGTGTGTAGATAGATAGATAGATAGATAGATAGATAGATAGATAGATAGATAGATAGATAGATAGATAGATAGATAGATAGATAGATAGATAGATAGATAGATAGATAGATAGATAGATAGATAGATAGATAGATAGATAGATAGATAGATAGATAGATAGATAGATAGATAGATAGATAGATAGATAGATAGATAGATAGATAGATAGATAGATAGATAGATAGATAGATAGATAGAGATATATATATAGATATATATTTAAACTTATTTATAGATTTTATCATATTATAATTTATGATTTTGTGTTTCAAACTTTATCATACCCGAGATGTTGTAAAGAAGAACGCGCAGTAAAAAAAATCATATGTAACTAGTTGGTTTGGGCTGCTCGTCCATAAGAATTACTAGCAAAATAATGGTACCGCTTTCAGCACCTAAAATCGGAAACAATCATACCGCCAGGGAGGTTAAGGGCCTTTGATTTAGAATAGTTGATCTTGAGGTTCTAAAGAGATCTGTAGTGTTCTAGGTCTTGTAGCAGGTTTGGCAAGGAGAGGTGTGGTTGTGAAAGAAAAAGTAACATGTCGTCCGCATATGCGGGCACTTTATGCATGGTTCCGCCAATAGGGGTCCCATGAACATTGGGATTGGACCGAATCATGTTCAGAAAGGGTTCAAATAAGAGGACGAAGAGAATAGGGGACAGGGGACACCCCTGTCTCGTGCCGTTCGTCAAGCGGGAGACGTCCAACAGGTGGCCATTAACTCTCACTCTAGCAACGTGGTCAGTGTAAAGGGCCTGGATGCTCGAAAGCAACCATGGCTGAAGGCCGAGAGATTCTGGGGTCAACAAGAGATAATCCCAGGCCACTCAGTCCAACGCCTGTAAAAGGCCATCTAGCCCAGGACAAGTAGCTTGTTACATGTGTCATTGACACATTTTGGTCAGTCTTAAACCTCTCGGTATTCTATCCACCTCAAGTTATTTTTTCAGTAGTAGAATATCCCACCACTGAGTCATCTCTCTCTCTCCAAAGTGTGCTTCAGTTTGTAAAAAAGAGACACCATATAGTCTTCCCTACTCAAAGTAAATTGAGTACTGTCCGTGATACTTTTTTAATTTGCACTGGGACCATTGAGTACTGTCCGTGATACTTTTTTTATTTGCACTAACATGCAATTTTTCAGGACAAGCTTTCGGGGTATGTCCCCTTCATCAAGATCCAAGAAGGGGACATACCCCGAAAGCTTGTCCTGAAAAATTGTATGTTAGTGCAAATAAAAAAAGTATCACGGACAGTACTCAATGGTCTCTGTCACAAGTGCACTAATACGGCTACAATTACCTTAATTTGCACTAACATACAATTTTTCAGGACAAGCTTTCGGGGTATGTCCCCTTCTTCAAGATCCAAGCAGTACTGAGATTCACAAAATGTTTAGCAGAATGGTAAAAAAACACAAAACCTCTAAGCCAAAGGTAAAAAAAAGAGAAAACCAAACAAACATAAACAAATTTAACTGGCAATGGTAATAAAACTAGCATAGTTAGTCAGATAAGACAGAGGGAGAGCTGAAGACAGGGGGGAAGGTGGGGGAGATTGTCACAGAAGGGGTCGTAAAACTGTGGGATAATGAGTAAGGAAACTCATATCTAAATTTAAGCCATTATTTTTTGTGTCAAAAAGAAGTATCATTCTTAATTCAAAAGTTTTCCTTTCCTGGATAGTTCTGAAATTCCCTTTACGAACTAAAACATTGAGGTCTTCTATAGTGTGGTCCAGTTGTGAAAACTGATGTCCCGCAGAAACTATCTTCTTTATGTTCCTTGATGGTATGTCTGTGCAAATTCATCCTCGCTTGCAACTTCTGTCCGGTTTCGCCTACATAAGATCCTTTGCTACATCTTTTGCATTGGATGAGGTACACAACATTACTGGAGGTGCAGTTGTATGATCCTGTTATATTGAAGGTCCCATTTGTGTGTGTGACACTTTTAGACAGATTGATCTGGTTGCACAGTTTGCAGCGTTTTTTGTGGCAGGGTTTGCTCCCATTATTTGTTACTTCATAATCAGAATGAAGTTTTCTGCTGATTAGTTTATGTCTGAGGTTGGGTGGTTGTCTGAAAGCCAGTATTGGAGGTTGTTGGAATATTCCTTTCAGAGTTTCATCTTCTGTTATGATGGGATGTAAATCTTTGATTATCTTTCTTACCCCTTCTAGTGCTGGATTGTATGTGGTGACTAGAGGTACACGGTTATTTGTTTTTTTTTTTTTCTTGTGTTGGAGAAGATTTTCTCTTTGGGTTTTCAAGGCTGTGTTTATGCTGGTGTTGAGGGTTTTGTTTTTGTAACCTTTCTTACGGAAAGAGATTGCTAGTGTTCTGAGATGTTTATCTCTTCTGGGTCTGAACATATTCGGTGGTATCTCATGGCCAGGCTGTGTATGATGGCCCGTTTAGTGTGTTGGGGGTGAAAACTGGAACTTTGGAGATAGCTTCATCGGTCAGTCGGTTTCCTGTATATCGAAGTATGAAGCTTCTCATCCCTGATGTATACTATGGTGTCTAGGAAGTTGACATGCCTGTTAGAATAATCCATTGTGAGTTTGATAGATGGGTGAAAGGTGTTGATCAATGAAAAAAATTGTTTGAGATTTTCCTCTTCTTCTGTCCATATGATGAAAATATCATCAATATAGCGATAATATCTGTATGGCTTATGTTGTATGCTGTTCAGGAATTTGTGCTCCAGATCAGCCATAAATAAGTTTGCATACTGGGGTGCCAATTTACTTCCCATTGCAGTACCCATGCACTGGAGATAGATGTTGTTATTGAAAGTGAAGTAGTTGTCTGTAAGAATGAATTTGATGAGCTGTGTAACATCCTCAGCACTGTATTTGTGGTTTGGTGAGGATGATAATGTAACGCTCCTGCGTTTTATGTATAATGTGGATTTACAGCTGCAGAAATATTCCACTTCAGTAGTCATGTAGAGAAACGCTGAGACACCAATCCCAACTCCCAAGACTCATCATGTGTGGATAGTCTCAATTCAGCAAGTAGATACACACACTCAATAAGATGTTCCTAGAGTGACTTATATGTATAGTAATATAGTGATGATAGGCTGAAGAGACAGGTTGGGTAGAGATGGTAGATGACAGACACTTGAAAGGAATGTTCTTGAAAGTAAGATAGTAGCAGATGGGATGCAGATAGGTTTAGCAATCATGTATGGTAGCAGATGATAGAGTAGCAGGTGAACATACAGGATAGACCAACCCAGTGCAAGAGCAGATGGTATTAGGCTCAAGAGCTAGCAATCTTAGTTAATGCAGATGTAGTAATAGTCCTTAGTATGCAGAGCTAGATAGTGTAAGCTTTAGTATGAAGGTTATAGAGGTTTCCCCTGTGGGGTACTTATCACTAGTAGCAATGTAGTAGAGGAGAGGTTCGGCAAGAGCGGATGATCCGGTAGCGGGATACAGGGATCAGCAGCGTGGTTCCGATAGCGAGGTATGCTTGCAAGCATGAGAACTTCAAGGCAGATTATGCGGCGTTGAACGAACATGTGAGTGAGACCGCCGGAGGTTGAAATAGCCGCTCCAGCGGCGCTCAGTGATGACAGCATCGGTCTTAAAGGTGTATGCGCACCTTACCAAAAGAGAATGGTGGGGCGCATACACTTAGGAAAAGTGGAATTAGGGTACCAAAGGTACCAGAACATTACAGTACCCCCCCTTAAGGCCAGCTCCTGAAGGCCTCTGGAGCTGGTTTGTCTGGGTACTTCGCATGAAAGTTGCGGATTAATCTAGGGGCATGTATGTCAGAGGTGTTTAGCCAGGTGTCGTCTTGGGGCCCATAGTTCTTCCATCGAACTAAGTATTGAAGTTTTCTTCTGTGGATACGAGAATCCAGAATCTCTTTTATCTCATATTCTTCTCCACCTTCAACTTGTACAGGAGGAGGAAGTGGGATAGTAGGCCTTATTCCTTGGTCAGGAACATGGGGCTTCAGTAGCGACACATGGAAAATGGGATGTATTTTCAGGTCTATTGGCAATGTAAGCTGTACTGCAGCTTTTCCAATAAGTTTCTTGATTGGGAAAGGTCCCAGGAAGAGAGGTCCAAGCTTTTTGCTAGGGATTTTCAGTCTTAAATTTTTTGTTGAGAGCCAAACGAGGTCCCCAATAGCATACTGAGGAGAAGGTCTTCTGCGAAGATCATAGTACTTCTTTTGTTGACTATGAGCGTGTGCAATGGTAGTTTTAAGCAAACCCAGAGAGTCCTTTATTTGGGTAAGCTAGTCTGAGGCTACTGGGTTATTTGAAGGAAGGATGCGTGGTGGAAGAATAGAGGGATGAAACCCATAGTTCAAGTAGAACGGACTCTGCTTGGTCGTACTGTGGGTTGCGTTGTTGTAGGCAAATTCTGCCAGAGGGAGAAGATCCACCCAATCATCCTGTTGGTAAGAAGTGTAACAACGTAAATATTGCTCGATGCATTGGTTGACTCTTTCAGTCTGTCCGTTGGTCTGCGGATGGTAAGGAGAAGTGAGCTTCCGCTCAATTCGTAGTATGTGACATGGTTCTTGCCAGAACTTGGAAATAAATTGTGATCCACGGTCAGACAGAAGAGTTTTTGGGATACCATGTAACTTAAAGACATGTTTCATCAGGAGTTCTGCCGTTTGTTTGGACGAAGGTAGTCTGCGAATAGCAATGAAATGTGCCATCTTTGTCAGGTGGTCCACTGACACCAAGATGGTATTAAATCCTTTGGAAGGAAGTAGTTCTACTATAAAGTCCAAGGACACAACTTCCCATGGAGTTTGGGGTATTGGTAGACTGCATAGTAGACCGGATGGTCTCGTAGTGTCAATTTTGGACCTGGCACAGACATTGCATGAAGAGACGAATTTTTGTATAGATGTTTTCATGTCAGGCCACCAGAATTGTCTGGTAATCAGATTAAGAGTCTTTGTCATACCCATATGTCCTGCCATAGGCACATCATGCGATAATTCCAAGATCTTGGTGCGCATGGTAGGTGGTATGTAAAGTTTGTCGTTGTAGTAGAGGAAGCCTTCTGCATCGGTATTTAGTTGTGGTGGGGGTGAATCCAAACTTATACCATGCAAAACCTCTTCCTTCAAAGAATGGACAACTCCAATAATACGCTTGTGAGGTATATAGGAACGGAAGGGATTTCAAAGTAGTTTTCTTCAGTTAGTCGTGATAGTGCATCCGCCTTTTTGTTCTTATCTGCAGGTGTGTAGGTCACTAGGAAGTTAAACCTTAGAAAGAATAGTGACCATCGTACCTGTCGGTGAGAGAGAGTTTTGTTAGTCTGAAGATATTGAAGATTTTTATGGTCCGTGTATATAAGTATTGGTAATCGGGTGCCTTCGAGTAGATGTCGCCAATTCTCCAGAGCCAATTTTATAGCAAGCAGGTCCTTTTCACCCACGGGGTAATTTACCTCTGGACTGCTTAAGGATTTAGAAAAGAAGGCGACTGGATGGAGTGGTGAAGTGTCCTACTGCCATGTTTGACGCATCTACTTCCAGAATGTATTGGAGGGATGGGTCTGGATGGCGTAGTATGGGAGCAGAAGTAAACCTTGTCTTTAACAGGTGAAAAGCTTTATTTGCTTCATCTGACCATTTGAATGGTCTCTTAATGCTAGTGAGCTGTGTGAGGGGTCTCACAATGGCAGAGAAGTTCCTGATGAATTTCCTGTAGAAATTAGAAAATCCAAGGAATCGCTGTAGCGCCTTGCGGGTGGTTGGTGTAGGCCAATCCTGAATGCAGGATATCTTACTCATGTCCATCTTGATTCCTGTTTTGGATATGATGTAGCCTAGAAACAGTACCTCTTCTTTATGAAACAAGCATTTTTTCAGTTTCACGTATAGGTTGTGTGCAAGCAATCTCGATAATACTAGTCTTACATGTCTTATGTGTTCAGACAAGGATCGTGAATATATAAGTATATCGTCCAGATATACCACAACACAGACATCTAGTAAGTCTCTGAAAATATTGTTTATAAATCGTTGAAAGGCTGCAGGGGCGTTGCATAGCCCGAATGGCATTACAAGATATTCGAACAATCCGTATCTGGTTCTGAATGCAGTCTTCCACTCGTGTCCATCACGGATTCAAATGAGATTGTATGCCCCTTTCAGGTCCAATTTTGAAAAATAGGTAGCTCCACGCACCTGCTCAATGAGCTCAGGGATAAGCGGTAAAGGATAGCGATCTTTTATTGTAATAGCATTCAATTGCCTATAGTCGATGATAGGCCTGAGACTTGAGTCCTTATTGCGGACAAAAAAGAGTCCTGCTGCTGTGGAAGAAGTGGAAGGTCTAATAAAACCTTTTTTCAAATTCTCATCCAAATATTCTTTGAGATGGGAAAGTTCATCCTGTGAAAGAGGATAAACATGACCGAACGGCAATTTGCTATTTGGGAGTAGATCAATACTACAATCATAGTCTCGATGGGGAGGTAGTGCTTGAGCATTTTTCTCAAGAAAAACCTCAGAGAGATCCTGATAACATAGTGGTGCAATCTCATCTGTCACCACAGACAGGATCTTCCCGGAAGACGGGAGGTTACACGTACCCTTGCAATAGCAAGAGAGGAAGGCCAGGGTCCGTTCCTTCCAATCTATGGTTGGTTGATGTGTGTGTAACCAGGGAAGTCCCAAAACAATGGGAAAGTGGGGTGAAGGTATTAGGTCGAAGGTAGTGGTCTCCATATGAGACCCGTTAGTAGTGACTAGGAGTGCCTGTGTCTGATCAGTGATCGGACCAGAGGATAAAGGAACACCGTTAATAAGACTCACTGAGACAGGTTTAGGTTTAGAAATAATAGGGACTTTATTTAAAGCAGCAAAACGTATGTCAATATAATTTCCACAAGATCCTGTGTCAATCATGGCCTTAGTAGTAATCCTGTTCTGGTCCCACTGTAATGTTAAGCAAACAAAAAGGTAAGGGTTAGTAATTGAAGTTGTCAATCCCCCTAGGAGGACATGTGAACACTCACCCTTCTTTTTGTAGACTAGGGGACAGACGTTTATCTTGTGATCCGGGGATGCACAGTACAAGCAGAGATTACCAGATCGTCTTCTGGCTCTTTCCATAGTTGATAGAGGTGGGCGTATGGTTCCTACCTCCATAGGAGTGGGGTCATCGGCCGAAATCCGAGAAGAACTGGATAATGGCATTCCCATTTTTTCAGCCTTTCTTTCTCATAGTCTTCTATCTATGGTGATACTGAGTTGTATCAATGCATCCAGGGTTTTTGGCAGATCCGCTCGGGCGAGCTCGTCTTTAACGGCCTCTGATAGGTCAAGCCTAAATTGAGTTTTCAGAGATGCATCATTCCATTCTGAATCAAGGGTCAATCTCTTGAATTCTGCGACAAAGTCTTCCACAGGTCTCCTACCTTGTTTCAAGGACCTTAATTGAAGATCGGCAGTACTCTGCCTATTGGGATCATCATATAGGCTAGTAAGTTCTGCTAGAAATAAGGCATAGGATTTAAGAAGCTGATCGTTTTTCTCAAAAAGAGAGTCTGCCCAGGCCCGAGGATTGCCTGTTAGGTAAGAAATAATAGTACAAACCTTAATGTGATCAGTAAGGTAGGTACGGGGTTTTAGCAAGAAAAGTAACTCACATGCGTTTTTAAATTCGCGAAATTTTTTGCGATCGCCTGTAAATACCAAAGGAGGATTTATTTTGGGTTCAGGGGACTGAGCAGTGGTAAGTTGTGTCAGTCTGGTTACCTGCTGCGTCAGAGCCTGATTTTCTTCTCTTAATTCAGCAAGTGCGTGTATTAACGCAGTTACTTGCTGTTTTAATTGTCTCACCTGAGCGGTTATTTCTGCTGAATCCATTTGAGGTTCGTTCAATCTGTAATGCTCCTGCGTTTTATGTATAATGTGGATTTACAGCTGCAGAAATATTCCACTTCAGTAGTCATGTAGAGAAACGCTGAGACACCAATCCCAACTCCCAAGACTCATCATGTGTGGATAGTCTCAATTCAGCAAGTAGATACACACACTCAATAAGATGTTCCTAGAGTGACTTATATGTATAGTAATATAGTGATGATAGGCTGAAGAGACAGGTTGGGTAGAGATGGTAGATGACAGACACTTGAAAGGAATGTTCTTGAAAGTAAGGCTGTTTAGGCTGAGTGTCATACTCCCCGTGGGTTTTCTGAATTACTTCAGATGATTCGGGGCTGGATCCAATTGTCTAAAGCATCCAGTGACTCTCTTATATTTAGCCTTTACACTTTCAGCACCACAATGATCCCCAAGTTTTAAAGGGGATTCTTTATTTAACCCTTTTTCTCACTCAACACTGGTGTACATCTTTGAAGGGGATTCCAGTGTTTAACCCCCCTTTTCACCTAAATTGGTGTACGTCTTGTCTGACTCTCACACCACTTAACACTTAAACTTTACAGAATGAGTCCCTGGGGCTTTTGGCTCCCCCTTTCATACAACGTGATTTTAAATTAAACAAGTATACTCAACTTTATTCATTGTGACGTCTTAATTGGGATTATGTTTTTACTATGTATTAATAAAGATTTATGAAATTTTTTAAAAAAACAATTGTGTACCGTTGTTATGTTACATGAACATGTGCATACTTTGACTATTTGTAGAGGCACATTTAAACCCCCTTTTCTTCTTGTAGGGACGTAGTCTTGCACCCTTTTCAGGGACAGGTCTATGCCCTTGCTAGAATTCTTTCCATTGTTTGTATATGGGGGCAGGTGCCATTATAATCTCTGATTAAAAAGACCCCAATTTCCCCCCCCTCCATCCATACTGTCTTTTGTTCTTGAAAGTAAGATAGTAGCAGATGGGATGCAGATAGGTTTAGCAATCATGTATGGTAGCAGATGATAGAGTAGCATGTGAACATACAGGATAGACCAACCCAGTGCAAGAGCAGATGGTATTAGGCTCAAGAGCTAGCAATCTTAGTTAATGCAGATGTAGTAATAGTCCTTAGTATGCAGAGATAGATAGTGTAAGCTTTAGTATGAAGGTTATAGAGGTTTCCCCTGTGGGGTACTTATCACTAGTAGCAATGTAGTAGAGGAGAGGTTCGGCAAGAGCGGATGATCCGGTAGCGGGATACAGGGATCAGCAGCGTGGTTCCGATAGCGAGGTATGCTTGCAAGCATGAGAACTTCAAGGCAGATTATGCGGCGTTGAACGAACATGTGAGTGAGACCGCCGGAGGTTGAAATAGCCGCTCCAGCGGCGCTCAGTGATGACAGCATCGGTCTTAAAGGTGTATGCGCACCTTACCAAAAGAGAATGGTGGGGCGCATACACTTAGGAAAAGTGGAATTAGGGTACCAAAGGTACCAGAACATTACAGATAAGAATCTGGGACATGCAGCCAATCCATCCTTGTGAGGGATGTTACTATACAGCGATTCTACATCCATAGTGACTAGAAGTGTATTTGGTAGTAATTGTTGTATATTGTTAAGCTTGTTAAGAAAGTCAGTTGTGTCTTGAAGGAAACTCGCAGTATTCATGACTAATGGTTCAATCCAATCAGTACTGCTTGGATCTTGAAGAAGGGGACATACCCCGAAAGCTTGTCCTGAAAAATTTTATGTTAGTGCAAATTTAAAAAAGTATCACGAACAGTACTCAATTTACTTTGAGTAGGGAAGACTATATGGTGTCTCTTTTTTACAAACTGAAGCACACTTTGGAGAGAGAGATGACTCAGTGGTGGGATATCCTACTACTGAAAAAATAACTTGAGGTGGATAGAATACAGAGAGGTTTAAGACTGACCAAAATGTGTCAATGACAAATGTAACAAGCTACTCTTCAAATCTATAATAACTCAAAGGAAAAGGAATCTGGAAAAGATTCCTATAGATCTAAAAAATTATACAAGAGGAGCTTGCCTCTTATGTGGCTGTAGAATCTTTTAACACTTGGGATAATGGAATTAACGAACAAATGGTTAATATTGAAATTGATTTGATCAGCAAGAAATCAGGTAAAGTTAAGGGGGATAGACAGGATTACCAGCAGGGGCGTGAATTAAATTATAAAAAAGACCTATGTATACAGTTTTCAGGTGGGGGAGATGCAAGAAGAGCAGAAGGTACCAGCCCCCCCCCCCCCCACCGTGCGTAGCCTGAAGCCTAATAGAGCTTATACTAGTGGAAGAAACAGACGTAATTTCCATCATGTTAGGAAGCCATCGATTAGTTAGAAGGATGCTAGCCGAATTAGAAACCATAGCTCAGGTCCTAGCATTCTGAACAGTAATATCTCCTCTGCAATACCCAACAAAGTCTATAACATTAATCTTCCTCTGGAATACTTGTAGAGCCCAAAACTTATACTAATATCTTCCCTCAACGAGGGACCTCAGCCCATAGTAAGAAGGAATCCCAGTTTAGGAAATCTAGCCCTTCAAGAAATTCAGCCCCTCTTGCAAAGCAAGAGCTGCAGTGAGGAGCCTTTCACCGCCCCCCTCCCCATTTTAGAGCAGAGGGCTGGGGGGGGGATTCACCCTGGCAACCTCCAAACATTACCGTTCGCTCTCATAGAGACAATTGTGAGTAAAAGGGAAAAAGGAAGAGAGGAGGGAGAAGGTAATCCAGGAACATTGCACCATTAAGAGCTGTATTTTATCCAGCTCCTTGTTTCCAGACATGGAGCTGAACTTATTATGCAAAGGGCTCAATTTTGCTTCCAAAAATCATCCCAATTTGTTTGAGCTATTTGTGGACCTAAATAAATATTAGAGGTCTGACTTTCAAAAACACTTTACCCTTAAGAATGAAACAGAAAAAGAACCTTCTAGCCTTGAGAGAGAACTAACAGAGATGAGTGAGAATTTGAAAGATGATGCACTACCATAGAAAGCTTGTTGCAGGAGGTTGTGAGGACTTACAAATGGAACTTGAAATACCAGGTCAGGAGGATAGAAAAATTATTTATACACACTTTAAACCTAAATCTTCATTCCCCCCCCCCCCCCCCATTGCGTCAAGGGCAATTTTATCCCTACATTTTATGAAGTAGTATTTTATGAATTGAAGTATATCTGCCACAGAAACAATGACAATAAAACCAAACACATATCTGAAAGGTACTAAGTGGGAAATTTCAGTAGATACTTTTAAATGCCTAAAAAACAGTGACCAGATAATCATTAGACAGGCAGACAAGGGCGGAGGTCTTGTTATACAGGGCAGGTCCACATGTGTAGCAGAGGCTCTGAAGCTGCTAGGAGATAGGGATACATATAGGACACTCCCTAAGGAACCCGTGCCCGAATATAACATTTTGCTCAAACAACTACTGGATGGGGCACTGTTGGATAGAATAATCACAAAAAACTAATATCAGTTTCTATTCAGACAACACCCATTAACTTTACATTTTTATCACATACCCAAGATACACAAGGACCAGGCTAATCCCCCGGCTAGACCTAATATAGCAGGTATCGATAGCATCACCAGTAATCTGGGATGTTGTATTGATTATTTCCTCCAGGACTTAGTCACAGAATTACCATCTTATGCCAGAGACTCTGGTCATAAGTTGGATATCGCCAACAATATAAGTGGTTGTCTTTAGATGTCACATAGTTGTATACGTCAATTGAACACCAACATGGCCTTAAAGCAGTTTAATATTCTCGGAGTCATTTATATACTCTTAGTAATTTATATCCCCTACAACTATCTTTTTTGGTGAATTCTAAAGAATTTACTTTGATACACACCACTATTTTTCCTACATAGGGGACTATTACAGACAAGTCATAGGTATCGCTATGGGGGCCAGATTTTCAGAACAAGTACAGGCGATAGTAGATAGGGTTACTGACAGTGCCTCCAGTTCCTTCACATTGTCTCCCACCCAGTCTTCTGCTGAAAGGTCAGAGTTGGCACCTGCAACCGATGTACATCAATCATTCACCTCACCCCCTTTGAAAATCAGCCAAGCAGTCTGAGCCCCAAGTCATGAAGCAGTGTCTTCTTCTTTTTGATGACTCTGTTAGCATGGTTTCCCAGGGCCATCCACCTAGCCCTTCCCCAGAAGTGGAAGAGATTGAGTGCACTGATGCCCAACCACTTATGTCTCCAGATGAGTACATGGGAGGACCATCGCAGCACGTCTCGGATGATACGAAACACAGGTGCCAACTGCTGCGGAATTCCAAATTGTGGAGACCAACAAGGAGGGCAGGGATGAAGACTGGGTGGAAGACGATGTGGAGGACGATGAGGTCCTCGACCCCACATGGAATGAACATCATGCACATGACCTGAGTAGTTTGGAGGAAGAGGCGGTGGTCGCACAGAGCCACCAGCACAGCAGAAGAGGTGCAAAAGCGGAGCGGCCATGCCCTAGACACTACGCCTGCTACTGCCCAATGTAGCAAGGGACTGAGCACACCAAAGCCAGCTCACAGGAGTTCCCTAGCGTGGTAGTTCTTCAGACAATGTGATGATGACAGGACACGAGGGGTTTGCATGCTGTGCAATCAGAGCCTGAAGCAAGGCATAAACGTTCTCAACCTGAGCACAACCTGCAT
The DNA here is from genome assembly GCF_965119305.1 of Pelophylax lessonae. Taxonomy (NCBI): domain Eukaryota; kingdom Metazoa; phylum Chordata; class Amphibia; order Anura; family Ranidae; genus Pelophylax; species Pelophylax lessonae. The sequence goes on from NC_138773.1 coordinate 160,247,967, forward strand.
GACCAGGCATCTAAGTGCAAAGCAAGAGCTGCAGTGGAGTGCACACCTCAAAAAACAAGAAAGGTCTCTGGCTCCTCCTGCTTCCTCTTCTGCTGCTGCAGTCTCGGTCTCTTCATCCACCTCTGTAGTGACAGTGGCACCTGCCACCCCGCAAACAGAGGATCTGCCAGCAACACCACCACCTGGGTCACCAACCAACAACCATCTCCACAAGGTCCCGTGGAAGCCTTAAGCTTTCTATCTCCCAAACACTGGAGCAGAAGAGGAAGTACCCCCCTACCCATCCGCGATCCCTGGCCTTGAATGCCAGCATTTCAAAATTCCTGGCCTTTGAAATGCTGTCATTCCGGCTGGTGGAGACGCAGAGCTTTAAAAGCCTTATGGCGGTGGCTGTCCCACAGTACGACATGCCCAGCCGCCATTACTTTTCCAGGCAAGCCATCCCTTCCCTGTACAACCAAGTGGGTGACAAAATCAGGTGTGCACTGTGAAACGCCATCTGTGGCAAAGTCCACCTAACTATGGATACGTGGACCAGTAAGTACAGTCAGGGACGTTATATCTCCCTAACAGCACACTGGGTAAACGCAGTGGCGGCTGGGCCTGAGGCGGCTCGCAGTTTGGCACATGTCCTTCCAACACCAAGGAGTGCAGGGCACTTCAGTTTGTCTCCTGTTCCTAACTCCTCCTACTCCGCTTCCTCATCCTCTACCGCCTCCTCTTCCAGTCAGCGTAACACCTTCACCACCAACTTCAGCAAAGCCAGGGGTAAACGACAGCAGGCAGTTTTAAAACTTGCCTGTTTGGGTGAAAAACCACACACCGCGCAGGAGTTGTGGAGGGGCATTAAACAGCAGACCGATGAGTGATTGCTGCCAGTGAGCCTCAAGCCCGGCCTGGTGGTGTGCGATAATGGGCGAAATCTCGTAGCAGCTCTGGGCCTAGCCGGTTTGACACACATCCCTTGCCTGGCGCATGTGCTGAATTTGGTGGTGCAGAGGTTCCTTAGAAATTACCCCAATATGTCAGAGCTGCTGCAGAAAGTGCGGGCCGTCTGTGCGCACTTTCGGCGTTCTCACCCTGCTGCTGCTCGCCTGTCAGCGCTGCAGTGTAACTTCGGCCTTTCCGCTCACTGGCTCATATGTGACGTGCCCACAAGGTGGAACTCCACCTTGCACATGCTGGCCAGACCGTGCGAGCAGCAGCAGGCCATAGTGGAGTTTCAGCTGCAGCACGCACGCGTGAGTGGCTCTGCGGAACAGCACCACTTCACCACCAATAACTGGGCCACCATGCGAGACCTGTGTGCCTTGTTGCGCTGTTTCGAGTACTCCACCAACATGGCCAGTGCCGATGATGCCGTTCTCAGCTTAACTATTCCACTTCTATGCCTTCTTGAAATAACACTTTGGTTGAGGGAAATGGGCAATGATGTAAGTAGATGTGGCATAGGATGAGGAGGAGGATGAAGAGGTATAATTTCCAAGGCTTTCAGGGCAGTTATTCGCAAGTGGCTCTGAGGGTGGGTTCCTGCACCCACAAACGCCAGGGACACAATTTTCCAGCAGGGGCACAGTTCTAGAGGATGATGAGGAGAAGGAGGAGATGGAGGAGGATATGGAAACATGTTCACAGCAGGGTGGCACCCAGGCCAGCTCCTGGCCATCACTGGTGCGTGGCTGGGGGGATAAGGAGGACACAGAGGATACACCTCCCACAGAGGACAGCTTTTCGTTGCCTCTGGGCAGCCTGGCACACATGAGCAATTACATGCTGCAGTGTCTCCGCAACGACCGCTGAGTTTCCCACATAGTAACTTGTGCTGATTACTGGGTGGCCACCCTGCTGGATTCCCGTTACAAGGACAATGTACCGTCCTTAATTCCCCTTACTGGAGCGTGATCGGAAGATGCGCGAGTACAAGCGCATGCTGGTAGATGTGCTGCTGGTGGCATTCCCACCTGACAGCGGGGGCACAGTGGAAGCACAAGGCCAAGGCAGGGGAGGAGGAGGAAGAGGTCGTCAACGCTGCCAGGGCACCGCCAGCACCTCAGAAGGCAGGGTTAGCATGGCCGAAATGTGGAAAAGCTTTGTCAGCATGCCACAACAAGCAGCAGCACCAGCAGCTGATATGGAACGTCTTAGCAGGAGGCAGTATTTCACTAACATGGTGAAGCAGTATGTGTGCACACGCCTAGACGTACTGAATGACGGTTTTCCCCCTTCAACTTCTGGGTGTCCAAGTTGGGCACATGGCCTGAGCTTGCCCTTTACGTCTTGGAGGTGCTGGCCTGCCCTGCAGCCAGTGTATTATCTGAACGGGTATTTAGCACGGCTGGGGGCGTTATCACAGACAAGCGCAGCCGCCTGTCCCGAGCCAATGTGGACAAGCTCACGTTCATTAAACCAGGCATGGATCCCACAGGACTTGTCCGTACCTTGTGCAGAATAGACATGTATACCAGCCTTACCCAGCCATTTTTGGATTTGATCTTTCTTATTCTTATGGGGTGTACCCGAATTTAATTTTTTTTTTTTATTAAAAACCAAAACCAGTGTTGGCTACCTCGTCCTCCTCCTCCACTGCCACCACCGCTTCCACCTACATCGCCATATCCACCGCCACCGCCACCTCAACCTCCTACTCCATATGGGCCTAATCCTCCTCCTACATCATTCAAGATGATTATTTTTTATTTTTCAGTTTTTTATGTTATTCTTAGTTATTTCCCTATCCACATTTGGCCATTTCCCTATCCACTTCCCATGCTCTTAAGATGATTTTGCTGCCATTTTCAGCCCTCTAGCCCTTTCCATGTTTGTTTTAGAGCCATTTTAGTGCTCACAAGTTTGGGTCTCCATTGACTTCAATGGGGTTCGGGATCGGGGTAAGGTTCGGGTTAAGTCCAGTCCACGAACCCTGGACTTTTTTTTCAAGTTCGGCCGGACCCGCCAAACCCGGACATCCAGGTGTTTGCTCAACTCTACACATGAGAGCTGGTTTAACCAAGGTAGCTTACATAGTTTTATAGTAGGTAAGATTGAATAAAGGCCGTAGTCCTTCTGGTTCAACCTGTGTATGTGTGCCAGTGTCGATAATAATTTCCCATATTTCTGTATGTTGTGTTCACTAAGATGCACACCCAAGAGTCTTTTAAAAACATCAGTACTACACCGTGACACCACCAATTGTGGAAGAGAGTTTTAGAATGTAGTAAGGTATAGAGAGTTTAAGAATGTAGTAAGTTATAGAACAGGGTGATTCCTTTAGTTTTGTGGTGTTACTGTTCGAAAATGGCCAGACCTTTTCTGGTATGTCTAAGGTATAGGCCATATGATGTTGAAGTTAATAGGTTACTCTGGCATATGTCAGGAACTCCTTATCAACAATGAGAATTGATGGGAGAGCCTTTAGAAAGCAATTTGTTTTCCTTCCTGGACAATGTCATTCAAAGTGTGAATCCCTTTCTGCTCCAAATACGTGAATGATATGTCCGGTATAAGAAATTTGAGGAAGTTAAGGGGTACAGGAATAGCTATTGTTTCTTTGATCCTTCTCCAAGATTATTCCCAGGCGTGGAGGACAGATGGGATGATAGGATGGGTATATCTTTTGTGTATGTGTGAAAGGTTGCTACAGAACAGTAAAGAATGAAGGTTACCCGGGTAAACCCAGGCTTGTTCTAACATGCTCATGGGAACATCTTACCATTACCTTACCATTAACCCAAAAAAATTTAGTATGATTTTTTAAAAAATAGGTTGCGATAAATATAGGTAGAGCTCTAAAGTAATAGAGATTCTTATAGGCAGGCAGTCTACCTGACTAAGAAAGATATAACATTTTCATACGGTTTAATTCCTGTTGTATATTTGTGAGAAGTGGAAAAAAGTTCACTTTTTATAGGTTAGTACTGGGAGAAGTTAGTGTACTACTCAAATATTGTAATAAGTCTTGTGACCGTGAATATGGTAGTTGTGATTGCAAAAAATGTTTAATGTTTGCATTCACTGCAATTCCCAATATATTAGATTTTGTTGCATTGATTTTGTAATCGGAGACCCAGTGGATCCTGTCAAAAGCCTTCTCCGCATCTAGTGTAAGGAGCAGAGAGGGCTCACCTGGCTCCTCCAATAAATGTATAAGATTAGGGATACGTTGGGTTGTGTCAGGGGCTTGGCAGCCTGGAGTAAAGCCAACCTTTGTATATTCAAGAAAAAACAAAACCTCCTGCGCTCAAGTGCTGTCTGATGGAGTAGAAAGAGGTGCACTGCAGACTCAGATGTAGAGAGAGCTGTTTGGTCTTGCTGCCCCCTTCAGGATCAAGGGTATCCAGAACCACTGGTAGAAAAGACAAAAAAGAAAAAAAGGGGGCGCACCGACCTAGTGCATTACCATAAAACCATTTATTAAAATATTAAAAGGTGTACAAAGTACTCACAAAACTAGTGTGATACAACACACATCGAAAATAGCATAAACAGTCTCCAAGGTAGCCAGGTCCCAATTATGACGAATGGGCATGCAGATGGTCGCATGGGGCTGCTATGGCTAGGCTGACGCGTTTCAGGGGCGAGCCCCCTTCCTCAGAGCCAGATGAAATGCCGCTAGATCACAAGCCGAACGGCCGAAGACTAAATGGGAGTAGACCCCACCTCTTCCTGTTCTGCCCCCAACCCCAAGGGCGGGGCAAAGGGGAGGGAGGAAGGGAAGAAAAGGGGAAGAACCAACCCCCAACCCTTGGGGTTGGGGGCAGAACAGGAAGAGGTGGGGTCTACTCCCATTTAGTCTTCGGCCGTTCGGCTTGTGATCTAGCGGCATTTCATCTGGCTCTGAGGAAGGGGGCTCGCCCCTGAAACGCGTCAGCCTAGCCATAGCAGCCCCATGCGACCATCTGCATGCCCATTCGTCATAATTGGGACCTGGCTACCTTGGAGACTGTTTATGCTATTTTCGATGTGTGTTGTATCACACTAGTTTTGTGAGTACTTTGTACACCTTTTAATATTTTAATAAATGGTTTTATGGTAATGCACTAGGTCGGTGCGCCCCCTTTTTTTCTTTTTTGTAAAGCCAACCTTGCCTTGCTCCACAAGGTTAGGGAGATAATGAGCTAATCTATTGGCTAAAAGTTTTGCGTAGATCTTTAAATTCACATTTAGTAAAGAAATTTGTCTAAAATTTGTTGGGAAACCAGCTCTTTCCCTTGTTTTGGTAACGTTATTATGGTAGCAGTTAACATTTCAGATGGGAAGGAAGCTCTGGACACAGCAGTGTAGTAGACCGATTGTAAGTGAGGAGTCAGTATTGAGCCATAAATTTGGTAACATTTTGAAGAAAAGATGTCTGGCGCTGGCGATTTATTTTAGGGAAGCATTTTAATATTTGCTTCTATTTCTTTAGCAGAAAAATGTGTGTTAAGGAATGCTAGGTCACCAGAAGGAATTTTGGGTAAAGTCTAAAAAATCAAAAAATTCCCTAATTAAATCTGGAGTAGGTTTTAGAGTTGTAGAATCTTCTTTAAAGTTGTGGCGTGAACTTTAATAAATGTGTCATGAAAGGCGCATTTCTATGTGCAGAAGCATGGTTCATAGCCGAATCACAGGTACGCATGCACCGCGACGCACATGTTATCCACTTTAGCCCCGGAGTATTTGGCTGCTCAAAGACCAGGCCCCTTTTTTCGACTTGGCACTGTGTGACTTTAACTGACAATTGGGCGGTCATGCAATGCTGTACCCAAACTAAATTTACGTCCTTTTTTCCCCACAAACAGAGCTTTCTTTTGGAGGTATTTGATCACCTCTGCGCTTTTTATTTTTTGCGATATTAATAAAAAAAGAGCGAACATTTTGAGAAAAAATGACATTTTCAAATTTGTCTTTTAAAAAATATCCAATATACTCAATTTATGTCATATATTTTGGCCAAAATGTATTTAGCTACATCTCTTTGACAAAAAAAATCTCGATGAGCATATTTTAATTGGTTTGCGCAAAAGTTATAGCGTCTACAAACTATGGTGTAAATACTGGAATTTATGCAGCTGTTACTTTCTGACTGCCTATCTCATTTCATGAAGTGCTAAAATGGCAGGCCAGTACACAACTCCCCCAAATTGCCACTTTTTGGAAAGTAGACATCCTAAGGAATGTCCTGAGAGGCATGTTGAGCTCATTGAATATTTAATTTTTTTGTCACGCAGTTGTCAGTGAAATGATATATTGCTCACACATGCCATGGGTATATGTGGAATTACACCCCAAAATATATTCTGCTGCTTCTCCTGAGTACAGGGATACCACATGTGAGACTTTTTGGGAGCCTAGCTGTGTACGGGACCCCGAAAACCAATCACCACCTTCAGAATTTCAAAGAGCATACATTTTTCATTGTATTTTCTCACTATCTATCACGGTTTAGGAGGCCCTGAAATGTCAAGATACCACAAACCCCCCCCCCCCCCCAAATGACCCCATTTTGGAAAGTAGACAGCCCAAGCTGTTTGCTGAGAGGCATGGTGAGTCCATGGAATATTTTAGATTTTGCCGCAAGTTTTGGGAAAATTACATTTTTTTTTATTATTTTTTGTTTAACACAAAGTTGTCACTAAAAGATACATTGCTCACACATGCCATGGGTACAGTGCCTTGCAAAAGTATTTGGCCCCCTTGAACTTTTCAACCTTTTGTCACATTTCAGGCTTCAAACATAAAGACATAAAACTGTAATTTTTTTGTGAAGAATCAACAACAAGTAGGACACAATCATGAAGTGGAACGAAATTTATTGGATATTTCAAACTTTTTTAACAAATAAAAAACTGAAAAATTGGGGGTGCAAAATTATTCAGCCCCCTTAAGTTAATACTTTGTAGCGCCACCTTTTGCTGCGATTACAGCTGTAAGTCGCTTGGGGTATGTCTCTATCAGTTTTGCACATCGAGAGACTGAAATTTTTGCCCATTCCGCCTTGCAAAACAGCTCAAGCTCAGTGAGGTTGGATGGAGAGCGTTTGTGAACAGCAGTTTTCAGTTCTTTCCACAGATTCTCGATTGGATTCAGGTCTGGACTTTGACTTGGCCATTCTAACACCTGGATATGTTTATTTGTGAACCATTCCATTGTAGATTTTGCTTTATGTTTTGGATCACTGTCTTGTTGGTAGATAAATCTCCGTCCCAGTCTCAGGTCTTTTGCAGACTCCATCAGGTTTTCTTCCAGAATGGTCCTGTATTTGGCTCCATCCATCTTCCCATCAATTTTAACCATCTTCCCTGTCCCTGCTGAAGAAAAGCAGGCCCAAACCATGATGCTGCCACCACCATGTTTGACAGTGGGGATGGTGTGTTCAAGGTGATCATCTGACCAGAGCACCTTCTTCCACATGTTTGGTGTGTCTCCCAGGTGGCTTGTGACAAACTTTAAATTACACTTTTTATGGATATCTTTAAGAAATGGCTTTCTTCTTGCTACTCTTCCATTAAGGCCAGATTTGTGCAGTATACGGCTGATTGTTGTCCTATGGACAGAGTCTCCCACCTCAGCTGTAGATCTCTGCAGTTAATCCAGAGTAATCATGGGCCTCTTGGCTGCATCTCTGATCAGCCTTCTCCTTGTCTGAGCTGAAAGTTTAGAGGGACTGCCAGGTCTTCGTAGATTTGCAGTGGTCTGATACTCCTTCCATTTCAATATTATCACTTGAACAGTGCTCCTTGGGATGTTTAAAGCTTGGGAAAACTTTTTGTATCCAAATCCGGCTTTAAACTTCTCCACAACATTATCTCGGACCTGCCTGTTGTGTACCTTGTTCTTCATGATGCTCTCTGCTCTTTAAACTGACCTCTGAGACTATCACAGTGCAGGTGCATTTATACGGAGACTTGATTACACACAGGTGGATTCTATTTATCATCATTAGTCATTTAGGTCAACATTGGATCATTCAGAGATCCTCACTGAACTTCTGGAGAGAGTTTGCTGCACTGAAAGTAAAGGGGCTGAATAATTTTGCACGCCCAATTTTTCAGTTTTTTATTTGTTAACAAAGTTTGAAACATCCAATAAATTTCGTTCCACTTCATGATTGTGTCCCACTTGTTGTTGATTCTTCACAAAAAATTACAGTTTTATATCTTTATGTTTGAAGCCTAAAATGTGGCAAAAGGTCGAAAAGTTCAAGGGGGCCGAAAACTTTTGCAAGGCACTGTAAATGTGGAACACCCCAAAATACATTCTGCTGCTTCTCCTGAGTACAGGGATACCACATGTGTGAGACTTTTTTCGAGCCTAGCTGTGTACGGGACGGCGAAAACCAATCACCACCTTCAGGTTTTCTAATGGCGTAAATTGTGCATTTCACCTCCGCACTACCTGTCACAATTTCAGAGGCCCTGAAATTTCAAGATAGCACAAACCCCCCCCAATGAAGAAAGTAGAAACTCCAAGCTAGTTGCTGAGAGGCATGGTGAGTCCATGGAATATTTTATATTTTGCCACAAGTTACGGGAATTTATTATTTTATTTTTTTTGTTTTGTTTTTTTACACAAAGTTGTCAGTAAATTATATATTACTCACACATGCCATGGGTATATGTGAAATGACACCCCAAAATACATTCTGCTGCTTTTCCGGAGTATGGGGATACCCCATGTGTGAGACTTTTTTGCAGTCTAGCCGAGTACAGGACCCCGAAAATCAATCACCACTTTCAGCCTTTCCAAGTGCGTAAATTGTTGATTTCACTCCTTACTACCTATCACAGTTTACTGCAAGAATTACTGTCCTCGACCTGGCGTTCGTGGCGATACCTCACATGCATGCTGCAATGACACTAGACCAAAGCTTGCGTGTGCCTTTTTTTTTAAGTTATTTTGCTTTTTTTATGTTATTTTGACATATTTCCTTTCATTTTAATTTTTTAATCATTTTTATGGTTATTACAGTGAATTTAAATATCCCCTATGATAGCAGTCTGTAGTGACAGGTACTCTTTTTTTAAACAATTGGGGTCTTTTGGACTCTAGATCTCTCCTCTGACCTTAATGCATCTGACAACACCAAGATTGGTGTGATAAGATGCTTTCCCAATTTCCCAATGGCGTTGTTTATTTCTGGTGAAAAAGAAGTAATGAAATGCTTGTAGCTTCCGGTATCTTAGGCCATAGCAATGATTGGAGCCATTCTCATCTCCAATCAGCTCTATGGTTAGATAATTGAACCACTGGCTGCACTCTCAGGTTAACCGGTGGGACAGAAGAGCCTGAGAAAAACCATGGAAGGAGGGGGGGGGAGGGAGGGACAGAAGAGCCTGAGAAAAAGGCGGCAGGAGGGGGAGTCCCCTCCCACTGCTTGTAAAAGCAGTCTAGCGGCCAATTATCAGCTAGGATTGCTTTTACATGTAGGCCGACTGCTGGCTGTAAAAAACTATACCAAGATGATTCCTAAATCATCCTGGTATAACCACTCAAAGTCCAGCAATGTACCAGTACATTGCTGGTTCTTGTTTGCCATATAGTGTAGGTTTTTTCTTTTTCATGCAGCCTGTGGGCTGAACGAAAAAAAGAGAACCTAACAGAAATCTCCGCAAGAAAATTGTGTAGTATACCCACCATTAACCGCCCAAACATCCAAACCCACTTCTTAATGGTGTGTATACATGACAAAATTCCATGTATACCTAATGGTATTTTAACTGCAGTGGTGAAATCACCTACCACAGCGCTGCCATCAGAGGTATCCATATATGCTGAGCGCAAACGCTGTTTGTGTCAGAATATATAAAATCAGTGTGGCAGCTAATGAGTGTACCTGCAAGGCAAACTGGTTAACAATAGAATGAAAAACAAAGTACAGTAGGAAGAGTAGAAGAACAGAAAAATAACTCAAACAACAACTGTTTTTGGCTTTTTTATTTTATATTTTTTTTAACTTTTTATATATTTTTATTTATTTATTTTTTTATAACTTTTTTTAAAAAAAATTTTTGTATTTTTTTTTAAATTTTTTTTCTTAAACTTGAACTTTCCTGGTTAGGGTCTCTCAAAATGTCGATAGCCATCAAACGTCTTTTTGACCCTGTGTTAGTGTGCCCTACACTGTGTTGTGCTGTACCCTACGCTAATACTCCACTAGTATGTGGTAGCGACAGAAACAGTCCCCGATGCAGAGACCAGGTTGGTCAGGACATTTGGGACAATAAAAACGGGTGTCACGCCTAAATCTGCGCCTGCTACAGACGCAACATCTTCTTTGAGGGTTTCTTCTGGTAGGGGTACGTTGCAGGACTTGTGGAAAGTGCCTTTCATGCAGCCGGCTCACTGCATCTGGAAGGGGAAGTTTGGCAGGAGCACCTCCTGGATACAGGTAGGCTCCGATGATCTCTTCCTGGAATTCTCCAAAGGATCCAGTTCGTCCTGAAGCTCTGTATAGTACAAAGGTGTTCAGCATAGCCAATTGGAATAAATAAACAGACACTTTTTTGTACCAGCGTCTGGCTTTATGGACAACTAAGTACGGTGCCAAAAGCTGGTCGTTGAGGTCCACCCCTGCCATATTAAAGTTATATTCGTGGACACAGAGGGGTTTCTCCAAAACGCCAGTTGCCGTTGTATTTTCAACTGTCGTGTCTGCGTGAAGGAAGGACAATACGAAAACATTCCGTGTATCCCTCTACTTCACTGGAAGCAATTTGTCAGTTTTCAAGCAGGCTCTTCCCCCCCCCCACCCGACTAAGACGGGATTCTACAAGCCGTTGGGGGAAGCCCCGGCGATTAGGTCGCACGGTGCCACATGCGCCAATTTGAAATTCAAGCAGGTGTCTAAATAGTGGCACGCTTGAATAAAAATTGTCCACGTACAAATGGTACCCCATTCCGAATAAGGGAGACACCAAGTCCCAAACTATCTTGCCGCTGTTCCCTATGTAGTCTGGGCAGTTGGGGGGCTCCACAGTGCTATCTTTTCCCTCTTAAACCCGGAAACTAACTGTATAGCTCTGTCACACAGCTTATACAGCTTGATCCCATATCTGGCATGCTTGCTGGGGAGATACTGTTTCATAGCAAGGCGTCAACACAGACAACTTGTTGGGGGGTAAACAAGGCTGCAAACCGCTGATTGAATGGGTTTAAGAGGGACTGAATTTTGTGGAGCCGGTCATATTCAGGGTCTCCCTGAGGACGACAGATTTCATTGTCGTTGAAATGCATAAACTGCAGAATTTGCTCGTATCTCGCACTGGACATGGAAGCAGAGTACACGCGCATATGGTGAATTGGGCTAGTGGACCAATATAACCGCAACTCACTCTTTTTGGTTATGCCCATGTTGAGGGAAAGGCCCAGAAAAGTTTTAAACTTGGAAACGTTATAGGTTTCCAGCCGAATTGTCTGGCAATGGGCGAATTTGGGTTGGCGGCGATGAATTGACCAGCGTATAAATTTGATTGGTCCACAATAGATCTGAAAAGATCTTCCGTGAAAAACGGCTCATAAAAATTCAGCGTAGTAAAATTGGCTGTTTCCACATACATTCCAGGTTGGGCAGTGAATGGGGGGAAGTACGGGCGCTGTAGTATCAGTGGGCTGCCAATTAGGATATGCCAGCGCATCAGGGAGGACACGCGGTGGCTGCAGGTCACTACTTGTGCTAACCACCGCACCAGCTTCAACTGCACTTATGGGACTCGCCACGTGACCAAGTGATACTGCAGTGCTGGTTGTTCTAGGTCCAGGGTGTACTAGGCCGCTGGTGCTTGCCAGATCACCAGAAGGCTGAGCAGCACTAGTACCGCCACTCTGCTCCATATGAGCATGCTGCAATCTCTGCACTTCAGCAACTCCAGAATGGGGTCAGGTACGCCTGGTTCTAACAGGGACCCATCCGTCATCAGAGCTGTCTGTCATGGAGCCACTGCTCTCTTCATGTTCATATACTGACCCTGATTCTGCCAGTGAGGCTTCCCCATCGTTCTCATCTGACATGGTCAGTATATTGTAGGCCTCTGCACAACTGTACCACTGTTTGGTAATTTTAGCAACTAAATTTACAGGTACAGTAGTGTGGCTCACAGGTAAAAAAAAGCACCTGGTTGTTGAGGACTATTTGGTCGCTACAAAAAACTGCTAATGCTAGCAGGGATCAGGCCTGACTCTGCTAATACAGCGGTTTTGTGTTTTTTGGAAGTGACAGTAATCTATTGATTACTGCACTTGCCTGGGTAGGGTGGGGTGGGCTGGGCTAAATGCAGGTGCTGGCAGGAATCTGTGCTGATCGTGCAAACACCACATTTTGGGAACCCTAAACTATTGGGGACACTAGTATAGTTCTGATCCGATATTGATCTGTTCAAACACTATACCAGTAATGGAAGTGTATGTGTGTGTATGTGGTAAAAAAGGGGTTAACTAATATTTCTAACTATGCGCTGGGGATCTGCACTGTCCTAGACTGACGCTAACACTAACTAATGTCACCTGTGACACTAATAGTGATCAGAAAAAAAACTGTACTCTATAAAAGTGACACTGTGACAGGGCAATGAAGGGGTTAACTGGGGGTGATCAGGGGGTTAAATCTTTATTGGGGGGTGGCGGGGACCCAAAACCTACTTGGGAGAGAAACTAACTTGCTAGCGCTAACTGAAGTCACAATTACACTATAACAGATATACAGAAAAACACTATATTATCTGTGTATAGTGTGCAATGTGACAGGGGGTAAGGGGTTAAATGGGGGTGATCAGGGGGTTAAATATTTATTAGGGGGTGGCGGGTATCCAAACCCTAAAAGGAACGGCCGCAAGCGCTAAACCAGGTCACAAGTCACACTAATACAGGTATATAGGAAACTGCTATATACTGTATACAGTATGTGTTATGACAGGGAGTATAGGGGTTAACTGGGGGTGATAAGGGGGTTAAATCTTTATTGGGGGGGTGGCGGGGACTCTAAACCTACTTGGGACAGAAAATAATTCGCTAGCGCTAACTCAAGCCACAATCACACTAATACAAAAATACAGTAAACCACTATATTACCTGTATATTAGTGTGCAATGTGACAGGGGGGAAGGGGTTAACTGGGGGTGATCAGGGGGGATCAGGGGGTTAAATCTTTATGGGGGGGTGGCGGGTATCCTAAGCCCAAAAGGAACGACCACAAGCGCTAAACCAGGTCACAAGTCACACTAATACAGTTATATAGGAAAATGCTATATACTGTATACAGTGTGTTGTGACAGGGGGTGTAGGGGTTAACTGGGGGTGATCAGGTGGTTAAATCTTTATTGGGGGGTGGCGGGGACCCTAAACCTACTTGGGACAGAAAATAATTCGCTAGCGCTAACTCAAGCCACAATCACACTAATACAAAAATACAGTAAACCACTATATTACCTGTATATTAGTGTGCAATGTGACAGGGGGGGGGGGAGGGGTTAACTGGGGTTGATCAGGGGGTTAAATCTTTATGGGGGGGTGGCGGGTATCCTAAGCCCAAAAGGAACAGCCACAAGCCCTAAACTGGGTCACAAGTCACACTAATATAGGTATATAGGAAAATGCTATATACTGCATACAGTGTGTGTTGTGACAGGGGGTGTAGGGGTTACTTGGGGGTGATCAGGGGGTTAAATATTTATTGGGGGGGTGGCGGGGACCCTAAACCTTCTTGGGACAGAAAATAATTCACTAGTGCTAACTCAAGCAACAATCACACTAATACAAAAATACAGTAAACCACTATATTACCTGTATATTAGTGTGCAATGTGACAGGGGAGAAGGGGTTAACTGGGGGTGATCAGGGGGGATCAGGGGGTTAAATCTTTATTGGGGGGGGGGTGGCGGGTATCCTAAGCCCAAAAGGAACGACCACAAGCGCTAAACCAGGTCACAAGTCACACTAATACAGGTATATAGGAAAATGCTATATACTGTATACAGTGTGTGTTGTAACAGGGGGTGTGGGGGTTTACTGGGGGGGGGGGGGGTGATAGGGGTTAAGTGTGCCTAGCTAGGTGTGTGAAAGTGTGCTTTGTGCAGTAATCACAGTTTTGACCCTCTCTCTTCTCTCAATGAATCTAAAAAGGATTTTGAGAGGAGAGAGCAGGTCTTTTCTGTACCTGTGTTTTCATTACACAGGCACAGACAGTATCTGATTGGGCAGGACCGATCAACAGGTCCAGGCAAAAAATCATTGGCCTGGACCTGATGACTGATTGGTTCTGAACCCAATCAGATCATCAGCGGGGCCGAGGGCACGCAGGAGCGCGCCCCACAGCCCCGGGAGCGAGCGCCGTACATGTACGACACTTTGCCTGTACGAGCCAGACTGCCGCTCTACAACTGCGGTGGGCGGTCGGCAAGTGGTTAACAGGTGCCGGGGAGTGCGAATAGGGGCACGAGCGCACACAAACACCAGGCAGACTATTTAAACTGCACTAGGGTCTGGTATCCGTTCTGGTTTGACCATTGCATTGCCAAATATCTGAATATCTGTTCCTGTATTGCTTATCCATTGCCGACCTAATCCTGCTCCTAACTTTGCTTTAACTCTTTTTTTTTTCAAAATTGTATTTTTATTGAAGAAAATAAAATATAAGTAACAAACATGGGGTGGACAACCCCAGAAACAGAACATTACAGAGTATTACATATCAAACTTAGTAAGCTCAAGAAAAACACCAGAAGATCAATCAGAACGTGGGTCGGATTGTAAACATGAGGAGCAGAAAGGGAAGAATAAGAATCGAATCATTAGCACAATAAGGTACAATCATGTCAAATCAGAAACATCAAGGTCCCAGTCTGCCCAAATAGCATTGAAGCGAGTAACATCATCATGAACTGTAGCAGTCAAGAATTCCATTCTCCGTATCTCCATCACCGAGCGCTGGAAAAGGGCCATGTCAGGAGGTCCCGGCTGAAGCCAGCACAACGGGATAGCTCTCCTGGCTGCTAACAGGAGGTAGGAGATCAGGTGCATGGTGAGTTTGGAGACCCCGGGGAAGAGAAGGCCCAATAGGTAATGGAGAGGGTCAAGTGTAAAAGACAAGCCAGTCACCGACTGTATCTTTGACCCCACCATTCCCCAAAAGTGTTGTATGAGGGTACATTGCCAAAAAATATGATGTAATGTGCCCAGGTCGTTGCCACAGCGCCAGCAAGTGGCCGGACACAACAGGTCAATTTTATGCAGTCTAGTCGGGGTCCTATACCAGAACATCATGATTTTCAATGTCGTCTCTCTCTGCACCATGCATCTAGATGACTTAAAGGCAGAGGACAAAATCTTGTCCCACAGCTGTAAGGAAATGGGCCTCTGCAGAATTTCGGACCACCTACGCATATAGAGGTGGGAATCCTCAGCCAACGTAAGGGCATCATGTAAAATATTATAAATGGTAGAAACCAGGTGTCGCTGGTGAGGCCCCTGTGCGGACATTTGCTCAAAGGCAGTTGGCCTCTCCAGGGACAAAGATTTTGTCATGGAGTGGAAAAGGTGACATATCTGCAAATAAAAATAAAATGTGTGTTTGGGAATGTTAAATTTCTCCCTCAAGGTCTCAAATGAGTACAGGGTACGCGAGACCGGATGAACCATATTACTGAGCTGAAAAAGGGGAGCCCGCGTCCAGGTCCACACCCGTCCCACCTGTAAACTATCAGGGATGGAGGGATTAAACAAAACATTAGTGAGCGGCGGACATGGTGAAGAGAGAGAGTACTTACGATAACACCTGATCCATACATCCATAGTAGAGAGCATGGGTGCAATACACATACCCCGCAAGACTCGATCCGTGTGGAGGGTGGGGGACCACAATAAAGAGCAGGGATGAACCGGAAAAATCACACCCCTCTCAATTTCCGACCACCGGTTGGGTGCCGCCAACTAGGACCAGGAGGCCGCCACACGGAGGTGGGAAGAAAAATAATACTTAATAATATCTGGGGCCCCTAGACCACCCCTGCGTCTAGGGAGAAGACTACCGAACTTGCCACTCTGTGAGCCTTATTATTCCAAATAAAGTTCAGGAAACTACGCTGCAAAGATTTAAGTTGTGCCATTGGGACCAGGACTGGAAGGGTGTCAAAGAAATAGAGCAGTCTAGGCAGGATGGACATTTTTAAAACATTAATTCGACCCAAGAGTGAAAGGGGGTACCCCATCCACTGAGGTAGGGAACCCAAAATCTCCCAAAACAGGGGGACAAAGTTGTGCTGATAAAGGGTAGAGTGAGAGGGTGTGAGTATGATCCCCAAATATGAGAGGGATGACAAGCACTATCTATAGCAGGGGTAATTAAATAAAATGAATGGGGGTTCGGTCGGAAAAATGTTCTTCCAGCGGAGGTCCGTGTGTCATATTGGTGCTATAACTCCACATGATAGCCTCCACATCGCAGGCTCTTGTGCACGTCACAGTGCCCACACACACACACACACACCCCTTTAGGGCCCACACACAGATCACACTTTGTCTTTTTTTTTTTTCAACTTTATTGAAATATCAAAATTAAATTTCATTTTTGTTTATGCGCCACAGCTCAGTTTCAGTGCATAGAAACAGTATGCATTTCGCACTGCACTGGGGTACTGTTGCAGTGTGAATAGGACACTTAGAAAACAATTGTTTTCTACTGCCCTTGCAGAGATCTGTGTTTTGCTAAGGCAGAAATCACAGACCCCCCTTTTAAATCAGTGTCCTCAGTGCCCTCATTCACATCACAGACCCCCTTTTACATCAGTCTCCTCAGTACCCCTCTTTCACATCACAGACCCCGTTTTACATCAGTGTCCTCAGTGCCCTCATTCACATCACAGACCCCCCTTTTACATCAGTGTCCTCAGTACCCCCCTTTCACATCACAGACCCCCTTTTACATCAGTGTCCTCAGTGCCCTCATTCACATCACAGACCCCCCTTTTACCTCAGTGTCCTCAGTACCCCCCTTTCACATCACAGACCCCCTTTTACATCAGTGTCCTCAGTGCCCTCATTCACATCCCAGACCCCCCTTTTACATCAGTGTCCTCAGTGTCCTCATTCACATTACAGACCCCCCTTTTACATCAGTGTCCTCAGTGCCCTCATTCACATCACAGACCCCCCTTTTACATCAGTGTCCTCAGTACCCCCTTTTCACATCACAGACCCCCTTTTACATCAGTGCCCTCATTCACATCACAGACCCCCCTTTTACATCAGTGTCCGAAGTACCCCCCTTTCACATCACAGACCCCCTTTTACATCAGTGTCCTCAGTACCCCCCTTTCACATCACAGACCCCCCTTTACATGAGTGTCCTCGGTACTCCCCCTTCACATAACAGACCCCCTTTGACATCAGTCTCCTCAGTACCCCTCTTTCACATCACAGACCCCCTTTTACATCAGTGTCCTCAGTGCCCTAATTCACATCAAAGACCCCCCTTTTACATCAGTGTCCTCAGTACCCCCCTTTCACATCACAGACCCCCTTTTACATCAGTGTCCTCAGTACCCCCCTTTCACATCACAGACCCCCTTTTAGATCAGTGTCCTCAGTGCCCTCATTCACATCACAGAACCCCCTTTTACATCAGTGTCCTCAGTGCCCTCATTCACATTACAGACCCCCCTTTTACATCAGTGTCCTCAGTACCCCCCTTTCACATCACAGACCCCCTTTTACATCAGTGTCCTCTGTACTCCCCCTTCACATCACAGACCCCCTTTTACATCACAAACCCCCGATCACAGACTGACCCAACACAGCCCCCCATCACAGACTGACCCATCTCTGACCCCATCACAGGCCCTCCATCACAGACTGACCCATCACAGGCCCCCAATCACAGAACTCCCCCCCCAATCACAGACTGACCCATCACAGACCCCCCCAACACAGACTGACCCACCACAGACTGACCCACCACAGACTGACCCATCACAGACTGACCCATCACAGACAGACCCATCACAGACTGACCCATCACAGACCCCCCAATCACAGACTGACTCACCATAGACTGACCCATCACAGACTGACCCATCACAGACCGACCCATCACAGACCGACCCATCACAGACCGACCCATCACAGAATGACCCATCACAGACCCCCCATCACAGACTTACCCACCACAGACTGACCCATCACAGACTGACCCATCACAGACCGACCCATCACAGACCGACCCATCACAGACCGACCCATCACAGACCCCCCTCCACAGACCCCCCACCACAGACTGACCCATCACAGACCTCCCACCACGGACTGACCCACCACAGAACCCCCATCACAGACCCCCCACCACAGACTGACCAATCACAGACCCCCCCACCACAGACTGACCCATCACAGAACCCCCATCACAGACCCCCCACCACAGACTGACCAATCACAGACCCCCCACCACAGACTGACCCATCACAGAACCCCCATCACAGACCCCCACCACAGACTGACCCATCACAGACCCCCCACCACAGACTGACCTATCACAGACCCCCACCACAGAATCCCCCATCACAGACTGACCTATCAAAGAATCCCCCCACCACAGAATCCCCCCAATCAGACCGACCCATCACAGACCCCCATCACAGTACTCTCTTGATATTAAACTCCTGTCCTTTTCATAACAGCACAGCACCCCCCCCCCCCTACCCAGAGAGCCCTACCTTATTCACACAAGATGGAAAGCACTGCAGCCCTGGACAAAGAGCGGGACTTTTCACATTAAAGGTGGGTGATTGATTGCTGGGACCGCCCCACTGCCTAGCAACCAATCACCTTAACTTTAAAACTTTAAAAGTCCCGCCCCTTTGTTCAGAGTGGCCGTGCTTCATGTCTTGTGTGAATAAGACAGGAAGTGTGGGGAGGGGGCAATTCAGCTCTACTATGGAAGGAACGTCTGTGAACATAGCGGCAGCGCAGGCAGGCAGGGGAGCCGGCGGCGGGGACAGAACAAACTGGCAATTACTTGGTGAGGCTGCGGTCCGGGCAAAAAGGTTACAGGGGCCGGAACCGGACCACGGGCCGCCATTTAGTGACGCCTGATCTATAGGGATAGGACTACTGAAGCTGAGTATGGAGACCCAGAGACATATGGAGCGACAGAGCCTCAGTTTTTGTAGTGTTAACCTTATAACCCAAGAGGGCGCTAAAAGAGGATAATACAGCATGGAGGGATGGTAAGGTCAGCAGCGAATTAGTCAAGGTCAGCAAGATGTCGTCCGCAAATAATGATAAAGTATACTCCCTCTGTCGCATCAGTACCCCGCTGATGTCCGGATGCTGCTGAATGGCCTCCGCCAGGGGCTCCAGGCATAGAATAAAAAGCAGAGGGGACAAAGGGCACCCCTGGCGGGTACCATTGTGCATAAGGAATGAGGGTGACATAAAAGCAGATGACATCCGTACCTGAGCCGTAGCTGGCGAGTACAAGGCCTCCAATGCCCTATAAAAGGGGCCCCTGAAGCCAAATCGCTGCAGCGTGGTGAAGAGATACGGCCAGCTCAAGCGATCAAATGCCTTCTGGGCATCCAAACTCCGCACCAAAGCCGGGCGGGGAAATCTATCAAGTCAATAGTGCGTCTGGTATTATCGCCCGCATGCCGGGACAATACAAAACCCACCTGATCCCTATCTATCAATTTGGGAATAAGGAGAGACAACCGATTGGCAAGAATTTTAGTGAAGATTTTGTAGTCCGAATTTAGTAACGCTATAGGACGGTAATTGTCAGGAAGGGAAGGATCTTTGTCGGGCTTTGGAATAACAGATATATATATATGAATGTGTGAATTGAGGATGAGGGAATCTTCCCCTGAAACAGGGAAGCATATAATTCTAACAGGTGGGGAGCTAAAATAGGCTGGAAGGTTTTGTAATAAAGGTACGGCAGGCCACCTAGACCTGGGGTTTTATTGGATGGGAGATTTTTAATCGTAGCAGTAAGTTCCTCAATAGTAATGTCGGCATTTAATTTGGATAGGGCAGAGGCGGATAGTTTGGGAAGGGACAGGTCCTTAAAGAAATCATCAAAACGTTCCTGAGTGAAAGTAAAGTGATTTTCGGGGGTAAGGCAATTATAAAGTTTGCTGTAGAAAGTACCGAATACTTTAGCCATAGTTTAGGGACAATGCGTGTGAGTACCATCAGGCTGAGTTAATGAATCAGGGATTCAATGAAAGGGACGAGGTCTAAGCCTATTAACTAACTTCTTGTGCGGTTTGTTTGAAAATTCGTAGAACTTTTGTTTCGCCTAGGTCATGGATTTGGCTATTTTGGACAGGTCCAGAGTCTTAATGCGGTCTCGGAGATTCACTACTCTCCGAAGCCTCGACACTGAAGGGGAGCCCACAAGCTGAGATTCCGCCAACCGCAAATCGGCCAGCAGGGAGGCCCTGAGGCTACCAGCCGACTTCTTCATCTGGGAACTCTCGGCAATGTAAGAGCTCCGGAAGACAGCCAGTGGCCAGCCTGTCCCGAACGACCGGGGTCTAGAGGAAGAGGGGGCAATAGACAGGTCTAGGACCACAGGCACATGGTCCGACCTAGTGATTGGGAGTATATCACAATTTACCACGCACGGGATGAGGGGAGCTGAGATGAAGAAATGGTCAAGCCTGGAGTGCATTTTATGGGCTGTGGAGTAAAAAGTGAATTGTCTAGTCGTGGGATGTTTAATTTGCCATGAATCAAAGAGTTTGAGCCGAATGCAGTTACGAAAGGCCCTGGCCTGCGTCAATAGGCGACGAGAGGGAGTTTCCTGGGTAAGGAGCTGTCTATCTCGGTGAAGGGACATTACCAGGTTAAAATCCCCGCCAACTATTATAACGGGCTGGGTGAAGCGGGAAACCTTCTCCAACATCTCATCTAGAAAGGTTATCTGACCTGAGTTAGGTGCATAGATATTAAGCGGTGTGAAAGAGGTGGACTGGTAATCGCAAGCCAAGGCTATGGCTTGCCCCTGAGGATCCAGGTACGAGTCCTGAACCCTGAGGGGACAGGTTTTCCTGATCAGGATCACCACTCCCCCCTTACCCGAGGGGTAACTGGCAACATAGGAAGTGGGAAAATACCTGGAAGCAAATTTAAATGATCCTACGGCGCGGGAATGCGTCTCCTGAATCAGGACGACCACACCCGGGGAACGAAACTCCTTAAGGGCCAACCAATGCTTCTGTACCGAGTTTAGGCCCTTAACATTGTAGGATAGAATTTTGGTTCGGGAGCTTCTTTGGGGCGAAGTCGGATCGCCCCAGTGTGAACGGGTAAGTAATACATTGCAATGACAAGATCACATAAACAAAAACAGAAAAAAAAAGAACCAACAGTCTAAAAAAACCATTGAAAAGGGGCCTGAGGAGCCGCAGCACCTCAGGACACCGGGCATAAAGACCCGGACATAATAAGGCAACATGGGAGCTCCCGGGGATAAACTCCAAGGAATAAAAAGGGATGAGCGGGAGACCCGCCGACACTCCAGCAGATGAAGGCGTCCAAACAGGTGAAATGAATGGTATCTGGACCTCCAAAAAAAAAAAAAACAGGGAGGGAAAATGCAGTAACCACAGAATAAAGCAGAAGATATCACTTGGGCCAGATGAAGTCCGAAATACCAAACTGGATTAAAAAAAAGGAAATTTATAAAATAACAGTTACCTCATGGGGGGGGGGGGGGATCATAGCTACCTGCAACACGGTAGCAAGGAGCACACATAAAGGCCACATAAGACACGAACCCTGGAGGGGAGAGAAGGATCAAATAGCCATTAACAATAGCTGTATCAAATGGGGGGCTGGAGGGTCTTAAACGCTGAGGAGTGGAGGACGACCTCCGATGCTGACTCTTGGCTAGGGTCCCCATGCGGTTCAGTGTGGTTGGCAAGGGGCTGTTGAGAGGTAGTTGTTGTGGCATCTCTTCGTCTGGGAGAGGGGGAATGCTCAGACCCTTTTATGAAGGCCTCTCCCTCATGAAGATCACGCATACTATGTTGAACCCCATCTTTGGAAACAACGAGGCAGAATGGGAAGCCCCAATAGTAGGGGATGCAGTGGCGTTGAAGGTGGGAGGTCACAGGCCGGAGATTTCTTTGCTTACCCAGGGTGAGAGGGGAGAGATCATTAAAGGTCTGGATCCGGGCTCCCTGGTAATTCCCCTGAGAGCTTGTGCGGGTAGCCAAGGTCAGGACTTTCTTACTGTCATAGTAGTGGAAACGCACGATTACATCACGAGGTCTGGCCCCCGCTGGGGGTTTGAGACCAAGGGATCTGTGGGCCCGATCCAACTGCCAGTTAATGTCCACTATGTTGGGTGCCAAGTTGTTGAATAAACCCAAAAGGTACGCACATAGGTTATTGTCCCCCACCGTCTCAGGGATGCCCCTGAAGCTGAGATTTTGGCATCTTTCCCGGTTCTCCAGGTCTTCCTGTTGTAACTGGAGCTGTGTCACCAAATGTTTCAATGCAGCATTGTCATCTTCCAAAGCTTGAACATATTGCACCAAATCGTCCATCTTAGTTTCCAGGGCGTCTTTGCGTTTCCCAATTTGAGTGATCCCCCCCCCCCCTAAGCTCCTGAGACAATTTGACCACCTCTGCTGCAATATTGCGGGTAAGCTGATATAGCAGGGCCTGCAGTTTTTCAACCATCATGGCAGGGGTCAGCACCTCCTGATCTGACAGCGGAGACTGATGCAGCAGAGCAGGAGTACCTAGGGGGGGTCCGCAGCAATCCCCAGCCCCAACTTGGGGTCCACGGAGGAGAACAGATCTGGCTGGGAACTCGAGGCCGGGGATTTCGGCCTAGTGAGGAACTGCTCCATGGCAGCCTGTGAGCGCGGCTCCAGTGGCGCAGAATAGGATTGTTTTTGCTGGCCAATTTTCCCCATGGGGTGCCCCAGAGGTTCAGGGTGTGTGTGAGATTACCCCAAAGCTTTTGATGCGGCTAGAAGCTAGAAGTGGAGAGTCGGCGGGGTCCGGAGCTCGAGACTTACACATCTGCCATGTCCAGAAGCCGCGCATGTGCCCCCCTTTGCTTTAACTCTACATGCACTGACCCCTGGCTTTCCTCTGGAATTCACTTCCATCTCATCCCTCTGCTTGTTTGCTTAACATTACCGATCTTGGCCTGATCCCTGACTACTGTCCTTGCCTGAACCTGATCTGCTCGCTTGTTGCTGACCTGGACTGTTTGATCTTGCCTTGTGTCTGATCCACCCTGCCCCTGCTGTCTGTGCTCTTCCCTGGCTCCAGCTCTGCCGCCAGCGGGTCCGATCATGTGGTCCAGTTGCACACTAGCACCAGCCAGCGAGAGACTTACCAGGCAATTGTGCCACCTTGTTTGTGTTTTGGCATTCCCTGTTACCTTACCAGGGATTCCAGAACCAGGGCTGTAAGAGAGTCCAGCCTCAACACTTCAGGCTCCACCACCAGGTATGTTACAAAATGCTATAGGCATCTGCAATCTCTACAGGGTTAAATAGTTTGTTTCCTGCCTTTGAATGCAACAGATGGGGTATTTTCTGTTTTTGATAATGTTTTCTTTAACCGGATTGGCTAGGAGTTTACCTGCCTTATTGCCATATTGATAAAAATTAGACTTCATAATTCTGAGGCCTGGCCGGTAACCAAAGCAAATGCCAAGACAACAGCAAGGAAACTCCTTTCCGAAGTAATAGGCCGATTTGGAGTCCCTGAAACTATTAAGAGAGCGACCATGTAACACATTTTACTGGACAGATTATGGGCCTTTCATACTCCCCATCATCCTCAGAGTTCAGGAAAGGTAGAAAAATACAATGGGATTATTAAAAACAGGCTAGATAAGCTAATGCAGGAAAGAGAGGAAGGGTCAGTAAAGAAACAGTTGCCAGAACTGTTGCCTCTGGTTCTGTACAGCATCAGGACTAATTATAAGTCAGAGAACTTGAGCCCTTATGAGATCCTTTTTGGGGGCCCACCTAAGACAGGATTGTTTTTTCCACATCAGACTGCTGTAATGTATAATGATCTTGCTGCTTATGCAATTGCCTTGCACAAGCAACTAACTACGATGCACAAGCTTGTTTTTGATTCTATTCCAGATCCAGATCAAGTAACTGGGACACATGACTTACAGCCAGGTGATTTGGTTCTAGTGAAAGAACATGTGAAAGTACCCTTGGGACCAAAGTTTGAAGGACCCTACTAAGTGCTTCTGACAACTGCAACAGCTGTAAACTTGGAAGGAAAGCATACATGGATGCATGCCAGCCATTGCAAAAAAGTACAGCTATCTTTAAAAGAAGAGTAAATTGATGTTATGCCTTTTACTTGATCTTAGCAGTCAAGGCTATAGAGGGAAAAAAACTGTACAAATTACACATGATGGCAGACATAAGGGGTATTTTGAGCAGCTGCTGCATCTGCTCACATAAACCGGACAGTTCAAAAGGCATACACCTTGTACACATTCCTGATCATTTAACCACCTGGAAAACTGTATCTGTATGGACCAAGCCAAAAATTGGCATTGACAAGGCCCCAGATATTAAACCAATTTACCTTCACTCTGATTTTAAACAATTAAAAGCTGCCCAAATACCAGTACGTCTAGAAATACCACAATTGTTTTACTATTTGGAAAATACAGCTTATGCTAAAAATAACTTAAGGTCTTTGGGAACATACCCTTGCTCAGCACAGGCAAAAAGCATACAATGTGGTATTAGGATAGATGATATGACAAACCCAGATTACACTTTGCATAGAGATGGTAAAATCATGAAGCCAGCAGAATGGTTTTTAGCCCCCAGGGACACATATACCCAGAAACTATGGGACCAAGATTATCCGTTTATCTATAAATCCTATTGAGCCCTCACAGGGTTATACTCAAGCTGAAGTGGATAATTTCCCACAGTTTGATCAGAATCTGTATTTTCTAATCCATGCTGGAATGTGGCAACATCGTAGGATGGGAAATGTTTCTGCAGCCAGATGTTACAATCATCTAACCAATGAGTATGTTTGTTGCCCTGGTCACAGACTTTTTATGCCATCTATACTTGTAGATCCTTACTACCTTATCTGTGGTCAAAAGGCTTATAATTGGCTACCTTCCAATAGTTATGGTACCTTTTGGTCAAGGAAAATTATATTTGCACAAGTGTACCCTGCAAGCTAAATTGGCCTTAGACTATCTGTTAACCAAAGTGGTGGGTCTATGTGTGCTTGCAAATGATACTGCCTGATGTATCTGGTTTAAAAGCCCTGAGACACAAGACATGGTAGCAGTCCATCTCCAGAAGATAGAAAAACTGAGGAAACTACCCTCGAAAAGGGTAATAATTGGAATCCATTTGCTAGTTGGAACATAGATGGGTGGATAGGCTCATGGATTCAACAAATTATTTTTGTCCTTGTAGGAATTATTGTGATAGGAATTCTTGCTTATTTGTTTTTCAGGTGTACTAAATGTGGAATACAAAAGATTACTACAATGGCAGTTAGGACTGACAAAGATGACCCCAAGCAAGAGATAGTGTTACCAGATAGTCAATCTAGCAGATTCATATGATGCAAAGATGGGTGATGCGAATGAGTAAAGTCTAGTATCCACATACACCCTAAGAAGAACTTTACTCCACTTAGCAGTGAAGTAGTACTGTGGACCCTTGGTGTTGTATTGGGTAGGGAAAATAAGGTAGTGACCCCACCAAGAGGAGGGAATTGAGTATAGGGGTCTGATAATATTGAGTTCCATGTATACATATATAGTGTCACTTCTGTGTTTATTGTAATTTCTGTTAAGAGCTAATATATACCTTTCTGTTTGCTTAGGAAACAAAAGTTTGCGATGACACTCACCGCATGGTGAAAACCACCCAGCTACTTTCTTGTTTGTTTAAAGAATAGACACTTGCGGTCAGAACCAGTTTGAACCAACAACTACTGCTTAGCTCCGTTTGTGTCAGTCAAATGATGTTAGCACCCATTTAACTATTAGCTTGCTTATAAGAAGATATGAACACTGATTGGACTAACTATACAATCACACCGAGATTACAGCCTAGAATACGCCTATACCTTTTGCATATTCAGGATTCTAAATTAGTTAGCTTAAGGGTCCTTTCACACCTGTCCGTTCCGCCGATGGACTCCGTTCTGCTCAGCAGGGGATAGATCCGCCGATCCCCGCTTAGCAGCCGGATGACGGCTCCGTCTCCGCTCTGTGTGCTGAGGCGGAGCTATCAGATCTCCGCTGTCCTCTATGGGGTTATCGAATGAGAATGGACTGCCTGTCTGTTCTCATCCGATCCCATCCGCCAGACGGATGGAAAATAGGGTTTCCATCCGTCTGGATTTGACGGACAGGATCGGATCGTATGGCAGTGGGTGTCAGCGGTGATGTCTCCACTGACATCCGCTGCCCCAAAGGGATGCATGGGGCATCTGATCAGGTCCGCCTGAAAAACTGACAGGCAGATCTGATCGGACCGTATGTGTGAAAGGCGCCTAACGCTTGTTAGACAGATGATACTTCCTTTTTGTTCAGCTCACATGAACTGAGCTTCTGGGAATTGTATCCTCTCCACTGCAATGAATACATGCACCTTTTCTTTCATCAATTTGGACTCAATATATAATCCTAAAGGTTCTATTTGGAGACTCCTTAACCAGAAGTAACACTTACCTATCTATTTACTAATGCTAGCAGCATGAGGATTAAAAATATTTTAAACAACTGTGTAGCGCTTAAAAGAGAATAAAACCAAATAATTCCTAGTCAGAAAATGAGCAAATTTGTTACCACAATATTATTGGTTACAAAAATGGAAATTGAAGTGTCCACTGCTAACAAACCACTGCTAACAGATCCAGATTTTTTTTTTTTTTAAAGTCAGGGGGACAATCCAAAAAGTATCCAATTGGTTTCAGGGGTCCAAAGTGCCACATTCATCAGGTCTACGAAAAACATAAGGACATCTCATCCATTTTAATACAATATCAATACAATAGCTCCTTCTCAAGGTCATAGTTAAAAAAAACAAAAAAAAAAAAACTAATAGGCAATTGTATCAGATGTGTAAACCTTATTGTAGAAAAAACTAAAAGAGGGCACACCCACCTTGTGCAAAACCCAAGTGCCCAAGAGGTGTTTATGGATATAAAAAAGAGCCCTCTGAAACCCGTCAGCCATCTGAAAGGTCCTCCAGCATGCTGGACACGGTCCCAGTGACCTGGGCGCTTTGCGTCCATTGTAAACTGGAAATGCTTTTATGATTTTCTTGTTTGTGACTATATTCCTTTTCTTTTTTATATCAATAAACACCACTTGAGTAATGCGCAAGGTTGGTGCACCCTCTTTTCGTTTTTTCTACAATGTTTCCATTGGGTATCCCCTGACCCTAGGAGGGCAGCAAAGTCTGTGCATATACCCAGAGACATAGAGATTCACCGCCGCCACATCACTTTCGAGTGCAGGAGAATTTGTTTGTTTTCATTCTGTGTAAAAATGATTGTCAGGTAACATTAAATAGATGATCAATATACAAGAACCTCAGACCAATGTCAGACTCCAAATAATAAAACATACCATTTCAGTGCCATTTCAGTGTTAATAACTATAATAAAAAAAAAGTATTATAATATTAATACATTCTAACTCAAATATAACCTAAGAAGAATATAAAAATAAGTGTATGAATTGTGCACCTATATTTAAACTTGGTAGATTAACCTTTACCACTGTTCAATGCTGCACTTCAGATGGCCTTGCTATTGTTTATGCTGGATGCCAAATATCATCTTATGCCTAGTGCTTGCAGTTAATTATGTTGTATGCTAAATTGTTTTATTACCATTGTTAACCACTTAAGCCCCGGAAGATTTTACCCCCTTCCTGACCAGGGGGTATTTTGCGATCCGGCACTGCGTGAATTTAACGGACAATTGCGCGGTCGTGCGATGCTGTACCTAAACAAATTTGACGTCCTTTTTTTCCCACAAACAGAGCTTTCTTTTGGTGGTATTTGATCACCTGTGCGTTTTATTGGCGCTATAAACAAAAAAAGAGCGTCAATTTTGCAAAAATAACAATATTTTTCACATTTGTTTATATGAAATTCCCCAAAAAAAATGTAAAAATCAAAATTTTTTAACATCTTAGGCCACTTTGTTTTATGCTACATATTAAAAAAAAATCACAAAAAGCGTATTTTTATTGGTTTGCACAAAAGTTATTGCGTTTACTAACTAAGGGAAAGATTTTTGTTATTTTTGTTGTTTTTTTTTTTTTAACGCGTAATGGCGGCGATCTGCGATTTTTTTTGCGGGACTGCGACATTAGGGCAGACAGATCGGACCCTTGACTGACATTTTTGACACTTTTGGGGTTACCAGTGACATTACTACAGTAATCAGTGCTATATATATGCATGTAAAATGACACTGGCAGTGAAGGGATTAACTTTATTTGAGAGATAGGGGTTGTGTGTGTCCCTAGGGGCGTGATTCTAACTGTGATTGGCTGTGGCTTGAGGTGTAGGAACAGTGATCAACGGTCCTACATAGTAGAACCGTATGATCACTGTTCTTACACAGGGGAGAATGACAGGCGGCTTGTTTACATCAGCCGCCTGCCTTTCTCCCGCTCTAATGGACGATCGCGAGTGCCCGGCGGACATCGGGTCCACCGGGCACACACGCGGGGGGGTCTGTGACCGAGCCGGAGCGCGCCTGTGAGGGGCTGACCGCCGCAGTATATGTACTTGCGGCGGTCGGCAAGTGGTTAATCTATTTCATGCTTGCCTAGTTGTCAACCATATTGGATGACATTTAAGTTTTCCTTTACTGCCTGGTTTGGTGCCTGTTTTATTTAGTATAGCACTACTATAGCTTGCAAGTATTTCAATGATTTCCTGTGATATTGTATGTTTGTACACTCGACTTGGTATTTCAGAGGGGCTGAGGTTCTTGAGAAGGTCGAGGCGAAAAAAAGAGGAGCCATCTTACCCAGGGGCTCCTAGGGGAAAAAGTGATAGTTAGTATTCCCATTGATATTGGATGTGCACATCTAATGTATTATTATTTCATGAGCTAGTTTACTGTATATAGGGCACACTATGTATACACACTAGTAATAGAGACAGTTATCTGTCCAGTAAATAGGCAAATTGTATTCCAAATTGATCTATCCTTGGAATTTTCAGTCACAGAAATTTGGAAGTGTATGCATGCCCAAATAATGCACATAAATGATTGAAAATTCTTTATATAAAGTGTAACTGAAGCTACTCATCTATAAAAGCTTGTCCAAACTCAAACTGCGAACATATTTAGTGTGGCAGATGGTCTTACTGTGATCAAAAACCCTGCTTAGTGAAAAATGGTTGACATTCCAGATTTCTAGAATACATAGGAAATAATGAATAATAAATGTATCTATAATTTTTTAATCAAGAAAGCTATATCATTAAATAAACTAATTCTGGAAGCATTTTCTTGCTTTGACAATTGATTGTTGGCCAACGGTTAAAGTATAACTAAAGGCAAAACTTTTTTTTTAGTTTTGGATAGAGCGCAGAGGGATTAGAACCCCTGCCAGTTTTTATTGCTGTCTGTGCCCCCGTTAAGGAGAGTCACCCCCTCTTTTTGTCCTGTTTACCATTATCATTGATAGGGAAAGTAAAAGGAAATCCCCAATTTTGGGTTGTCCCCAGAAAAGTAATAGAGGGGACACTAGTTCTGGTGACCTGGGGTCCCCAAGGAATTTCCTTGATTTGCAAAGATTTCCTCTCACTTCCTGTTTGGCTATGGGACAGGAAGTGAAAGGAAATCTCTACAATTGAACACAGATGGCTTACCCATATCCGGAAGGTTCAGACAGGGTCTAAGCTCTTTGAGGAACAGTTAGCTGGTACCGCGCAGAGGTTGGAGGCCGATTATATTGTTGACCCTACTGAGGAGAAGAGAGCAGCCTGGCTCTCGGCTCAATCGGTATGGTTGGGGGAAGTACGATCTAAGGTTGATAATGATTGATCTTTGCGTATGTAATAGGACCGCCCTCCCTGTTGTGGAGGAAGCGGAATATGCCCTTAGGGGTATCTCCGATCACTCTCCGCTGGTGGTTCGGCTGGCGGTGCGCCCCCGGGTGGCTTTAACTAGGGCCCCCTGGAGGTTCAACGCGTTTTGGCTGAAGCTGTTCCCACAGGATAACGGCATTGCTGCTGCCATCGGAGAGTTTTTTGAGATCCATGGTCAGCACGGGGATGTGCTGGCGAGATGGGATGCCTTCAAATGCTTCCTCCGAGGGGTGTTGATTACCCATATCCGGAAGGTTCAGACAGGGTCTAAGCTCTTTGAGGAACAGTTAGCTGGTACCGCGCAGAGGTTGGAGGCCGATTATATTGTTGACCCTACTGAGGAGAAGAGAGCAGCCTGGCTCTCGGCTCAATCGGTATGGTTGGGGGAAGTACGATCTAAGGTTGATAAGAAGCGTTTTTTCACCAAGACCACGTTTTACGAAGAGGGGGAGCGGACGGGCCGCTTGCTGTCTCGTTTGGTGGGAGCGCGCCCCTCGGTTCCCCCCATAGGAGCACTTAGGTTGCCAACAGGACGACTGGTGAATAGGCAGGGGGAAATTATGGCGGAACTTACTAGATTCTACACTGACATTTATTCTACAAGGGCAACGTACAGTTCGGAGGAGTTGCGGGAGTACTTAGGCACCATGCCACTTCCGAGACTCACTGCAGAACAACGGGAGGGGCTAGAGGCACCCATTACGGAGGAGGAGTTGGTGGAGGCATTGGCCCTCTTCCCGGGAGCCAAGGCGCCTGGGGATGATGGCCTCCCCGTGGAGGTTTATCAAACCTTCTCGGGGCTGCTGATGCCGAAGTTGTTGGAGGTGTTCCAGATGGCTAGAGAGGCTGGGGCGCTTCCGGAGTCCATGTCTAGGGCGAGCATTGTGCTTCTGCTTAAGCCTGGGAAGTCGCCCACGGACCCGGGATCATACAGACCCATTTCATTGCTCCAGGCAGACGTCAAATTGTTGGCCAAGGTTTTAGCAAGGTGAGTGAATTCAGTGATCACTCATATTATTCATGAGGATCAGGCGGGCTTCATGCCCAATAGGTCCACGGCCCTTAATCTTAGACGACTGTTCGTTGCGATCCAAACACCGGCGGATAATATGGGAGAAAGAGCGCTGTTGTCTTTGGACGCCAACAAGGCGTTTGACAGCGTGGAATGGGGATATCTGTGGGCAGTGATGGAGGCGTTTGGGTTTGGCCCGGTGTTTCTATCATGGGTGCGACTGCTATACCATCAACCTCGGGCATCGATACGAGAGGGAGGTAGGACATCTGAGGGCTTCAGCCTCGGTAGGGGAACGAGGCAGGGCTGCCCGCTTTCCCCTTTGTTATTTGCACTTGCAATTGAGCCCCTTGCGACGCGTATCAGACACAGGGACTCCATAGTGGGTTTCAAGTACGGTCCTCTCCAGGACAAAATACTTTTATATGCGGACGACATGCTACTGACTTTGGGGGACACGGGTGGATCCCTACGGGCGGTTATGTCTGAGATCACAGAGTTCGGGAGGTTTTCGGGTCTCACCATAAATTGGTCCAAATCAGCGTTGCTGCACCTGGATGCGGACGCTGCTCAGCCAGTGGGCTCTCACTGCCCGGTCCCGGTGGTTGATAAGTTTAAGTATCTGGGGGTGGTGGTGTCGGCGGACCCAAATCAATATAGTGTGCTCAACATTAGCCCTCTTCTTACGCGCTTCCGGGATAAAATTAGGATCTGGACTAAGCTCTGGCTCTCCCTGGCGGGACGAGTAAACCTTATCAAAATGATATTGATGCCTCAACTGCTATACTTCCTGCACAATTCCCCGATTGTTATTACCCTGAAAACTTTTCGTATTGTAAATACCCTCTTCCGCTCCTTGCTGTGGAAGGGAAAGGCGGCTAGAATCCGCTTGGAACAGCTGCAGAAGCCCAGGGATGGTGGGGGCCTTGCCCTGCCCAACCCCTGGCTGTACTATCTGGCGTCCCAGCTGCAGCACCTGGTGGGCGTGCTGTCGGGGGCTCCGGGTGGTGCGGCATTGGCAGTTATGCAGGCATTTACAGAGACATCTGGGGTACCGGAGGGACTGGAGGCACAGCTGTTTACCAAACCCAATCGGCGATACCCGACGTATCGCCTCTTACAGAAGGTATGGGATAAGACGAAACAAATGCAACAAGTGACGGGGTATACCAAATTTAGTCCGATCTGGGGTAACCGCGCGTACCCAGAGCTGTGCAAATTAGATCAGGCGGACAGATGGCGGGCTTTTGGGGTGACTCATTTGCGGCACATCCTCCGCGGAGGGGTCCTGCTACCATTTGCGCAATTGCAGGAGCGCTTTTCCTTACCCGACCACATGACATTCTACTACTTCCAGTTACAACATGCGCTGCGGGCTCAGGCTGCCACGGGACAGCTCCACCTGTCCCCTACTCCTATATTCTATCTTATGCAACAGTTTACTGACACCAAAGGGTTCATATCTAGCTGCTATTCCGCCCTGCTGAGCGCATACTTAGAAAAATACCCTAGCAAGGCCTGCGATCACTGGAGCACTGATGTGGGGGAGATCCCGGGAGAGCAGTGGGAGGAGGCCTTAGAATCAGTCCGCACGTGTTCTTTGAATGTTTCGCATCAGGTGTCTCAATTGTACATATTACTTAGGGTCCACCACACTCCTCTGAAACTGTACTCTATGGGTGTCCGTGACGACGATATATGCGGCCGTTGCCAAAGGGAGGTGGGTGACTTAATTCACCTGTTGTGGCGTTGTCCAAAGCTGCACAGGTACTGGACTGAGGTGCGCTCTGCTATTAATAGTACCCTGGGGATAGATGTGCCTGGGGACCCTAAACACTGCATTCTGGGCATTCTGGACCAACAAGTGGAGGACAGACATCTGAGGGAGGCGGCCTCTCGTGCCCTGTTTCAGGCTCGCTTACTTATATTGCGACTATGGACTGCACCTGAGCCTCCGACCTTTCGGATGTGGCTAGAGCAAATCGGGGGCACCCTTAGAATGGAAAAGGTTATTTACCAACATAGGGGATCTTCACAAAAATTCTCTAAAATATGGGGTGCCTGGTTGAATTGTCCGGGAATGGCCCCTACGGACCTCATCCTGGACCGTTTACTGTCTTAAACGTGTAAATATGGGTTGGGGTTGCCGGTGGATGATTGCTAGTTACGTTGGGGGTGGATTGGAGGGCCGTGATGATGATACTGTTTCAGGCGCTGTTGTTGGGGGTTGTCTGCTTCAAGGGGGGGTTGTGATGTACTTGTTATGCACACTATTCTTTCTGAGGTGATGGTGATTTCATGTTGCTATGCCTGTACAGTGTATTGCAGTTTTCATGTGGTGCTGTGATTTTCTCTCAATAAAGATGTTTTCTGATTTAAAAAAAAGAACACAGATGGCAAAATAAAAAACTGACAGGGGTTATAACCCTCCTCTTCTGTATCCAAAATGAAAAAAAAAAAGTTTTGCCTACAGTTATACTTTAAAAAGAGTGAGAGTGTACCTGGTAGAGAAAAAAAAGGGGTCCCTTCTAAACTACAACACCCATAAAAATGTGCCTGCAGTTAACCACTTGCCGACCGCCGCACGACAATATACTGCGGCGGTCAGCCCCTCCTGGGCAAAGCGACATACCGGTACGTCACTCGCACACGAGCCTCTAACCCCCGCTCATTCCCTGACATCCCGCATGAGTGACCGGCAGCTCCGATGTCCACCGGCCACTGGCGATCTCCTGCTGGAGAGGGAGAAAGGGAGACGGCTGATGTAAACACAGCCGTCTGTCATTCTCCCTGATGTAACTGCAGAGACTACACAATCCTGCTATGTAGGATCGTATGTCTCTGTGGTTACATCACAAGCCACCCCCCCCCCCCACAGTGAGAATCACGCCCCTAGGGATACATTTAACCCACTGATCACCAATAAAGTTAACCCCTTCCCTGCCAGTGTCATTTTTGCTGTAACAGTGCATATGCATAGCACTGATTACTGTAGTAATGTCACTGGTACCCCCAAAAGTGTCAAAAATGTCAGTCAAGGGTCTGATCTGTCCGCCGCAATGTTGCAGTCCCGCAAAAAAAATTGCAGATCGCCGCCATTACTAGTTAAAAAAAAAACAATAAAAATGACATAAATCTTTCCCGTAGTTAGTAAACACAATAACTTTTACGCAAACCAATCAAAATACGCTTATTGCGATTTTTTTTTTTACCAAAAATATGTAGCAAAAAACTAATTGGCCTAAAATGTTAAAAATTTTTGATTTTTACATTTTTTTGGGGGGAATTTCATATAAAAAATGTGAAAAATATTGTTATTTTTTTCAAAATTGTCGCTCTTTTTTTGTTTATAGCGCAAAAAGTAAAAATCGCACAGGTGATCAAATACCACCAAAAGAAAGCTCTGTTTGTGGGAAAAAAGGACGTCAATTTCATTTGGGTACAGCGTCGCACAACCGCGCAATTGTCCGTTTAAATCACGCAGTGCCGAATCGCAAAATAGGCCCTGGTCTTTGAGCAGCCAAATCCTCCAGAGCTTAAGTGGTTAAAGGAGAAGTGCAGATAGTTTTGCACTTCTGTGACCCATTTTCCACTGTCTGCAGATGTCACAGAGCCTTTCCAGGCTCTGGCAAGATCACAACAATGAAGTTGGGAGCTGCTCACACGCCTGGACCGACACCTGGCTCAGCCTCTCATTGAGCTGCTGGAAGCCAAAGCCCTCTGTTCCCATTCCCTCCACAGCCTAGCGCTCTAGTAAGCACATTGGTGGGGGGGGGGGCAGAGCAGAGAGCTGCTAACTGACAGTCTGCAGCTCTCTGCTCAGGGAGCTGTGAGAGCCAAGCGATCAGTGGTATTAGATTGCTAAGTTCTCAGTGATAGAGCCGGCGGGAGACAGATACAGCATCGAATCGATACAGCATCCTGCTGAGCTGAACAAACCGTGTGTACCAAGCTTAACCACTTAAGCCCCGGAGGATTTGGCTGCTAAACGACCAGGGGGTATTTTGCGATTCGGCACTGCGTGACTTTAACGGACAATTGCGCGGTCGTGCGACGCTGTACCTAAACGAATTTGACGTCCTTTTTCTCCCACAAACAGAGCTTTCTTTTGGTGGTATTTGATCACCTGTGCGCTTTTTACTTTTTGCGCTATATACAAAAAAAGAGCGTAAATTTTGCAAAAATAACAATATTTTTCAAATTTTTTTTATATGAAATTCCCCCCAAAAAAATGTAAAAATCAAAATTTTTTAACATTTTCGGCCAATTTGTTTTATGCTACCTATGTTTGGTAAAAAAAATCGCAAAAAGCGTATTTTTATTGGTTTGCGCAAAAGTTATCGTGTTTACTAACAAAGGGAAAGATTTTTGTTGTTTTATTTTAACGCGTAATGGCGGCGATCTGCGATTTTTTTTGCGGTACTGTGACATTGTGGCGGACAGATCGGACCCTTGACTGACATTTTTGACACTTTTGGGGTTACCAGTGACATTTCTACAGTAATCAGTGCTATACATATGCACTGTTACTGTAAAAATACACTGGTAGTGAAGGGGTTAACTTTATTTGAGAGGGAGGGGCTGTGTGTGTCCCTAGGGGCGTGATTCTTACTGTGATTGGCTGTGTCTTGAGGTGTAAGGACACTGATCAACGGTTCTACATAGTAGAACTGTGTGATCAGGGTTTTTACACCGAGGAGAATGACAGGCAGCTTGTTTACACAAGCCGCCTGACTTTCCCCCTCTCCCCCGACGATCGCTGAGTGACCGGCGGACATCGGGTCCGCCGGTCACACGCACGGGGGGGTACGTGACCGCGCGGGAGCGCGCCTCCGCGGGCGCGCGCTCGCTCCCCAGACCCTCCCAGGCTAGTGACGTTAATTAACGTCACTCTGCCTGGCCGGGGCTGACCGCCGCAGTAAATTTACTTGCGGCGGTCGGCAAGCGGTTAAGAGCTGGATGATTTTTAGGGATGCATTAATGAAGTGACATACCAGGCGGGAGAGCGGGGCGAGCGGCCGCTAATAGATATAACTATGTGATCCTTCCCTGTCAGCGGGACTGTGTGTGAATAAGAACTGACCTGACACCGGGCGGGGGGCGGGGGGCGGGGCGAGCGGCCGCTAATAACTAGAACTATGTGAGAGCTTCACTTCCCTGTCAGGCACGTATCTCCTCTGACAGGGATGTGAAGCTCTTACATAGTTCTAGTTATTAGCGGCCGCTCGCCCCGCCCGGTGTCAGGTCCGTTCTCATTCACACACAGTCCCGCTGACAGGGAAGGATCACATAGTTATATCTATTAGCGGCCGCTCGCCCCGCCCCCCCCCCCGCCTGGAGTGTCAGTTAATTCATGTACATCGTGCCGCTGACAGGGAATTGAAGAGAAGTGAAAGGCTCACATAGTGACAGCTATTAGCGGCCGCCCGCCCGCCCGGTGTGTCACTTCATTCATGTACAGATCATAGTAGTAGTGACATCACTGGGAGGCGGGCGGCCGGCCAGAGGCGGGACTTTTGAATAATGGACACCGTGACCGGAGGAAGCTGAGTGAGTAGGAGAGGGACGCTGATGCGGGGGGGGGGGGTGATAGCTGAGGCAGCTTACCATTGGTATAAGTATTAATTATGCAGCATGAGGGGGTTAGCAGCAGTGACCAGCAGTGACAATACCTTAACCCCCTCATGCTGCATAATACAAATACCATTGGTAATTAAATTAACCACTTGCCAACCCATCACAGTACATATACTACTACTACAGGGTGGCAGCGGCAGGTGTACGTCACTGCCTGTTTTTGGTGTATGCCCCTGTTCCATCTATTTTAAAATTATTTGGGGGAAAAAGTAATTTTCGGTTTCGGTTTCGATTTTCGGCCAAGGGCATCCTGCATTTTCGGTTTCGGCCCAAAATTTTCATTTCGGTGAATCCCTAATAATTTTACTGCATTTTCTAATGTTAAAGTGTTACTAAACCTAGGATCCTGCATTCACTATATCTGGTCTCCCGCAGTACACAAAACGTGGAAATTCAACAGTTTTACTAATACCTAAAGCAGTTAGAGCAGTCTTCTGACTTATGTTAGTTTGCATCTGAGTAGTGGTTAAAGCTTGTAAGAGGAGTTTTCATTCTCCCCTAATTGTCCTATGAGGCTGCAGGACCCCTGGCCCTCTGTGTTGACAGTGCTGATTGGCCCTGTGCTGATCACATGCACTCTACCAAGAAGAAAAAAAAATACACACCAAACTGAGCATGTGCAGCTTGTCCCCAAGGCTCTGTACTAGCAGGAGATGGTTTGAAGGCTGTGGAAGAAGGAGAGGATCATAGAAGACAGGATCAAACAGCCTTTTTATACAATGCAGAGGTTTAACCCCATAGGTTCCACAGTGAGTATAACAAGCATGCTTCACTGCATATGCAGACTGATTTTACTGTTGTGGGTTTAGTAACACTTTAAATCTGTTTGTCTCTAAACATTTTTACAGTTTATTGGGTTCTAAAGCTTGAGTCACTACCTATACGGTATGAAAACTAGCTACTCCTTTTCACCTGACACTGCCACTCACTCTACTCTGATATATACATGGAGGAAGAGGAGGCAAACAGAAACCTAAGTGTTTTTAATTCTTCCACACACATATTACTAAACCAGAAACATTTTCCAAGGCACCGCAGTAAACAGTAAAGAAAAACTATTCACAAACACAAGTCAATAAAGGCTTGCAACATCCACACATGGTGAGGTAAGGTAAGGTAAGACCAAATTGAGCTATAACATTTTTACAAAACAGTTTTTTAACCAGTTCTTGACCGTAAGGATTTTCCCCCTTGATGACCAGGCAATTTTTTGCGATTCGGCACTGCGTTACTTTAACGGACAATTGCGAAGTCGTGCGACACTGTATCTAAAAAAAATTGATGTCCTTTTTTTAACACTAATAGAGCTTTATTTTGGTGGTATTTGATCATCTGTGCGATTTTTATATTTTTTGCGCTAAAAACAAAAAAAGAGCGACCATTCTGGAAAAAAAAAATATATTTTTCACATTCTGCTATATAACATTTCCAAAAAAATAAATAAAAATCAATTTTTTTCATCCTTTTAGACCAATTTGTTTTCTGCTACATATTTTTAGAAAAAAAAAAAAATTGCAATAAGCTTATTTTGATTGGTTTATGCAAAAGTTATTGCGTCTACTAACTACGGGAAACATTTATGTTATTTTTATTGTTTTTTTTTTTTTTAATTAGTAATGGCGGCAATCTGTGATTTTTAGTGGGACTGCGACGAGTCGTATTGTGACTTTAAAGGCTAATGGTGGGTATTGATCCTGATGAAAATGAATACAACAATATTATATATAAAAATATATCATTTATTTATAAAGACATACAAAATTGTATCAAAGAACATGTGTTCAATACGCAAATAATGTACAAGAGACAGTACAGGTTATCCACTAATCCCAAAAAGCCTCTCAAAACAAAGGCAATTCATAAAAAATCTACCAAATCATGATAGGATCATGATACCAGTTCATGATAACATGGGATGCACTAGTGGAAAATATGGAATCGATACGTGTTTCGCTCAAGTCGCTTCCTCAGACGATTCCTGTAACCTTGTCCATTGAGCAGGCATGCTTAGTGTGCTAAGTCTTTATGTCAGTAAGATATCTGATCCTTATAAGAGCGTGTCACATGTAGCTCCAAAACGTTTGACCCTTGATGGCCACCAAGTACAGATTGATATTCAAATAATCATTTGTTGCATAAAGCATCAAAACTTTGACCAAAGTCGGCGTGCACACCACGTGGAGAGGCTGTTGGTTATATCGGCAGAGACCGGGCTACTTTCTTTGGCAATCCAATTTTGGCGTTTGACAGCAAATTTCTCTAAAGTGGGGGATGCACCGTTTTGATGCTTTATGCAACAAATGAATATTTGAATATCAATCTGTACTTGGCGGCCATCAAGGGTCAAACGTTTTGGAGCTACATGTGACACGCTCTTATAAGGATCAGATATCTTACTGACATAAAGACTTAGCACACTAAGCATGCCTGCTCAATGGACAAGGTTACAGGAATCGTCTGAGGAAGTGACTTGAGCGAAACGCGTTGCGATTCCACATTTTCCACTAGTGCATCCCATGTTATTATGAACTGGTATCATGATCCTATTATGATTTGGTAGATTTTTTTATGAATTGCCTTTGTTTTGAGAGGCTTTTTGGGATCAGTGGATAACCTGTACTGTCTCTTGTACATGTATTATTTGCGTATTGAACACATGTTCTTTGATACAATTTTGTATGTCTTTATAAATAAATGATATATTTTTATATATAATATTGTTGTATTCATTTTCATCAGGATCAATACCCACCATTAGCCTTTAACCACTTAAGCCCTGGAGGATTTGGCTGCTAAAAGACCAGGGGGTTTTTTGCGATTTTTTTACTGCGTGACTTTAACGGACAATTGCGCGGTCGTGCGATGCTGTAACTGTATTTGACGTCCTTTTTTTCCCACAAACAGAGCTTTTTTTTGGTGGTATTTGATCACCTGTGCTATTTTTTGATCATGCGCTATAAACAAAAAAAGAGCGACAATTTTGCAAAAATAACAATATTTTTCACATTTTTTTATATGAAATTCCCCAAAAAAAATGTAAAAATCAAAATTTTGTAACATTTTCGGCCAATTTGTTTTATGCTACATATGTTTGGTAAAAAAAATCGCAAAAAGCGTATTGTGATTGGTTTGCGCAAAAGTTATCGCGTTTACTAACAAAGGGAAAGATTTTTGTCATTTTTGGTGTTGTTTTTTAACGCGTAATGGCGGCGATCTGCGATTTTTTTCGGTACTGCGACATTGCGGCGGACAGATCGGACCCTTGACTGACATTTTTGACCCTTTTGGGGTTACCAGTGACATTACTGCAGTAATCAGTGCTATACATATGCACTGTTACTGTAAAAATGACACTGGCAGGGAAGGGGTTAAATGTATTGGAGAGGGAGGGGTTAAGTGTGTCCTAGGGGCGTGTTTCTAACTGTAGTGGGATATGGCTATTGGTGTAAAAACAAAGATCAAAGGTCCTACATAGTAGAACCGTCTGATCTTC
Organism: Pelophylax lessonae; assembly: GCF_965119305.1. Classification (NCBI taxonomy): domain Eukaryota; kingdom Metazoa; phylum Chordata; class Amphibia; order Anura; family Ranidae; genus Pelophylax; species Pelophylax lessonae. Next base: position 160,288,177 of record NC_138773.1, read on the forward strand.
ATTTTTACACCAGGGAGAATGACGGGCGGCTTGTTTACATAAGCCTCTCCGCCTTTCTCCCTTCACCGGAGCGATCGTAGTGTGACCGGCGGACATCGGGTCTGCCGGTCACACGCACTGACTTGTCAGTGAACGAGCCGGGGCGGGCGTGCACCTCGGCGGGCGCGCGCCCGCCCGCAATTGGCTTGCAAGTCAGTGACAGGCGAGTGACGTACCGATACGTCACTCTGCCTGGCCGGGGCTGACCGCCGCAGTATATAGTCGTGCGGCGGTCGGCAACCGGTTAAAGTCCCCATACTATTTGAGAGACTGAGAGAACCCAATACGCTGTGGGATCCTCTCATCCCTCTCTTCTCTTTTTCCATATATATTTTTAGGGATGTGGCAACAGTGGGACCCCTAGTATGTCTCATCCATCCTTTGTAGCGGGACTGCGACATTGCGGCGGACAGATCGGACCCCTGACTGACATTTTTGACACTTTTGTGGGGGACCAGTGACATTATTACAGTAATCAGTGCTAAAAATATGCACTGTAATAATGACACTGGCAGGGAAGGAGTTAACACTGTGGGTGATCATGGGGTTAAATGTTTACCTAGGGGTGTTTTTCTAACTGTATGGGGGTTGGGCTTGTAAAAAGACCACAGAGACCTGTGATCCTATATAGAAGGATCACAGGAGCTCTGTGATCATTCCAGAGAGAAGAACGGTCAGCTGTGTTTACAACAGCTGACCGTTCTCTCTTAGCGCGGATTGATCGCAGGTGCCAGCGGGCAATCGGAGCTGCCTGCCCCGTGCTTCGGAGTCCCGCTGCCACGTGGGGGCAGGAGCTTGGCGCGCGCTCACCCCCTAGCAGCAGGCACGTGACCGACGTAGACATACATCGTTTCGCGCAGGAGGGCCAGCCTGTCACAGTAAATCTGGGGTGGGCGGTCCGGAAGCAGTTAAATAGCAGAATCTATGTATCAACAGTAATATGTTATGTATTAATGGGAACCCTTGTATACATTTCATATCAAAGAGCTTTGGAGATATACTGACTCTTGTGCTGCCATTTTATCCAATCACTTTTCAGTGGCCATGGCCAGTACTTTCAGTAGGAGGTGATTGGGGGAGAAGAAGAGCATAGCTCTAACTTACTATATGGTGACTAGATTGATCAGATGCCTAGTTTTCATCAACCGCTTAAAGGAACATAAACATCCAGGTGGAATAAGCACCATTCTGGGGTGGAGATGTACCTGTCTGTCTTCTGATTTTTGTAGTGAGTACATGCCCTTGGGGCTACACAACTGCACAATATTGTAATGCCTATGTCCAAGGCATCACTGATCAGGATATGGGCTATAGACCAACGTTTCTGCCTGCTGCCTGGACCAATGCTTTGCCTGTTTGCTAATCACTTCTCTGCCTGGTGTCAGAAACTGGACTTGAACCTGGGACCTCAGCAGTGTCTGGCAATGTCTCTGCTTGCTGAGCCACCAGAAATGCTGGACAGACAGTTCGCTGGACAGTTCGCTGAACAGTTCCCTGGACGATTCCTTGAATGATCCTGCCTTAAATCTTATTTGCCTTGAACCTTGAACCCTTTGCTCCTCCCATGAACTTCCTGATTTAAGCCATGTCTCTGCACTTCCTGGTTGCCAGAATATTGTGCCTTCCCCAAACAAAATCCCACTTTTGTGTCTCCTGCTGCCGTCCATATCTTCGCTACTATTCGTTACTAACATTTGGCTTGCTCCTCGACTACGCTTCTGCTAAATCCCAACCTGCAACTATTTGTTACCGACCTTTGGCTTGTTCCTCGACTGCACTTCTGCTTGTTCCTTACCTGCTATATCTGCTACTGCTACTGTACCCTGGCTTGTTCACCTGCTGGTGGGGCGATCCTGAGGAATGCGACCTGGTGATAACATGTAGCAAAATCGATCTCCCCCATCAGGAGCTCTGGTGAACACCGCTTAGTACTTAGATTCCGCACCTCAGATGTGCCTGTGTCATCTTCCAGGGTGACCTACCTGTGTTCCTATCCTGCTGGTTTCTGTGTGAGCTTCCACTGCTATAGCAACTGGTTTTCAAGCCTGACCCCTAATCATGACAGAATATTCTGGCCCAAACATGGAGGCCACTATAGGAAGCATCGTGACTCCTCTTAGACAGCAAATTAATGAGCTGCAAGAATTTGGTGTTACCGACCAAAAAAAAGTTGCTAAACTAGAAAGTATATTGGAAAGGCAACAGGAGGAGATTCATACTCTGCAGAGACAACTATTGGACCAAGGTAATACTAACACACTCATGCCTCAGCCTCTACCATCTAAGTTTAATGGAGACCGCCATCATTACAGAGGATTCCTAAATCAGCGTTGTTTGTATTTCAAAACACACCCTGCTGCATTTCCTTCTGAGAAAAGGAAGGTAACCTTTATTCTCGAACTTCTGACTGGAGAAGCTCTAGCTTGGGCCTTCCCATAAATAGAACAAGTGCCACTTTAAATAATCTTTAGACTTTTTTGACCACAATGAATCAGGTTTTTGATTATCCCAACCGCTGTGCTACTGCCGAAGCAAAGCTACATAGTCTGGGGCAGGGTAAACACTCGCTGAGTACACAGCAGAATTCAGATACTACTTGGATTCCTGCAGCGCAAAAACGCTAGTTCCACCAAGGGCTTTTCTGAACAAATAGAGAATGAGCTTGCTAGAGTGGAGACTCCTAATGATCTTGATGCCTGCATCAAATTATATATCAGAATTTATCAGAAACTTACAGAAAGAAGGAAGGAGGGGCTGGGAATGTTTGGAAGTAAGGGTGGTATGCATTTCTCTACTACTCCATTTGTTCAGTAGTGATGTCGCGAACATAAAATTTAATGTTCGCGAACGGCGAACGCGAACTTCCGCAAATGTCCGCGAACCAGCGAACCGGGCGAACGGCCATAGACTTCAATAGGCAGGCGAATTTTAAAACCCACAGGGACTCTTTCTGGCCACAATAGTGATGGAAAAGTTGTTTCAAGGGGACTAACGCCTGGACTGTGGCATGCCGGAGGGGGATCCATGGCAAAACTCCAATGGAAAATTACGTAGTTGTCGCAGAGTCGGGTTTTAATCCATAAAGGGCATAAATCACCTAACATTCCTAAATTGTTTGGAATAACATGCTTTAAAACATCCAGTGTGTGTATACGATCAGGTATGATGTTGTATCGATCAGGTAGTGTAAGGGTTACGCCCGCTTCACAGTGACAGATCAAACTCTGACAGACCAAACTCCCCGTTTAACGCACCTCAAACAACCGCAAACAGACCAGAACCGACCAAAATGGGACAGGAACTGGGCTTTAAGGGTTAGGGTTAGGTTTAGTGTTAGGGGATAGGGTTAGGGTTATGGTGAGATACTTAGGGTTAGAGTTAGTAACCCTACCCCTACACCTCTAACCCTAACCCTCTAACCCTAAGCACTAAAAATAACCCTAACCCTAATTCTATTTTTTTTTCTGGTTCTGGACATGCTACAGAGCTGAAACTTCACAGGTACACTTTTTAGACCACCCAGACACTAAATCACACAAAAAGTTCTTAAAAATTGTCATTTTTGATAGAGAGCCAATTATTGGAAAAATTAAAACAAAATTAAAATAAAATAAAAAATGTAGTGTCTGGGGGGTCTAAAAAGTGTACCTGTGAAGTTTCAGCTCTGTAGCATGTCCGAAACCAGAAAAAAAATTGCGAATTAGGGTTAGGGCTAGGGTTAGGGCTAGGGTTAGGGGGTTAAGTTTAAGGTTAGAGGGTTAGGGTTAGGGCTAGGGTTAGGTTTAGGGTTCGGGTTATTTTTATGGCTAGGCTTAGAGGGTTAGGGTTAAGGTTAGAGGGTTAGGGTTATGGTTAGAGGGTTAGGGTTAGGTTTAGTGTTAGGGGATAGGGTTAGGGTTACGGTGAGATACTTAGGGTTAGAGTTAGTAACTAGTGTTGAGCGAACATGGACTGTATTATTCGTGTTCGTACCGAATAATTGGATTTTTGTTACCCGAACACGAACCCGAAAACTTTACTGTATGTTCGGGTTTAAAATCCGTGTTCGGTCATTTTACTTCCTGTTTTGTATGTAATGGCACGCTTTTAATGGCGGGCTTTCAACAGCCAATCAACAAGCGTTTAACTGGTGTGCCTTAAGCCATCCCAGCCATGCCTACTAATGTATTAGTAGCTGTGATTGGCCATCTGAAGCATGTGACCATGTCTTTATAAGTTCGAGACCCAGCGCGCTGCGTCATTCTGCTGTAGTATTAGGGAGAGAGCACACATCATACGTGCTGTCTGCTGATTAGGGACAGACAGTGAAAAATTGTATTGTGTCCGAAAAGAATGCAGGGACAGGTCGGAGTGCAGGCAGGGCGAGTTATTAGGGCATTTTAGGGCGAGGCATGAGAATAGGCAGGGTAAGTGTTCTACATCGATTTTGCTGTGTGGGGGGTAGGTTGTGCAGTGCCAGTGAACGATCTTATCGAGAAAATTAGGGCGAGGCTGGAGAATAGGCAGGGTCAGTGTTCTACATCGATTTTGCTGTGTGGGGGTTGGTGCAGTGAACACAATCGTTTTGCCCTCAGTTAAGCCTGCTGAGGAGGAGGAGGAGGAGGAGGAGGGAGAAAAAAATCTATTTTTATCAGTCAGTTGTGTGCAGCGTTTTTGCTTCAGTGCTGACTGTTATAAGACACTGCTGTGTTCACATGTGCTATTGAGTGATTTTCAATTTTATACACTTTTTTCTATTCCACTATTCAATATACACCCTTTTGGGTTAAAAAAAATTAAATTGTGGCATAGTCTGTACTAATCTATTTAAAAATTACAATACTTAAGGGGGAATTTTCTTTTTTTTTCCCCCTTCATAGCCTGCAGCAGAGCTGACTGACATAAGACACTGCTGTGTTCACATGTGCTATAGAGTGATTTTCAATTTTATACACTTTTTTCTATTCCACTATTCAATATACACCCTTTTGGGTTAAAAAAAATTAAATTGTGGCATAGTCTGTACTAATCTATTTAAAAATTACAAACTTAAAGGGTAATTTTCTTTTTTTTTCCCTTCATAGCCTGCAGCAGAGCTGACTGACATAAGACACTGCTGTGTTCACATGTGCTATTAAAAATCACCAATTTTATATAATATTTTCTATTCCGCTATTCAATCTACACCCTTTGGGGTAAAAAGAATTAAATTGCGGCATAGTCAGTATCAGTACGTGTGAGATACACCTTTCCAATTTTTGGGGCTCATCTTACACCGCCAAGGACTGCAGGGTGTTTCAGTTTGCCTCCTGCCTGTTCCGAACTCCTCCTACTCCTCATCCTGCCTTTGGGGTACAAAAAATAGTAATCGGGGCCTAGTCTGGGTCTGTACGTGTGAGATAGATACACCTTTTGATATCATATTTTCTATTCCGCTATTCAATCTACACCCTTGGGGTAAAAAGAATTAAATTGTGGCATAATCAGTATCGGTACGTGTGAGATACACCTTTCTAATTTTTGGGGCTCATCTTACACCGCCGAGGATTGCAGGGTGTTTCAGTTTGCCTCCTGCCTGTTCCGAACTCCTCCTACTCCTCATCCTGCCTTTGGGGTACAAAAAATAGTAATCGGGGCCTAGTCTGGGTCTGTACATGTGAGATAGATACACCTTTTGATATCATATTTTCTATTCCGCTATTCAATCTACACCCTTGGGGTAAAAAGAATTAAATTGCGGCATAGTCTGTATCGGTACGAGTGATATACACCTTTCCAATTTTTGGGGCTCATCTTACACCGCCTAGGATTGCAGGGTGTTTCAGTTTGCCTCCTGCCTGTTCCGAACTCCTCCTACTCCTCATCCTGCCTTTGGGGTACAAAAAATAGTAATCGGGGCCTAGTCTGGGTCTGTACGTGTGAGATAGATACACCTTTTGATATCATATTTTCTATTCCGCTATTCAATCTACACCCTTGGGGTAAAAAGAATTAAATTGCGGCATAGTCAGTATCGGTACGTGTGAGATACACCTTTCCAATTTTTGGGGCTCATCTTACACCGCCGAGGATTGCAGGGTGCTTCAGTTTTCCTCCTGTTCCGAACTCCTCCTACTCCTCATCCTCATCCTGCCTTTAGGGTACAAAAAATTGTAATCGGGGCCTAGTCTGGGTCTGTACGTGTGAGATAGATACACCTTTTGATATCATATTTTCTATTCCGCTATTCAATCTACACCCTTGGGGTAAAAAGAATTAAATTGCGGCATAATCAGTATCGGTACGTGTGAGATACACCTTTCCAATTTTTGGGGCTCATCTTACACAGCCGAGGATTGCAGGGTGCTTCAGTTTGCCTCCTGTTCCGAACTCCTCCTACTCCTCATCCTCATCCTGCCTTTAGGGTACAAAAATTTGTAATCGGGGCCTAGTCTGTAATTGTACGTGTGAGATACACCTTTTAAATTTGTTTGGTGCATCTCCTTCCACCGCCAAGGATTGCAGGGCGCTTCAGTTTGCCTCCTGTTCCGAACTCCTCCTACTCCTCATCCTCATCCTGCCTTTAGGGTACAAAAAATTGTAATCGGGGCCTAGTCTGTGTTTGTACGTGTGAGATACACCGTTTTATAATTTTTTTTCTATTCCGCTATTCAATCTACACTCTTTGGGGTAAAAAGAATTAAATTGCGGCATAGTCTGTATCGGTACGTGTGAGATACACCTTCCAATCTTTTGGGGGCATCTTCCACTGCCGAGGATTGCTGGGTGCTTCAGTTTGCCTCCTGTTCCGAACTCCTCCTACTCCTCATCCTCATCCTGCCTTTAGGGTACAAAAAAATTGTAATCGGGGCCTAGTCTGTGTTTGTACGTGTGAGATACACCGTTTTATAATTTTTTTTTCTATTCCGCTATTCAATCTACACCCTTTGGGGTAAAAAGAATTAAATTGCGGCATAGTCTGTATCGGTACGTGTGAGATACACCTTCCAATCTTTTGGGGGCATCTTCCACTGCCGAGGATTGCTGGGTGCTTCAGTTTGCCTCCTGTTCCGAACTCCTCCTACTCCTCATCCTCATCCTGCCTTTAGGGTACAAAAAATTGTAATCGGGGCCTAGTCTGTGTTTGTACGTGTGAGATACACCGTTTTATAAAATTTTTTCTATTCCGCTATTCAATATACACCCTTTTTGAGTGTAAAAAATTTAATTACGGCATAGTCTGTATCGGTACATGTGAGATACACCTTTTTAAATTTGTTTGGCGCATCTCCTTCCACCGCCGAGGATTGCAGGGCACTTCAGTTTGCCTCCTGTTCTGAACTCCTCCTACTCATCATCCTCATCCTGCCTTTAGGGTACAAAAATCTGTAATCGGGGACTAGTCTGTGTTTGTACGTGTGAGATACACCGTTTTATACATTTTTTTCTATTCCGCTATTCAATATACACCCTGTTTGAGTGAAAAAAATTAAATTACGGCATAGTCTGTATTGGTACATGTGAGATACACCTTTTTAAATTTGTTTGGCGCATCTCCTTCCACCACCGAGGATTGCAGGGCGCTTCAGTTTGCCTCCTGTTCCGAACTCCTCCTACTCATCATCCTCATCCTGCCTTTAGGGTACAAAAAATTGTAATCGGGGACTAGTCTGTGTTTGTACGTGTGAGATACACCGTTTTATAAAAATTTTTCTATTCCGCTATTCAATATACACCCTGTTTGAGTGTAAAAAATTAAATCACGGCATAGTCTGTATCGGTACGTGTGAGATACACCTTTTAAATTTGTTTGGCGCATCTCCTTCCACCGCGAAGGATTGCAGGGCGCTTCAGTTTGCCTCCTGTTCCGAACTCCTCCTCTTCCTCATCCTCCCTTTAGGGTACAAAAAATTGTAATCGGGGCCTAGTCTGTGTTTGTACGTCTGAGATACACCGTTTTGTATCCTTTTTTCTATTCCGCTATTCAATATACACCCTTTTGGGGTGAAAAAAATTTAATTTGCGTCATACTTTGCATATTTGACTGTGAGATACACCCGTGCTATACTGTTGTTGTTTTGTTCCGCTATTCAATAAACACCTTTCTAGGGCAAGATCATAAATTACAGAAATATGAGGAGACCGTCAAATAGGGGCCGTGGCCTGGGTCGTGGTGCTGCTGGTAGAGCTCCTGTTGCAAGGAGAGGACGTGGTCGATCTGTGCCAGCTACACGCACAAGTGAAACACCTTCCTCAAGTGTGAGTAGGCGACAGAACCTGCAGCAGTATTTGGTAGGGCATCATGCGCCTCTAGAAGTGATGAGGCCTGAAGAAGTACAGGCGATAGTAGATTGGGTTGCTGACAGTGCCTCCAGTTCCTTCACATTGTCTCCCACCCAGTCTACTGCAGAAAGGTCAGAGTTGGCACCTGCAGCCAATGTCCAACCGTCTTTCACCTCACCCCCTTGCAAATCAGGCAACTAGTCTGAGCCCCAAGTCATGCAGTAGTCTCTTCTTCTTTTTGATGACTCTGTCAGCAGGGTTTCCCAGGGCCATCCACATAGCCCTGCCCCAGAAGTGGAAGAGATTGAGTGCAGTGATGCCCAACCACTTATTTCTCAAGATGAGTACATGGAAGGACCATCGCAGCATGTCTCCGATGATGACGAAACGCAGGTGCCAACTGCTGCGGCACTCAGAATTGTGGAGACCGACAAGGAGGGCAGGGGTGAAGACTGGGTGGAAGATGATGTGGAGGACGATGAGGTCCTCGACCCCACATGGAATGAAGGTCATGCAGGTGACCTGAGTAGTTTGGAGGAAGAGGCGGTGGTCGCACAGAGCCACCAGCACAGCAGAAGAGGGAGCAGGGTGCAGAAGCGGAGCGGCCGTGCCCTAGACACTACGCCTGCTACTGCCCAACGCAGCAAGGGACCAAGCGCACCGAAGCCAGCTCAAAGGAGTTCTCTAGCGTGGAAGTTCTTTAGAAAATGTGCTGATGACAGGACACAAGTGGTTTGCACCCTGTGCAACCCGAGCCTGAAGCGAGGCATAACCTTCTCAATAGGGATGATCGAACGGTTCGGGTCCACCATCGGTTCGGCCCGAACATTGGGTGTTCGAGGTTCGGCCGAATTTAGAACTTTTTGCCCAAAAAGTTCAGAATTCGGCAACCAGAACCGACCAAAATGCAATGCTTCAGGAAATGGGCTTTAAAAGCCCGTGATTGGACCAGAACCATTAGCAAAAGCCAATTGAGGGGGCAGGAGAATGCTAGGAATGTGATTAGAGTGACTAGGGGGTCCCTAGACCAATCATTAGTGAATACGCACCCCAGTATATAAGATAGCCCCCGCCATATTCCTAGCATTGTTATACTGGACATGGAAGAGAGTGGAAGCAGTTCTGTTAATTTTACTTTAAAAGTGTAATTTAGCATTTATTAGTGTGAGGAAAGGGATATCTAGTGTAGTTAGAGTGCTCCTTTACACTTAAGTTAGCTTCAAAAATTTAGTTTCTGTAGGGAAAGTGTTAAGTGTAAGGGGACCGTAGTGTAGTGTAGGGTTAACTGACATTGACTGCTATGGAAGGGTGACAAAACCCTTCCATAGCAGGGTGACCGCTATAGAGAAATGATCATTTCTCTGAGTTGCTTCGGGGCAGGAATATGGCTTCTCACCAGCAAGCATTTTTCATGCTGCAGGGGTTGCCACTGCCAGTGCTTTTTTGAGGACATGTTTGATGTCAGATATGACATCTGAACATGTGTATAGGGGGTATATATACACATATATGTCTGTATATATACCCCTAGACATTTATAGGTGTGATAGTAGCAGAAATATATGCTTGCGCTAATGAAATCATTTACAGTAATATATTACTGCTACTATCATACCTATATATGACCACGTGTCTATATACATATAATTATGTGTGTATATATACCACTATACACAAGTTCAGATGTTTTGCCTGCCTCAAAAGAACCCAAAAAAATGCCAAAAAAACGCTAGCGTCAAAAAAAAAAAATGCCCAGGTGTGTTTTTGCTGGCATTTTTTGGGGGGTTTTGGAGGCAGGCAAAACATCTGAACTTGTGTATAGTGGTGTATATACACACATACATATATTTATATATACACCTAGACATATATAGGTGTGATAGTAGCAGAAATATATGCTTGCTCTAATGAAATCATTTACAGTAATATATTTCTGCTACTATCACACCTATATATGGCTAGGTGTCTATATACATATAATTATGTGTGTATATATACCACTATACACAAGTTCAGATGTTTTGCCTGCCTCAAAAGAACCCCATAAAATGCCAAAAAAAACACTAGCGTCAAAAAAAAAAAAATGCCCAGGTGTGTTTTTGCTGGCATTTTTTGGGGGTTTTTGGAGGCAGGCAAAACATCTGAACTTGTGCACAGTACCACTATACACAAGTTCAGATGTTTTTCCTGACTGCAAAGAACCCAAAAAAATGCCTGCTATTAAACCGGCAAGGTGTGAAAACCGAGAAGAGAAGCCAACCCCCTGTGCTGAAAGTGTTCTAATACAAACAATCCTTTTTTTTATGGTTCTGGACATGCTACAGAGCTGAAACTTCACAGGTACACCTTTTAGACCCCCCAGATACGAAATCACACAAAAAAAGTTCTTAAAAATTTTCATTTTTGATAAAAAAGCCAATTATTGAAAAAATTAAAAAAAAAGAGTTTTGATTTTTACTTTGGATTTCGTATCTGGGGGGTCTAAAAAGTGTACATGTGAAGTTTCAGCTCTGTAGCATGTCCAGAACCATAAAAAAAAGATCGTTTGTATTAGAACACTTTCAGCACAGGGGGTTGGCTTCTCGGTTTTCACACCTTGCTGGTTTAATAGCAGGCATTTTTTTGGGTTCTTTGCAGTCAGGAAAAACATCTGAACTTGTGTATAGTGGTACTGTGCACAAGTTCTGATGTTTTGCCTGCCTCCAAAAACTCCCAAAAAATGCCAGCAAAAACACACCTGGGCATTTTTTTTTTGACGCTAGCGTTTTTTTTGGCATTTTTTGGGGTTCTTTTGAGGCAGGCAAAACATTTGAACTTGTGTATAGTGGTATATATACACACATAATTATATGTATATAGACCCCTAGCCATATATAGGTGTGATAGTAGCAGAAATATATTGTATAATGTAAATGATTTCATTAGCGCAAGCATATATTTCTGCTACTATCACACCTATATATGTCTAGGTGTGTATATAAATATATGTATGTGTGTATATACACCACTATACACAAGTTCAGATGTTTTGCCTGCCTCAAAAGAACCCAAAAAAATGCCAAAAAAACGCAAGCGTCAAAAAAAAATGCCCAGGTGTGTTTTTGCTGGCATTTTTTGGGGGTTTTTGGAGGCAGGCAAAACATCAGAACTTGTGCACAGTACCACTATACACAAGTTCAGATGTTTTTCCTGACTGCAAAGAACCCAAAAAAATGCCTGCTATTAAACCGGCAAGGTGTGAAAACTCCTGTGCTGAAAGTGTTCTAATACAAACTATCTTTTTTTTATGGTTCTGGACATGCTACAGAGCTGAAACTTCACATGTACACTTTTTAGACCCCCCAGATACGAAATCCAAAGTAAAAATCAAAAAATCTTTTTTTTTTTTTTTTTAATTTTTCAATAATTGGCTTTTTTTTATCAAAAATGACAATTTTTAAGAACTTTTTTTGTGTGATTTTGTGTCTGGGGGGTCTAAAAGGTGTACCTGTGAAGTTTCAGCTCTGTAGCATGTCCAGAACCAGAAAAAAAGATCATATAGGTGTAAAAGGAGGGTCCCACATCCCTGTTCTACTGAAAAATTATCTTTTTTTTTTTCATGGTTCTGGACATGCTACAGAGCTGAAACTTCACATGTACACTTTTTAGACCCCCCAGACACTAAATCCAAAGTCAAAATCAAAAAATCTCTCTCTTTTTTTTTTTTCAATAATTGGCTTTTTTTTTATCGAAAAATGACAATTTTTAAGAACTTTTTTTTGTGTGATTAATAGTTAATGGAGGCATGACCCAGAACCCTAGGGACTTTTTAGGGGCATTTATTGGGTTTTAGGGCTTAAAAATTGTGTTTTTTGATTACCGAAGTTCGGGTCCCATTGATTTCAATTGGGTTCTGAAATCCGGGCCGAACTTTCGGGAAGTTCGGATGTTCTGGCCGAACCGAACTTTTCAAAAGTTCGATCATCCCTACTTCTCAACCTGAGCACAACCTGCATGATCAGGCATCTAAGTGCAAAGCACGAGCTGCAGTGGAGTAGACACCTTCAAAACCAAGAAAGGTCTCTGGCTCCTCCTGCTTCCTCTTCTGCTTCAGTCTCGGCCTCTCCATCCACATCTGTAGTGATACCGGCACCTGCCACCCCGCAAACAGACAATCTGTCAGCAACACCACCACCTGGGTCACCAACCATCTCCTCAATGTCCCGTGAAAGCGTTCAGCTTTCCATCTCCCAAACACTTCAGAGGAAGAGGAATTACCCCCATACCCACCCGCGATCCCTGGCCCTGAATGCCAGCATTTCAAAATTCTTGGCCTTTGAAATGCTGTCATTCCGTCTGGTGGAGAAGCACAGTTTTAAAAGCCTTATTTCGGTGGCTGTCCCACAGTACGTCTTGCCCAGCCGCCACTAATTTTCCAGGCAAGCCATCCCTTCCCTGCACAACCAAGTGGGGGAAAAAATCAGGTGTGCACTGCGCAACGCCATCTGTGGCAAGGTCCACCTAACTACCGATACCTGGACCAGTAAGCACGGTCAGGGGCGTTATATCTCCCACACTGGGTAAATGCAGTGGCGAATGGGCTTTAGGCGGATAGCAATTTGGCGCATGTCTTTCCACCACAGAGGATTGCAGGGCGCTTCAGTTTGCCTCCTGTTCCTAACTCCTCCTAATCCGCTTCCTCATTTTCTACCACCTCCTCATCCGGTCAGCGTAACACCTTCAGCACCAACTTCAGCACAGCCAGGGGTAAACGACAGCAGGCAGTTTTAAAACTTGCCTGTTTGGGGGAAAAACCACACACCGCGCAGGAGTTGTGGAGGAGCATGGAACAGCAGACAAATGAGTGGTTGCTGCCAGCGAGCCTCAAGCCCGGCCTGGTGGTGTGCGATAATGGGCGAAATCTCATAGCAGCTCTGGGGCTAGCCGGTTTGACGCATATCCCTTGCTTGGCGCATGTGCTGAATTTGGTGGTGCAGAGGTTCCTTAAAAATTACCCCGATATGTCAGAGCTGCTGCAGAAAGTGTGGGCCGTCTGTGCGCACTTTCGGCGTTCTCACCCTGCTGCTGCTCGCCTGGCAGCGCTGCAGCGTAACTTCGGCCTTCCCGCTCACCGCCTCATACAGTATGTGACGTGCCCACAAGGTGGAACTCCACCTTGCACATGCTGGAAAGACTGTGCGAGCAGCAGCAGGCCATAGTGGAGTTTCAGCTGCAGCACGCACGCGTGATTCGCTCTGCGGAACAGCACCACTTCACCACCAATAACTGGGCCTCCATGCGAGACCTGTGTGCCTTGTTGCGCTGTTTTGAGTACTCCACCAACATGGCCAGTGCCGATGACGCCGTTCTCAGCTTAACTATCCCACTTCTATGCCTCCTTCAAAAAACGATTCGGGCGATGATGGAAGAGGATGTGGCACAGGATGAGGAGGAGGATGAAGAGGTAACATTTCCAAGGCTTTCAGGGCAGTCATTCGCAAGTGGCTCCGAGGGTGGGTTCCTGCACACACAAACGCCAGGTACACAATTGTCCAGCAGGGGCACAGTTATGGAGGATGAGGAGGATGAGGAGGAGGAGATGGAGGAGGAGATGGAACCATGTTCACAGCAGGGTGGCACCCAGGCCAGCTCATGGCCATCACTGGTGCGTGGCTGGGGGGATACAGAAGACACAGACGATACACCTCCCACAGAGGACAGCCTTTCGTTGCCTCTGGGCAGCCTGGCACACATGAGCGATTACATGCTGCAGTGTCTCCACAATGACCGCCGAGTTGCCCACATTCTAACTTGTGCTGATTACTGGGTGGCCACGCTGCTGGATCCCCATTACAAGGACAACGTACCGTCCTTAATTCACTCACTGGAGCGCGATCGCAAGATGCGCGAGTACAAGCGCACGCTGGTAGACGCGATGCTGCTGGCATTCCCACCTGACAGCGGGGCCACAGTGGAAGCACAAGGCCAAGGCAGAGGAGGAGGAGGAAGAGTTCGCCAATGCAACCAGGGCACCGCCAGCACCTCAGAAGGCAGGGTTAGCATGGCCGAAATGTGGAAAAGCTTTGTCAGCACGCCACAACAAACAGCAGCACCAGCAGCTCATATGGAAAGTCTTAGCAGGAGGCAGCATTTCACCAACATGGTGGAGCAGTATGTGTGCACACGCCTACATGTAGTGAATGACGGGTCTGCCCCCTTCAACTTCTGGGTCTCCAAATTGGGCACATGGCCCGAGCTTGCCCTTTACGCCTTCGAGGTGCTGGCGTGCCCTGCAGCCATTGTATTATCTGAACGTGTATTTAGCACGGCTGGGGGCGTGATCACAGTCAAGCGCAGCCGCCTGTCCAGAGACAATGAGGACAAGCTCACGTTCATTAAAATGAACCAGGCATGGATCCCACAGGACTTTTCCGTACCTTGTGCAGAATAGAGATTGATACTGACCTTACCCAGCCATTGTTATATTTTTGATCTTTCTCACTCTTTTGGGGTGTACCCTAATTTAAAATGACTAAAAAAAAGCAGTGTTGGCTACCTCGTCCCCCTCCACCGCTGCTTCCACCTACATTGCCACATCCACCGCCACCTCAACCTCCCTCCTACTCCATATGGGCCTCGTCCTTCACAGATGAAGAAAATTGTTTTATTTTTCAGTTTTTTTTGTTGTTTTAAGTTATTTCCCTATCCACATTTGTTTGCAGAGCACTTGCCATGCTCTTAACTACATTTTGCTGCCATTTTCATCACTCTAGCCCTTTCCATTGGTGTTTTAGAGCCATTTTAGTGCCTGAAAGTTCGGGTCCCCATTGACTTCAATGGGGTTCGGTGTCCGGGTAAAGTTCGGACATCCAGGTGTCCACTCAACTCTAATAGAGACCAAAAATTACACATCCAGCATCCCCTTCTGGCACAGCAGGGAAATACAAATTCAAGTGCAGTACAGAAAAAGAACTGGATATCAAAAAAAAAAAAAAACAAATAATAAAGGAACAAACCTAGGGAGCCTGTGAACATGGTCAGCATCCAAAGATTCCCCTACATGAAACAAAACAGGTTATCAACCATGAGTGGAATAACATCAGTGCCCGCTGCGAACTGACTAGAGAGGCGTCCCGAGAGACAGCAATAACAGAGTATTTTGGGCACCCAGGTGCTGGGCAACGAAGATACCTGAGAAAGCGACAAAAATAACAAACCAAAAGAGATACAGAAAGGGAAAGCAAGAGAAGAGGAGGAAAAGAAGGAAGAAGGAAATAAAGATTTCAAGAGAAGAGAAAGCGAAAGGAGATGCCGGAGTGGAGGTTGAGAGGAGGTATGGAGAATGGGAAGGGGGGCCCCCACCCAAACGAGCAATATAACCTGAGAGACCCGAAGGGGCTCCCCTCCCCCCCAATGATTGCTGCTAGGGAGACGGAGGGGTGATAAACAGACACCAGGGCTCCCATATTGCATCAAAACCAGCCTACTCATCCCGGAAAATACTAACTATCTTCTCCTGGGACATGATCCAGGAGATCTTTCTTTTGGCTGCCGCCACCGAGACCGATGGGGACTTCCACACTCATGCCAGGGTAAGTTTCGCTCCCAACAACATAAAGTGTAACAGTTTCAAACTGGATTTTGGGCCTTTCACCAGGGCGCCATTAAGCAGTGCCACTTCCGGAACCTTGGGGATCGACAGCCCAGTAACCTTGCGTATCATGCTAAAAATGTTATTTCAGAAGCTGCGAATACGAGGACACTCCCACCAAATATGAAGTATGGAACCCTGGTGTCCACACCCCTGGAAACATAGGGTATCGGTTCCCGGGAACATTTTGGCTAAACGGGTGGGCACAAGATACCAACGAGTGACAATCTTAATGTTTGCTTCTATTAAAGACATGTTCAAAATACCTTTAAATGCCCTCCGGAAGACGGAGTTCCAGACACCCGGCTCCCACGACAGCTCAAGATCCCGTTCCCACGAAAAGTGCTTATTGGGGCTTCTCAGGCGAGTCGATCAATGCCCCATAGATGAGCGATATACCACCTCTCTGGACATGGGCTTCTTCCTACATCTTATCCACACCATGTACTCTGCACCCACGGCTCAGGTGGTCGCAGCTGGACATATCTCAAGACCTTTACAGCTTTATAAAGGGACACAACAGGGTTGCCCGCTATCGCCCCTCTTTTTCAATATGGCAATAGAGCCACTCTCCAGATATCTGACTCTTCACCCACAGTTACAGGGGATTCAGGTGGGAGACCAAGAGTTGCGGACGGCGTTATTTGCGGATAATGTCCTGATCTTTACGTCCAATCCACAAAAGGATCTATCCCTCATTCAAGAGATCTTTGCCCATTTCTGTAAATGCTCAGGTTTGCAAATACATTTTTCAAAAAGTGAAATCCTCCCCCTTTCTAAAACCCAACACCCGCCATGGGCTGAGGGTTTGCCCTTGCCAGTGGCCAAATCATTTATAACTTACCTGGGAGTAAAGATAGGCAAATCCCCCTCCTCACTATACCATTTAAACTTGACTCCGGTCTTGGATAAAATAATAGCAGAACTAGAAAACTGGCAGAAGCTACCATTGTCGTTCTTTGGACGATGCCATCTTTTTAAAATGGCGAGTTTTCCTAGACTTCTATACCCCCTACAAACTATTCCCATACTACTGAAACATCTAGATCCTCAGAGACTTACTAAGGCACTCAGCAACTATTTATGGCAGGGCCGCTGTCCACGGATAACGATGCATAAATGATATCTTCCCAAACATGAGGGAGGGGCAGGACTCCCAAATATAAGACTTTACAACCTATCCTGTCTCTTACGAGGAGGTTTAGATTGGATTTCCCAGAATTCAAGATATACAAATTTTGAGTTGGAATCTCAAATGGTTGGTCTCCATAACATTGCAGCCTTGTTGCACTGTGGAATCAGGACCTTACCCCTTTCTCTAAAGCAGAATCTTTTGATAAGAGACGTGGTGATTGCATGGAGGGAGGTGAGGGAGAAGCTGGGGGTTCCCCACTTCATCTCACTTCACCTGCCCATACATCATCATCCTCTGTTTCCACAGGCCCAGCAGCATGCAGCATATAACTCGTGGGCCTCACAGGGACTAACCAAATTCTGGCCCAAATAACGGGTCTTGCACCACACAAAGATCCCTACTCATTGCTCTTCGGAAACTTTGACTCTATAGAAAGCACAAAAACAAGTCCTATTGCACAATAAACGGTGGCTTGCTATGTGTTATATGACAGCTAGGAGAGGCAATGGACAGTGACCTCTCCTCCATCTATTAAAGAAGTAAAACTCGACTTGCAGTCACTAATGCGGAGAAAGAGAGACAAAGGATAGATCTAGCCTTAAACCACATTCACCAGTCTACTGCCTTTCATCGCAAATGGGACAATTATATAGCAAAATCTACGTGACATCATCACCCACGTCGGAGGATCCTTGGCTAATACGTTCATCTTTATTTTATTTTATTGATTCATGAGTTACTAAATATAAATGTGGTGTGCTTTTTAAGTACAAGTAGCGCAGATACGGTCTCATTGAACAAGATTAGGTGCCTAAACCATCATACAAGTTGATTGGCCATCGGCTTATGCGACTAGTCTTAGTGGAGACGTTTACTTATGTTCTCTTTTCAAAACGCTATAATTTAGTCATACTTGACATATCTGTTCTATTGTTACTCTTCCCTCCCTCCCCCTACCTCTAGCCCCTCTTACATAACCTCATTATTACCCACTTTCCCCCCCTTACCCATATATACCTTCCCCACTACCCTTTTGTTTTCCCCTTCAGTATATAGACAATGGAGGTTTTTGCAGTCTACAACCTCATAGTTACAAGCTGTAGTTGTTATCTTTACACCATGATTCAGATTTGTTTGTCAAATGTTGTTCTGTATATGTGACAAAACCCCAATAAAATGTTTTTAAAGAAAAAAAGGTTAAAAAGATAACCAGTGTGGTCTAAGGTAGAAAGGAAGCTTGGCCAGTTTTACCTGTACACACCAGCTGCATTCGAGGCTTCAGCTAAGTTTTAAGGAAAGGTGACCTGGTTTACTTGAGCAGAAATCTGGAAAGGTCTCACAAACGTTTGGCATGATTTAGAAGATGGAATGCGAACATTTACATTTTTGGTGGATAGCCAAACTTTGTCCCTAGACATTTGCAGAATGGAAAAATTTGTTTTGTTTTGTTAAAGATAGATACATTATTACTAATTTTGTTTCATTTTGGAATTTGTTTAGTTTACTTTCAAGATTCGTTTAGTTTTGTTGAGTTTTCATTAAGATTCGTTTCATTTATTAATTTTCTAATGAATTCCAAATTTTTGGAATAAATCGAACTTGGAACGGTTGAAAAATAATCCACCAATTAGAATTCTGTGTGAAGAATAGCTGGTTGTTAAGCAGTGGGCTAAGAAGCCGGCTGCCTCGTCCTTAACAACGATGACTCATCAACTGTCAGCGAGCATCCCCCCTGAGAGCTGAAATGTAAACAAAACAATGTCAGCAATAGAAAATCCTGAAAAAACCAGCATGGGGTCCCTTCCAATCAAGACCTGGCCCTTGAGGTCCTGATCAAAAGGATTACTCCTGCCAGGCTAATGACTATGCACTTACAAAAGAACTTCTCTAGACTACAGTGGATCTGGATTATATTCCCCAAATGCTTTCAGGCCACTCACTGATTAAAACTTAAATTGCAATCAGAGACTACCTAGTTGAAGACATTCAGAGACTAAATCCTGTATGGCTGTTAGTTGTTAATGTTAAAACAGAATTAATTCAGACACACTAGCAATGGTGGGACTTAAACAAAGGTTCAGCTACCGCCTTGGTGGAATAGAGTGCATGCAAAGCTCACATTAGGGATTCTATAACAAAAATACAGACTAGAACAACAGCAGATTTCAGGTTGTGTACAAGATGACCCATCATCCAGCACATTGTTTTGCACTTTTTTCAATGTTCTACAACCCCTGGTAGAGATGTGTGTAGCACTACCCCCTAGGGATCCGCTGAATTTTGAATCTGAACCATGACCCTCTCAACAACAGACTCATACAACTACCATGAGTCAAGTACATTTTCCTACACCCATTCTAGCACTATAATGTGCTACATGTGTAAAGGTACTCAAGGAACTAAGGGCATAGATTACCAAAAGGGAGGCATTTAATTGTTGAAATCAATCCCATAAAACCTTTTATGAAATTATTTGCATACATTTCTAGTTGAGCAGAATTTACATGATTTTTGTTCATTAGTGCTTTGAACTATGGAATCATGAAGAAAAAAATGAGATTTTAACAAAAACACAAAACACTGAACTCCAATTAAAGATATCACACATTTTTTGGTGATAAATAGAACTAGAATTTGTTATTGGTATTTTCATTTAACTGCTTACAGTCATTTAATCAACATTTAGTTAATCACAATGCAATGGAGGTGATATTTTTTTCAATGTGGTATGTTAGCATATTAACTCTATATTCAGTATGACAACTCCACATTTTCTTGTCACTTTTGACTTTACCTCTCTTTGCATATTTGCCTTTATGTCTATCTTTCTGCATAGGTTGCCCTTTTTGAACAGTATAATATTGCTTTAACTCCTCAGTTATATAGGTATTCCCTTCTGACACAGATCATGAAGTCCGTGCTTCAAAATGTCCTTGAGGAATATGCTATATAGGGCACTGTACAAGGAGATTTCAAATGTTGTATAATGAACATAAATATTCCACCATTAAAAGCAAAAAAGATTCCCTCGTTGAAAGGCATGTTTTCTCAATGGACCATAATTCTAGACAATTAAGACTTTTAATTCCTCATAAAAAGACAGAAGTACAAAGGGGAATGACAGTAAAAAGTATGTTAAGGTAAAATGTTACCACGGCACTCCTCCCATAGAGCCTATGTGTGGGCAGACATTGGCTTTTAGCTTGGGGGTTAAAATAATTTTTAAGAAGATTTTGATCTTATAATCTTAGGCATATCAAGCTACGTACTGTATGTTTTTACATTAAAGTCTTTTTTTTTTTTTTTTTTTTTATTTAATATTGATGTTGCAATCTCCAAACAATGTATAGCTTTCATGCTTACATTTTTTTTACAAGATTATGTTTTTAAGGCAGAAATCAGAATAATGTGATAATTAAAAGCCAGGTATATAAATGTAAAATCTACATAAGATGACATAAAACATATTCTAAACACTGTTATTTAGGTCTAGCATGTTCTGACAACTGTGTTCCTTAAATTATGCCAGGAATTTGGAAGGATTCAGAGGCATCATTAACATGAATACATAAAAATGAGGGCCAAAATTCAAGCTTCACCAGATTTAGGAGGATTTATAGGTATGCAGAATTTGTTTTAATCGCTACAGGCCATAACATAACAGAGGGGTGCACAGTCATCAAGATACCTAGTTCTGGTGTCTTGCAGGCTGGTATTTTAAGATTGATAAGGCTTACACAAAAGCATACAGCCTGCAATTATAGTGCATTTGGACTGTTTATTGAAAAGATTTAGATTTACATGACATAAACCATGAACAACCAGCAACCCACATACAGCCTAGTGAGGTATGCGGACAACAGTGAGACTGAACTAACTAACTAGATAAAAAGTTTGTAAAGGAGACCAGGTATAGCAGGGTAGGGCGGGTATGCAAAGAAACAGGTAATGAATGGCAGAACAGGTCAAGAGCAAAGTCAAGGAAAGTACAAAATAATGCAGACAGCAGGGCAAATTGTTGAGGTCCTGGGATTGAGGCCGAGTACAGGAAAATAATCTTTAATTAGTCAGGATTTAGTAGTGGTTAGTTTCAGTCCCTCTATGACTTTTGGTGGATAATGGGATTGCACATCTCCTACTAAGAACCAAGGTGCCATATAAAGGTAACCTGGCTGGTTTGCATGTTCCTAACTACAGTGCAAATCCAACATCTTGATGGACTGAACCCAGTTATGACTGTGCTCAGATGGTTGTATCATTAGGGTTGACCAGTGTCAGTGGTGGCTGCTTTTAAATGTCAACATTTTTTTTGTTAGAACCTCTCACATTTTTCTGCTTTTTTGCCATGCAATATTTTAAATGGGCTGCCAATGAGATGCATGCGCAGCGGCTTCCGAGATGGCGGCTTAGTTCGGGAGCTCCATCCTGCTCCAGCTGACTGACGGCCTCCACAACAGTCCCCGAGCATGGTCCCTCCTTCCGCTGCCTGCCAGTACTCTGCAGGGATCATTTGGCTTATCGGGAGAGGTGTCCCACCAGCTGAACTTCAGAGAGCAGGCCCCAGAGCTCTCCAAGATGGCAGCCGCAAGCTCCCCAGGAGGAGACATAGATTCAATAGCAGATCCCATGCCTTTGCCCCAGGATGGATGCAGAAACTTCTCATCTCCTGATAACCCTCTCATGCAAGCAGCCTCTCCTGCCTCAACTGAATCCGTCTTGGGAAGAATAATGGAGGAAATACTAGGCACCCCAGCAATTCAAAGCCCAGCAGGCTTTGATGTGCCTCTCCCCTCACCCCAGGACACCATTCTGATATCTCCCACATCTTGGCTAGATTTTCAAAAATGCTGGCTAATGGATTGGCCCAGAACGCAGCACAGATCACAAACGCCATTAAAGCAGACCTGCAGAACCTGGGCTCCTGTATTGAGGCCATTGAACGAACTGTGGATCAAACGATTGCTAGGGCAAATCAAAATACTACCTGTATACAGACCTTACAGAACCAATTCGATACTGCTCTGTTCAAAATCAATGATCTCCAGATCAGGAGCAGACCTTACAATTTTCGCATTAGGGGCCTCCCCGAATCCATCCTGGATTTCCAAGGTTCTGTTAGGTCCCTCATCAGGTCAGATACCTGACCATAGGCTGGAACTAGATAGAGCTCATAGAGCCCCGCAACCCCATTCGCCAAGACTGTCTTTCTTGTGGTACATTGTGGTCAAACCTCATTTCTTTGTTGTGAAGAAGGAGATCATGAGGATGTCCCACGACTCTGGAAATCTATCTATTCAAAGTCATCCAGTCCAAATATTTGCAGATTTATATCCCACAACCATTCAGAGACAGAGAACTCTGAAACCCCTTTTAGTCGCTTTATCCAACAACGCAGTGAAGTATTGGTGGTCCTTCCCGTTCTGCCTGCAGCTTCAATTCAAGAACAAATCCTACAGGTTTTTTACTTTCCAAGATGGAGAATGCCTACTGATACAACTTGGCTTAATTTCTCAAGATTCCCCCCCATCATCTTTGGCCAATCGCCCAAGCTCCTTAAAGCGCCTCAGGTTAGCCCTCTGAACCCGGTCTGGCACAAGCAGAAATAAAAAAAACACAGAGACTCTAACCCACCCTGAGAAGTTCGACATCTTCTGAGATCTCCCTTGGTCTCTCATAGACCCTCCACAGTTGGAAGATTTTCTTCCCTGATTTCTGGTTTTGAACTGGATTCCGTTTCAATCTCATCCTTTTCAGGGGCAACTACATTTAGAATGGCATTTCTCCCCTGATTTTTGGATGCTCTCCATTGTTCGAAGTCTGGATTTTGGTTTATTTAGTATACCTTTTTTCATGCTCCTCTTCAAGGTTTTTACCCGACAAATGGGTTCTTGAGGGAAAGCGTGACTTGTACTCCTTAGAGGCCTTCCTGGGGGCAGGGGGGAAGCGACTCGTTCCTACTCAATCAGGGGCATTATCGATTGTTCCCCTGGTGGGGCATTTCAGGACTATCACTTACCTCCCAATTGTCACTCTTTCTATTGCTGTTCTAATTAGATTTAAATGTTTGATAACAAGCTTAGGGCCTTATAAATAGCACGATCCACACAGGATCTTGTTTTTATGGCCTGGAGGCTCCAAGGCTGGAGCGGTTTTCATGCTACTCCCCTGTGGTGACTTAGAGGGTATAATTCTCTCTGGTGACCTCAGAATAGCACCCTGCTTAGCTCAGGTTGCAATTTTTTTTTCCTTTGCAGCGCAGGACTAGACAGGTCTACTGCTGCACTCCCGGAACACAGGACTACCCAAATCCTGGGTTCCCGCTTCTCCCCTCCTTTTTCTCTTCCTTCTCAGTTTTTTATGTCTTCTTTCCTGTCAAGGTCTTATCTAGCCTTCCTGTTGGCAGCCATCTTGGACATGTGCAGACTGCTGTCTTTTATAAACTGTTTGCATCATCACTTGCGTGCTGCCTGGACATTGCTCAGTGATGATGTTGCACACCTTACTACATATATCACCTGTTGGCTTGCAGTCCTTTGCCCTTGTGTTTGTGCTCCAAGGTGCATCACTGCTAGCAGTCTTCTGTTTTCTGTGTTCCTCCGTGCATTTTCTGGCTTGGCTGATGACTTTCCTGGCTCTCGATTACGCATCGGCAGATGACTCTGCATCGACAGACGACCTGGCATCGGCAGACTACCCGCTCTGGACTCGACCCCGGCTTGGATGACTACCCGCTTCTAGACTCGATCCTGGCTTGGATGACTACCCGCTCTTGACTTGACCCCGGCTGTTCCTGATTTGACTCCTCACCCTTACTGTGTGTTTATTGTTGTTGCTCTTATAAACTGCTTTATTTTACTTGCATCTTTGTGTGGTCTGGTTTTCTGGCACCCTGACAGTACACAAGGGCCATGAATCCTGACGATGCAGGTGCCCCATGCTGGTTTCCAGGCTTGATCAACAAGATCACCTTTTGGGTCGCTTCGCTTAGGCTTTGCAGACGTTGCTCTTGAATGCACAGCACACCTTGCTCCTTGTTCTGCTAGGCCAGTGGTTCCTCCTACTGCTGCTTCTGTTCCCAATCCTGCAGCTGGAATCGCTGTTACCAGAGGGATGACTGGTTCTGCCCCCCCGCAGTGCTATGGGGGTGAACCGAGTCAGTGTCGTGGCTTCCTAAACCAAGTGGGCATTTTTTTAGATGGTTCCTCGGGCGTTTTCCTCTGACAGGTCCAAGATGGGCTTCCTAATCTCATTGCTCTCAGACAAGGCCTTGACCTTGGCGAATTCTTTATGGGAGAATGATAATCCTGTAATGCTCCATTACCTGAGTTTTGTTTCCTTCTTCCATAGGGTATTCAATGTTCCTGCTCACCCTGCATCTGCTGCTAAGCAGCTCCTGTCCATTCAACAGGGTATATGAATCATTGCCAAGTATGCCATCAAATTTCGTACCCTGGCAGCAGAGGTAAGCTGGAATTATGAGGCTCTGGTGTCTGTCTTCTCTCATGGTCTCTCCGATACATTGAAGGAAGAGATTGCAGCCAAGGATCTCCCTGACAAGCTTGAGGCTCTCATTTTTTCCTGATTTTGTTTGAGACCAGGCTTAGGGAGAGACCATAGTTTAGGGAGCGCCTGCGGAGGACTCCTACCAAATTGACTCCTACATTTTCTTCCCCACCCATTCCTCTCTCACCTCCCACACCTTCTGGGGGTGGTGCACCTGGCTGTGAACCCATGCAGCTAGGGTTCACTCGCCTTTCTGAGGCTGAGCAGTTCTTTAGGAGCAGGGAGGGCCAGTGCCTGTATCGTGGCCTTGGTGCGCATCTAAGGTCCTGTCGGGGACAAGTGGAATTTCCTCATCCCCGGTTTCCCGTGAAGATAAACCGCTAATCACAGTTGTCCTCTCCTGGGCAACAGGTTTGGTGGTTACTCAGGCGTTGGTAGACTCCGGTGCCGGCGGTAATGTTTGCTGTTGTGAATTCCATACCCTTGCAGTCCTGTTTCTCCAGTAGTCTGCGAGGCGATTGATGGTAGACCCCTGCACAAGACTGTTCTCCCTGACATGGCGATAGGGGCTGTTCACAGGGAGTCAACCTGTTTCCAGGTTATATTGTCCTCACACTACTCTGTTGTTTTGGGGTACCCTTGGCTTCAGAAACACAATCCGACCTTTGATTGGCAGTCAGTCGAGATCCTCTCTTGGTCTCCACAGTGTGTTTTGGTTTGTATCCATGGGTATGTTAAGGTACTTTGTACCTCCTCTGATTCATTGTTGCCTACTGAATATCATGAGTATCGAGGTATTTGACAAGGTGTGCGCTGGTACTCTTCCCTCTCATCGTCGATACGATTGTGCCATAGACTTGCAGCCTGGTGTTGCCTGGTATTCCCCCTCATTGCAAGGTTTATCCTCTCTCGGTTGTGGAGAATAAGGCCATGGAGGAGTACGTGGCAGATACGCTTGCCCGGGGGCACATTCACAAGTCCACTTCTCCAGCGGGTGCTTTTTTCATAAAGAAGGGGGGTGAGTTGAGATCTTGCATTGATTATAGGGGCCTCAATCGAAACTTGGTCAAGAATGCATACCCGATTCCGTTGATTACTGAATTGTTCGACCGACTCAAGGGAGCAACAGACTTTACCAAGGTTGACCTAAGGACCGCGTATAACCATCTAAGGATCAAGGAGGGCGATGAGTGGAAGACTGCGTTTAATACCAGAACTGGTCATTACGAATATCGAGTGATGCCCTTTGGCTTATGCAATGAGCCAGCTGTCTTCCAGGGGTTCATCAGTGATGTCTTTTGTGATATGTTGCAGCAATGCGTGGTAGTCTATTTGGACAACATCTTGATTTACAAACTCCATTGAATCACACTACCTGGATGTCAGACGGGTTCTGTAATGGTTACGTGAAAATGGGCTTTTCTGTCAACTTGAGAAAAAGTGAATTCAACCTGTCTCAGGTTGCCTTCTTAAGCTACATCATTTCTGCTGAAGGGTTCTCCATGGACCCTCAGAAGGTTTTGGCTTTTCTACAATGGCCTAAACATCGTCTCCATTCCATTCAGCGTTTCCTTGGGTTTGCCAACTACTACCATGTTTCCCCCAAAATAAGCCCGGGTCTTATATTAATTTTGGCACCAAAAGACACAGTAGGGCTTATTTTTGGGGTAGGTCTTATAATGTTCTTTCCTGTCCCTCTCTGCCCTCCCTGTGTGGCAAGAATCCAGTGTGAACCTAGTTTAGTGTATATAAAACCCTAGGATGCACTTTATTAGTGTTATATATATGTCCAGTGTGTGTTGTTGTAATACAATAGTGTAAAATACCTTCTATTACATCATTGCTGTGTCTCCCACTGTCTCCTGTCTCTCATGCTATCTCTCATCCTCTCCTGTCAGAGGGGGATATCAGCCCCTCCCCTCTGCAGTTTACACAGAGCGCAGGGTAGATTAGATTAAAATAGTGTGAAATACCTTCTTCATAGCCTTTCCGGGCTCAGCTGATCTGCCACCCTCTCCTCCCCCGCTGACAGCTGGGGGTCACGGAAGCATCGATGTAAAGGTATTTCCCACAATTCTTATCGAACACCCTGCTCTGATGTGTTACACTGCAGAGGGGAGGGGCTGATATCCCCCTCTGACAGCTACCGTATGGTATGAGAGGAGAAAGACACAGCGGGGAATCGGCTCAGAGCAGAGCGGCAATGCAGGGAAGGTATTTCACAGTATTATATTACAAAAACACACATTGGACATTATTTAAAACACTAATAAAGTGCATCCTAGGATTTTTCATACACAAAACTAGGGCTTATTTTCAGGGTAGGGCTTATATTGCCGCCCTCCCCAAAAATAACACTAGGTTTTACTTTCAGGGTAGGTCTTACTTTCAGGGAAACACGGTATCAGAAATTTATCAGGAACTTTTCCTCTCTGGCCAAACCTATCTCAGATCTGACAAGTGATTCCCACAACTGAACGCCTATTGCCTATTGCCTATTGCCAAGCTTTCGAGGCCCTCAAGTCTGCTTTCGCTTCGGCTCCCATTCTGTCTCATTCCAATCCTGGTTTGCCTTTATCCTAGAGATGGATGCGTCTGAGACGGGAGTAGGCGCCCTCCTGTCTCAGCATCGGACACCTGATGGACCCTTACTTCCTTGTGGGTTCTTCTCCAAGAAGCTGTCTCCAGCTGAATGAACATACGAGATTGGAGATGGAGAGCTCTTGGCCATTATTTCAAGGAGTGGAGACACTTGCTTGAAGGTTCTGTGGTTCCAGTTCTCATTCTCACCGATCATGGGAATCTGACATATCTCTTGGAGGCCAAGAGACTCACACCCTGTCAGGCCAGATGGGCCTTATTTTTGGCTCATTTTAACTATGTGGTCTCCTATTTGCCCGGCTCCAAGAATGATAAAGCTGATGCCTTGTCTCGCCAGTATTCTCAGTTTATCTGCTCCTTCGTACAATGTCGGATAGAGGATGTGGTTGTCGACCCATAATCTCAACCTCAGGGTACACACACTCCTAAACTGGCACCCCGTTTTGTTGGGCCTTTTCGCATCCTCCACAAGGTGAACCCAGTGGGCTATGCCCTTGATCTTCCTCCTGGCATGCGTATCTCCAATGTCTTTCACGTGTCACTTTTGAAGCCACTGGTTTGCAATCAATACTTTTTCTCTTTCTCGCCCTCATCCCATTCTCGTGGGCAATCATGAGGAATTTGAAGTTAGCAGCATCTTTGATTCTTGTTTGTTCTAAGGTCAGGTTCAATTCCCTAGTGCACTGGAAGGGTTATGGTCCTGAGGAGCACTTCTGGGTTCCCTCCACTGATAATGCTCCCATTCTTCTCCACACTTTCCATGCTCGCTTTCCTCAGAAACTGTTTTTTGCTCCGCGGAGGAGGGGCCGTTGGAGGGAGGGTACTGTCAAGGTCTTACCTTGCCTTCCTGTTGGCAGCCATCTTGGATATGTGCAGACTGCTGTCTTTTATAAACTTTGTTTGCATCATCACTTGCCTGCTGCCTGGGCGTCGCTCAGTGATGATGCTGCACACCTGACTATATATATCACCTGTTGGCTTGCAGTCCTTTGCCCTTGTGTTTGTACTCCAAGATGCATCACTGCTAGTAGTCTTCTGTTCTCCATGTTCCTCAGTGCAGGACCTGGCTTGGCTGATGACTTTCCTGGCTCTTGATTCCACAGCGGCAGGCGACCCAGTATCGGCAGACTATCCACCTCTGGACTCGACCCCGGCTTGGATGACTACCCACTTCTAGACTCGATCCCGGCTTGGCTGTTCCTGATTTCGTTTCTCATTCTTGCTGTGCCTTTTTTTTTTGTTGCTCTAATAAACTGCTTTATTTTACTTGCACCTTCGTGTGATCTGGTTTCCTGGCACCCTGACACTTCCTATTTCAGATACCTATGCAAAAGTCTATACGATCATCAGATTCTCAAGGAATTACTCCTCCTCAGAATCCATCTATACGTGGACTTCTGGATGAACCCATGGGTATGTCACTAATTGATAGGGTATATCTCCTCTCACAGCCATGACTAATTCCACTTTATTGGGCGGGACCCTCCGATTGGCATCTCATAACAGGCAGGGCCTCTATTCCCTGATAAAGGGAGGAAAGGCTTTTCAGAATTATCATTCTCAGGGTCTTGATATCCTCCTACTTTAGGAGGCTCACTTCCCTGGGAGTTATAATCCCCTGTATATCCACCACAAATATCCTATCTTCTATTTAGCAAATGCAGAGGATAAAAAAAGGTTTTCTCCAAAAAAGTTTCCTTCTCTCATTCTCAAACGATTAAAGATTGCGAAGGCCGATACATTTTAGTCAAAGGACATATAGAAGGTAGTTTGTACACATTTGTTTCTTATTGCGCCCCCAATCAAGGCCAGGCCGCATTTTTTACAGCAATGCTTCAATCCCTCTCCCCCCACTTTGAGGGTCGAATCATCATAGGCAGGGATTCTAACATTAAATATAAAATGCAGTGATTTAAATTATCATAATGAGTCCATATTTCACTCAGTCACTGGAAATGAAGAAAAAAACTTCCACCTCTCAATGTAAATTAGACAGTCCCAATGTTAATTAGACAGACCGACAAAAGGTAATCCAGGTGAACCTACACCTCCACCACATGGAGCAGACTGCCTCTTACCAGAAGGTTGGGATCACTGCTTGCACAATGATCAACAGCGCTTTTTGGTTAGGTGTTGCACAAAAGGGCACAGCAGAGGATGTACTAGATGCGCTCCACTCCGTGTGCAGGTAATATGGTCCAATAGAGGACAAAGTATATTCAAAGGATAGAGAGAAGGCTCATAGTGCAGTATATCTTAAAATGGTGTTTATTGACACAAAATAGATGAATTCACCAAGCATATAATGTTACATGTCATAAAAAAAGACATCCGGCAATGCTGGTAGACCTTCCTGGTGTGTTACGTCAGATGCAGAGTTGGCTCCTCCTACGCGTTTCATAGTAGAATACGTCATTAGGGGGCGTAACTCTGAGTTTGTGTACCATCACTTATATATTAGATAGGCAGGAAGCGGAAGCACAAAAGTTCTACACATTGGTCACAGCGAACCATAGTCCGGAACCTCTGCAGTGTGAAACGCAAACAATGACTGAATCGTAACAGGGCCCGGAACCGGAACTCTACAGTATGGGACACACACAAAAGCCGCAAAGCAGTGTAAAAAACACCAACTGAGGCATATTGGGACTCAAAAACAGAACTCCCTACTATAAAACATAAATATGGCCACAATGAATACCAGCGTTTATAGAAGATTTGTAAAAAATGTGTACAAAATTTCTTTAATTAATTTGCCTCAAAAGGGAAAGAAAACGCTGGATCCCAATGTTTATGCTGGAAAGGTCGAAAACTATGAATGTAAAAAAATATACCAGAGTACTGTATATTCCCCGCGCCAAGGATATAAACTGTAAATAGTTAAGAGAAATAGAAGAAATAAATTATGTATGTTAATTGGGTAAAGTGAATAGTGCAGTAGCAGCTATAGATGGTAAAACAGAAATGAAAAGGGATTAGCTCCTGGGCCGAAGAGCTAACTACAGCGCTTGCTGAGTAACGATAAATGATATCAAATATATACCCCAATAGTTAATAACACATAATAAATAAATAGTTCAATCAAAATGACAAACAATGGTGTATAAATAATAACACGTGAATGGTCATATATAAAAAGTCCAATAGGAATAAAGTGACTTGGTGCTCAAAATAATCAAAAAGGCCTTAGTGACTGTATGGTTCAACGATTTCAAAGGTGCAAGTGCTCAAGCATGAGTGTCCATATAATTCTGTGACATCAATCTGTTTTGCCGTGATTTGTGGGTAGATGAAATCACTTACCAGAACCAATGGGTCCTATGTGCTTTACAGCACTAGGACCTTTTGTGCTTTAGTGCCCCCTGGGCTGGGGTGGGTTCCCCCTTTTTTCCTCTGGGCTGGTTTTGGATTGGTAACTGGCTCCTCCTCACATCATGGTGTTTGGCCAATTATGGAAGGAAAAAGAAGCTCCAGATAGTGTAGTATCATCAAATAAGTTTATTACCCAATAATATGGGTTAAAAAGTAAAGGATTTCATAATGAAAACAAGCAGTGGTGGTCAGTTTGGAACGCATAGCGGCATTACGTCAGTCAGTTAGAACGCAAGCCAGAAGCACCACTCGCCACTCTGCAGAGAGGACGCGCAGCCCGCACCAGCCGACCAACCGAGGTTCTATTACATTGGGCGCGATTTGTAACTTGAGAGGGGGAACACCTCTGTAAATGACAGAGGGAAATGTCAGGTATTAGTGGACCCAAAATCCTATCACTTTTTAACTACCTGGTGCTGAGTAGAATAAGATGTAAAAAAAAAAAGAAAAACTAGGTGAGAATTTTTCAGGCGCAACATCGGGCTGGCCAATTGGGGGCACCAATCTGGTGGGATTTAGGATAGTATCCCTATACATTTCCCCCATTGACTTGATGATGGGATCTAACTCAGCCTGACTGCAACCTTTAGCCATAAAACGGGCTCTCAATATGTTGGCCTCCTCATGATAGTCTTGGAGTAGAAGTGCAGTTCCTCCTCAGCCGTCTAAACTGGCTCTTTGGGAACACCCTTGAGCCAGGGCCTATGATGGCAACTGTTAAGGCTGATAAAACCATTGCTATCAGTCTCTTTAAAGAAAGTTGACGTCACAATTTGGTTTTGCTGAACTCTAATCCTAAGATCTAAAAAATTAATCCCCTCATTGCTTACCTCATATTGTAAAGATATGCCACTGTTGTTGTCATTCAGAATGGAAAAAAAGGACTCTAGAGAGTCCCTGCTCCCACTCCAAAGTAGCAGCACATCGTCAATGTACCACCCCCAAAAAAGCAATTCAAGCCTTGGTTGGGCCTAAATTACCTGCTCCTCCCACTCGGCCATGAAGAGGTTGGCCATGGAAGGGGCAAACTTAGCCCCCATGGCCACACCCCTGCACTGCAAGAAGTAGGAGCCCTGAAACCAAAAGAAGTTATGGTTCATAAAGTAGTCTAATAGGTCTAAAATAAACCTCTGTTGGGTAACAGGTAGGGAGGCATCTCTTTGAAGAAAATGTTCAATGGCATGTCTGCTGTGAGCATGGGAAATAATAGTGTAAAGTGATGTCACATCGGCTGTTGCCAATAGATAACCCTCCTGCCATTGCGTTTGACCAGCTCCTAGACAAATCAAGATCAGGTAATCCTAGTCTTAAAAGGCCCCCTAAGCACAGTCTTTGGATACCCAGACCACTACGTTCCTTGGGCTTGGTAGACATTTGAAGGGAATCCCCTCTACACGTGACTTCACACACTTCTCTGCCTCTCACAGAACTCAGGCCAGAATTTACCATATTTTCATCCCTACTTCTGATATACAGTACCTCACAAAAGTGAGTACACTTCTTACATTTTTGTAAATATTTTCATTATCTTTTCATGTAAAAACACTAAAGAAATAACACTTTGCTACAATGTAAAGTAGTGAGTGTACAGCTTGTATAACAGTTTAACTTTGCTGTCCCCTCAAAATAACACACACAGCCATTAATGTCTAAACCGCTGGCAACAAAAGTGAGTACACCCCTGAGTGAAAATGCCCAAATCGGGTCCAATTAGCCATTTTCCCTCCCCCCGGTGTCATGTGACTCGTTAGTGTTACAAGGTCTCCGGTGTGAATGGGGAGCAGGTGTGTTAAATTTGATGTTATCGCTCTCACTCTCTCATACTGGCCACTGGAAGTTCAACATGGCACCTCATGGCAAATAACTCTCTGAGGATCTAAAAAAAAAAGTTGTAAAGATGGCCTAGGCTATAAGAAGAATGCCAGAACCCTGAAACTGGCTGCTGCACAGTGGCCAAGACCATACAGTGGTTTAACAGGACAGGTTCAACTCAGAACAGGCCTTGAAATGGTCGATCAAAGAAGTTGAGTGCACGTGCTCAGCATCATATCCAGAGGTTGACTTTGGAAAATAGATGAATGAGTCCTGCCAGCATTGCTGCAGAGTTGGGATGAGCTTCGAGTTCAAATCAAAGCTAACTTCGACTCGAACATCGGTCGTTTGTCGAATGACGAACAAACGTGCTTCTTCGTGGGAAATTTGAGATTCCCATAATGCACGGCGCGCGCCGTGCATGCAGCACGTTATGTGATTGGCCAAAGCATGCACCCTGACCTCATGCTTTGGTCAATCAAATGATCTCTGCCATGATTGGACTAAAGGCAGGCTGCTTTTAGCCAATCATGGCTCAGGGGCCAAGTACACGCCCCACACTACATAAAGGCTGCCAGAGCAGCTGCAGCGTGTAGTGTGATTGTGCGGGCGAGGAGACAGGGAGAGGAACGCGTGTGAGGCAGGGAGAGAGTGGCTTTTTTGGAATTTGTCAGACAGTGCAGAGAGACATTCCTAGCAGTGTAGGGAGGGCCAGGAACATGTTTGAGGAAGGGAGAGATTTGTCTCTTTGCACTTTGTCAGAAAGTGGAGCGCCAGTGAGACATTCCTAGCAGTGTAGGGAGTGCCAGGAACGTGTTTGAGGCAGGCAGAGATGTGTTTCTTTTGCAGTTTGTCAGACAGTGCAGCGCCCGTGAGACATTCCTAACAGTGTAGGGAGGGCCAGGAACGTGTTTGAGGAAGGGAGAGATTTGTTTCTTTGCAGTTTGTCAGACAGTGCAGTGCCAGTGATTCATTAATAGCAGGAAGGGAGAGAGATTTCTCATCTATAGGGCTATTGATTACATCACATCATTAAGAATATTGTTAATCAGTCACTTGCGTAGATGTATAAGCACCACAGATCATATATAGCGCTATCGTTTACATCATATCAGTGAGAGTATTGTTAATCGGTCACTGGCATACATCTATAAGCACCACAGCTCATCTACAGGGCTATTGATTACATCAGATCAGTGAGAGTATTGTTAATCGGTCACTTGCGTACACCTATAAGCACCACAGCTCATCTAAAGGGCTATTGATTACTTTAGAGCAGTGAGAGTTTTGTTAATCAGTCACTTGAGTACATCTATAAGCACCACAGCTAATCTATAGGGCTATCAATTACATCAGATCAATGAGAGTATTGTTAATCGGTCACTTGCGTACATCTGTAAGCACCACAGCTCATCTATAGGGCTATTGATTACATCACATCATTAAGAATATTGTTAATCGGTCACTTGCGTAGATGTATAAGCACCACAGATCATATATAGCGCTATCGTTTACATCATATCAGTGAGAGTATTGTTAATCGGTCACTGGCATACATCTATAAGCACCACAGCTCATCTACAGGGCTATTGATTACATCAGATCAGTGAGAGTATTGTTAATCGGTCACTTGCGTACACCTATAAGCACCACAGCTCATCTAAAGGGCTATTGATTACTTTAGAGCAGTGAGAGTTTTGTTAATCAGTCACTTGAGTACATCTATAAGCACCACAGCTAATCTATAGGGCTATCGATTACATCAGATCAATGAGAGTATTGTTAATCGGTCACTTGCGTACATCTGTAAGCACCACAGCTCATCTATAGGGCTATTGATTACATCATATCAGTGAGAGTATTGTTAATCGGTCACTTGTGTACATCTATAATCACCACAGCTCATCTATAGGGCTATCGATTACATCAGATCAATGAGAGTATTGTTAATCGGTATCTTGCGTACATCTATAAGCACCACAGCTCATCTATAGGGCTATCGATTACATCTCATTAGTGAGAGTATTGGTAATTGGTCACTTGCGTACATCTATAAGCACCACAGGTCATCTATAGGGCTATTGATTACATCACATCAGTGAGAGTATTGTTAATCGGTCACTTGCATACATCTATAAGCACCACAGCTCATCTTTAGGGCTATCGATTACATCACCTCAATGAGAGTATTGTTAATCGTTCACTTGCATACATCTTTAAGCACCACAGCTCATCTATAGGGCTATTGATTACATCATATCAGTGAGAGTATTGTTAATCGGTCTCTTGCATACATCTATAAGCACCACAGCTCATCCATAGGGCTATCGATTACATCATATCAGTGAGAGCATTGTTAATTGGTCACTTGCATACATCTATAAGCACCGCAGATCATCTATAGGGCTATCAATTACATCAGATCAGTGCAAGTATTGTTAATCGATCACTTGCGTACATCTATAAGCACCACAGCTCATCCATAGGGCTATCGATTACATCATATCATTGAGAGTATTGTTAATCGGTCACTTGCGTACATCTATAAGTACCACAGCTCATCTATAGGGCTATTGATTACATCAGATCAGTGAGAGTATTGTTAATCGGTATCTTGCATACATCTATAAGCCCCACAGCTCATCTATAGGGCTATCAATTACATCACATCAGTGAGAGTATTGTTAATTGGTCACTTGCGTACATCTATAGGCACCACAGCTCATCTATAGGGCTATTGATTAAATCAGATCAGTGAGAGTATTGTTCATCGGTCACTTGCGTACATCTTTAAGCAGCACAGCTCATTTACAGTCAGGTCCATAACTATTGGGGCATCGACACAATTCTATTCTTTTTGGCTCTATACACCACCACAGTGAATTTGAAATGAAACAAACAAGATATGCTTTAACTGCAGATTTTCAGCTTTAATTTGAAGGTATTTACATCCAAATCAGGAGAAAGGTGTAGGAATTACAACAGTTTGTATATGTGCCTCCCACTTTTTAAGGGACCAAACGTAATGGGACAATTGGCTGCTCAGCTGTTCCATGGCCAGGTGTGTGTTATTCCCTCATTATCCCATTTACAAGGAGCAGATAAAAGGTCCAGAGTTCATTTCAAGTGTGCTATTTGCATTTGGAATCTGTTGCTGTCAACTTCCAATATGAGATCCAAAGAGCTGTCACTATCAGGGAAGCAAGCCATTATTAGGCTGAAAAAACAAAACAAACCCATCAGAGAGATAGCAAAAGCATTAGGTGTGGCCAAATCAACTGTATGGAACATCCTTAAAAAGAAAGAACGCACCGGTGAGCTCAGCAACACCAAAAGACCCGGAAGACCATGGAAAACAACTGTGGTGGATGACCGATGAATTCTTTCCCTGGTGAAGAAAACACCCTTCACAACAGTTGGCCAGATCAAGAACACTCTCCAGGAGGTAGGTATATTTGTGTCAAAGTCAACAATCAAGAGAAGACTTCACCAGAGTGAAAGCAGAGGGTTCACCACACAATGTAAACCATTGGTGAGCCTCAAAAACAGGAAGGCCAGATTAGAAACAACATCTAAAAAAACCTTCACAGTTCTGGAACAACATCCCATGGACAAATGAGACCAAGATCAACTTGTATCAGAGTGATGGGAAGAGAAGAGTATGGAGAAGGAAAGGAACTGCTCATGATCCAAAGCATACCACCTCATCAGTGAAGCATGGTGGTGGTAGTGTCATGGTGTGGGCATGTATGGCTGCCAATGGAACTGGTTCTCTTGTATTTATTGATGATGTGACTGCTGACAAAAGCAGCAGGATGAATTCTGAAGTGTTTCCGGCAATGTTATCTGCTCATATTCAGCCAAATGCTTCAGAACTCATTGGACAGCGCTTCACAGTGCAGATGGACAATGACCCAAAGCATACTGCGAAAGCAACCAAATAGCTTTTTAAGGGAAAGAAGTGGAATGTTATGAAATGGCCAAGTTAATCACCTGACCTGAATCCGATTGAGCATGCATTTCACTTGCTGAAGACAAAACTGAAGATAAAATGCCCCAAGAACAAGCAGGAACTGAGGACAGTTGCAGTAGGGGCCTGGCAGAGCATCACCAGGGATGAAACCCAGCATCTGGTGATGTCTATGCGTTCCAGACTTCAGGCTGTAATTGACTGCAAAGGATTTGAAACCAAGTATTAAAAAGTGAAAGTTTGATTTATGATTGTTAATCTGTCCCATTACTTTTGGTCCCTTAAAAAGTGGGAGGCACATATACAAACTCTTGTAATTCAAACACCGTTCACCTGATTTTGATGTAAATACCCTCAAATTAAAGCTGAAAGTCTGCAGTTACACAAAGTCTGCACATATTGTTTGTTTCATTTCAAATCCATTGTGGTGGTGTAAAGAGCCAAAAAGATTTGAATTGTGTCGATGTCCCAATATTTATGGACCTGACTGTATATGGCTATTGATTACATCATATCAGGTCATTGAGTATCTATTGGTCAGTTGCGTATACCCTATATTGATCTGTATCAACATCATGTCCGAAAGGCCGACAAGAAGAAGCAGATGCTCACAGGCCACGAAAAGAGGG
Source organism: Pelophylax lessonae (assembly GCF_965119305.1). Lineage (NCBI taxonomy): Eukaryota > Metazoa > Chordata > Amphibia > Anura > Ranidae > Pelophylax > Pelophylax lessonae. Next base: position 160,325,109 of record NC_138773.1, read on the forward strand.
CAAGCAGCCTCTGTGCCCATTGTGAAAAGTGGAGGTCACAGTTGACATGCATCCTCTGCAGGTGAAGCACACCCGTCCTTTATTTCCAGGGCTGCCCATGCTCTTCAGCCACAACATGTGGAAGAGTTGGTGGAGTGGATCGATAAGCTGTCCTCATCCTCCTCGCCCTCTGACACCAATTCTCACAGTATTTTGCTTTCCACCGCAACTGCCAAAGCAGCCCATTCCACAGGCTCCTTCTCCACAGCTACTCCTTCTGTCGCTCCACCATCATGCACGAAGGATTCACCTGAACTATTCGATCATAGTGTCAGTGAAATGCTGCTAGAGGATGCGCAGCAATTTGAAAGCCGTGATGCTGGTTCGAAGGTTGATGAAGGGAATAATGTGAGCCTAGAGAGAGGGGGTGACAATGACAGACAAGAAACCAGCAGTCATGTTGCCACAGCTGAAGCATATTGCCAAGTTTGCTCCAGTGACGAGGAGGGAGGGGACGATGAGGTCACTGACGGTACTTGGCTGCCTGACAGGATAGAGGAGGAGGATGAGGAGTAGGGGGAGGATGAGCTCCAGGGGCCACCATAGCAGTAGCCAACCTATTGCGTCACAGCACAGAGCTCCACAGGTTCAGGGTGCTGAAAACTCCCCTCTGACTCACAAAAGTTCATTAGTGTGGACTTTTTTCAGCACATATGCAGTAGACCGCAACTTTGCTGTTTGCAACATCTGTCTTAAGAGGATCAAGTGTGGCCAGAACACCAGCCGCTTGCTTGACAAAGCATATGACGATCTGCCATGCAGTCCGTTGGCAACAGCTCCTGAAAGAGGCACCAGATCAAAACAAGCATACATCACCTTGCTCCTCATCTGTGATCTCTAACCCTACTATACCTCATGCCTTCTCAAATACCAGCATTGAGAGGGATGATGGTATAGCCATGAGTGCCACAGAGACTTGCACCCAATCTGCTATCAGTACACCACCACTTGATTCGAGCAGCAGGCAAATTTCACTACCCCAGTTTTTGAACCGTAGATAGAAATACTGTCCCAGCCATCCACACGCTCAGCGTCTTAATGCTAGCTTGGCCAAATTGCTTGCATTACAGTTGCTGCCTTTTCCTCTGGTAGACTCTGCTCCCTTTCACAAATTTGTGGAATGTGCTGCACAACAGTGGCAGGTCCCAAAAAGGCATTTCTTTTCGCGTAAGGCCATTCCGGCTCTCCACCATCATGTGGAAGGTAGTGTTTTGGCCTCATTGGACAAAGCGGTCAGCAGGAAGGTGCACATTACTGCTGACTCTTGGTCCAGCAGGCATGGACAGGGACATTACATTTCTTTCAAGGCGCACTGGATAACTCTGCTGGCAGCTGGGAAGGATGCAGGACAGGGTTCGGTGTTACAATTTGTTTTGCCACCACGCCTCCAAAAACCTGGTGCTGATTCTGCCACATCTGGCTACGCCACCACCTCCTCTTCCTCCATGTCCTCTTTTGCTCAGTTATCCTCTGAAGCAGCAATGCTCCCTAAGCATTCAAGGGGCTATGCAAGCAGTCAGGCTAAAAGATGCCATGCTGTGCCTCAGTTGGTCTGTCTAGGCGATAGAAGTCACACTGGTGCAGAGATTCTGTTTAACTAGGTCCCATTTGGATCGGAAAACACAGAGAGGGACCAGACAGGAACTTTACATCCAAAAATTCTTTAGTGAGCAGTTTATTAAGGTCTTTGTGTACTTCCTGAATCTTGGGGGGATGGTGGGTGGTCCACTTTCTGAGTATAGCCGTTCTGGCAATCATGAGACATGTTGATATCCAAGGTTTGTTGTGGTGCAGAAGTAGGGCTTGCTTTGGCTCCAGCCCCAAGGCGGGGCCGTGTAAATTTCCGAAGATAAGAAGAAGTGGCTTGCTTGTTGGGGGTAGCCACGAAATGACCAAAATTAATTGCTGTACTTCCAGCCAGAATTAGGAAATATATGAGCAACCCCAGAGTCTATGAGACAAGGATGGTTTATGCATTAAGCACCAGGAACATGACTGAGCGGTAGGTCATGCAGCAGAGGAAGCAAAAGGTAAGTATGCTCTGTCTAGGATTTTGAGCTGTTGTTCTCTCCAAAATTCGTTCTCGATGAATTTGCATGTCGTGATATAGCCCAGTGTTAAAGAGGTTGTAAACTCTTTTTTTATTTTCTTTTTTCTTACTTACCCTGCAAGAGAAACACATAATGAGCTAGTATGCGATGCATACTAGCTCATTATGAAATACTTACCTTAGAACGAGCCCCCGCCGTGCCGTCCGCTTAGCTGGATGACGGGCGACATGTCTAGTCGCCCGTCTTCCGGGATCGCGGCATCCGGCCATCTGATTGGCCGGAGGCGCGGTGACGTCACTCCCGCGCACGCGCGCGGGAGCCGACAGTCACGGCACGGAGTTCTGAATGAACGGCACGAGCGGCCGTTCCTTCAGTGCGCCTGCGCCAGTGACGTCACTGGATGCTTCTAAGGTAAATATCTCCTAAACGGTACATGTTTAGGAGATATTTACAGTACCTATAGGTAAGCCTTATTATAGGCTTACCTATAGGTACAAGTTGTAGAGGAGGGTTTACTTCCTCTTTAAGTTAAAGTCCTTCTTCCAGGGGGAGGGTGTGTCAGGGTCCTTCTGTTTGATACGTAGAGCTAAAAGGGGTTTGTAGACATCCGAGAGTTTATTTTTAGTAATTTGAGTTATAGTGTCTAAATCAGAATCTCGGGAGCGTCTACCTTTGTCCGGACAGTGTTCCATAGTGAATGTCGTAGCTTGCTGTAGATTTAGAAAGTGGTGGGGAGGTATATTATAGCCTTTGCAAAGTTCTGAATGTGGGCGTGGTAGACCCGATATTGGGTCAAACAGTTGAGCAAAATGTGTAAGACCGCCAGCTGACCAAGAGGAGAAGGGCAAGTATTGTCTGGCTTGAGTAAACAAAGGATGGCCCATGATAGGGAGGTATTTGGAAAAACGAGGTGACAACTTTAGTTTCTTAATCACTTCCCTCCACGCAATGATCATGTTTAGATCATGTTAGATTGGTTCTAATAGATGTCGGTAGTGAAGGTAGAGAACAATGTAAAAGGGTTGCTAGGCAAAGAGGGGATACCATATGAGTCTCAAGGTCAACATTGGCAAATCTAGACATCCCTGTAATCCAGTCCAAACCTACCCTCAACAGACACGATAAGTTATACAATCTGATACCTGGAATATTGGCGCCCCCCTCCGATCTGGGCATTTGGAGTTTTTTTATAGAGATGCATGGGCATTTATTGCGCCACAGGAAAGCGGACAATGCCTTATAGAGTTTTTGAGAATCTTTGTGTACACCAGTGGCTTTTGATTAAGGATGCATGCATCATCCTGTCACCATTTGAGGAGGCCACAAGGATGGTGAGCCGGAACGATGCATACATCAGTGACACTATCCTGCTAGTCTACCTGCTGGAGCACACGCTGCCTGGAATCAATGACAGGGCATTTGAGGCAGAACAGCGGCAGGAAGAGGAGGACTTTGTTTCCTCACAAGGCCCCCTTTATGCAGATATCATTCCAGCAGGGCCACAAAACACACAGGAGGAAGAGGAGAAGGAGGAGGATTTTGGCAGCATGGATGTAGAGGATAGCATACAGCAGTCTTCAAGGGATGGTTTTGATTCCCTTGAACCCACAGGAGTTGTACATGGTTGGGGAGAGGTTGCTCCTGCTGACAATGTCATCCTTAGTGACCTAGAGGACTCAGAAGCTCATGCCTCCTCCAACTTACATTACATGGGCTCCCTGATTCTGCAAAGCCCGTGAAAGGACCCAAGGATTCGTGCTATCATGGAGAGGGATCATTACTGGTTTCGCAACCATTTTTGATCCACGTTACAAGGGTAAAGTTGCAGAGCTCATCCTGCCTTCGCACAGGGAGCAGAGGATGAAACATCTTTAAACAGTTCTTTTGTCCTCAGCAGCACCCAGGGCTGTTAGGTTTAAGCAACCATTGGCAGCGTCTCCATCATATGGTGCATGATTATCTAGGCGCAAGAAAAGACTTGGAGACCTTTCCAGCTGAGCATCCACTGGGTTACTGGGTCTTGAGGATGGACCACTGGCCAGAACTTGCTCAATATGCAATGGAGCTACTGGCCTGTCCTGCTTCCAGCGTGCTTTCCGAACGGACGTTTAGTGCTGCTGGAGGTTTTGTGATGGACAAAAGAGTGCGTCTGTCCACATACTCTGTTGACCAGCTGACTTTTATCAAAATGAACCAGTCCTGGATCAACAAGAACTATTAAACCCCTGATGCTGATGTAACTGATTGAATTTGCTAGACTGCATATGCTGCCTATCCTATTCCCCTACCTTGATTCTGCTAGCTTTCAACAATGTTTTTGGTTTAGGTCACTACCAACCTCCAAGGCCTATTTTTTCTGCACTTGTATCACAGGTGCATACAATTTAAATAACTAATGTCATTTTTCACAGCAGGCCCTATCCCTTTGCCCTGCTAACTGTTAAGGTTTACGATGTTCAGGCACCAACAACTCCAAAGGCCCAATATTTTTGCACCTGTATGACAAGTACATGCAATTTCAAATTTGTATGGAATTCTTACCAGCAGGTCCCGTTCCTTAACCAAGCAAGAGTATCTGCGAGGGCTTGGTTACGGAGTTCAGGCACCACCAATACCAAAGGCCCAATTTTTGGCACCTGTATAGCACATGCAATTTCAAATTTGTATGGAATTCTTACCAGCAGGTCCCGTTCCTGCACCCAGCAAGAGTATCTGCAAGGGCTTGGTTACGGTGTTCAGGCACCTCCAACAGCAACGGCCCAATTTTTGGCACCTGTATAGCACATGCAATTTCAAATTTGTATGGAATTCTTACCAGCAGGTCCCATTCCTGCACCCAGCAAGAGTATCTGCGAGGGCTTGGTTACGGTGTTCAGGCACCACCAACAGCAAAGGCCCAATTTTTGGCACCTGTATAGTACATGCAATTTCACATTTGTATGGAATTCTTACCAGCAGGTTCCGTTCCTGCACCTAGCAAGAGTAACAGCAAAGGCTTGGTTAGAGTGTTCAGGCATCACAAACAGCAAAGGGCCAATTTTTGGCACCTGTATAGTACATGCAATTTCACATTTGTATGGAATTCTTACTAGTAGGTCCCGTTCCTGCACCCAGCAAGAGTATCTGCGAGGGCTTGGTTACGGTGTTCAGGCACCACCTACAGCAATAGTCCAATTTTTGGCACCTATATAGCACATGCAATTTCAAATTTGTATGTAATTCTTACCAGCAGGTCCCGTTCCTGTGCCCAGCAAGAGTAACTGTGAGGGGTTGCGGTGTTCAGGCACCACCAACAACCAAGGCCCAATTTCAGTTTCTCCCGATACTAACCCTTACAGGTCCCCATCACTCCAGCAGGTTTGCATAGCCGCCATCCAACCTTGGCCAGGTCAGATGACAGTACATCGCCCCCACTAGATTACTGATAAAAACATATACAACACTTGATCTTTGGCAATTTCAAATTAGTATGGAAATTTTATAAGCAGGGCCCGTTCTTGCGCCAGCAAGAGTATCTGCGAGGAGTTTTGGGGTTCAGGCTCCACCAACACCCAAGGCACAATTTATCTGCACCTTTATGACAAGTGACAAGTACATGCGATTTCAAATTTGGATGGAATTCTTACCAGCAGGTCCCATTCCTGCACCCAGCAAGAGTAACTGTGAGGGGTTGGTTACAGTGTTCAGGCACTACCAACACCAAAGGCCCGATTTTTGGAACCTGTATGACAAGTACATGCGATTTCAAATTTGTATGGATTTTTTAGCAGCAGGGCCCTTTCATGCACCCAACAAGAGTAACTGCGAGGGGTTATGGTGTTCAGGCACCACCAACAACCAAGGCCCAATTTTCTGCACCTGTATGACAAGTACATTTGATTTGAAATTTGAATGTATATTTGTATATGACATGTTTTGCTTTAGAAATTTCAGTATTGCTGCAGCAGGCTACATACATCGTAGAAATGCACTACTTTACAGGCACATTCAGGACACCACCCAGGCATGATATTTGAAGGAATTTTTCATTTTTATAGTTTCACTTTAAGCCTCAATAAAATCAGTAAATCACTGCTCCTTTAACCGGTTGCCGACCGCCGCACGACTATATACTGCGGCGGTCAGCCCCGGCCAGGCAGAGTGACGTAGCGGTACGTCACTAGCCTTCGCCGCTCTGGCGCGCACGCACCCGCGGTCCCGCCGATGACTCGACTGGGTTCAGAACCGATCAGTCATCAGGTCCAGGCCAATCATTTTTGGTCTGGACCTGTTGATCGGTCCTGCCCAATCAGATCTCCCTCTAAAGGCCCGTACACACGTACCGATCGTCGGCATACAAACGTCGGTGGACGAAGTATCTGCCGATTGTACGCGTGTTAGTATGGTGCCTCCGACAGATGTCTGCGCACAATCCGCGGACAAAAGTCTTTCGTGCAAACATGAAAATATTTGTATGCCGACACCAGAACGGACGATTGTTCGCCTGTCAGTACACAATTCGGCCGACAGACCGCAGATTTGCAAGACTGGGCATGCTCAGAAAATAGAAAACACAGGGAAAGTTAACCATTACATGACATCACTTCTGCAGTCGGCGGACAAAATTCTTGTGCTGTCCTTGTGCTGTCTTTGCACTTTTCAGCAGACACCGACATCCCGGGGAGAAAAGAGGAACATTTGTAAGCCGACCATCGGTACGTGTGTACGGGGCTTAAGCCTGTGAAATGTAAACACAGGCTTAGAGGAGATGTGCCCTCCCCTCCCAACGGTCTTTTTGGATCCAGCGTGAGAGGAGAGCACATCTAATTGTAAGTACAGCACCAAGCACGTACATACACAGTTAGATAGGCACATTTCACCCCCGATCGCCCCCCCAATTAACCCCTACAGCACCTGACACAACACACACTATATACAGCATATAGCATATACCTATATACCTGTATAAGTGTGATTTGTGAACAGGTGTAGCCCTTGCGACCCCCCCTTTTCCACTCAAATTACCCCCCACCCCCCCTAATAAAGATTTAACCCACTGATCTCCCCTGACCCCCCCCTGATCACCGCCGTTAACCCCTACACCCTCTGTCACATCAGCACTAATACAAACGCAATATACGGTGTTATTGTATTTTTGTATTAGTGTGATTGTGATCAGAATTAGCGCAGGCGACTAAGTTTCTGTCCCAAGAAGGTTTAGGGTCCCCGCCACCCGCCCAATAAAGATTTAAGCCCCTGACCCCCCCCTGATCACCCCTACACCCCCTGCCATAACACACACCGTATACAGTATATAGCATTTTGCTATATACCCGTATAAGTGTGATTTGTGGTCAGGTCTAGCGCTTGCGACCCCCTTTTTTCCACTTGAATTACCCGCCACCCCCCCTAATAACGATTTGAGCCCCTGATCTCCCCTGACCCCCCCCTGATCACCGCTAGTTAACCCCTACACCCTCTGTCACATCAGCACTAATACAAACGTAATATACTGTGTTTTTGTATTTTTGTATTAGTGTGATTGTGATCAGAATTAGCGCAGGCGACTAAGTTTGTGTCCCAAGGAGGTTTAGGGTCCCCGCCACCCGCCCAATAAAGATTTAATCCCCTGATCCCCCCCTGATCACCCCTACACCCCCTGCCACAACGCACACTGTATACAGTATATAGCATTTTCTATATACCCGTATAAGTGTGACTTGTGACCAGGTTTAGCGCTTGCCACCGTTCCTTTTATCCTTAGGATACCCGCCAGTCCCTTCCAATAAAGATTTAAACCCCTGATCCCCCCCTGATCACATCCCGTTAACCCCTACACCCTCTGTCACATTAGCACTAATACACACATAATATACTGTTTTTACTGTATTTTGTATTGGTGTCATTGTGACTTGAGGTTGCGCTAGCTAGCTAGTTTCTTTCCCAAAGGAGGTTTAGGGTCCCCGCCACCCCCCCCCCAGATCCCCGGCGCATAGTTTAGAAGTAACCCCTTGATCACCACACACGCACGCACGCACCTACACTTCCATTTCTAGTATAGTGTTTGAACAGATCAATATCTGATCTGATCAGAGCTATACTAGCGCCCCCATAGTTTAGGGTTCCCAAAACGCGGTGTTTGCACGATCAGCACTGATTCCGGCCAGCACCTGCGTTTAACCCTTTCACCCAGGTAAGTGTAGTAATCAATAGATTACTGTCACTTACAAAAAACACAAGACACAAAACCGCTGTGTTAGCAGAGTCAGGCCTGATCCCTGCTAGCATTAGCAGTTTTTTTGGTAGCACTTGAAATAGTCTTCGACAACCAGGTGCTTTTATTACCTGTGAGTCGCATCACTGTACGGGTAAATTTAGTTACCAAAATGTCTAAACGTTCGTACAGTGATGAAGCTATTTACAGTATAATGACCATGTCAGGTGAGAGCGATGGGGAAGCCTCACCGGCAGAATCAGGGTCAGTATACGAACCAGATGACAGCAGCGGCTCCCTGACAGACAGCTCCGACGACAGATGGGTCCCTGTTAGACCCAGGCGTACCCGACCCCATTCTGGTATTGTTGAAATGCAGGAATCGCAGGGTGCTCGTATGGAGCAGAGTGTGGGTACTAGTGCCGCTCATCCTTCTGGCGACCTGGCAAGCGCCAGCGGCCTAGTACAACCTGGACCTAGTACAACCAGCACTGCAGTAAGACCTGGTGACGTGGCGAGTCCCCTAAGTGCAGTTGAAGCTGGTGCGGTGGCTAGCACAAGTAGTGGCCCGCAGCCACCGCGTATTCGAAGACAGGCCCGTAGAGCCCATAGTGCCCTCCCTGATGCGCTGGCATATCCCAATTGGCAACCCACTGATTCTACAGCGCCAGTACTTCCCCCATTCACCGCCCAACCTGGAATCCACGTGGAGACAGCTGGTTTTACGCCCCTGAACTTTTTTGAGCTGTTCTTCACGGAAGATCTTTTCAGATCTATTGTGGATCAATCAAATTTATATGCTCAACAATTTATCGCCGCCAACCCAAATTCGCACCTTGCCAGACGATTCGGCTGGAATCCTATAACGGTTTCCGAATTTAAGATCTTTCTGGGCCTTTCCCTCCACATGGGCATAACTAAACAAAGTGAATTGCGGCTATATTGGTCCACTAGCCCAGCTCACCATATGCGCATGTACTCTGCCTCCATGTCCAGGGGGAGATACGAGCAAATTCTGCGATTTATGCATTTCAGCGACAATGAAATCTGTCGTCCTCGGGGAGACCCTGCATACGATCGGCTCCACAAAATTCGGCCCCTCATAGACCACTTCAATCAGCGGTTTGCAGCCTTGTTTACCCCCGAACAAGTTGTCTGCATTGACGAGTCCCTGATTAAATTTACTGGCCGTCTTGCTATCAAACAGTACCTCCCCAGCAAGCGTGCCAGATACGGGGTCAAGTTGTATAAGCTCTGTGACAGGGCCACAGGCTATACAGTTAATTTCCGTGTCTATGAGGGAAAAGATAGCACTGTGGAGCCCCCGAACTGCCCAGACTACATAGGGAGCAGCGGTAAGATTGTTTGGGACTTGGTGTCACCCTTATCCGGAAAGGGGTACCATTTGTACGTGGACAATTTTTACACAAGCGTGCCACTATTTAGTCACCTGCTTGATTTACAAATTGGCGCATGTGGCACCGTGCGACCTAATCGCCGGGGCTTCCCCCAACGGCTTGTAAATTCCCGTCTTAGTCGGGGGGCGAGAGCCTGCTTGAAAACGGACAAATTGCTTGCGGTGAAGTGGAAGGATACACGGGATGTTTATGTTCTGTCCTCCCTTCACGCAGACACGACAGTCCAAATCCCTACGGCAACTGGCGTTATGGAGAAACCCCTCTGTGTCCACGAATATAACCTTAACATGGGAGGGGTGGACCTTAACGACCAGCTTTTGGCGCCGTATTTAGTTGCCCGTAAAGCCAGACGCTGGTACAAAAAAGTGTCTGTTTACCTTTTCCAATTGGCTATGCTGAACGCCTTTGTCCTATACAGGGCGTCAGGACGAACTGGACCCTTCCGGGAATTCCAGGAAGCGGTCATCCTTGCCTACCTGTACCCAGGAGGCATGCCTGCCCAACTTCCCCTTCCAGATGCAGTGAGCCGGCTGCATGAGAGGCATTTTCCTTATGCCCTCCCGAGTACCCCTACCCAAATACGACCCCAAAGACGATGTCGTGTCTGTAGCAGGCGCGGATTTAGGCGTGACACCCGTTATTATTGTCCCAAATGTCCTGACCAACCTGGTCTCTGCATCGGGGAATGTTTTGAGCGCTACCATACACTAGTGGAGTATTAGTGTAGGGTACAGCACGACACAGTGTAGGGCACACAAACACAGGGTCTCGAAGGATGTTGGATGTCCATCGACATTTTGAGAGACCCAAGCTGGAAGAGAAGATCGCAGAAGATCGCACTCCCTCCCAAATCAAGAAATAAAGGAACAGTTAGAAAGTAAAATAAAAGGATCCAAAAACTGTTGTGGTGTCAGTAATTTTATATGTCCTTCTACTCCTTCCTACTATACTTTTTTCAATGTCCTTTGTTTGTTTTTTCATTCTTTTGTGACCTGTTTCTCTTGCAGGTAATTGTCGGCTACCACGCATTGATTTTATATATTCTGACACAAACAGCGTTTGCGCTCAGCATATATGGATACCTTTGCTGATAGCAGCTGTGGTGATTTTCTGATTTCAGCACTGCAGTTAAAATCTTATTTTGGTATACGTGGATAGCGCCGTGTATACCCATCATTAAATTCAGTGGGTGGTTGTTTGGGCGGTTAATGATGAGAATCCAAAAACTTTTGTTGTGTCAGTCATTTTATATGTCCTACTCTTCCTAATGTACTTTTTTTTAATGTACTTTGTTTGTTTTTTCATTCTTTTGTGACCTGTTTCTCTTGCAGGTAATTGTCGGCTACCACGCATTGATTTTATATATTCTGACACAAACAGCGTTTGCGCTCAGCATATATGGATACCTTTGCTGATAGCAGCTGTGGTGATTTTCTGATTTCAGCACTGCAGTTAAAATCTTATTTTGGTATACGTGGATAGCGCCGTGTATACCCATCATTAAATTCAGTGGGTGGTTGTTTGGGCGGTTAATGATGAGAATCCAAAAACTTTTGTTGTGTCAGTCATTTTATATGTCCTACTCTTCCTAATGTACTTTTTTTTAATGTACTTTGTTTGTTTTTTCATTCTTTTGTGACCTGTTTCTCTTGCAGGTACTCGTCGGCTACCACGCATTGATTTTATATATTCTGACACAAACAGTGTTTGCGCTCAGCATATATGGATACCTTTGCTGATAGCAGCTGTGGTGATTTTCTGATTTCAGCACTGCAGTTAAAATCCTATTTTGGTATACGTGGATAGTGTCGTGTATACCCATCATTAAATTCAGTGGGTGGTTGTTTGGGCGGTTAATGATGAGTAATACTACGCATTATTCCTGTGCTGATTTCTGATAGGTTCTCTTTTTTTCCGTTCAGCCCACAGGCTGCATGAAAAAAAAAACCTATATGCCAAACAAGGACCAGCAATGTACTGGTACGTTGCTGGACTTTGAGTGGTTGTACCAGGATGATGCCTGCAGATTTAGGCATCATCTTGGTATCGTTTTTTACAGCCAGCGGTCGGCTAACATGTAAAAGCAATCCTAGCAGGTAATTGGCCGCTAGACTGCTTTTACATGCAGTGGGAGGGGTCTCCCCCCCCCCCCACCGCCGCCTTCCGCAGCCTTCCGTGGTTTTTCTCGGGCTCTCCTGTCCCACCGGTTAACCCGAGAGTGCAGCCGGTGGTTCAGTTATCTAACCATAGAGCTAATTGAAGATTAGAATGGCTCCAATCATCTCTATGGCCTAAGATGCCGGAGGCTACGAGCATTTCATTACTTCTTTTTCGCCAGAAATAAACAGGGCCATTGGGAAATTGGGAAAGTATTTTATCACACCAATTTTGGCGTGGTCAGATACATTAAGGTCAGAGGAGAGATCTAGAGTATAAAAGACCCCAATTTTTTAAAAAAAGAGTACCTGTCACTACCGATTGCTATCATAGGGGATATCTAAATTCACTGTGATAACAATAAAAATGATTTAAAAAAAAAATTAAAGGAAAGGTGTCAAAATAACATAAAAAAGCAAAAAAAAAAAAAAAAAAAAAAAAAAAATTGAGCCCCCCCCCTTTCCCCCCGTGCTTGCACGCAATGGCACACGCAAGCGTTGGTCTAGTGTCATATGTAAACCGCAATTTCAGCATGCATGTGAGGTATCGCCGCGATCGCCAGATCGAGTGCAGTAATTTTTGCAGTAGACCTCCTCTGTAAGTCTAAAGTGGTAACCTGTAGAGACTTTTAAAGTTTTTAAAAATGTACGTACGTTGTTGCCGCTGCGCAGGCGTGCGCAATTTTTAAAGCATGTCATGTCAGGTGTCTATGAACTCGGCATAAGATCATCTTTTAAATTTTACCAAAAAAATTGGAATTATATAGTGTATTTGTGCAATAAATTTAAAAAAAATGTATTTTTTTCGCAAAAATTGCGTTTGGAAAATCTGTGCGCAAATACCGTGTGACAAAAAAATTTGCAACATCCCCCATTTTATTCTATAGGGCCTCTGCTTTAAAGAAATATATAATGTTTGGGGGTTCAAAGTAATTTTCTAGTAAAAAAAAAATATTTTTTCATGTAAACAAAAAGGCACAGAAAAGGCTTGGTTTTCAAGTGGTTAGAAGAGTGGGTGATGTGTGGATAAGATTGAGCATAAAATGCCGGGACAGTTCAAACACCCCCCAAATGACCCCTTTTTGAAAAGTAGACACCCAAAGCTATTTGCTGAGAGGCATGGTGAGTCCATGGAATATTTTATATTTTGCTACAAGTGTCGGGAAAATTATTATTTCTTTTTTTTTTGTTGTTTTTTTAAAGAAAGTTGTCACTAAATGATATATTGCTCACACATGCCATGTGTATATGTGAAATGACACCCCAAAATACATTCTGCTGCTTCTCCTGAGTACAGGGATACCCCATGTGTGAGACTTTTTGGCAGCGTAGCTGTGTACGCGCCCCCGAAAACCAATCCACATCTTCAGGTTTTCTAATGGCGTAAATTGCTGATTTTACCCCTGACTACCTGTCACAGTTTCAGAGGCCCTGAAATTTCAAGATAGCACAAAACCCCCCCAAATGACCCCATTTTGCAAAGTAGACACTCCAAGCTATTGGCTGAGAAGCATGGTGAGTCCATGGAATAGTTTATATTTTGCCACAAGTTTCGGGAAAATAATTTTTTTTTTTTTTTTAACACAAAGTTGTCAGTAAATGATATAATGCTCACGCATGCCATGGGTATATGTGAAATGACACCCCAAAATACATTCTGCTGCTTCTCCTGAGTACAGGGATGCCCCATGTGTGAGACTTTTTTGCAGTCTAGCCGAGTACAGGACCCCGAAAACCAACCTCCACTTTCAGGCTTTCCAAGGGCGTAAATTGTTGATTTCACTCCTGACTACCTATCACAGTTTCGGAGGCCCTAAAATTCCAAGATAGCACAAAACCCCCCCAAATGACCCAATTTTGCAAAGTAGACACTCCAATCTATTTGCTGAGAGGCATGGTGAGTATTTTGCAGCTCTCATTTTTTTTGGAAAATGAAGAAAAAACAGGAAAATGCATTTTTTTTCCTCTTTTTTCAATTTCCAAAACTTTGTGACAAAAAGTGAGATCTGCAAAACACTCAACATGCCTCTCTGCAAATAGCTCAGGGTGTCTACTTTCCAAAATGGGGTCATTTGGGGGGGTTTTGTGCTATCTTGGAATTTTAGGGCCTCCGAAACTGTGATAGGTAGTCAGGAGTGAAATCAACAATTTACGCCCTTGGAAAGCCTGAAAGTGGAGGTTGGATTTCGGGGTCCTGTACTCGGCTAGACTGCAAAAAAGTCTCACACATGGGGTATCCCTGTACTCAGGAGAAGCAGCAGAATGTATTTTGGGGTGTCATTTCACATATACCCATGGCATGTGTGAGCAATATATCATTTACTGACAGCTTTGTGTAAAAAAAAAATAAATATATATATATATATATATATATTTCCCGGAACTTGTGGCAAAATATAAAATATTCCATGGACTCACCATGCCTCTCAGCAAACAGCTTGGGGTGTCTACTTTCCAAAATGGGGTCATTTGGGGGGGTTTTGTGCTATCTTTGAATTTTAGGGCCTCCGAAACTGTGATAGGTAGTCAGGAGTGAAATCAACAATTTACGCCTTTGGAAAGCCTGAAAGTGGAGGTTGGTTTTCGGGGTCCTGTACTCGGCTAGACTGCAAAAAAGTCTCACACATGGGGTATCCCTGTACTCAGGAGAAGCAGCAGAATGTATTTTGGGGTGTCATTTCACATATACACATGGCATGTGTGAGCAATATATCATTTACTGACAGCTTTGTGTAAAAAAAAAAAAAAAATATATATATATATATATATTTCCCAGAACTTGTGGCAAAATATAAAATATTCCATGGACTCACCATGCCTCTCAGCAAACAGCTTGGGGTGTCTACTTTCCAAAATGGGGTCATTTGGGGGGGTTTTGTGCTATCTTGGAATTTTAGGGCCTCCGAAACTGTGATAGGTAGTCAGGAGTGAAATCAACAATTTACGCCTTTGGAAAGCCTGAAAGTGGAGGTTGGTTTTCGGGGTCCTGTACTCGGCTAGACTGCAAAAAAGTCTCACACATGGGGTATCCCTGTACTCAGGAGAAGCAGCAGAATGTATTTTGGGGTGTCATTTCACATATACCCATGGCATGTGTGAGCAATATATCATTTACTGACAGCTTTGTGTAAAAAAAAAAAATATATATATATATATATATATATTTCCCGGAACTTGTGGCAAAATATAAAATATTCCATGGACTCACCATGCCTCTCAGCAAATAGCTTGGGGTGTCTACTTTCCAAAATGGGGTCATTTGGGGGGGTTTTGTGCTATCTTGGAATTTTAGGGCCTCCGAAACTGCGACAGGTAGTGCAGAGGTGACATGAACAATTTACGCCATTAGAAAACCTGAGAGTGTTGATTGGTTTTCGCGGTCCTGTACACAGCTAGGCTCCCAAAAAGTCTCACACATGGGGCATCCCCATACTCAGGAGAAGCGGCAGAATGTATTTTGGGGTGTCATTCCACATATACCCATGTCATGTGTGAGAAATTTATCTTTTAGTGACAACGTTGTGTAAAAAAAAAAAAATTTAAAAAAAAAATTGCAATTTTCCCGAAACTTGTGGCAAAATATAAAATATTCCATGGACTCACCATGCCTCTCAGCAAACAGCTTGGGGTGTCTACTTTCCAAAATGGGGTCATTTGGGGGGGTTTTGTGGTATCTTGACATTTCAGGGCCTCCTAAACCGTTATAGGTAGTGAGAAAATGCAATGAAAAATGTACGCCCTTTGAAATTCTGATGGTGGTGATTTGTTTTCCGGCTCCCGTACACAGCTACGCTCCCAAAAAGTCTCACATATGTGGTATCCCTGTACTCAGGAGAAGCAGCAGAATATATTTTGGGGTGTAATTACACATATACCCATGGCATGTGTGAGCAATATATCATTTCAATGACAACTTTGTGTAAAAAAAAAAAAAAAAAATTTTTTAGTCATTTTTCAAACACCTGTGACAAAAAAATAAAATATTCAATGAGCTCAACATGCCTCTCAGAACATTCCTTAGGATGTCTACTTTCCAAAAAGTGGTAGTTTGGGGGGGTTTTGTACTGCCCCGCCATTTTAGCACTTCATGAAATGAGATAGGCAGTCAGAAATTAAAGCTTCGTAAATTTCAGTATTTACACCATAGTTTGTAGACGCTATAACTTTTGCGCAAACCAATAAAAATACGCTCATTGATTTTTTTTTTGTCAAAGACATGTAGCTAAATATATTTTGGCCAAAAAAAATGACATAAATTGAGTATATTGGATATTTTTTAAAAGACAAAGTTGAAAATGTCATTTTTTTGCAAAATTTTCGCTCTTTTTTTATTAATATCGCAAAAAATAAAAAGCGCAGAGGTGATCAAATGCCACCAAAAGAAAGCTCTGTTTGTGGGAAAAAAAGGACGTAAATTTCGTTTAGGTACAGCATTGCATGACCGAGCAATTATCAGTTAAAGTCACGAAGTGCCAAGTTGAAAAAAGGGGTCTGGTCCTTTAGCAGCCAAATCCTCCGGGGCTTAAGTGGTTAAAAACAATCATTTTTAAAAACTTTTTTTTTCATTGCTACATGTTCCCCAGGTCAGTACCCGGACCCCCATACACTTTTTTGGGGCAATAACTTGCATTCAAGCCTTTAAAATTAGACCGTTTGATTTTCAAGGTTCGACTCCCATAGACTTTAATGGGGTTTGTTTATTCAAACAAATTTTTCCTCTGTTCGCGTTGATCTGGTGCGAACCGAACCGGGGTGGTGTTTGGCTCATCACTACTGCAGAGGTTGAAGGGGTGGGGGTCAGCCTGTCAGTACACAGACCATACTCCGCACACTGCATCAAATTGGTCTGCATGGCCGTCGTCCCAGAAGGAAGCCTCTTCTAAAGATGAAGCACAAGAAAGCCCACAAACAGTTTGCTGAAGACAAGCAGGCTAAGAACATGGATTACTGAAACCATGTCCTGTGGTCTGATGAGACCAAAATAAACTTATTTGGTTCAGATGGTGCCAAGCGTGTGTGGTGTCAACCAGGTGAGGAGTGCAAGTGTGTCTTGACTACAGTCAAGCATGGTGGTGGGAGTGTTATGGTCTGGGGCTGCATGAGTGCTGCTGGAACTGGGGAGCTACAGTTCATTGAGGGAACAATGAATGCCAACATGTACGGTAACATACTAAAGCAGAGCATGATCCCTACCCTTTGGAGACTGGGCCGCAGGGCAGTATTCCAACATAACTACCCAAAACACACCTCCAAAAGGACCACTGCCTTGCTAAAGAAGCTAAAGATAAAGGTGATGGACTGGCCAAGCATATCTCCAGACATAAACCCTATTGAGCATCTGTGGGACATCCTCAAATGGAAGGTGGAGGAGAGCAAGGTCTCAAACATCCACCAGCCCTGTGATGTCGTCATGGAGGAGTGGAAAAGGACTCCAGTGGCAACCTGTGAAGCTCTGGTGAACTCCATGCCCAAGAGGGTTAAGGTAATCCCGGAAAATAATGGTATAAATGCTCCCATTTCGCAGTTATTCTTCTCTTTGTAACTTCCCCCCTTAATTCTACTCCCAATATGTTTTTTTTTTTTAAACACTTTTTATTGCAAAAGTAAACAAAATACAGAAGTAAGAAATTCTGTGTTATGCAGGTACAAGCCAGAATGTATACACACTTTTAAAATAGAAGAACAGAACAATACACGGAAAAAGCAAAAACAAAATCCAGGCATGTTCTCGGTCTGTACATAAGTAGGTCATGCAATAAGGTGGATTTGTAAGGGTACTTCTATTGATTACAAGAAACTGTTTGGGTCAAAGCATATTAAACTATACACGTATTAGTCATTAGTAATGGTGAGATCTGAGGAGCACCAAACATCCCATACTTTATTATATTTTTGTGGACATCCTCGGTGTTCGTACAGAACTTTCATGTGAAGCAACAATTGGTTTACTGTATTTAACCATTGCGATACAGAGGGGGGAGAGGATTGCATCTATTTAAGTGCTATCTGTTTGTGAGCCAAAAACAGGGATTCATGTAGAAGCATTCTAAGGTGATGGGATCATTGCTCCTCATCTAATAAGCCCAGAAGACACACCTCCGGTGTAGGCACTGCCGGCATAGAGAGGAGTCTAGACAATAGGGATGTGACTTGGTTCCAATAGACTACAATTAACCACTTCTGGACCGGAAGATTTCCCCCCTTAATGACCAGGCCATATTTTGCAATTTGGCACTGCATTACTTAAATGGACAATTGCGCGGTCGTGCAACACTGTACCCAAATAAAATTGATGTCCTTTTTTTCCCACAAATAGAGCTTTCTTTTGGTGGTATTTGATTACCTTTTTAGATCAGCGGTTTTTATTTTCAAACAAAAAAAGAGCGACAATTCTGAAAAAAAATATATTTTTCACTTTCTGCTACACAAAGATTCTCAAAAAAAAATGTAAAAACCAAATTTTTTTCAAATTTTAGGCCAATTTGTTTTCTGCTACATATTTTTGGTAAAAAAAAATCGCAATAAGCGAATTTTGATTGGTTTGCGCAAAAGTTATCGCGTCTACTAACTACACGAAAGATTTATGCCATTTATTGTTTTTTTTTTTTTTTACAAGTAATGGCGGCGATCTGCAACATTGCGGCGGACAGATCGGACCCCTAACTGACACTTTTGGGGGGACCAGTGACATTACTACAGTAATCAATGCTATAAATATGCACTGTTACTGTAATAATGACCCTGGCAGGGTAGGGGTTAACATCGTGGGTGATCAAGGGGTTAAATGTGAGCCTAGGGGAGTGATTCTAACTGTGGGGGGTGTGGCTTGAGAAATTATCATAGAGACCTGTGATCCTATATAGAAGGATCACAGGGGCTTAATGTTCATTCCAGGGAGAAGAACGGTCAGCTGTGTTTACAAAAGCTGACCGTTCTTTTCTCTCAGCGGGGAACGATCGTGGGTGTCAGGCAGCAATCAGAGTCGCCTGCCCCGTGCATCGGCTTCCCAACTGCCGAGTGGGGGTGCACACTCGCCTCCTAGCTGCAGGCCCGCGACCGACGTAGGTCCACATCGGTTTGCGCAGGAGGGCCACACTGCCACAGTAAAAAGGCGGCGGGCGGTCGGGAAGTGGTAATGGATGCACCCACATTAAATGCTTCCAACTATCCACAGCGCATGCAAGCGGAGGTAGAAAGGCATCCCCTTGCATGCAGCCGTACCGGACTAAGGTACGTTTGGTGTAAAATATACAATTGTATGAGTTTATTGTTAGCAGCTGGAGAGGCCGACAGGTGGGATGCACATATCTCCTCCCAGTCATTGTCTGTTATTTCTGAACAGATCCCTTGCCAACGTGCCTTGGCTGGAAGAGGCTTTACACAGATTTTGAGGTTTAACAGATGAGAATACAAGCTAGAAACTAATTCCTTCGGGCCGTTGAATGCATTATACCAATCCGTGGGTAATTTGAAATGGACGAGTTCTGAGTACCAAATTGAGCATAATAGGCATGCCTGAGTTGTAAATAGAGATAAAAAGCCCTGTGAGCAATATCAAAGTGTCTTCACAAATAATCAAAAGGTTGAATCGTGCCCTTATCATATATATATATATATATATATATATATATATATATATATATATATATATAAATGGAAAAGAAGTAGCGCATGAAATCACTGTTAGATGACTCAAAGTGTTATAAGCATGCTGTCAAAGATATTGCTTGATAAACACTCAAAAAATAAATAAAGAAAAACAACAATGTCCTTCAAGTCCATAAAATCCAGGGGTGCGTGAAGTTGTTACTGAATCACCATCCACCACCAGGTGTCACACCGAGAGATAGTAAAAATGGCAACTCACCAGAAATCAATGCTCAGGTGTTCTCACACATGAGCGAACTGAGCAGGAATCATATACAGATGTAAGGAATACCCATATGGAAGACCAGAGTCTATTCACCACTGCTGCATAGAAATCCCCTTCACACACTTCCCTCAGTTCAATGGTATCATAGAGAGAAAGAATGGCTCCAAATAGTGAAGTACCATCAACACAAATGCTTTATTAAAAAATATATATATTGCACTCACACGCCTCCAGTTGAAGTCGGACATGACGAAACCGGTCGGGGCGTGACCAGACGACGCATCCGACATCACGTGATACGGCGGAGGACCTACCCGGAAGGTACTGGGCTGGCGTGGAGTTAGCCCGGGGGACTGGACGAGCTAGGTTTCCTCTTTGGCCAGAGTTATGGGACGTAATGCCTACTTTTGTGCTTTTAACATGTGAGTGCAATATATATATTTTTTAATAAAGCATTTGTGTTGATGGTACTTCACTATTTGGAGCCATTCTTTCTCTCTATGATACCATTGAACTGAGGGAAGTGTGTGAAGGGGATTTCTATGCAGCAGTGGTGAATAGACTCCGGTCTTCCATATGGGTATTCCTTACATCTGTATATGATTCCTGCTCAGTTCGCTCATGTGTGAGAACACCTGAGCATTAATTTCTGGTGAGTTGCCATTTTTACTATCTCTCGGTGTGACACCTGGTGGTGGATGGTGATCCAGTAACAACTTCACACACCCCTGGATTTTATGGACTTGAAGGACATTGTTGTTTTTCTTTATTTATTTTTTGAGTGTTTATCAAGCAATATCTTTGACAGCATGCTTATAACACTTTGAGTCATCTAACAGTGATTTTGTGCGCTACTTCTTTTCCATTTATGTGTCTCCAAATATTTTCCAGTATTTGTTAAAGTAGCAGCAGTGTATGTACATTGTAGCAGTCAAGTGACTGACTCCTCCTAAAGCGCAAAGATATTTTACTTGACAGTGGGTGTCCAAGTGTATATATATTTGGATATATATATATATATATATATATATATATATATATATATATATATCCAGTAGTATACACACTCCCATTCTTTTCCTAATTGCCCTGTCCTCTAATGTTACAAAGTGTGGAACTCCACAGGAACTCCACAGGAATATCAGTGTACAGAGCCAATTTCTTTGCTTCCCGCCACACTGAATCAGCTGGGTTTAGGATTGGTAGTTTGGCTTTAAACATGATAGCTAGAGGGACCTCCAAACCCACTAAGAAGTTAAATATTTGTAATACTGAGAACATATGCACTTCTGCCTCTATAAGCAAGTCTGATATCCAAGGTTGGAGATGTTTTAGTTGCCCGGCTAGATAATATAAGTAAACATCTGGCAAAGCCAAACCAGCCTCACTCCTAGGCCTTTGTAGGGTGGACAATTTCAGTTAACATCTGTAATTCGCCCAAATAAATGTAATAAACAAGGAGTTCAAGTTTTTAAAGAATGACTTAGGGACAATCACAGGTGAGTGCATAAGGATATATATATATATATATATATATATATATATATATATACACACTCAGACACTTAGGCAGAAGCATCATTTTAATGAGGTTGATCTGGCCAACCACCGATAATAGAAGTGGGGTGTTATCGAGACATGTCGGAGTGAGGAAGTGCTCCGTATGAGCTCCCAGCTGGTTTCTCCCTGACCTGGACAGCCTTGACTGTTTCACATGGCATGTCAGTGATGAAAAGACACAAAACCCGCTCCACTGCTAAGCTGCCTCGCACCCGTACAGCCAGACCAACAGAGGAGATTAAACACTTTTTCCCCTGTATCCAGACTTTCAGAGACTAGGATGTCGGCTCTACAGGACCTGAGTCAAGCGGGGGGGGAGGGGCGGTATCAGAGGCGGCACCCTCAGATCTTGCAGTGCGAACAGAGGATCACTCAGAGACGCTGGAGGGCTGCACTACATCAAGAGTTGAGGAGGATTTAGGCTCGGTTTCCACTGTTGCGACTTGCTGTGAGACTTGACACATGTCAAGTCGCACAGCAAGTCAAAAGTCATTCATTTCTATTTGGCCCGTTCTCACTGGCGCGACTTGAGTTGCAGCGACTTGAAAAGTAGTTTGTGCACTACTTTTGGGCCAACTTCAGTGCGACTTCCTTCTATAATGAGGGACAAGTCTCACTGAAAGCCGCGAACAAGTGAACACTACAGAGTCACGCTAGAAGTAGCGCGACTCTGTAGCCGCAGCAGTGGAAACCAAGCCTTGGACATCAGAGCCCCCCTCCATGCTCTGACGACAAGGTCCAAGATTGAAAGCCTCATACTGCTTCTGGAGGAGTCACACTGCCGAGAGTTCCAAGAGGTTCGTGAGGAGGTAAACTTAATAGCGAAAAAGGTAACTACGGGAGAGTTGGATTTGTCTGTGCTGTCCCTTAGAGTCACAGCCCTAGAAGAATCAAAAGATGAGCAAATAGATACAATGATCTCCCTACAGCTAGATATGGAGGATATAGAAGATAGAAGCCCCCGGAATAACCTCAGACTTCGGGGTCTGCCTGAAGCAATAGTAAGAGACCAACTACAGGTAGTGGTGAGAGACATCTTTCTTAAAGTTTTAGACTCTTACCCTTTGGATACTGTAGAATTAGATAGGGTCCATAGGGCCCCTGGTCCTAAAATGGCGGACTCTGGTAGACCCCGAGACGTTATTTGCCGGGTTCACTACTTTACGCAAAAAGAGGAGATTCTCTGGAAGGCATGGAATAAAGGGATGATTGACTATGATGGCGCTAATATTAAAATACTACCAGACCTCGCAAGAGCCACGTTGTATCGCAGGGCCCTGTTACATCCGGCATTAGAGAGGGCTAAGCAATTGGGATATGCTTATCGCTGGGGTTACCCGTTAGCGGTTACATTTTGTAAAGATGCGCTTTTCTATACGTTATGTACTCAAGCAGATCTGCCAGGACTATTTCTATTTTCTGGGTACAGAGGGTATACATATACTGCTCCATAGACTGCTCCCCCAGTATATGGGGTGGATTGACTCAGAGGGGGCAAAGCCCGCCCTTTTGGTTGGGGTGTACTGGGGTCCTTGGAGTTGGGGGGGCCCAGTGCACCTTTTCTTTGGCCCCTTCTGCTCCCTCCCTCCCCCTAGGGGGCCTGGAGGGGGCTGCGAGTTGATGGTACACTGAGTCCGATGGAGACGGAGGTCGATGGGGGGGTGTATGGTGGTGGAGGGCAGAGTGGAGGTAAGAGGGCGGGCATTCCCAGTGGAAGGTGTAGGTTAAACAGGCGTTTTTACCAACTAATATATAAGTGATAGTAACCACGGGCTCTAATATATACGCCAGGCTAGGTGCTGACTAAAAAAAAAAAAAAAAAGGGTTGAAGTTCCTGTCTGGGTCAGGGGTAGAGAGAGCTGGGGCCTCACTCTGGGGTTCTGTCTGACCACTACCCCACATAGGATTACGCACAAGCACGAGGGGTTTGATGCTGTGCATATAAATAACAGTTGTTGTTTGTAGCTAAGGGAGGGGGATTTTTTTTTCTTTGTTTTCTTCCTTCCCTCCTTTTTTTTTTCCTTCTTCCTCTCTTGTTTCCTTCTCTTCCTCTCCTTGCTGTGACCAATGGCGGATATAAAAGTGATCTCATTAAACTCAAGGGGCCTCAATATACCCGAAAAAAGACATATGCTGCTGAACGATTTGAGACGCTCACAGGTAGACGTGGCGTTTATTCAAGAGACACATTTTCGGGAAGATAAAATGCCTATTCTAAGAAATAAATATTACCCCTTAGGATATCATTCAACTAATATGGAGTCTAAATCAAAGGGGGTTTCCATCCTTATTTCTAATAGGCTTCCTTGGACCTAACGGGATGTGTATCTTGACTCTGGAGGGCGATTTGCATAGTTACATAGTTACATAGTAGGTGAGGTTGAATAAAGACAATAGTCCATCTAGTTCAACCTGTGTAGGTATGTGTGGCTGTAATCATCTCCCATACCCCTGAATGTTCTGATCCTTGAGATGTAAGTCTAAGAGTCTTTTGAAAGCCACCATACTACCCGCAGAAACCACCTCTTGTGGTAGAGAATTCCACAATCTTGTTGCCCTAACAGTAAAGAACCCCCCGCGTTGCCTGAGGTTAAAACGCTTCTCCTCTAATCGCATTGTATGCCCTTGAGTCCTCATGCAATCCCTTCGAATGAACAGCTTTTTTTCTAAGCTGGGATCCCCATTAAGATATTTATAAATTGCTATCATGTCCCCCCTCAGACGTCTCTTCTCCAGGGAGAATAAATAGAGCGATTGTAG
This sequence comes from Pelophylax lessonae, assembly GCF_965119305.1. Taxonomy (NCBI): domain Eukaryota; kingdom Metazoa; phylum Chordata; class Amphibia; order Anura; family Ranidae; genus Pelophylax; species Pelophylax lessonae. The sequence continues at coordinate 160,349,159 of NC_138773.1, forward strand.
ACGCTCTTCATAGTCAAGGTCCTCCAATCCCCTAATTAGTTTAGTTGCCCTTCTCTGGACTCTCTCCAGCTCCAACACATCCCTCCTGAGGACTGGCGACCAGAACTGGACGGAATACTCCAGATGCGGTCGGACCAGAGCTTTATAAAGTGGAAGGATTATAGTCTTATCTCTGGAATGCATCCCTTTCTTTATGCATGCTAATATTCTGTTGGCTTTGGAAGCTGCCGCTTGACATTGCATGCTGTTTCCTAATCTATCATCAACCAAGACTCCCAGATCCTTCTCCATTTTTGATTCCCCCAAGGGCTCCCCTCCTAACGTGTATTGTGTTTTTATGTTTTTAGTCCCCAAGTGCAAAACCTTACACTTCTCCACGTTAAACCTCATTTGCCATGTCGTTGCCCACTCTGTTATTTTGTCCAGGTCATTCTGTAGGATATCTGCTTCATGTTGTGAAGTTATTGCCCTGCCCAATTTTGTGTCATCTGCCTTCTTCAAAGGTTCAATAGGGGGCGTGGGAGTGACACTAGCGACCATATGCGCACCTAATATCAAACAAGATACTTTCCTTGTAAGAGCACTGGGTATTCTATCAGATTTTTCAGAAGGACAATTGTTCCTAGGTGAGGATCTTAATGCCCCCTTAACACCTGCAGTTGACACTTTGATTGGATTTTCCTCAGTTTCCCCACAAATTAGTAAGCGTATAACTCAAGAATTACATACATTTCAATTAGTGGTTGCATGGAGCTTATTACACTTAGGAGAAAAAGACTATACATTCTACTCTCCTATGCATAAGATATACACAAGAATAGACTATTTCTGGCCCATAGACAACTACATGCAATACAAAAAATTGAAATTGGAAGTGTGACGTGGTCTGATCACGCCCCGATCACTTTATACTATTCACTTTTGGAAACCTCATCTCTCATGAACCGGTTCTGGAGGTTGAATGAGAGCCTCCTACAGATCCCAGAGGTCCTGAGGGATATAAAAGAAGAACTTCAGTCTTCTTCTTCTGGCATCTTATGGGAGGCACACAAAACAGTGATCAGGGGGGGGGGGGGGGTTGATTAAGCACGGATCAAGGGTTAAAAGAGAAAGAGAGAGATAATTGTCATCACTCCTCTCTGCATTACATGTTATTGAGTCCAACCACAAACAGACTTTGACACCCAAACTGGAGATAGAAATTACTTCTCTTAGGAAGCAAATCACAGATCTGTTAAGTTATAAAGCTAAGGCGGCCTTGCAGAGAAGCCGTAAAATAGGATATGAGTGTGGGAAAATTCTAGCTAGAGCAGTAGAAGATATTAAATTAGCCACATATATTCCACAAATTTTGTCCCCTAAATTATCATTACCTAAACAAATTGTACTGGCCTTTGGGGACTTTTACTCTTCTCTCTATAAACTCCCAGATCAATCGCCACCGATAGCTCAGATGGAGGAATATATAGCTTCATCCCAATTCCCTACACTTTCAGCAGAAATAGGTGAGGAATTAGATTGACCATTAACGATAGCAGAAATCCAACAGGCTCTTAACACAATGAAAATAGGTAAGGCCCCGGGGCCAGACGGCTTTACCCTCCAACATTACAGAGCCTTTTTTCCTATTCTAGGACCCTACTTGCTGAAGCTGTTTAATGCTTCAGGATTAAAGCCTATCTTTAGCAAGGATACCCTGAAAGCGCATGTTGTAGTTATTCCCAAAGAGGGTAAGGACTTATCATTATGCAGTAGTTATAGACCTATCTCGCTTCTCAATGTGGATATAAAACTTTTTACTAAGATATTGGCATCTCGATTAGCGCAGCACTTACACCCCTTGATCCATTTAGATCAAGTGGGATTTATATCTAATAGAGAAGCGAGAGATAACACCACAAAGGTACTTAATCTACTACATATAGCAGATAGATCTCAATCACCATGCGTCTTTGTGGGGACTGATGCAGAAAAGGCGGTAGATCATGTCAATTGGGAATTTATGTTT